>NC_056727.1:1087306324-1087973824 GCF_019279795.1 Protopterus annectens | reverse complement strand
GAGTGCAGAGAAGAAAGAACTAGATCTTATAATAACAAACATCCAAGAACTGTCACTAAAAACATGAGCAACGTGAAGACCCCACACCAGGAGAGTGCAGTGAAGAAAGAACTACATCTTATAATAACAAACATCCAAGAACTGTCACTAAAAACATGAGCAACGTGAAGAGCCCACACCAGGAGAGTGCAGTGAAGAAAGAACTACATCTTATAGTAACAAACATCCAAAGAACTGTCACTAAAAACATGAGCAACGTGAAGAACCCACACCAGGAGAGTGCAGAGAAGAAAGAACTAGATCTTATAATAACAAACATCCAAGAACTGTCACTAAAAACATGAGCAACGTGAAGACCCCACACCAGGAGAGTGCAGTGAAGAAAGAACTACATCTTATAATAACAAACATCCAAGAACTGTCACTAAAAACATGAGCAACGTGAAGAACCCACACCAGGAGAGTGCAGCGAAGAAAGAACTGCATCTTATAACAACAAACATCCAAGAACTGTCACTAAAAACATGAGCAACGTGAAGAACCCACACCAGGAGAGTGCAGTGAAGAAAGAACTACATCGTATAATAACAAACATCCAAGAACTGTCACTAAAAACATGAGCAACATGAAGACCCCACACCAGGAGAGTGCAGTGAAGAAAGAACTACATCTTATAATAACAAACATCCAAGAACTGTCACTAAAAACATGAGCAACGTGAAGAACCCACACCAGGAGAGTGCAGTGAAGAAAGAACTACATCTTATAATAACAAACATCCAACAACTGTCACTAAAAACATGAGCAACATGAAGACCCCACACCAGGAGAGTGCAGTGAAGAAAGAACTACATCTTATAATAACAAACATCCAAGAACTGTCACTAAAAACATGAGCAACGTGAAGAACCCACACCAGGAGAGTGCAGTGAAGAAAGAACTACATCTTATAATAACAAACATCCAAGAACCGTCACCAAAAACATGAGCAACTCGAAGAACCCACAGCAGGAGAGTGCAGAGAAGAAAGAACTAGATCTTATAATAACAAACATCCAAGAACTGTCACTAAAAACATGAGCAACGTGAAGACCCCACACCAGGAGAGTGCAGTGAAGAAAGAACTACATCTTATAATAACAAACATCCAAGAACTGTCACTAAAAACATGAGCAACATGAAGACCCCACACAAGGAGAGTGCAGTGAAGAAAGAACTACATCTTATAATAACAAACATCCAGGAACTGTCACTAAAAACATGAGCAACGTGAAGAACCCACAGCAGGAGAGTGCAGTGAAGAAAGAACTACATCTTGTAATAACAAACATCCAAGAACTGTCACTAAAAACATGAGCAACGTGAAGAACCCACACCAGGAGAGTGCAGTGAAGAAAGAACTACATCTTACAATAACAAACATCCAAGAACTGTCACTAAAAACATGAGCAACGTGAAGAACCCACACCAGGAGAGTGCAGTGAAGAAAGAACTACATCTTAAAATAACAAACATCCAAGAACTGTCACTAAAAACATGAGCAACGTGAAGAACCCACACAAGGAGAGTGCAGTGAAGAAAGAACTACATCTTATAATAACAAACATCCAAGAACTGTCACTAAAAACATGAGCAACGTGAAGAACCCACACCAGGAGAGTGCAGTGAAGAAAGAACTACATCTTATAATAACAAACATCCAGGAACTGTCACTAAAAACATGAGCAACGTGAAGAACCCACACCAGGAGAGTGCAGTGAAGAAAGAACTACATCTTATAATAACAAACATCCAAGAACTGTCACTAAAAACATGAGCAACGTGAAGAACCCACACCAGGAGAGTGCAGTGAAGAAAGAACTACATCTTATAATAACAAACATCCAACAACTGTCACTAAAAACATGAGCAACGTGAAGAACCCACACAAGGAGAGTGCAGTGAAGAAAGAACTACATCTTATAATAACAAACATCCAAGAACTGTCACTAAAAACATGAGCAACGTGAAGAACCCACACCAGGAGAGTGCAGTGAAGAAAGAACTACATCTTATAATAACAAACATCCAGGAACTGTCACTAAAAACATGAGCAACGTGAAGAACCCACACAAGGAGAGTGCAGTGAAGAAAGAACTACATCTTATAATAACAAACATCCAAGCACTGTCACTAAAAACATGAGCAACGTGAAGAACCCACACCAGGAGAGTGCAGTGAAGAAAGAACTACATCTTATAATAACAATCATCCAAGAACTGTCACTAAAAACATGAGCAACATGAAGACCCCACACAAGGAGAGTGCAGTGAAGAAAGAACTACATCTTATAACAACAAACATCCAAGAACTGTCACTAAAAACATGAGCAACTCGAAGAACCCACACCGGGAGAGTGCAGTGAAGAAAGAACTACATCTAATAATAACAAACATCCAAGAACTGTCACTAAAAACATGAGCAACGTGAAGAACCCACACCAGGAGAGTGCAGTGAAGAAAGAACTACATCTTATAATAACAAACATCCAAGAACTGTCACTAAAAACATGAGCAACGTGAAGAACCCACACCAGGAGAGTGCAGTGAAGAAAGAACTACATCTTATAATAACAAACATCCAAGAACTGTCACTAAAAACATGAGCAACGTGAAGAACCCACACCAGGAGAGTGCAGTGAAGAAAGAACTACATCTTATAATAATAAACATCCAAGAACTGTCACTAAAAACATGAGCAACGTGAAGAGCCCACACCAGGAGAGTGCAGTGAAGAAAGAACTACATCTAATAATAACAAACATCCAAGAACTGTCACTAAAAACATGAGGAACGTGAAGACCCCACACCAGGAGAGTGCAGTGAAGAAAGAGCTACATCTTATAATAACAAACATCCAAGAACTGTCACTAAAAACATGAGCAACGTGAAGAACCCACACCAGGAGAGTACAGTGAAGAAAGAACTACATCTTATAATAACAAACATCCAAGAACTGTCACTAAAACATGAGCAACGTGAAGAACCCACACCAGGAGAGTGCAGTGAAGAAGGAACTACATCGTATAATAACAAACATCCAAGAACTGTCACTAAAAACATGAGCAACGTGAAGAACCCACACCAGGAGAGTGCAGTGAAGAAAGAACTACATCTTATAATAACAAACATCCAAGAACTGTCACTAAAAACATGAGCAACGTGAAGAACCCACACCAGGAGAGTGCAGTGAAGAAGGAACTACATCTTATAATAACAAACATCCAAGAACTGTCACTAAAAACATGAGCAACGTGAAGAACCCACACCAGGAGAGTGCAGTGAAGAAGGAACTACATCTTATAATAACAAACATCCAAGAACTGTCACTAAAAATGGGCACATTCAAAAACAAAATGGATGTCATCAAACAAGAATGCAGTAAACAACTGCAACTTCTAAATGGAATAGTAAAAAACAATCTGAACAGATTCTTGCCTTAGAGGAAACAGTAACTGGCCTAGATACTAGAGTGAAAGAAAATTAACATCACAGTTAATTTCTTCTGAAACAAAATACCAGGCTGATTGAGAAACTGGAAGACCTTGAAAGTAGATCAAGGAGGAATAACATAAGAATATACTGAATTTCTGAGAAAGAAGAGGGTGCTAACATGATTCAATTCCTCAATAAGTGGTTTTCATCAGCACCAAACATGCCTGAATACCTCTCTTTTGGAACTGAGAGGGCTCATTGGTCCCTGGCAAATCCAGCTTCATCTCTGAGTTTATCTAACCCCAGGTCTATAATAGTTAGGTTTCTTTCCTCACAAGATAAGGACTTAGTGCTAAAATCAGCTTGACTAATTCCCCTATCAAGATGGGTGAAAAGGTTATTCGTTTTTACAATGAGTACACCTCTACAGTCATATCCAGAAGAAATGATTGCATTCCTCTTATTAAGTCCTTGAAAAAAGCCAATATTAAAGCTCAAATTCTTTTTCCTGCAAGAATAAAAATCACCTTGCCAGAAGGAGTGAAAATCTTTGATTCCCTACAAGAAGCAGTAGAATTTATTCAAAAGAAGAAAATACTGTTGGACATAGAAGAACTGGAATGGTCATCCCAGAGTTTGAAGTGACAGGCAACAAAAAATGGATGGTCTGTGAAGGAAGGAGCAAACAAAACTAAGACATTAAAGGAAAAATTAATTAATTCCTTCTAATTTTAAATGCTTTGTTTTATGAATCATAATATATTTGATTCTGGAAAGTTTCTATGCTGTAAGGTAATGTGAATAATTTTTATTATTATATAATAAAGCAAAAATCTAGTAGAGACCAGGCTTCCAATTTCTAAAAAAGCAGGTTTAATTCTGTCAGACTGACACACACACAAGCGCTTTCACAGTTAGCTTCTTCAGTTGAATAAAGTGCAGTTACAAGAATACCTATTATATAGCAATTAATTAAGATCACATGACTAGTAATAATTAATCTTAAAGTAACCTCCTCATTTCATGAAACCTACAATATACATGCACGAAGCTTCATAAACATGATATAAATATAAACAAACAAATTCATATAAGAAAATATATAATAAACTTTTCACATAAATGTATTATTTCATACAAATTATACATATTAGCTAAAAAACATACTTTAAAATAATTTTCGTAGGGGTCGTGCCTTAAGTAAAGGTCTGATGGGGACATGATCATTAAGTCCATGTCCCATATCTGCCCTAAGTCTAATGATCTACTCTGCTTCGAGTGTTTCAGTTCTTGTTCTGATATCACCTTCACTCCTATTTTCAAAACATCTACCTAATGTTAAAAACTTAAAATTGTGCTGTATATCAGTCTCTTTGACACAAAATTTAATGTTAAAAAAAATTATGTTCAACAATGATATGAATGTATATAGTAATATCAATGCATTTAGAAAACCTAGTCTGTTTGTTCCAAAGCTGAATTCCCTGGTTCATGCATTCAAAAAATGTGTATAGATGAGGCGTATAGAGTGTATTATTTACATAAAGGAAGGAAATACCTCAGTAATAGGTATAATTTAACTAAAAGTGAATGCCAAGTGCTATGTGATTTACAATAAAATTCTGAAATTATGATTAGACCAGCAGACAAAGGGGGACAGATTGTAGTCATGAATAAGGTTGACTATGATATAAGTATGATTAATATGTTGAATGATAGTAACTTTTATAGCAGCATTACTTAGTATGATGTTAATAAAATGATTAAGAAAATAGAAAGTCAATTATATGAGTTAAAGAGAACACAGAAAATAGATGATGAATTATTTAAATATTTTAACATAATGAAACCCACAATACCCATCATCCAAGGACTCTCTAAACTTCACAAAAGTTTTGTGAAGCCACTAATGAGGCTAATAGTAGCAGGCAGGAAATAGTGCACAGAATCTATCTCTATATATTTAGAAAAGAGTTTATGCTGTCTTATAGATAGCTCCAAGTACATCTTAAAAGATATTGAGCAGTTTGTAAGAGATCTATACACAGAAACTAATGGAGGTCAAATTCCTCCAGAGTACTTACTGGTTACTCTCGACATGGTGTCACTTTTTACAGTGATACCAAATGGAATAGGTATAGACAGCATTACTAGACAATTAGAAGCCTTGGATTTTGATGTTAATAAAGTAGGATTGATTAGGAAATTACTTAATCTAGTGTTAGAAAATAATGTATTCTTATTTAGAAAACAGATTTACTGGCAACGCAATGGGGTAGCTATGGGTACCTCATGCGCTAACACTTATGCAAATTCAGTTCTGGCAGAATGGGAAGCCAAAAATTTAGTTCAAGGTCAATATAGATATAATATTGTGTTCTTTCGTAGATTTGTGGACGACCTCTTCCTTATATGGAGAGGGTCAGTCGAATTGCTGAAGGAATTTCATCATTTCATCGATCAGACTACTTTATATTTAAAGTTCACTATGAATTGGTCCTATGTAGAAATTAATTTTCTAGATGTCTCAATTTTTAGGGATCGGAATCACAAGCTTGGCACTAAACTTTATAGAAAATAGCATACTCAGTCAAGAAAGCATGCATTCTAATTTTATATTTAAAAATGTCATGCAAAATCAGACATTTAGATTATCTAGACTCAATGTACAGGATGAAGAGTTTATAAGGCAAGTGGGGAATGCAGAAGAAGAGTTTATACAGAGAGTGTATGAAACTGAATTTGTGCAAACAAATATGTCAGGTGGCTAAACTCAGAGAGGGTAGGGCTAAACCTTTGTTTTCAGAACATGCCTGCCCCACAACCAGTGAACAAAATATTAGGACACGTACTCCCCATAAATTAAGGATGTGTCTAAGCTACTCCAGGAATATTTGGGCATATACAGGCATATTCAATAGATACTGGGACATTTTAAGGATGGACGAACAAGTTAGTAGACACTTGGATACTAGACCACAGTTTACTTTTAAAAATAAGAAATGTTTAAAGAGAAGTCTATGTACCACTAGAGATGTTAATAAAGTACAATACATGGAAGGTACGAAGGCTTGTAGAAATTGTCAATATTGTAGGTATATTCTAGAAGTGACTAAATTTGTGCACCCAGATACAGGTGAGATATTTTATTTTAGAACATCTGCAACATGTGATATCTTACATTTAGTTTATTTAGCCATCTGTCAAGTTTGTTATAAATTTTATGTAGGGAAAATGAATAGGCAATTAAAATTTAGGATTGGAGAGCACTTATACCATATCATGAAACAGAGTGCACATAATGCTTTGGCTAAACATCAAAGAGACTGATATACAGCACAATTTTAAATTTTTAACATTAGGTAGATGTTTTGAAAATAGGAGGGAAGGTGATATCAGAACAAGAAGCAGAGTGGATCATTAGACTTAGGGCAGATATGGGACATGGACTTAATGACCATGTCCCCATCAGACCTTTACTTAAGGCATGACCCCTACGAAAAAGATTTTAAAGTATGTTTTTTAGCTAATATGTATAATTTGTATGAAATTATACATTTATGTGAAAAATGTATTGTATATATTCTTATATGAATTTGTTTGTTTATATTTATATCATGTTTATGAAGCTTCATGCATGTATATTGTAGATTTCATGAAATGAGGAGGTTACTTTAAGATTAATTATTACTAGTCATGTGATCTTAATTAATTGCTATAGGTTTCATGAAATGAGGAGGTTACTTTAAGATTAATTATTACTAGTCACGTGATCTTAATTAATTGCTATATAATAGGTATTCTTATAACTGCACTTTATTCACCTGAAGAAGCTAACTGTGAAACCGCTTGTGTGTGTGTCAGTCTGACAGAATTAAACCTGCTTTTTAGAAATTGGAAGCCTGGTCTCTACTAGATTTTTGCTTTATTGGATTTCTTGGGCCAATTTTTTATATAGTGGAGATCCCTGAATTTTTGTTGGTTTGTGTTCAGTTGCCATTTTTATTATTAACTTTCTCTTTTCCTTTCTATATCTATTTCTTCTAATTACATATAGTACTAAGTATTTAAATAACATTCTTTCTCTTTCTCTCTCTCTCTCTTCTTTCTTTCTATTCCTTTTTGTTACTAATGTTCCTTTTCTCTCTTTTCCCCACTATAAGTACTTTACATACTTTTCCCTTTTAAATAACTACGAATGATATATGTCATCTAATTCTTCAATAATAGTATAATTTGACTTAATGCCAAAGTGCATTTTTTTCTAGTGGGTCAGTGGTGGGGTAACAAGGTGTTTCTGATAAGTGTTTCTAACTAGATGTTTTAGACTCTTTGTTTAGATACATTTAAACATTAATACAGTACATTAATGGTGTTTTGTAGATAGCTAAATATAAGTTGCATATTTATATACATACATACATATATATATATATATATATATATATATATATATATAGATATATATATATATATACACACACACACACACACACACACACACATATATATATATATATATATATATATATATATATATTTTTTTTTATATATATATATATATATATATTTTTTTTTTATATATATATATATATATATATATATATATATAGATAGATAGATATAGATATACACTAGGTTCTTTTTTTTTTTTCCTCTGGCCTGGTTAACTGGTGGATAAATGCTTGAAATGTTATAATATGATTTCTGATTTGAGGCTGCTGTTGTGACTTCTAAATAGCTGTTTTTGTATGAAAGGGTTAATTTTTTCATGATGATGTTTTGTGAGGAACTGGTGGTCTGTGTGACAGTTCTCATTGTGGAGATTCATAATATGCACTGACAAGGCAGCTTGAGTGTTTTTTTTTTTTTTTTTGCTTTCTGTAAACTCTAAAAGCTTTAAGATCTGAATTTCCCACTGAAAATGTTTTTTTTCTTCACTAGAGACAACGTCTATTGTGCATGAGCCTATTTAGATACTTTGTAACAAGTTTATGAAGCTGCAACTTGAGGAAATACCAGTGATGACATCATTTGACCTTTTAAACTTGTTAAATGGTTGTACTTAGAATTCTTAGGTTCATAGGTTGGTACTGGGCTATCTGCCCAAAGGCATATTTTAGACCAGCCACATTGTGCGGTATTCACCTCCCCTTTAGTAGTTCCCTAGACCCTTGTACTAGCAGCTAGTACCCTTGGCCCCTATCTAGTAGTGCTGTTGGTGTGATCCCCGGTGTGAACTTTCTGTTACCCATCCACTCATCAAGGTTCCTCTTGAAGAGTGATAGTGAGGGGCTCTGTCCTATGTAGATTGGGACCCTGTTCCATAGTAAGGGAAGTCTCTGCAAAGGGAATCTATCCCTCCAGCATATTCTATTCATTGTTGTGTTGAGGTTTATATCCCTAGAGCATGTAGCTCGAGTAGATTTGGTTTTGCTAAGATGGAGCATGTTTAACAATTCTGGGTTAGACATGGCTCTGTACATTAGACAGAGATTGCCTCTGAGAAGGCGATATGCAACAGAGAACAGTTTTAGCTTTTTCAATCATGCTGCATAGGGCAACTGTTTGAGGCCAGTAATCCTCTTGGTTAGGTACCTCTGTGGTCTCTCCAGCTGCTGGAGATGTCTACCAGGTACATTCCAATTGGTGCATTGTATTCAATAATGGGTCTGATGAGGGAAGAGTAGAGGGGCACCATTACATCCTTAGATCTTGATGCGAACCCTTTCATGATCAGATGGGTCACATAAAAGGATTTTCTAACCACTTTGGCAACATGGTTATCAAAGGAAAGCTGACTTATCTACTTGGGTCCCTAGATCCCTTATTTCTTCTTCAGATTTCTTTTCTCTTGAAATTCTGTTATCCTTCATTAGATACTTTAAATGGTAAATAATTAGCTCTGATAAACATGTTTGACAATGCCTATGTTCTCTTATAGATTCATACATTCTGCAGATTCAATTACACTATTAGTAAGTAATGACATCAAGTGAACTAGGAGCTGCATTAGAAAACTCATTATGCATATTAACAACAGACTTATGTTACATAACTAAACCTTTAGTAACTAAACAGAGGGTTGTGAGGCCCCCTTTTTTTTTAGTCTCTCTCCCCCTTTCCTGATGAAAGACGTCAACATAGATATTGTTAATACATATAAGTAATATGTGTATAACTGCAAAATGTAATAGTTATGCTGTATTAAGTATTTTATATATATATATATATATATATATATATATATATATATATATATATATATAGTCAACAGATCCTTACATGACAAAGATATGGATAAACTTCAGGAACAACAATGGGATTGTTTATCATGGATGAATATATATATATATATATATATATATATATATATATATATATATATATTGTAAATAGTTTTATTATTTTATTGTATTTGTTATATGTACATTTGCATATGTTTATAATACTAAAGGATACTCTCGTGCCAATGGTTAATAAGGATTTTGCCCTAGGCCATGTGGTATGTGTAATTATTGCAATAACATTGATAATAATAGTTTCTTTATTCACCCGGAAATGGGTTGTACTTATATGTTTAAGGAGTCTGCTAACTGCCTTACCCAACATGTGGTTTACCTGACTTATTGTGTAGTGTGTGCCTCCTATTATGTGAATAAAACTGATAGGATGTTCAAAGACAGGATTAGGGAACATCTATACAACATAAGTATAGATTCTAGCAACAATGCCCTATCTAAGCATGTTATGCAAGATGGGGTTAGTCATACCCTTTGTTTTTTGGTCACTGACCATACCATTCCTAGTATAAGTGAAGGTGATATCAGGAACTGCACTGAGAGTAAAGAAGGGAGATGGATTATTCAACTTAGGGCAGATAGGGGGAAAAGCTTTAATGAAAAAGCCTCACTTAAACCTGTATTGAAATATATATATATATATATATATATATATATATATATATATATATATAAAAATGTTTGTCATAGTATGTTTTTTGTTATTTACATATTTGCTTTCATGGTGAAAGTTAGTTATAAACTCATTTTTTATTGGACTCAGTATGTGTTTAAGGTACAACCCAATGCTTTTTATCATGTGATTTTTATCATGTGACTTTCATCATGCATTTTAATTGCCCAGGTTGCTGTATTTGGTTATGGGCTATGCAATATTTTGGTCTGATGTAGCTAAATGTGAAAGTGCTTTCCTGTTCTTGTACACTGGGTTCATTTTAATAATTGTGCTTGTAATTTACTTTTATGGTCCTTCTACATGTTTGCTTCATTGTATACACTGTTGGATTATTTTATTTAAACAATAGACTTTGTATTTCAGGATTTATTGTCTGAGTAAGAAAAAGTCTCATTTGTACAGTCAGTAACTATTCTTTGTTCAATGCAACAATACATTCATTGTGATAAATAATCCAAAAAACGTACACCCAGCTACCGGACCACAGAACCAGCACGAATAAATTAAGAAACACACCAAATAGCATAAAGTGCTGGTATCTGTTTGGCAAAAAGTCACAAAATTATCCAGGTGATAAAATAATCAGAAATACTGTTCAATAGTATAAAATTATACCGTTTAATAACATGAAAGTAAGCGCTTTCACCCGTAGGCTTCTTCAGACTTATACAATACATGTCAAACCCTTGATATTTAAATAGCCCACCAATTAATTTCATTGGATGATTACAAAAAATTCATTGGATGATTATAAAAAGTTCTATTACAAAAAAATTTCATTAGTTGGAATAATTTAATGTGAAGCGCAACTATTATGACATAATAAAACACTTTAAAACATTTGAAACACTAAAAAATGCATATATATTTCTAAAAACATATGTATATATACACATTCATTCATATATACATAGAACCTTTCTATAGGGCACATAAAAACCCAACTTTTATTCGAAAGGCATGAACTCATAAAACATCACATAAATACTAAAACAACATATGAATACTAAAATTGAGTCAAGGCTTAAATCTATACCTTCCGTGTGAGTCTTCTATTTCTTAAACAGGGTTTAATTTGTACCTTGTCATTTAACCCTGGTACCTGATCAGCTTTGCACCTGATAATCCATTTTAATTCACATTCAAGGGTATAATTAACAATATCGCCCCCTCTTGGATTAGTATCTAGTTTCTGTATCACAAAAATTTAGTATTCATATGTTGTTTTAGTATTTATGTGATGTTTTATGAATCCATGCCTTTCGAATAAAAGTTGGGTTTTTATGTGCCCTATAGAAAGGTTCTAT
Source organism: Protopterus annectens (assembly GCF_019279795.1). Lineage (NCBI taxonomy): Eukaryota > Metazoa > Chordata > Ceratodontiformes > Protopteridae > Protopterus > Protopterus annectens. The sequence continues at coordinate 1,087,962,066 of NC_056727.1, read as the reverse complement.
GTATATATGTATGAGTGTGTATATATACATATGTTTTTAGAAATATATATGCATTTTTTAGTGTTTCAAATGTTTTAAAGTGTTTTATTATGTCATAATAGTTGCGCTTCACATCAAATTATTCCAATTAATGAAATTTTTTTTTTGTAATAGAACTTTTTATAATCATCCAATGAATTTTTTGTAATCATCCAATGAAATTAATTGGTGGGCTATTTAAATATCAAGGGTTTGACATGTATTGTATAAGTCTGAAGAAGCCTACGGGTGAAAGCGCTTACTTTCATGTTATTAAACGGTATAATTTTATACTATTGAACAGTATTTCTGATTATTTTATCACCTGGATAATTTTGTGACTTTTTGCCAAACAGATACCAGCACTTTATGCTATTTGGTGTGTTTCTTAATTTATTCGTGCTGGTTCTGTGGTCCGGTAGCTGGGTGTACGTTTTTTGGATTATTTATCACAGTTTTTTCTTGACACACCAGCTTAAAGGAATGGCGGAGAGTCCTAATAGCAACGCTAACATTGAGCTTGCTTATAAGCCTGTGACTTTAAGCAATGAGCGGTTTCAAGTTTGTGTGACTGGCAGAGACAATCTACTGTTGGAGTATGAACCTAACGTTGAATCGAATGATGGCGTTTCCGACAATGACAATGAAAATGTGCTGAAGTTATCGGAGGATTTAAACGTTTTGGAGAATGAAATGCTGAGACTGAAAAAGTTACAGCTACAGAGACAGTATTTCGAGGCATGTTTGGCAAAAAGATTATACCTCGTGGGCTACGAGTTCTAAAAATGCCCACGTCAGGTAACAGACTTCCTGATTTACTTTATAAATGGCAGCAGCTCAACATTGAGCTTAGTTACAAGTATATGAAATTACTTATTGAATATCATACACCAGAAGAAGATGAACTGAGAAGTAAAGTTAATAAGTTGTTTGATAATATTAAAGCAAAGTATCCGGGTGATAGTACAGACAGTAAACTTGAGAAAGTACTTGACAATGTTTTAATACATGAGAGACGTATGCTGGAACAAAAAAAGAATAAAATAATAAGAGATTTACGGGATTTTAAAAATTCCCATGTTTTCACTTGGCCGAGACAACGCATGAGTAATGTGAATGTGAATTTTGCACCACATGGTAGTTCAAATGTTTCTGTTGAGAATGTTATTAACAATGTCAAAAATGTATATGCTAGGAATGAGATACCTTCTGCTGAATTCTCTTCCGCTGATAATGTTTGTATTCCAACTGTGAAAACTTTGAATAATATTGGTTTAGTTGTACAGAATGAACCTCTGGTAACAGAGAATGTTACCAATATTGTCACTAACAATACGATATGTACACAGGACATTATAGAATTGAATACATCTTCAGTTGAGGCTGTTGGTACTATTAGCAACAATTCTACTGTCCCTATGAATACAGAGGCAGTAGTTAGACGTAAAACAGGGAATAGGAATATGTCTTCACCTTTACGTCCTGCTGTTGATAGACCTGTACATACCCCTTTCCCCATAGCTCAGGATCAATTCCTGGGGAGGAGGCGTTCACTAAGCAGGGGCAGACAAAAAAGAAAAGGGTCCAACGAGGAACATCATGGTCCCACCTTGAAAAAAATGTGGGAGAAAACCACTCGTTGATAGTTAATCTATCTAATAGAATTCTAACTATACATGAAACACAAGTTTTAAATAAGGGCCTTAGTTTCATCCCCACTGAAAGAAGTAATGTTGTTGATTCCATTATAGATGCCAAAATGTTTGTTAGGAACGTACAACTTAAACTAGATTTTGGAGGGACTAACAGTATGGAGAATGGCCCTCATTTTCGTACCAATAGTACATATATTCCACCATTACATCCGATAGTGGATGTTTTTTCTAGGAAATTGGAAAATGATATTTACGAATACTTTCAAACAAGTAAGGGAATGAAGTATAAAAACAATTTGAATTTTCTTCAAAGACAAGCACTGAAGGACCTTAGGAATGATCAGAATCTGGTTATTAGGCCAGCTGATAAAGGTGGGCCTATTGTACTTATGGATGTGGAGGAATATAATTCTATTATGTTAGAACATCTGAGTGATACAAGATTTTATACTCAAATAGACATGAAAATTGTAACAGACAAGGTTTTTCAAACATATTACATGTTAGATGAACTACTTGTTACATTTACTATCACTAAGGATTTATATGATTATCTTAAGGTTAAGAATCCTCTTATACCTATTATTCAAGGTTTACCGAAGGTCCATAAGTCACGGTTAAAACCCCCTATGAGACCAATAGTGGCAGGCCAGGGTTGGATCACGGAACCTCTGTCTATTTTCACAGAATATCACTTAAGAGCTATGGTTGACAAGAATAGTACTATCTTGAGAGACAGCAAACAGTTTTTACTTGACTTATACTCATATACAAAGGGTTTGGATGATAATTTACCATACATCTTAGTGACTTTAGATGTGGTTAGTTTATTTACTGTGATCCCAAATGATATGGGTATTCAATATATACAGGATTACCTAAGAGACCATTCTGATTTTTCTGTGGAGAAAATTGATTTAATAACACTTTTCCTTGAAACCATTTTGATGAATAACATTTTTATGTTCAATAATGAACTTTTCCTACAGAAGGATGGCGTAGCTATGGGCACTTCTTGTGCCAATAGCTACGCCAACCTAGTTATGGCATGGTGGGAAGAAAGGGTTCTATTCAAGATGGACTTGTTTGTGAAATATGTGGGTATATATCGGAGGTTTGTAGATGACCTTTTTTTCATTTGGCTTGGTGACATCAATACACTTTTGGCATTCGTTGAACTAATGAACAGTTCAACGATTTTCTTGAAGTTTACTTTAAATTATTCAAGAGATGAAATTTCATTTTTAGATGTAGCTATTAATAGACTCAGTAATGGCCTGCTCAATACTTCCATACATAGGAAACTATGTCACAGGAACACACTCCTTCATAGGAACAGCATGCATCCAAGCTATGTGTTTAACAATGTGATGAAAGGACAGATACTAAGAGCTTCTAGACTCAATCCAACCATTGAAGGTTACACGAATGAATTGGATGGGCTGAGAGCTAAGTTCATAGATAGAGGTTATAAAAGGGAGTTAATTGAACAGACTATTTTGGAAGTAAATGAATTAAGGAGTACAATAGCGAAACCATATTTCTCAGAATTATCAATTTCTCCCAATACTCAGATCAACTCTAGTAAATGTGAACTTAGGGCTCCTATGTTTTTTACAAAAGATGCCTCACACTTGAGAGAGCTTATGGCCAGAAATTGGGACATTTTACTGCTAGACAACGATATTAGTAAGATCGTAGGTCCCAAACCCAATGTGTTTTATAAGAATAAGCCAAATTTAAGAAGGTTATTATGTAAACCCAGGACTAACTTAGAAAGGAAAGATTTAACAAGAGGTGACCTGAATACTATACCATGTGGTAAATTTAACCAATGTGTATATATACATGATGGTACTACTTTTATACATCCAGTTACCAAGCAAGTGTTCAAATTTAAAACTTTGACAAACTGTAATAGTAGGAATGTTATATACCTAGCTAGGTGTGAGGCATGCACAGCGTTCTACATCGGAAAAACTAATAGATCTTTGAAGGAACGAATTAGAGAACATACCTATCATATTAGGATAGGTTCTGACTTTAATGCATTAGCCAAACACCATAGAGACCTGGGTTCAACTCATACTTTTAGATTTTTTGTGATACAGAAACTAGATACTAATCCAAGAGGGGGCGATATTGTTAATTATACCCTTGAATGTGAATTAAAATGGATTATCAGGTGCAAAGCTGATCAGGTACCAGGGTTAAATGACAAGGTACAAATTAAACCCTGTTTAAGAAATAGAAGACTCACACGGAAGGTATAGATTTAAGCCTTGACTCAATTTTAGTATTCATATGTTGTTTTAGTATTTATGTGATGTTTTATGAATCCATGCCTTTCGAATAAAAGTTGGGTTTTTATGTGCCCTATAGAAAGGTTCTATGTATATATGAATGAATGTGTATATATACATATGTTTTTAGAAATATATATGCATTTTTTAGTGTTTCAAATGTTTTAAAGTGTTTTATTATGTCATAATAGTTGCGCTTCACATCAAATTATTCCAATTAATGAAATTTTTTTTGTAATAGAACTTTTTATAATCATCCAATGAATTTTTTGTAATCATCCAATGAAATTAATTGGTGGGCTATTTAAATATCAAGGGTTTGACATGTATTGTATAAGTCTGAAGAAGCCTACGGGTGAAAGCGCTTACTTTCATGTTAATACATTCATTGTGTCGTAGTTCATTAAAGTTCCCCTTGTTGTATACTAAGAATATTGTCTCCTGCACCATTAGTGCTAAAATCTCACATTTCACTGACAATTCTATTTGTAAATGATTGTTTGTTTCCCTGTTTGCACTAAAAAAAAATTCTACATACTGTTTGCATCATTCACTCTTTTTCTTCCATCCCTTCAGATTTTGTAAGTTGAACTAGAAGTGATATATCACCTCTTATGTTCCTGTTAACTACTTCTTCTCTGTAGGTTAGATGCATTGTCTGTAAGTTGCTAGCTGTATTCCAAATGGATGACCTTTTCCACTCTGAAACGCAATAAGAAACTCCATTGGTATATTCATTTAGATATCGCAGGAACTTCTTATTTTCATGGTTTGAAATCTCTTTGTCATCTTTTCCAGCCTCACTAATATGCCATTATAGCTAGAATGGATAAGTCAAAACAATTTATATTTTTCAAATTTATTATTTAAAGTATCCTCTTTAGAAATAAGATTTAATAACTACATAATATCTAAGGCAAATGTTAATCAGTTCACAACTCACTTTGCTAAAACTTCATTAAATCCAAGTACCACTGTGACCAGGGGTAGTACCATAGGGAAATGTGGGCATTCTCTGCCTTTTGGAATGCATTCTAGTTCTACAGTCTTTTGTAAAAATTAATTATCTTACTGCATGAAATGATGCTCCCTAAGTACGTTTTTGCATCTTTTTCTCCTTTCACAATATTGGAAGTCATAGTATAGAAATATCACTGCACTGTAATATTTCAAAGCTGCAGGTTCAATTCCCAGATAAGGAACTTGGGTTAATTTCTAATACTGTCATGCAATGCAACACAAAACTTGTTGATTGTAAGCAGATCACAATCCAGTTAACAGATGCAGACAGAATTTTATATCTATCTATATATATATATATATATATATATATATATATATATATATATATATATATATAGATGCAGGTGTGAGTGAAATGATCAATATCAGCATTTCTAGAAACACGTTTACCAGAACTAAAAATGTAGAAAAAGCAGAAAGATCACAAAAGGAAGTTATATTCCTTTTCTGATGTGGCATGAAAGCTAGTAGCAAGGTAGTATTATAGAAAGAGTTTTTCTAAGGTAAGGTATAAAGTTAGGTTTAAAGTCAGAGATAGGGTTAGCGTACATTAGGAAAGTGGTGCATGATTCTGTTTCACCTTACTAATGTATGCTGACCCTAGCAGTCATAGACCACCTGAAAGCCCTCTATTCAGTGTCAACTATAAGACTCTATACAAAGTCACTTACAGGCACAAAGGTTTGCAATTTTCACCTATTGTAAGTTTAAACTATCTCAGAAACCCAGCAACATACTTACTAATCATTTTCTTAGCTTTTCAGATATCCAAAGTCCCGGCTTATCCCGCTCTGTTCGGCCTTGCAATGCTTGGGCTCACTCCACTCCCCTACTCTACCCCCATTCCCAACCACCCCTGCTTTCCCTAGATTTATACCTAACATTACTCCACCCCCTAAAACTTCTAATCTAATTACAAGTCCTCCCACATCCATACATCCAATTAACACCAAACCCCACCCATTGCTACACTAGCTCCACTTCAAAGCTTTGCAGTTTGCTCATTACTTCCCATTCCACTGTCCCTGCCTTCTAGAACTCAAATTAAACTATGTCACTAAAAATGTTCTCCTTTCTCTCTAACCTGCTTCTAACATTATATATTAGTTTCCAAATCCACATCACCTCCCTAAAGTATTCCACAACCCCAGTAACATTTTCAAAATCTAGTTTAGCTCTACATCATGACAACCCCACAGAAAGCTTTAGTAACATATCAGCCATCCTAACTCAGTATCACATTATGCATCTCTCAAGACAAATGATCACCAGTAATAAACCTACCCAATACCTCAGACATTACCTCTCCAAGCAACACATTCTATCCCTGTGTATGGATATCCACCCCAACTTAGTGCCCCCAACTAAGCTTCCTCTGCTAAAATGCCTAAACCCTAAAAATATTCTTCTAGCAACCATAAATACATGTAGTATGTGTAACAAAACCACAGAATTTCATGCTTGGTTAAGTCAATGCACCCCAGACATTCTAGTAATGACTGAAACTTGGCTATAACCCCATATCCAAGATACTGTAAAAACAATGCCAGGTTAAAATATACTTAGAAAAGACAGAACCAACAAAAAAGGTGATGGGGCAGCCTTCATCTAGCCAAACACCATCACAATCTCACTTTTCCCCAAAGAAACACAAACTTTTAGCAATGCCAAAATTCAAATTGGAACCCTACAAATTAACAAAACAAAACAAATATGCATTGTTGGACTACATATACCCCCCAGGCAAAACATTCAAACTATGGAAAATATCCTCTCCTGGATATCAGAAAACATCAGTAATGAAACATCAGTAATGAAATTATAACTATTGGAGATATGAATATCAACTGGCAAGATCTGAAGACTGACTCCCCTACTAATAACATAAACCTCTATGGTTATACCCAGCTCATTACCAGTGTCACCCATATGCATAACAGCAATACCCTAGGTGCAACTCTTGACTGGATACTACTTTCTAATCCTGACAAATACTCTAATCCCTACACTCTACCCAATATGCTTAGTGACCACCTACCCATATTCATATATAGATCCACACCACAAATTGCAAGAACCCACACATACAAAATCACCAGAAATATCAGGAACTGTGACCAACAAAGGTTTAATGAAATCCAAAAACACACTAACTGGAATTACTTAAAATACTGCCACTAGAAGATGCCCTTGAATACTTCAACAATGTATTTCTAAATACTCTAGACATCCTAGCTCCTCTCTGCACCAAAAGAATAAAAACTAACCATGCTCCCTGGCTAACAAAAATACCAAAATACATTTCAAAATAGAAATAAAGCCTGGAAGGAATGGCACAAAAACAAATCTGATGATAATATAATCAAATATAAACAGTTATGAAACAAAGCAAAAAAGCTAGAGAACTTAGGGGGGAAAACACACTTTTCCAACCAACTGGCAGTCCACAAAAACAACCCAAAACAATTTTGGAAATACATCTCAAACCTCCTTACCCCAAGCTCTGAGCAAACTCCATCATCACGTCCTGAACAAAAACCCTCAGAGATAGCCAACCTGTTTAACTCTCATTTCATAGATGGCATAAGCAAACTGTTAACAAATCCCACTGCCACGACTACCTCAAGTTCCATCTCTGATCCCCCTACACCCTTATCTCATGACTCCTGCACAAACAAAAAAAAAACTTCACCTACTCAACAAACTAGTACTACATCTTCTATCCCCTTTTCTCTTAAACCTATCTCTACCTCTCTCATTCAAAAACTTCTTCAAAAACTAAAACAACACTCCATCTCCTTTGTCAACTTCCCCCCTGAATACTTAAAACTTGCTGCAAAAGCCATAGAATATCCTGTCAGCATCCTTATAAATCAGTCCATAACAGAGTCCAATTTCCCTAACCTCTGGAAAAAAAAATCTGTCATCACCCCTTTAAATAAAGGAGGCAACTCCAATGAACTATCTAGTTATCAACCAATCTTCATCCTCTCTCCCTTTTCCAAACTTCTGGAAAAATTCATACGTAGGCAATTGATTCACATCTCATTCAAAACAAACTAATTGCCCCTACCCAACATGGTTTCTGCCCATCACACAGCAACACCACTTCCCTAAGCTACTTCATAAACACTGTGTCCAAATCAATTGACTCTTGTAATATCACCTCTGTCTTACTACTAGACTTGTCAAAGGCATTTGACACAGTGTCCCACAACAAACTTCTTCATCAGCTATCCAATGTAGGTTGCACCCCTCCATCCCTCCAATGGTTTTCAAGCTACCTATCCAACCACCAGCTATACATTAAATGGCAGAATAAACTATCCCAATATCAAACCCACACAACTAGGGTACCAAAAGGGTCCCTACTTGGACCCTTACTTTTCAACATTTTCACCAACAACCTTCACACCTCATCACCCTTTACCTCCATTATCCAATACACAGATGACACTACCATAATGTCCTCCTCTAATAACATACACCTCCAGCAACTCACTCAACCCATCTTTACCTCAATAGAGACATGGCTGAGAGAAGCCCAGCTACTCCTAAATCCTGAAAAAACAAAACTCTTGCTTTTCTCAGCAAAACCAATCTTATCTGACTTTAAAATATTATCTCAGGATAACACAGAAATTGAAACAGTTCCAACAGCTAAGCTACTGGGCATTACCATAAACAACAAACTAACTTTCGAACACCACATCTGCAATAGCATTAAAAAGCAGACATCAAACTAGGAACACTCTATAGACAAAAAAACTTCTTGGATAACTCCACCAGAAGAACTTTTGCCAACACCTATTTGCTTCCCTCTTTTTTATATGCAGCCTCCTTATACACCAATTTACAATATTTTTTTAAAAACAAGTTCCAATCCTGCTACCATAAAATTGCCAAATTTGCCACAGACTACTCCTACCATTCCCATCAGTGCCTAGCTCTGAAAGAACTAAATTGGCTCAGACACACATACCACCTAAACCTAGTTCAGTTGTCTTCTGCACAGAAAATGATATATACACCTGATAGCTGGCCAGCCCTCAAATCTCTCCTAAAACCCTACATCCCTACCAGAGCCCTCTGTTCTGAAAACAAACAACTCCTAATGGTCTACATTCCAAACAAAAGATCTGGACAGTGCCTATGCTCTCCTGCTACTGCCAAGCCCTGGAACTCTCTGCCAACAGACTTTAATACCACTGAGTGCTTTAACAACTTCAAAAAACCCCTAAAAAAAACATTTTCTTTGTAATAAGACCTGCCCCTGCTCTTTCCCTAATAGGTGAACTCCATTAACTCTCTAGGGTCTTTCCTTTCTACATCTGGAGTTCCCTACACCATGAATTTCATCCACTAACCATTACCATCTCGAACTAAGAAACGTTATGTATTTCTACACCTTTAACTATTCCCATCCTCCTTCACAATTCATCTAACCATATGCTCGCTTCTAATACTCTGACCCTCTCTCTTTACCTTAATCCTACCTGATAAAAAAAATTACCACATTACTTTTAGTTAGTATTGCCTAGCTAGTACATGTTTTATTATTGTAGCTACCTCTCTGTACTTATTTAGTATTCATTACTTATTTACTTTGTGGGTCTAAAGCCACGGTGGTACAGCGGTAGCATTGTTGCCTCACAGCAAGAAGTTCTCATGTTCCATTCTCAGCTGTAGTGGCTTCTGTGTGGAGTCTGCATGTCCTCCCCACAGTCGAGTGGCCTCCAAAAGACATGAGTGAATGGGCGTGCCTTCCCTGAAGGTTGGGCGTTGGGCTGGCAACTCGGCACCATAAAAATCGACTGCCAATCATTAGCGGACCAGAGTTCCACTGTGGCGACCTCTAACCGGGAAAAGCCGAAAAGACCAACAACAAATTATTTAAACTGTGCTTTAATACTTGTTATTGTCTTGTTTATGTATAATGTCTTAACTTTCATGTAACATTTGGAGCTTCTCTTCCAGGGCCTCTGCTGAAAATGGGTTCCTGACCCAGTCAGACTTTCCCGGTAAACAAATATTAAATAAATAACCATAAACCTGCCTCTAATCCACAACAATGTATCTATCCCCTTAGCTTCCCCTAACTGTAACCTTAACCAGGAAACACTAGCACAACAATGTATCTATCCCCTTACCTCCCCCTAACTGTAACCTTAACCAGGAAACACTAGCACAACAGTATATCTATCCTCTTACCTATCCCTAACTGTAACCTTAACTCAGAAAACACTAGCACAACAATGTATCTAACCTCTTAGCTACCCCTAACTGTAACCTTAACAAGAAAACATTAGCAACAAAAATATATCCCTTTACCCACCCCATAATCTAACTCTAACCCACAAACACTCTCTCACACACACTCCTAACCCCTAATGCTAAAACCTTTGATAAATCCCACAGTTTCAGTATTATCAGGAGAAACCCTCATTTACCTACCAGAAAACATACCCCTCCATTCAACAACTCCAACATTCATAATATTTGATAACCTGGAACTGCAACAGGTTTTCCAGGCAAATAAAACTTTTGAAAACTGATCTTTGCCAAACTATTACAGACCCACCTATATATAACTAGACAGATATAGATATACAGAACTGTATATAGATTTAGATACACACATTAATAATATACCTATGTATAATAACAATATTTATATAAATCCCATACATTTAATATATAAATCCCATACATTTAATATATACCCGCACATAAATATTGACAGAATGTCTGAAAAATGGTAGATCCACAAAATATTCCATTTATGTAATGCCTTCTAGTTTAAGCTATCTGATGGATTTGCTGGGGAACAGTATATCGATTTATTTAGATTCATGAGATTCGTGCATGGAGTCTGTAAATTAAATGGTGCTCAAACAGCAGCAGAGGTTTTTCTTATCACTGATGATATAGTACTATAGAGAAGCAAGCAAAGCATCCCTGGCTTCAGGACCACTTTACTGGCTATAGACTGGTCTTCCACTGGCTATACTTGGCACGGCTTAAATGTGTAATTTTCTCTAGCTACTCTGCTAAGTTGATACATGTAAATAAAATGCATTGTGATTATAAATATGATATATTTGTTGTAAAAATAATAATAAATATTTATCTTAACTAATGCAAGAAGAATTTAAACTAACAACAAGGTTATTTTTCATTTGTCTTTTCAGCTTCAGCAACTAAAGTTTAGCACAGATAGCAGGAGCAAAGGGTCAAAATATTAAAGCACAAAAAAAAAAAAAAAAACAGCCAGCGCCAACTGGAATGGGAACTAAACTGAATTTAATAAGTAAACCCACAGTCAACAGACTGGTTTCGACCCAAAGCTATTTCTCAATGCATCTATACTCGACTAATGCACTATATAAACACACGATTGCACACACAACTGCTAGTTTTAAATGTATTATTATTGATAAAATATTGTGAAATAGATGCTTTAAGACAGGCTGGCATAACATCTTGAATAAAAAGTAGAAATCATGGATTGTGAGACTGGGTGGATTGTTTCCACCCAGTTTGAATGATTATTTGTAATTTATAATTTATTCTTGTTAATTGGTTAATTAATTTGGATGATACATATATATTATGTGGTTCACTGCAGTTAATATTATGCATTCAGAAAGGCCTTTGGGCCGAAATCGGTCTGTGGGTTGACTTATTAAAGTCAGTTCGGTTCTCATTCCACTTGGTGCTGGCTGTTTGTTTTTGTTGTTGTTGGATTTTTCAGCTGTCATAGTAATGTCAGTTTTCTTTAATTTTAAAGGAAAATTGCCACAAATAAGGAATTATATTCATTGAACATAGTATGTTCCAGTTATGCCCTTAAAAACATTATAAATGAAAGCATTAACTTGTATTACTGCTGTTTTTTCTCTTGGCAGCCTTACAACTCTTACACTTCCACATTCCTTTTCAAATGCTATAGATAATTTCATTTTATGACTCAGACAGACTGTCACTGTATCATACCACAGCAGCTAAAAATGCACTCTGAAGGACTTAACAAACAGAACTGTGACAGCCTGGGAGTACTGTTGAATAATTCTCATTCCAATTCCATGGAAATATATAAAAAAAATGAGGGGTCTGCAATTAAACTTGTGTAAATGCACCACCCCTTATGCACAACTGGGATTAATGTGCACTGACAATGGAATGTTTCTGCAGCACAGCTGAATCATTTCCTTAAATCTGCTACCAACTGATAAAAAATGGAAATGTGTGAATCAGAATTGTAACATTCTACCATCGGAGCTGCCCACATTCCATGCAGGCTGTTTAGCAGTGGTGGTTCTGCACTGAGAAGCCAAACAACATTGGCAGTTATATTGTATGTCTATATCCATTTGAAGTGTATCGGATTACTGTGGGCATCCCTTCCCACCAGTACTTAGTTTAACTATGTCCACCTACTCAAGCTCATGAACATCACTAAATGAAATTAAGAGCTTATGTGATATTACTATATTTTGTTAAGAGGTTGGTATGCTTTCAGTGTTTATAACTGGTGTAAAAATAATTCCTTAAATCAAAGTCATCTGATTTGCTTCAAGAAAACAGGTTCCCTTTTTTCAATATAGCATTGCTCAGGAGGTGCGGCCCTACTGCTTGCAGCCAGCACTGCTGATTGTATTTTTTAATTCTTCACACTCAGTATTGTAATCCTGGGATGACCTTCATACAAAGCTGTTTTTGAGAAGGCATTAACAAATGGCATGTTTAATGTAAAGACAGCCTGAAGAGCTATTAATAGAAGCATAGCAAAGCTGAAATTTGCTTTCCATACTATAACAGATACAAGTAACCTTTAGTCTGGAAAGATAAAGTGCTTTGTTAAAAATGCGAGACTCTTCCTGATCTGAGATTAAGTCTTTCCCAGAGTACATCACTACAAGAAAGTGAGTGAGAGAGATAGAGATGTGTGTGTGTGTTTGTTTGTGTGTGTGTGTTTGTGTGTGTGTGTGTGTGTGTGTGTGTGTGTGTGTGTGTGTGTGTGTGTGTGTGTGTGTGTGTGTGTGTGTGTGTGTGTGTGTGTGTGTGTGTGTGTGTGTGTGTGTGTGTGTGTGTGTGCCTGGATGTGTGCAGAGACAAGGACTGTTGCTTTTTCTTTTAGGTAACCTTCATTACAGCAGATAAATAATTCATTGGTCTCAAATATGATATAAGATTAAAGAGTGCAGAAACAGGACATGTATATTATATAGGGCACATACATGCAGCACTTACATGCCTATTGTATTTATATATTACATCTGCATAAGCATATAGGCTTCTTTAGACACTTTTCATATCTCATGAAATGTGTCATTATGTATATATTTGTTTTTTTTATATATGAATATATGTAACAATACATTTATTTATTGAAGGGCTGTGTTTGTCAGAGGCTATTGTCAGGAACGTTCCAGACCACAGTAGGTTTAGGTGCAGGCTTCTTTGCACATGAATCAGAAAATAGGAACAATAATGTTGAAAGGTCCAAAGTCAGAAACAATTGTAATGCATTGCTCTAATTTGGTCACCGTCTGAAATGTCAGGATCCACTGCAGTGAGTCCTGAAATGCAGAAATTGAATGGCCAAAAGATATGACTTACATATACTAAGTCCACGATACCCTTTTCTCTGAGGTATGGTAATCTCAGAGTTAGTATATATAAGTCTGGGGGTTGGTGGGGTTTGCCCCACATGAGGGGTTGTGGGACTTGCCCCCTGCAAAAAGAAGTTTTAAGGAAAAGAGCGATTTTCGAGATTCACTCTTCTCCTAAGTTTTAGGTCTTTTTTTTTTTTTTTTTTTTTTTTTACTTGTCAGCACTCAGCATTTCAAGTGCAGTCCTTTCAATAGGGAGCTTGTAGTTCATTTGTTCATTTTGAAAGCTAAGAAAACAACTGATTTTCAATCAACATGCATTTTCTGAAGATAATGTATGAAACTTAATCCTCAATCACTTACCTTAAAAAAAATTTAAAAAAAATACAAGGGACGAAGCAAAAATATCAGGCAAAATCAAGATTGCTGTGCACAATTTGGGACATACGGGAGCTAAGACAGTAGATGATATAGAAATGCAAATATAGAACAACAATCTGTTACTGGGTTAGAGTGTTAAATACAAAACAGGCAAAATAAATGTTGATTGTTTACTGTTTAGCAGCATACGTTGCTCAAGAAACAAAATATAAGAAAGTCAGACAGAATGCTGACACATACTAAAACACAAGTGCAATATACTACGCATCATAAACTGAATCTGTCAGTTGTGAATATTGAGTTTCAAGTTATATGACTGTAATATACAATAAAGATATCATTTTTAAATCCAGACCAATTATTTTTCAGTCCAAAAAGAGGTTTTACACAACATACAACACACCTGATGTTACTATGTCACTGACCCATGCTGATAAGTAATACATAACGTATGTTATAAGTATCCTGCTGGCCCAGTGGCAGGGCAGAATGTCTGCCTATTATGGTGACTTCTCAGGATTGATTAACAGCCTCTGGAGCTGCAGGGGCTATTAGAGTGGTAGGTCTGAGTTCTCAGCACTTGTGCTCTTGAGTAGGCTACGAAGTGGTACAGAGCCTCACAGAGATGCATGTGTATAGAAGGGTTGGAAAGATTGTAGCACATTATGTTAAGGACTGTGTAGATGCATGATGCATTCATCATTGTCTGTCCCACTTCTTGGGGATTTGCATCTGAGCATAAAATCCATCCCTGCAGTGAAAGAGAATGGCAGTGGGCCAGGATATCTTCTTGATCTTCTGTCTAGCTTTGAAATGAAGTTAACAGCTTCTGTCCACATGTAAGCCAGTTGGTTCATGGAGGAAACAGAGGTAGATATAGAGTCATGAGTGATTGCAGATGGTCAGTTTTGCAGTAGGAAATAAAAAAAATACTTGCAATCATGTGGTCTCATTTTTCATTCCTGCTGGTAAGTGAATTAAAATAAACAATCCTATTAATTAAGCATGTTTCTTATCATGCATTACTTTAGAGATACAAGGCTTTGGAGCTGCTTAGCACTGCTGCTTTACAACATGTGGTTTTACAGTTCATTTCCTGGCTGGCTACCTTATAACTAAGTCTCCATACCCTCCCTGGGTCCGAGTGAGGTTTTGCTCAGTGTTTTTTGTTTCCTCCTGCATGTCGATTAGTGATCTTCCAAATTGTTCATAGGCATGTGCATGAAATGGGTTTGTTGTTTGCGTGTGTGTGTGTGGGGGGGGACATACCTCTCAACTGTATAGATTTTTGCAGAATGTCCAGATTTTTGCCTCATCTTTTTGGCCTGTTCCTCATAAAAATTGTGTTTTTCTGACAAATCACTTGGAAGATTTAAGGATTAAAGTCACTAAATCATGACATGTATTCTACTTTCAGACTTCATATCCTTCAAAAAATGTATACTAACACAAATACTGTTCTTCTAGCAGCCATACCTCTCAAGTGTACCTCATTACAAGGAATATTCCTCATTTTGTGTCTTAAAAGGTCCATGTTCCTCAAAGTGTCTGCCACACATTCAGAATTTGTTTTAACTTATATCCATAATAAATAGTACTGAATCATATTAGTTCATCATAAGAACTTTTTATAATTGCAAAGTCGAACATTTTAACCATCCCATGACCTTCCTAGTTGAAGTTATTATTAAGCTGTTAGAAGGTTTTCCATATTTTGTCTATTTGTTCCACATTGTTAGAGGCAGTGCTCGTCAATTAGGAGATGGAAGTTGAGAGTTATGCTAGCAACAATCTAAGTTTATAAGAGCAATATTATAGATTCATAGGTTCATAGGCAATATTTTAAATGTGTCCCCATTTTTGGGCCTTTGTCCCCCATTATGTCAGCCTTTGTCCAGATTTCTTGCACTAAGAGGTTGAGAAGTATGGCCTGCGCACGTGTGTGTGTGTGTGTGTGTGTGTGTGTGTGTGTGTGTGTGTGTGTGTGTGTGTGTGCATCCTGTAATGGATTGTTGTAATGTCCCATCCACCAGGATTAGCTGTTCTTGAACCAACGTTATACTGGACACAATTTGGTTTCTTGATTACCCTGAATTAGAAAAATGGCTATAAAGTGAATTAATGAAACAATGGTTAAGACTGACAATGCAATGAATTAATGCATAGTGGAAATCACACTATCCAACTTCACCTGTATGCAGTCTGGAATTTGTAATCAGCAATCTTGTGAGAAGGGTTTGTTTAGCATGATACCAGGAAAGCCTATTTCTTTCTTTCTTTGCATGATCATTGATGCCCCCATTCCCGACTCTCATTATCCCCCACAATTGGAGGCTAATGATAAGGTTCAGAATAATTTTAGTTTAAGTTTGATCTCCCCGTATAGCTTATATTCCACTAGGTTGAGAGAAATTTTAACTAAAAACTGGTGTTCACTCTAGGAGGACTCTAGTGTTAGAGCAAAGTTAAGTGATCAACCTACATTTATTTTAAAGAGGGGTGTGAATTTGAAATGTATTTTGGAAAGAAAGAGTATGGTTAGTGTTAGACATCCTGGCATGTTTAAATGTGAAGCGTGCCTGTATTGTAAATATATGGATATTGGCAGGACTTTTTTTAATAGGGAACAGGAAATTTAGTATTAGTAAGAGATTTAATTGCAATTCTAAAATGGTTATATGCTTAGCTAAATGCCAAGAATGTGAGGGATTCTACGTGGGAAAGACTGAATGTACGTTTAAAGAACAAGTCTATAAACATATTTACAGCATTAATAGAGGGGAAAGTTTTAAAAGCTCTAGCTAAACATGTTCTACTTAACTCATGTCATTCCTTTAAATTCAGGATTATAAACCAGGTTGACTATGGTGAGAGAGGTAGCCCTTTAGTTTTAAAACTGGGTAGGTTAGAACTTATGTGGCAAATCCGATTAAATGCATATAATTTTCCTGGTCTTAATGATTTGTGTTTAATTTACTGTCTATTAAAATTGAAAAGTTTGGATAGATAATAGCATGTTTTATATTGTATTACATGTTAAAAGTTGGAAGGGGGTGTGGATATTATGTCAATAATGTTTGTCATGTGGTTTTGAACGAGGGATATTTAAACTAAGATGTATGTTATCGTTACCTTTTTATGCACTTTTTTTTTTAAAAAATACAGTATTTAAATTGATTTAAACTGTGTATGAAGGAGTGTTGAAGGAATTTTTAACTGGTTATTCTGCTCTTCAGTAACTTGAACTAAAAGCTAGTGTTGGCTGAATTTTGTTATTTGCTAGTAATTACAGGTGTGGGGGTAGCCACATTCATTGATTTCCTGTCCTTGCATATTTAAACTAGTGCATGTGAAATAATTCCTGCTTTAAAACTTCAGCTTGGCAAGCTAAGAACTTGGTTATATTCAACTGGACGCATAAGAGAATTTAAGTACCTTTTTATGCACTTTTTTTTTTAAAAATACAGTATTTAAATTGATTTAAACTGTGTATGAAGGAGTGTTGAAGGAATTTTTAACTGGTTATTCTGCTCTTCAGTAACTTGAACTAAAAGCTAGTGTTGGCTGAATTTTGTTATTTGCTAGTAATTACAGGTGTGGGGGTAGCCACATTCATTGATTTCCTGTCCTTGCATATTTAAACTGGTGCATGTGAAATAATTCCTGCTTTAAAACTTCAGCTTGGCAAGCTAAGAACTTGGTTATATTCAACTGGACGTAAAAGAGAATTTAAGTACCTTTTTATGCACTTTTTTTTAAAAAATACAGTATTTAAATTGATTTAAACTGTGTATGAAGGAGTGTTGAAGGAATTTTTAACTGGTTATTCTGCTCTTCAGTAACTTGAACTAAAAGCTAGTGTTGGCTGAATTTTGTTATTTGCTAGTAATTACAGGTGTGGGGGTAGCCACATTCATTGATTTCCTGTCCTTGCATATTTAAACTGGTGCATGTGAAATAATTCCTGCTTTAAAACTTCAGCTTGGCAAGCTAAGAACTTGGTTATATTCAACTGGACGTTAAGAGAATTTAAGTACCTTTTTATGCACTTTTTTTAAAAAATACAGTATTTAAATTGATTTAAACTGTGTATGAAGGAGTGTTGAAGGAATTTTTAACTGGTTATTCTGCTCTTCAGTAACTTGAACTAAAAGCTAGTGTTGGCTGAATTTTGTTATTTGCTAGTAATTACAGGTGTGGGGGTAGCCACATTCATTGATTTCCTGTCCTTGCATATTTAAACTGGTGCATGTGAAATAATTCCTGCTTTAAAACTTCAGCTTGGCAAGCTAAGAACTTGGTTATATTCAACTGGACGATAAGAGAATTTAAGTACCTTTTTATGCACTTTTTTAAAAATACAGTATTTAAATTGATTTAAACTGTGTATGAAGGAGTGTTGAAGGAATTTTTAACTGGTTATTCTGCTCTTCAGTAACTTGAACTAAAAGCTAGTGTTGGCTGAATTTTGTTATTTGCTAGTAATTACAGATGTGGGGGTAGCCACATTCATTGATTTCCTGTCCTTGCATATTTAAACTGGTGCATGTGAAATAATTCCTGCTTTAAAACTTCAGCTTGGCAAGCTAAGAACTTGGTTATATTCAACTGGACGTATAAGAGAATTTAAGTACCTTTTTATGCACTTTTCTTTTTTAAAAAAAAAAATACAGTATTTAAATTGATTTAAACTGTGTATGAAGGAGTGTTGAAGGAATTTTTAACTGGTTATTCTGCTCTTCAGTAACTTGAACTAAAAGCTAGTGTTGGCTGAATTTTGTTATTTGCTAGTAATTACAGGTGTGGGGGTAGCCACATTCATTGATTTCCTGTCCTTGCATATTTAAACTGGTGCATGTGAAATAATTCCTGCTTTAAAACTTCAGCTTGGCAAGCTAAGAACTTGGTTATATTCAACTGGACGTATAAGAGAATTTAAGTACCTTTTATGCACTTTTTTTAAAAAATACAGTATTTAAATTGATTTAAACTGTGTATGAAGGAGTGTTGAAGGAATTTTTAACTGGTTATTCTGCTCTTCAGTAACTTGAACTAAAAGCTAGTGTTGGCTGAATTTTGTTATTTGCTAGTAATTACAGGTGTGGGGGTAGCCACATTCATTGATTTCCTGTCCTTGCATATTTAAACTGGTGCATGTGAAATAATTCCTGCTTTAAAACTTCAGCTTGGCAAGCTAAGAACTTGGTTATATTCAACTGGACGTATAAGAGAATTTAAGTACCTTTTTATGCACTTTTTTTTTAAAAAATACAGTATTTAAATTGATTTAAACTGTGTATGAAGGAGTGTTGAAGGAATTTTTAACTGGTTATTCTGCTCTTCAGTAACTTGAACTAAAAGCTAGTGTTGGCTGAATTTTGTTATTTGCTAGTAATTACAGGTGTGGGGTAGCCACATTCATTGATTTCCTGTCCTTGCATATTTAAACTGGTGCATGTGAAATAATTCCTGCTTTAAAACTTCAGCTTGGCAAGCTAAGAACTTGGTTATATTCAACTGGACGTATAAGAGAATTTAAGTACCTTTTATGCACTTTTTTAAAAAAATACAGTATTTAAATTGATTTAAACTGTGTATGAAGGAGTGTTGAAGGAATTTTAACTGGTTATTCTGCTCTTCAGTAACTTGAACTAAAAGCTAGTGTTGGCTGAATTTTGTTATTTGCTAGTAATTACAGGTGTGGGGGTAGCCACATTCATTGATTTCCTGTCCTTGCATATTTAAACTGGTGCATGTGAAATAATTCCTGCTTTAAAACTTCAGCTTGGCAAGCTAAGAACTTGGTTATATTCAACTGGACGTATAAGAGAATTTAAGTACCTTGTTATGCACTTTTACTTTTAAAAAATACAGTATTTAATTTGATTTAAACTGTGTATGAAGGAGTGTTGAAGGAATTTTTAACTGGTTATTCTGCTCTTCAGTAACTTGAACTAAAAGCTAGTGTTGGCTGAATTTTGTTATTTGCTAGTAATTACAGGTGTGGGGGTAGCCACATTCATTGATTTCCTGTCCTTGCATATTTAAACTGGTGCATGTGAAATAATTCCTGCTTTAAAACTTCAGCTTGGCAAGCTAAGAACTTGGTTATATTCAACTGGACGTATAAGAGAATTTAAGTACCTTTTTATGCACTTTTTAAAAAATACAGTATTTAAATTGATTTAAACTGTGTATGAAGGAGTGTTGAAGGAATTTTTAACTGGTTATTCTGCTCTTCAGTAACTTGAACTAAAAGCTAGTGTTGGCTGAATTTTGTTATTTGCTAGTAATTACAGGTGTGGGGGTAGCCACATTCATTGATTTCCTGTCCTTGCATATTTAAACTGGTGCATGTGAAATAATTCCTGCTTTAAAACTTCAGCTTGGCAAGCTAAGAACTTGGTTATATTCAACTGGACGTATAAGAGAATTTAAGTACCTTTTTATGCACTTTTTTTAAAAAAAAATACAGTATTTAAATTGATTTAAACTGTGTATGAAGGAGTGTTGAAGGAATTTTTAACTGGTTATTCTGCTCTTCAGTAACTTGAACTAAAAGCTAGTGTTGGCTGAATTTTGTTATTTGCTAGTAATTACAGGTGTGGGGGTAGCCACATTCATTGATTTCCTGTCCTTGCATATTTAAACTGGTGCATGTGAAATAATTCCTGCTTTAAAACTTCAGCTTGGCAAGCTAAGAACTTGGTTATATTCAACTGGACGTATAAGAGAATTTAAGTACCTTTTTATGCACTTTTTTTAAAAAAAAAAAAAAAATACAGTATTTAAATTGATTTAAACTGTGTATGAAGGAGTGTTGAAGGAATTTTTAACTGGTTATTCTGCTCTTCAGTTAGTCCCACCCACCCGCCCTGTTTTTGTTTTGGTGTTAATCTTAGTGGCATTGAAACTGCCCGCCCCTCAGCCTGCCTCTGGGTCCATCTCATTTGCTCACTCAACTGAGTGCAGTGAGATCATATTCTGATTTCAGGCACTCCTACTGTGTACAAAGAGAGCATCTGGGAAATAGAAAAAAATTAAGCTTATTTCCTGCCTTTCTTGTTAAGTGGTACAGACTATTTGTAGGCTTCTGAGCCCCCAAAGCCCTTCTGTGTTTGAGGGAAGCCTTCTAGCTTGTTTTTTTTTTTTCTTGTAACTAGCCAGTTTTCTAGTTTCAGCACTCAAATCTGTTTCTTTGATCTCAGCACTTGTTCAAAAAAAAAAAAAAAAAAATTTCATCTGCTTTTACTGTACTTGTGTTTTTACCTACTTCTTTTACTTTTGCATCATCTTAAAATACTCAATTGTATTTATTACTGCTTGGTGTAACTCATTCTAAGCCTTTTGGTTTAAACACTTGGGCTTCGAACCAGTTAGTTGTTTTGCACTGAGAGGGTTTGTGGTCTGCACTGTTGTGGCAGAACAGGTAGCTTACATCCTTCTAGGTTGAGAACTGCTGATTGAGGGCTCACTGTCTGTTATTCTAAAAGTGTATTAATTCTGGTTTAAGCACTTGGGCTTTCAAACCAGTTATTTTACATTAAGAGGGTTCGTGGTCTGCACTCTTGTGGGAGGAGAGGCTGGACTCTGCCCTTCTGAGCTGGGAATTTCTGGTTAAAGGCTTATAGTGCATGCATATCTGAACTGTTTCAACTGAAGTTGGTGCGCCTTGTTTGCTGTGGCATAGACTGGATTCGGGCCTGCTGGATCTAGCTTTGTTTGTGTAACTTGAGCACTAATCCAGACATTCTCTAAAGTATTCAATGGTATTTATTACTGCTTGGTTGTAACTTGATTAAAGTGTAGCTATCATTCAAGTCTTTTGGATTAAGCACTTGGGCTTCAGACCAGTTGTTTTACATTAGGAAGGTTTGTGGCAAGCACTGTGGTGGCAGGACAGGTAGCTTTCATCCTTCTAAGTTGGGAACTGCTGATTGAGAGCCCAGTGTCCAAGTGTATTAGTTCTGGTTTAGGCACTTGGGCTTCAGGCCAGTTATTTTACATTAAGAAGGTTCGTGGTCTGCACTCTTGTGGGAGAAGAGGCTGGACTCTGCCCTTCTGAGCTGGGAATTTTCTGGTTAAAGGTTTATAGTGCCTGAATATTTGAACTGTATCTTACTGAAATTGGTTCACCTTGTTTGCTCTAGCATAGACTAGATCCAGGCCTACTGAATCTAGCTTTGTTTATATGCTTGTTGTTTGTTTGCTTGTTACTTCCCTGGAAGCTAATTCCACCTAATACGCAACTTCTCAGCTTCTGTGGATCACTAGTGATATCTGCATTGCTTACTGTACTTATTTCCTTGTTTCACTTGAAAGAAAGTTACTGTTTGTCGTTTTGCATTTAGTTACTTGTAACACATTGCACTCAAGTTACCTGGCACTTGCTCACTAAAGCAATTATATAAGTCAGCACTAAAAATTAAAAGCACTACACCCTCACTCCCCACTGGCCCTTGTTTTCAATTAAGGATTTCCCAATATTATTCTAGCATGTCCAAAGGTCAGTTGTCAATCTCCTCTCCGGTCCAGCTGGTGAATCTGGGAATCTTGAGGCAATGTTATAACTGCCTCATGTACACAGACAACCCTCTCCTCCTCCCACATAACACAAATACTTGTGAGAGATGCAGCTATTTAGCCAAACTGGAGGCTGAGCTCTCTCAACTCAGGACTGGCAAGACCAGACAGGAGGAGAATGCAACTACACACACCACAAAACCAGCCTCACATAATGCTACCACTCCACTGAATCAAACACATAAACACACAAAGACATACTCGGAGGCTCTGAGTAAAATTTACCTAAACAGCAGAGGCCTCCAAAGCAGACACCCAAACAACTGCTACCTCAAGACACCCCACAAGCAACACATAAACCACAAAAGCAGTGTGCAAAGCAGTCACAGCCCTTAAGGCCAAATACAACACCAAACATACTTGTCATAGGTGACTCCATAGTCAGACACACTGACGTCCCACTCACCAGGCTGAACAAGGAGAGGGTCACAGTAAGCTGCCTATCGGGCGCTAGAATCCGCCACATAACACAAGCACTGGGTCACTCCACAGCAAGTACAAATATGACACAGTCATTGTCCATGCTGGTGTGAACGACCTGAGACGCACCTCCCTGGACTGCATGAAAAGAGACATAGAGGAGCTCTCTGATTATGTAGCCCAGGCAGGTATGACCCTAACCCTGAGCAGTATCCTTCCTTCACCAAGAATGATGCCACAATATAGAGACAAGATGATCAGCTTTAACAATTGGCTTAATGTCTGGTGTCATTCAAAGGGGATCCAGTGTCTGTCTGCCTGGGATGACATGCTTGACAAGCCACGCTGCCAAAGGGACGGCTTGCACCTGTCACCCTGGGATTCCGGATATTGGCTAAGGCTCTTGCCACCCCATAGTGCCTTTTTAGGCAAGGCCCAAATTCTAAACCTACCACCCTAGAAAACAAAAATGGGAAGAAATTGAGGGTAATGCTGCTCAATGCCAGAAGTCTAAATCTCAAAATGCACGACTCGAGGCCCTTCTCAGTATGGAGAACATCGATGTCTGTGCTGTAACTGAAACCTGGTTCAAGGCTCCTGAGAGCACCCGGCACTATTAGGTTTTACCTCATATCATGCGTTCCGCCCCAAAACCCGGACCACTCCACAAAAGGAGGGGTGTATCCATATTCATAAAGGATACTCACACCTCCAGGTTGGTGGCAACGCATGAAGCTCGAAACCATCCAGGTGCAACTAACCATAGGCAAAACTGCTCTACAAATTGTAGCATGCTACAGGCCACCCTCTCAAACTCAGGAACCCCACACAGCCTTCCTGAAGACACTGGAGGGTATACATGTATCTCCAAACACCATCATATTGGGTGACTTCAACTACCCGAATATAGACTGGGAACATTACTCAAGCCCTAACTTTCTAGCCCAACGGTTCCTGGAGTTCATAAATTCAAATGCCATGGAACAGCTAGTCACTGTTCCCACGAGAGGAGAAAATATACTAGATCTCATTGTCACAAACATGGGGACAAAATGCTCCACAACGGAAGTATATCCCTCATTGGTGAGATCTGATCATAAACTAATCTCACTGGAAATCCACATCCCGCCCCCACCCCAAACAAAAAAGACCATAGTGAAGAACTTCTCTAAAGCAAACTTCACACTACTCAAGACTGGTGTGGTATCCTTCAAGGCCCCTGAGTCAGAGGAAACCACAACCCAAGCTGCGGAAGCCCTTACAAATGCCTTCTATGAACACCTCCAGGACTGCATGGATCAGGCAATCCCAAATAAAACCAAGACTCTTTCCACAAAGGGCAAACGTCCAGTCTGGTGGACCCCAGCCATTAACAAACTTTACAATAAGAGGAGAAAGCTATTACATGATAGAACAAAATCCATAAAAGGGAAGTCACCCCTGATCATTATTAGTAAAAAATACGAGCACTCATAAAATCAACTAAGGCCAATTTTGAGAGAAAAATTGCCATGGATTCAAAGGACAATCATAAGGCCTTTTTCAGCTATGTTAGGAACCTGGGTGGAAACTCACAGATATGCTCAGAATTAGTCCAAAATGATACAAAAATCACTGAACCCACAGACATTGCCAACATACTGGCAGACAGGTTCAGTGCAAACTCACCCTCTCCCCCTAAAGGAGAGATAACTATCCCAGCCGAGTGTAGCCTCCCGACATCTCAAATGCGCAGGTGAAAGCTGCTCTCTCTAAAGCTAAAAATACAGCATCAATGGGACGGATGGTGTCCCCGGCTGTGTGCTACACGAGCTAAATGAGGAATTAAACCCGCACATAAGGCAGCTGTTTAATCTCAGCCTTACCACAGGATACGTGCCCAAGGAGTGGCGTGGCAACTGTGGTCCCACTCCACAAAGGTGGTGCCCACGACCCTGGTAATTACGCCCCATAAGCTTAACAAGTCTAGTCTGCAAAGCTATGGAGAGGATCATAATGGAGCTCATAAACAAAGATATAGGGGACTTGCAGACATTGGACCCGACCCAGTTTGGCTTTGTCAAGGGAAGATCATGCCTTTTGAACTTGGTCGACTTCTTCGAAATAGTCACCAAGGCCATTGATGAGGAAAGGCAGTCCATACAGCCTACCTTGACCTTGCAAAGGCTTTCGACACAATACCCCACGGGTATTGTAGAAAAACTTACCAGCTTAAATGTAAACCCATATGTCACAAGATGGGTTGCAAACTGGCTTAAGGACAGAACCCACAGGGTTAGAGTTGCTGGCGCTGTGTCAGACTCCAAGCCGGTCACAAGTGCTCGGTCCTTGGCCCCCTATTGTTTGGCATCTACTTCTCAGAAGTACAGGCCAACATGGGAGGACTTTGGCTGACAAAGTTTGCAGATGACTGCAAACTGGGCGCCATAGTGGAAAGTGCATCGGACACGGATATCCTTCAGAAGGGACTCACTGAAACAGATAGCTGGTGCCAGAGCCATGGCCTGAAGTTAAACGCCAAAAAATGTATAGTCATACCCTTCGGGAAAAACAAGGTAACCCCAAGCTACCATATAGGTGGCAATCCACTAAGCACAGAAGAGGTTATCAGGGACCTGGGGACCCAGGTTGACAGTGGCCTTTCTTTTGACACTCACATTGCTAAAGTGGTTAGAAAGACCTTCTACATTGCCCACCTGATCATGAAGGATTCACATCCAGATCTAGTGAGGTCATTGTTCCCCTGTACTCTTCACTTATCAGACCAATGATCGAGTACAATGCCCCATTCGGGATGTATCTCACCCGACATCTGCAGCAATTGGAGAGACCCCAAAAGTTCCTCACCAAAAGGATAAAGGGACTCCAAAATCTGTCATATGCTGCCAGATTGAAGAAACTCCAGCTCTATTCAGTCGCATACCGTCTGCTCAGAGGTGACATGTGCCTGACATACAAGGCCATGTCCAACCCGGAATTAATGGACATGCTCCACCTCAAAAATCCAAATCCACCAAAACCACTAGAGCAAGCGACTTAAACCTTAGCACGGATATAAATAGGACGTGCTGGAGGGATAGATTTATCACAGAGACTCCTATGCTGTGGAATAAAATCCCGGTCCATGTGAGGCAGAGCACCTCGCTGACTCTGTTCAAGAGAAATCTAGACCTGTGGATGGGAGATCGTAGGTTTACCCCGGGAATCATCTCTGGGTCACTGCTGGACAGAGGCACAACAAACTAATGGGCACAGTATTTTTTCATATAAGGGGTGGCGTAAGCCACAATAATTTGGGCTAGGCTTATAAATGCCTTAGGGCAGATAGCCTAGTATAAACCTATGAACCTATGAACCTATGTAATTTGTCTGAAGAAGTGCATATGTTTTTATGAATGAAAGCACTTACAATATATGAAATCTTTTTGCTGAGTTCCTCGTTGCATGTCATTTTATTTATATTTCTTAGTTAGTTGTGTGGTTTTAGTTTGGTAATTCACAAATATAGTGGTAATTTCACTGCCACAGTGGAGGGGTGGGTAGTATCTAGGTCACTTAAAACATGATTAGATGGAGTTACAGACCAGGCTGCTAATGGTCAGCTGGATTGGTAGAGGAACTGGTAGTAAGAAGGATGAGGTTGACAAGTGCTGCTGTGAACTAGAAGTAGCCCAGGTATGGAGCAACTGTATAGGAGAAAGTGGCCAAAATAATAATTCACAGACCAAAAGGAGATTTTGCCCAGTGAATTTTTTTAAATAATTCACTGACATCAGATCAGAATTATTCTGGTGATCCTGATTGACAGTTAGACATGGTGACCTGATGTACATACATTGAGATCAGTACAGATGTTAAGTATATACTGGTATATACAAAAACAAAAAGAAGACATTTAGAGTGCAAAACTGAGATAACTCAGCATAATATGGCCAATCAGCAGAAACTTCATTACTATGTTTGCAATAGCCTGAAATATTTCAGAAATGCTTCCATTCCTACAAAAATCTGTAGCCTGTCATGCTGTGTACCCCAACATGGACCATTAAGCTACTTATAGGACACACCTAGAGGGTGATACATACAGCCTCTGGGTACATCTCTTCCCTTCCATATTATTAGAAAATAATTGTTAGTATGTATGCATGATGAATGAAGTTATAATATTCCTGAAGTATGTTACTTATCTGGCAAAACATTATGAGCAGCAGACTTGCTCTGCAACTTTGAGTTTTGCCCATGCATGGTGCTATGGCACAATAAGAGATATTACTTCAACAACTTTGTCTTTGTGTGTGTGTGTGTGTGTGTGTGTGTGTGTGTGTGTGTGTGTGTGAATATGCCACAAGCCTACGTGTATACTTGTGTGCATGTTGGGGATAAGTGTTATGTGTTTATATGTATGGGTTTATATTTCTGTCTACAACTACCCCATACCATATTCATATACAGCTTTGACAGACATTGCTATTTCAGTATATTTCCTCCACTAACAATTAAATGAGCAACACGGACTATTTAATCTCTGACCTCTTCCAAACTACTGCAGACTGTCACACATAAGTATATTTTCTGCATGAATGCAGGATGCACATTCTGCCATGGCATGTACCATGCTGCTTTCTGCTGCAGGTCCACTTCTGTATAAGTGTTTGGAATGTACTGGAATGTACTGCTTGCCAAATAAACTCAGAATACAGCACATAGAACTGATCAGTGAACAGGTCTTAGTGTGCCACTAGCCTGTTCCTATTCACGAGTGATGCTAATGCCGTTTCTGTGGAAGAGAATGTATCATCAATAACTCAGGACATCATGGCAGACCATATTTAAGAATCCCATTGACCATCTTTTTGACAAAATAACATACTATTACAAAACTAAAGGTGGGAGTGCTGTTACAAGAAATCCAGAACCTGTGTTTCTTGGTTATTAGTTAATACTGCAGACTGCCAACATAACAGTCATTTCCTTTATATATCCAGTCATAAAAGTAATAATAAGATTAATAGATTCATTCAGCTCTCAAATTACTGTACAAAAAAGTCTGTCTTTTCTAAGACTGAGTCTCTTTGCTTTACTGCAAAAGCAGCAGTTGATGGTACTTATGAAAATTTCCATGAGGTATGGGGCAAATTGAACTCTAGGCTGACAAGTATTACTGTTTTATTAGTTGGTTATCAGATACAAATAGCAAATGCATTTCTTCAAGACTATTTCAAATAAAAATAGTTTTGATATTTTGCCCTTTGCATACTTTTTTTTTCTATACCGTATGCACATTTGTTTTATTATTTTGAGGGGAAAATGTAATAAATATTAACTGAGACTATGCCCCTTAACACGAGTTAATTCTGTCAAAAGGCACTTTATGAGTTTGTATGTGTTAATGAGTGACTCTCCAATAAAAATGGTTATTAAAATCAGATGTGCTTTTCCCTCTTTCTTGTTTAAAGCTCACTTAATATATATTGACACAATAGTGGGTTTCCAGGTGGAAATCTGATGTATTTATCAACATAGAATATATGGTGTTGGAAAGAGGATCAGTTTTATAGTTAAACAAAAAGCAATTCTTAGGCAAAGGAGAAAAAGTTGAAAAAATGTTAAAAAGAATACAATGGCTTATTTTTGTCAGAGTTTAAAGTTGTTTTTTTTCAACATTGTTCAACTCAAAATACCTATTAAAGGCATATATATACTACATATGTACCCTGCAGCAGCACACAGCCTGTCAAAAACAATATTACTCCCCTATTAGAGTAATTTAGTAATGAGTGCCAACATGGGTCCTACAGAAGGAGCAAGTCCAGCTTTCTATGCACGGAGGGGATTAGGCATTTTGATTTCAACATTTTAATATTTCTGCATGTTGATATTTCAGCATTGTATGTTTTATATTATAACTTTCTGTGCATTGCTTTTCAGTAAGTTGAGAATGGCCAGTGATTTTATAAAAACTAGAACATAAACAATTATTAGTGGGTCTCCAATTACACCCATATTACTATGTGCTCAAGACAAGGATGTCAAGAAATTCACATCAATAACAAAACTCAAGAAGTGAATCTTAGTATTTATATTGAGAACACATAACTGAGTGTTATAATCAGAGACCCAAATATAATTCTTTGCAGTTCATGGAGCTTTAGCTGCTTAATGTACTAACTATTCCAAAAAAGGAAAGAGCACTAAGTGTTTTACCAGCACTGAGGGTTTTACCAGCTATGAAAGCTGGTAGACCATTTTGTGGGCACTATCAAACAGATATCATACAGACATCTCAGCTTCTTTGCTTAAGAATTCTGGGTAAATCCAAAACAACATAAGAGACAAAGGATCGAAATCTCGGGCAGTTTTGAAATATTATTAAGTTTGTAAGTGTGGTAGAGTGAAATTCAAACAACTTTAAAAAGTTTTACTTTCTGCTGCTATGGTTAAGTGGCTGGCAATATCCTCAGTCAGACCCTAGTGTAAGATACAGTCTTAACAACACTTACAATATCCTTAACAAGGTTTTGGTAGGTACCCCTAAGTACTTTTAAGATTGGATCTCATGCAAGGGAGACAATTAACGTTTTTATCTTTCTTCTGATTTGAGAAGATAATTACCTTACCACATATACTCCAAAGAATAATGCATGATATACATGAATGAAAACAAGTATTATTGATGTCAGTGTGAAGAAAGACTGAGCTTACCTCTGCTATAGTGTAATTCTTATTTTGATGGTTATTTGAGGCTTATTTTGGGCAATGTATAATCATTTTGTTAATGCATATCTAAATACCTACTTGAATACCTAACCAAACATTCTGACCACTAATGAAATGAGTTTATTTAAAGTAGCACACCGACCGGAGCAGCACCATTCTATAGTCGCACTAAACTGCATGCATTTTTTTTTCAGGTTTGACCTCAGTCCTCACCTGATACTAAAACCAACAATGTTTAGATTCAGAAGAAGATGTTCTAAAAAATGTACTGCTCAGCAATACAATGAATGACAGATTAACTCAGGCCTGGGAAATACCAAAAATCCTGGCATTTTCACCTAGCTGAGGGTAAAGAGGACTAAGGTTATGACCTGCTAACCATCTACATCCTGTGGTACAGGGTATGATTCCCTCAGCCTTACTTTGCCATGTAGCCTTGAGCAAGTCACTGAATTGGACAGTGCATTGGGGCAATTGTGAATATGGGCTAAGCTCATCAGTAGCTTCCTTGACTGCTTGCCTAGTACTTAGCTATGACTCTGTTAAGCAAGTATGCTGCAAATAAGCACAGAAAAGTCATTTTAAGACAAAAATGGAAGAAGTTTCAAACTAATCAATTATTTTGGGTACTCTGTGAACTTTATGTTAAAATATTAAAGGGAAATATATACAGTTTAATTTACCAGAATAAATTATAGGTCAGCATTTATTGGTGTTTTTCATCATTTCAGTTTAGTAATTTTTCGGAAGTAATATATAAAACTGGAAATTGCCAGATGTGAATCTTCCATGATCTCTTGCCCAAATGAACAGTGGACTACAAATCAAAGAAGAGGCAAGTGTTTTGAGTCCATTGACAGCAGATGTTCAGTTCTCATTGCAGTTAAGAAACAAAAAAATGCCAGAGTTGAGGTAGCCAGCAATAAGCTTGTCAATATCAACTCACTTTTTCATATTTTTTATGAGGTCAGGGTGCCATGTCAGCTGTTAACACATCTCCCAGTCTAGATACATTTCCTACCTTCCTTGACCATCATACCTGATTATCTCTTGGCTGAATGTCTTCATTTCCTATTGACTTCTTCCTGTCTCTTCCAAATCCTCTTTACCTGATCATGTTCTGCTTTCTTAGAAATCTCACCAAACTACAGTAATCAGTTGTCTTTGACCTGCTCAGCAATTGGGGTTACTTTTAATTCTACTATATTGTCTTTATTTCATTGTCAGTCCCACAATATGCATTTTACTATCCATTTTGAGCACTTCATCTCCATGACCACTAGCTTCCTCATCTGCCTTGCCTTCACTGCCTGGGATTCTGTACCATACAGTAGTACTGCTTGCACCAACATTTTGTATAATTTACTTTTCAGCTTATTTGGCATACTTCTGTCACACAATGTCTCTGACACTTTGCACCTATTAGCTGCAACCCCTCTGATTCTAGCTTTAACCTCTTAATTCAGACTTCTGTTATCCTCAATCATATCTCTCATATTCTCGTAGCTGTTAAACCCATCCGGTGTTTCCCTCATCTCAATTTTCACATCCTTCTTATTTCTTAAACTTGCTGTCATGATTGCTGACTTCTGTACTCATTCTCATTCAACATGCCTTAAATTTTGCATTCAATAGACCTAGTTTTCTACTCATTTGTTTCATTCAAACGTGGTATGACTTCATGATAAACTTGTCTTATATGGGTGGTTTTGCTCAGAATATTTTCTATATCATTTCTGTACCCACTAATAATTCTGGGATGTTCATATGTATGCAACGTGATAGATATTTTTTGAAAAGTTTGTAAGTAAGTCTACAAAAGTAACCATAAAACAGAATATCAGAACTGTGTATACACACACACACACACACACACACACACACACACACACACACACACACACACACACACACACACACACACACACACACATATATAAAACAGAGGCAAATAAGGTTTGGGAACAAACCAATATGTCCAGGGATAAATTCAGGGAGGGTCAGGTAGGAACAGTAATGGGAGTTGAGATGTTAGTAGAAGAGAGTTAGTGTGGTAGGGCTATAAAGGTGAAATTGGGAAAACAGGAGGGATGGGAGGAAATTAGGTAAGTGCAAGGAGGGGCTTAACTGGTTTTGTGTGAGTATAACTGGGTAAGGGATCAGATTTTGGCAAGAACTTACTATTGCAAGTATTTTGAGACAACCAGTAGGTACTTCTGGATACAGGTAGGCCTTGGGTTTATAGTGGTTTGTATGGCACAGAAGGATTGCTGGTGATTAATAAAAATAATATATATATATATATATATATATATATATATATATATATATATATATATATATATATATATATTTTTAGGCTTCTTCTTCATTACCTTAGGATTCTGTTTCATAAACTGTGTTTTGCTACAGTTCCAGTTAAGGGGCAGGATAATATATTTTGGATGGTACAGGTGCCATGCTGGCATCTATCTGATAAGGAATTCCTGCCTGTAAGGGGCTTGCCAGTTAAAAAAACAGTAATAGGGTCACACTGCTTGCATGTAAGGGGTGATGAACGATAGGTAGGGCTTTGGCTTTATGGTTGTGGTCTGTTACTCTGACTTGAACAGGGTGTAAGGCTGGCACTTAGTCCTGAAATCCAGGTTTAATGTTCAGTTGCTGTTTGCTTGTGTCATGTTGTTTCAGCCTGGCTCATTTGTGTTGCTTCGGTTGTCCCTTATTTATTGTTTTTTCTTTCTCATTTGTTAGTGGCAGTACAGTAATGAATAGTGGAGTCTTGCCTCTTGTATGGTTTCCTGACTAAAATGTGTGGGTGTTTTTGGGCTGTGAGGTACCTGCGAATAACAGTTGTCCATCCTGCATGCATGCTGTGGCATTAACGGCCATGGGGGAGGAGAGGGTAGGGTCTGTCCTAATATATTGACTTGTGAGGCACGATGCCCTATATTTTGCATGAGAGGTGAACAATATCTCTCTGGAATAGCATTTTCTTTTTGGGGCGGGGGGGGGGTGTGGACGGTTTCTCTTTAAGGATAAAGCAAAATAGTGATTGATAGACTGAAGCCACTAAGTAATTACATATGATCGAGTTCAGGTTTCTTGCTCATTAGAAGGGGTATGCCAGGGGGAATCTGTTCGGTCCATTAACTTTGCACAGTATGTCATAGCTCTTACCTGTTCAGATTTTACAGAAGGTACCTAGTTTTAGCTTCATATGTTTCAGCTCTTCCTCATAAACTGTCGTGATTTGGAACAAACATAGGGTTGCAGTCACTAAATAATGACATACCTTGGAATTCAGGGGGGTTGTACAGCAGAGTTTCTGTTATTCTAGCCATTTTCTAAGTTTATAAGTGCAATATTTAAAAATCTGTCCCTATTATGGCACTTTGTACCCATTTCATCAGGCTTTGTCTAAGGTTTTGAACTAAGAGGTTGTAGGCTATGGCTTCCCTCATGGTTCAGCCATCGGTTGTAGTAAGCCATGGATATGTTCCCACAGTTATTGTGCAGTATTTGCAGAAGTATGAGGGAGTAAATTCTGCTTAGCTGCAGTATCTCAACAGCAAGAAAGCATTATATCAAAGTGGTGTGATTTTTGTGTTTTTTTTTTATATCTTTAAACAGCAAGAGGGATGGACCATCCAGAGAGAAGCATGACTTCAGAGAAAAGTCCCCAAGTGTCTGTCACTGCCAACTGTTCACATGAGCTATAGGTTACACAACCTCAAAAATATGAGCTGAATTACCTAGTACAAAGGCTTTTCATATTTGGCATGAGTTCTCAAGGGTTGATGAAACAAAGTGTTGCTCTTGGAAGTTCAAGCCCATTACTCGTAGCACTGCTTTAAATGTATCCTCCAGCAACTACCTCATAATTGCATTACTATCATTTAAAGCCATTATTTTCCCAGCATATTTAAAAGTAGAGTGTTCCATGACTCGAAGTTAATAGCCGCCTTAACTATTATTTTTATGTAGTATTAAGTTAACTATATTATGATAATGGAAAACACTGACCCGTGGCTTTCTGGTTGTTATGGGTGCTTTTCACCTTGGTTATTTCATTTGTAGTGGTAGTATGATACGGTGATACCTTGTGGCTTGTGGCAGTTGGATTGCTTCCAGTAAGGCTACAAGTGACTGGTAGGGTGTTTCACACTCACTGAGACACCTGTGATTACCGGTCATTCACTGCTCATGTTCAGTGTGGTGTTAACTGCTATGAGGGGAGGTTGTGGGATTAATCCTGGTGTGCAGACATTCTGCTACATCTTTCAACTGTCTAGATTTTTGCAGTATGTCTAGATTTTGTGGCAAATCAGTCAGGAATGAATTCACTAAATAATGACAAGCTTTAGAGTTTTAGACTTTATGTCCTTAACCAAATGCAAGGTAGCACAAGACCTTTTATGCTAGTAACCTTCAAAGTTTATAAGATCGATTTTTTTTGTGTGTGTGTGTGTGTGTGTGTGTGTGTGTGTGTGTGTGTGTGTGTGTGTGTGTGTGTGTGTGTGTGTGTGCAGAGTTCTAATGTTTTCTTTCTTTTCATAGATGACTGGTATTCATTGTATCATAGGCAGAAGAGCTGTTTTGGGAGCTGCCAATGAGTGGGTCTCCTGTTGGTATAATGCTTGGTAGAGAAATGCAGTGTGTCCAAGTGGAAGAGGCAAAGTCAGGCACCAAAGAGCAAATGGTGGAAGTCTAGAGTTTGCATCAGCCAATGGCCTGAAGAAAGTGGACTCAACAGATGATGGATGTTGCTGTGGTGGATGTTCCTGCCGCTGGAGTAGACCACAATGTGGTCACAGGTAATTATACATTGTGAGTTGCTCATTTAGGCATGTCTGAGTGGGTGCGGTTTGGGAGTAGTGTGGGGACAAGTGAGGATGAGGTACATCAGGGCCAGGATGAAGCAGGTGTTTAGGTTTCATAATGGGGAGTTTGGGATTGTCCACAGGTGGGGTGGAGTTATAACAGCATGAGGATGGGTGATTGGTTAGCTAAGCAGGCCCTGGGGCATGGGACGGTGGTCTTTTGACCCCCCCACATACTGCTTTTAGTTACAAGAAAGATCTGGAAGGGGGGTGTCAATATTTTGAATTAACTGGAGTGAGACATTCAATGTCTGATAAAATTAGAAACCACAAGCAGTAAGACTTTTGGCAGCTTTGGTGGCCTTGGGGCAGAGGAGGATAGGTAGACTATGGCCAAGGACATGGGACAACTGGGTGTTAGGCTTCATTTATTACATGGCAGTTTGGTTGGAGAAGGATACTGCCTTGGCCTTGCTAACCTTGGCTTATATTCTCATGATCTGGGAGATGCAGCGTCTGTGGGTGGGGAATGCCTGGTTGTGATATTATCAGAGGTTTTGAAAGTGGAAGGAAGTGGATCATTCACTGCACTGGGATATGAGACATCTTGATATTTGGCTAACTGCTATGGAAGATAACCCCCCCTGCTAACAGCTCCAAGGCAATGTGGGGTGTTGCTTGTGGGTGGCACGCAGTTTTGCACACATCTGTCAAAGTGTGTCAGTATGTATTCAGCTATGCAGGTGGCAGATGGGAGACACTTTGGTTAATTGGAGTTTGCAGCAGCCTGAATTGGTTTACCTTTATTGTTTCCTGGATTTCACAGTAGTCGGGATTAGGGGGAATTTTCAGGGATGGAGAAAGGGGGTGTTCTTTCTGATATTCCTTCCTTTAATAGTTTTAAGCTTTCTCCATTGGGGTTGATGCCTAGGAAGTTGGCAGGGAATTGTATTTGATTTACCCTTGGTCTTATCCTGAGGGGAATTCTGTGTAAGGTTTTTATTTCGGGAGATGACATAAAGTCAGGTATGCATCTTTGGATGATGCAGTGCAGGTCACTCCGGAGTATACGGACCCATGGTTGGTGAAGGTAGATATTGACTCTGTTTTTCATTTATTATTGGTTTAAGAGGAAGAGTGGCTGTCGCTGGGCAGGGGAGTTTGGTTTATGTTTTACTTTGACAAGGTTATGTCGATGGGATGCTTGGTGGCCTGTGCTACTTTGAGAGGTTTAGCACTGCTCTCCATTTGATTTGGCAGTACTGGCAGGCTCCTAGGAGGTGGTATGTTATCTAGCTGACTTCTTCAGAGTAAGTGAAAAGTTTGAGAAAGCATTAGAAGGTATGCGGATGTTTTTGGGGATGTGTGAGGAACTGGGTGTTCCATTGGCTAGGCAGAAGTTTTGGGAGCTCAATCAAGCAAGGTGCTGTTTTCTGGGATTGCTAGTAGATGCAGCCATGGTTTGTTTTGTTATCAGATGTGGGGGTAACATGTTTGAAATAAAAGATTTGGTGGGGAAATCCAAGGACAAGGCACAGATTAGGGCTGTCATGGAGCTTTTCAGGCTCCTGAAGTTTGCATGTCAGGCAGTTTACTCGAATCATTCCTTCTGTGGATTTCTGGCCCTTTTCTTGACTGGGGGAAGCAAACATCTTTGGGTGAGGGTTAATAAGTTTGTGTATGCTGATTTAACATTGTGGTAGTCTTTTTGGAGCAGTTTAATGGTATGACTTTTTGGCAGGTGGATTTGGTTGTTCAAGGAGATTTGTAATTGTTTACAGATGCGGCAAGAAGTAATGAGATGGGGGCATATTTTTTGGGGAGGATGGTTTGTGACTTGCTGGCTGGAAGGATGGAAGGATGATTAGAGGAGGGATATTGACTGTTTGGAGTTAGTTCCAGTTTGACTGGCATCAAAGGTCTAGCAGAAGAAGTTGTGGGGGACAAGGGTTAATTTTCTGTCAGACAATATGGCAGTGGGACAAGCCTCCGGTGCTGCTATACAAAGTGTGTCAGGTTGGGTTGGAAGGATCAGATGCTTGGTACAGGAATCCTGGGCAGCTTTTAAAAAGAAGGTGTATGGTAGGGCATTGCCATATGTTGTGTGTTGCAGATGCCTGAGGAGAAAGGAGTTTGGTGGGGAGGATTGTTGCTGACATATTTGGTTCAGGCTTGGAAACAAGATAAGGCAGTTCAGTTGGTTAAGGTGGACTTAGTTGCAATTACAATAGTTGTACAGGGGGCAGGGTTACATGACTTTACTAAATCTTGGACTGTGGTTCATAGGTTGGAGGGTTAGGATAGAGTTGATAATTTGAAGACTGGCAAACAATGGCCATTGACAAGAAAGGTTTTTGAAGACTTAGTTGTGGGGATTAGCACTGGTAAAGGGAGATTCATTGGAATATACTATATGGGTTATGTTTGCTTTATGGATGTATTATGGAGCTCTTAGGGTGTCAAAGTTGTTCTGGTCACTAATTTGGTGGGATATTTCAGTGTTTTTTTGTTTCCATGCATATGTAGTTGTGTAGATCTAAAAGGAGTCAGTTGGGGAAGGGCAGGCAGATGGTATTGGTAAAGGACAGGAATGATTGATTATGTCCTGTGGGTTAGGCTAAGAGGTTGATGTGGTCTCATGTTTGTAGTACGATGTTGTTTTTATTGGTAAGGGGCAAGGTGATGAAGTAATCAACTTGTATATATGATGATGAAAGCTTTTAGGTGTTGGTTTCCAGAAGAGAGATTTCCACTCATTCTTTAGGCATTGGAAAGGTATCACATTAAGCAAGGGAAGGCAGACTAATTGAAGTCATTAAGATGGTGAGTTGTTGGTCATCAAATGCTTTCTTGTCCTAGATTAGATAATTGGGTAGGATGACTGACTTAGCATTAAATTAATTTTCTAGGAAAGGAAATCTCATTTTGATCATTCTTATATCCATTGGGTGGCAAAAAGAGGCTGCAATTAGGTTGGATGGTGCACAACTGGGGTGGCATTGGGCTCCTTAGAGTCTGGTGGTACATGTGGCAGGTAACAATTTGGGAATAATCCTGAAGTTACAATGGGTAGCTAGGATAAGTGAGGAACTGCTTATTTTAAAGAGGTTATACCCAGGTATATGTATTGTGTGGTCAGAGGTAGTACCACAGTTATTTTGGCTATGGAGAGGGCTCATTGGTTTGTTACTTTTGGGCTAGTTAGGCAACTGGCTGCTTTGGGCATTTATATAATAGGGCATTGGGATATCAGTGACAGGGTTCCACTATGATTCTGAGAGGATGGAGTACACCTGAATGATTTTGGTGGGACCGGTTTAATGTACACCTAGGTTTGTTTTGGAGAGTTAGCTGAAGGCTTTGGAGTCAATGAGGGGGAACAGCTTGTGTCAGGCTGGTTTTCCAAAAAGAGGGGCAGGCTTGTCACTCTTCTCTTCCCCCTCTGGTGTTGGATGCTTAATTCAATGAGTTGAGGAATGAAAGTGAGTGATGGGATGCTGCTTGATAAGTAAAAGTAAGTGAGAGGAGGTGAAGACACTGATTATTTGGTTAGGGTGAGCAGGGTTATGCTGCCCTAGTAAATGGTTATATGGATGTTAATAAAGGTTGTCAAATGTCATTTGGTGTGGTGTGTTTATTGAAGGGGAGCGGGACAAACAAGGTTTGGGAACAAACCAATTTGTCCAGGGACATCTTCGGGGACAGTCAGGTAGAAATAGTAATGGGAGTTAAGATGGTAGTATAATAAAGTGAGTTGGGGATGGAAGGGTTAAACTTGGAAGGAAGGAGGGCTGGGAGGAAATGAGGTAAGTACAAGGAGGGGCTTAACTGGTTTTGTGTTAGTATTGGGTAATAGATCAGATTTTGGCGTGAACTTGCTACCTGCCTTCCCTCCCTCTTTTAGGAAAATTGAGGACTGTGTGGTTATTTTTATAGGTTTGGTGTTTAAACGGTGAGGAGGGGCAGGCTTGTCCCTCTTCTGTTCCCCCTCTAGTGTTGGATGTTTAATTCAATGAGTTGGGGAATGAAAGTGAGTGATGGGACGCTGCTTGATAAGTAAAAGTAAGTGAGAGGAGGTGAGGACACTGATTATTTGGTTAGGGTGAGCAGGGTTATGCTGCCCTAGTAAATGGTTATATGGATGTTCATGCTGTGCTCAATAAATGAAAATATTGTTCAATAAAATAAACTTTATGGAAGTTTAATAAAGGTTGTCAACTGTCATTTGGTGTGGTATGTTTATTGAAGGAACGGGGACAAAGAGCATATTAGGGTTAAGCTACTGCTCTGCTTTATTTTGGGAGATTGCATCCAGTCTTCATATGAGAACTAAGGAAGATAAAAAATAAAGCAGAAAATCTCCAAAATGAGCCTAGATAAGGCTTGAACCTAGATAAGAAAATCAAAGCTCCCTATGATTTACATCATCTTTATCTGCCTAAACTGTACTTTTCTACTCAAGCTTATCCCACATATTCCACTGACAAGACAGCAGGTACCATCACCTGCATCAGTTATGTAAGTCAAGAATTGTCTCTAGGGAATATTTGTGATACTATCTTTCTTTAATTGTCACTTTTTTAATAATATCACCACCTCTCTATTTTAGTCTCAGTAGATCTCTTATGAATGAATGCACTGTGTGTATGTGTGTGTGTGTGTGTGTGTGTGTGTGTGTGTGTGTGTGTGTGTGTGTGTGTGTGTGTGTGCAAGCATACTTGTAAACAACATACAGCTATCAAGAATGTGTATATATTGAGGCAGATAGGTAGCTAGATATATATATATATATATATATATATATATATATATATATATATATATAAACTACATATATTGACATAGCCCTATAGATACGGACTGGATATATAACTACCAAATGTAGACTATAATATACAGCTGCACAGAAGAAGAGGTTGGATGAGTTACCTCATGAATAGTAGTGCTACAAGTGAGATTTATGTGTCTGTACCCCCAGTATACTCACTGTGCGTAATATTACTGACTATCATGCATCTCACCATTGTGACAGCTGTTTATTTAAAATATTTTCATTTTGTAAAGATTTTACCAGTTATAAAGTTGTACAAGTCAGCAAATATGCAGTTTCATTTTTTCCCCATTATTTCTTTATTTCTTTATTGTTAATTACAAAATTCAAATGTCAGGATTAATGAACCACCCCACATTATATAGCTAATACAGATGTGACAGTTATACTTTTCCTGGAAACTGATATTGTTTTAAAGTTATTCAGATGCATGGAGTAGGGTGATCATGCCCCAATATTCAGAAAAAGGTAAAGCAGTTAAACACTTCTGCAATGTAAGACTTGAGTTGGGAAATCAGTTAAACACTTCTGAATTTTACGATCTGAGTTTAACAATTGTTAGGCACCCCCTGCTTCACTTGGTAAGATCAGGTATTGCAACAGGCAGTTAAATCTGCTAGTACTGACCAACAAATAGCAACAACAGAATAAAAAAACAAATTTGTTTCTTCCTGCTTTTTGTGCTAGTAATGTATCTCTGACTTTCTGTAACATAAGAGAGAGTGTTACTGCCTTTCTGACAGTGCTCATCAAGTGCTTAATGACTTTGAAAGTCAGTAAAAACATTTAGTTCTTTTTGTTCCTTTTTCTGCAGCTAGTATTACATAGTAGATAAACCTCCATGCACTACAAAGAATTATGATTGGGTCACCAAGCATAACCCATTATTATGTGTTTTCGATATGGATGCCAAGATTCACCACTCAAACGTCACTGTCAAGGTGAATTTCTTGGCATCATGTTTTGAATACATAATTTAGTTATGATTGGAAACCTGCTCTTTATCCTTGGTATTGTTCTTTACTCATTTACAAAATCGTAAAAGGAATATGAATAAAAATAACATTTATGCTGTAAACCAATTTATGATGAACAGCTTCTGTGTCTACAGTACCTTGCGGTCACATTTTGTTTTAAAATAATTTGCATTCACTTGTCAAAAGCATATAATATGATTAGCTTTCTTGACATCTTTTCATCATTAGCCAAAAATGGTGAAGTAGCATGTATACAAAATACTACTGGTTACATAGTTATCCATACGATGAACAACTTTTGCAGTGGCCCACTTATCACCTCTTATTACATTTATTTATTTAGTTATTTTGTTAAAAATCTAAATAAAATGAAGGCATGTCTTTCTTTGTCAAATTGCAAAACAATTTAAAGGTATCTTATCATTGTAAGTTATCTATTTTCAGTATTTTCTTAAACTGGTAAATGGACTGGAGCCAAATATGAAAAGGAACAATGATGACTGTCTCTTTATAATCTGAGAATCTACAATTCAGACTGAAAAAGCACCAGAAGTGCATTCCTGTGAGATCAGTAAAATGAAGAAAGTACAGCAAAACTCTAGACTTAGAATCTGGATTCATAATATGCTGTTGTTGGTTCCGTGAAATGTTGTGAGCCTTTTTTAAACTTGGCAGGGGTCTGATAACTCAGCATACAAATGTAGCATCTTTTATGTGTTTATAATTTAGCAGCAGCGGTCATATATTTGAGATCTACATGTTTAGCAAGAAGAGATGTGATAGGAGCTTGCAAGAATACTTCCTCGCCATGAAACCACAGTGCATCAGTACAAAAAGGCTATAGTAAACTTAGACAATCTATATGCAACACAATTATCCAATCATCATTCACAACAAAAATAAAACAATTATAGAATTACCTTAGAATTCTAAATGTCTCTCAGGGAATGTTGTGTCTTGAGCTTTTCTGGTTCACAAACTGAAAAAAAAAATAGTATACAACTGTCCATGCAGGAAGCCCTAAAGTCTAGAGAAAACAGGAATCTTTATAGTACATGTTTTTCAAGATAGTAAACTATTGAGACAAGGACCTCATCCTTTTCCAGTGAGGTGAAAGGACAAGTAGGAGATGATTTATAGCCATCCTTTAAGAACTGTAAATACATTCACAGATTCATAGAGGGTAACTAAGCTAACAGCCCTAGAGCCCTTAAAAACCTAGCTATATTTATCGCTAGTTGCCTCAATTGTTGGTAGTTAGGTGAGCAATGTTCCCAGAGATAAGGGTCTATGGTAGTTAATACCATCTTCATCTGTCCAGGAGGGACATTGCCTCCACTGCAGGAGTGAAGTTGTAGTCACACATCCATGGAACTATGCTGCATTTGAAGAGAGTCAGGAAGGGGCTCTGTTTCACATGAATTGGAAGCTTGTTCCAGTGAAGTGGCAGTCTCTGGGAGATGTAGCTATCTCTCCAGCATGACCTGTTCATGTTGGAGGCAAGGTTAAGATCCTTGGCGTGAGTTACCCCTGTGCAGTTTGATTTATGAATGTGTAGCATTTCCATCAGGGCTGGATGAGAGACTGCCCTGTAAGCTAGGCACTGGTCACCCTTTAGCAACCTGTAAGGGACAGAATACAGTGACAGGGTGCTCAGTCTTTATGTGCAAGACTTGTTTTGTGTACCCTGCAATTTCTTGGTGAGAAACCTCTGGTCTCTCCAATTGTTGCTGGACAGTTCATACCTCTCAACTGTACAGATTTTCGCAGAATGTCCAGATTTTTGCCTCATATTTTTGGTCCATTTTTCATAAAATTGTGGTTTTCGGGCAAATTAGCGGCAACTCATTAAAGACTGAACTTAGAAAATAATGACAGACATTTCAGTTTCAGACTTCATACCCTTCAGAAAATACATGCTAATTCAAACATGTTATTCTATCACCTTTCCAAGTTTGTAAGAACAATACTTAAAAAGTGTCCCTATTTCCTGGCCTCTGCCCCCCTTTTATGAATGGCTTTGTCCAGATTTCTTGCTCTAAGAGGTTGAGAGGCAATGCTGGTGTCTGGTGAGGTACATGCAAAATGGAGCATTGTACTCAATTAT
Source organism: Protopterus annectens (assembly GCF_019279795.1). NCBI lineage: Eukaryota > Metazoa > Chordata > Ceratodontiformes > Protopteridae > Protopterus > Protopterus annectens. Next base: position 1,087,919,616 of record NC_056727.1, on the reverse strand, counting down.
TGGTCTGATGATGGACAAGTATAATGGAATTATAACATCCTTAGATCTAGATGTGATGCCTTTACTTATAAGATGTGCCGCATAGAAGGATTTCCTTACTATTGTGGATACATGTTAGTCAAAGCTCAGATGTCTATCAACCTGAATACCAAGATCACATACCAATAATGCATTTTTTGCATTTAGCTTTAATCTGTAGCTTTGACACCAATTGTTTGTCTACATTAACCCTATCTGCAGTATATTAACATAACTGGAGGACTCAATGATTGCTCCCAATTTACAACCAACAGTGAACATGGTCAGCCACAGACTGTCCAAGTTTTCATGGACTTCTGATAAATAAATTATGAACAGTAAAGGGTCCAGCAGAGAACCCTGTAGTATGCCACTGGTGAATGGTCTTTTGCTAGAGGTCAAGTCACCCACATTGACAGTCTGTGTCCTGTTGGTGACCCAGTTGACTACCAATCTGGTAATGTAGGGGTTAATTCCCAATTGGGAGAAGTTTTCTATAATATCTGAGTGGGGGATTTTGTCAAATGCCTTGTCTAGGTCAAGATAGGTGGCATGTACTGTCTTGTCCTCATTCAGGGCCTTGGTGACTTTCTCAAAGAAGTTAACCATGTCTAACAGCATGATCTACCTTTAACGAATCTGAACTGAGCTGTGTCCAAAGTCTGGAGATTACCTATGTCCTTGTTAATAAGGTCCATAATGATTCTTTTCATGGCCTTGCAGATGAGGCTAGTCAAGCTTATGGGTCTATATTTCCCAGGGTTGTTTGATGGTGCCCTTTGTGCAGAAGGATTACTGTTGCTGTCCTCCATTTGGCCAGAACCAGCCCATTCACAGGTTAGGGTTAAACAGGGATCCAAGTGGATCTGTTAGGTCATGTTTTAAGTTGTTTAAAAAGAAAACTGGGATGTTGTCTGGTCCCAATGATGCTGCGTTTTTGGCCTAGGAGAGCACTGAGATGACCTGCTGGCTTGAGGAATGGTGGCAGGTATACTTTGGGTAATGACTGGAGGGGACAGAGGGGTGACGTTTGCATCAAATCCGTCAGCTAGCAGGTTAGCTATTCCTTCCAGTTGAGTATGGGTGGTGCCATCCACAACCAATTCAGGTCATAGCTGGGTATTCCCTTTTAAATTCTGGACATAGTTGAATAATGCCTTGTGATTATCATTAGCTAGGGAGGCTATTTTAGTTTCATAATTAGTTTGGGAGGATTTGACAAGATCTCTATGTTTAAGCTAGAGATGGATTTCGTTCGATGCTGAGAGAGTTCCCTCTTGTTCTTGAACATTAGTTTCTTTCTCTTGTTGTATAACGTCTTTATACTAGGCATCCACCAGGGTGGCTTGTTTTTTTGGCAAGACCTGGTTTTAATCTGGTCAGGTACAGCCAATTCTATGCAACTATATACAAGGCATTGTTGTACACCTCTGCACAGGAGTTCACATTATCTCCATTCAAGGTGACTTTGAAACTTCTTATACCATCACTCAATAAGAGGTAGCTTGTCTTTGAAAAATTCATAAGCATTTTTGAGCTTTCTGGGTATCTGGTCTTGTAATTATATCAAATTAAACTGATTTATGGTCCAATCTTACAAGGAAGAACATCACACGGTGGGGGGGGGGGGTGGTATTCAATGTTTGCCCATGTTATTGAGTACTATGTCCAGGACATTTAAGTCTCTTGTGGGAGTGCTGACTAGCTGTTCCAGAGTATTTGCATTGACAAGGTGCAAGAACCACGGAGCCAGCATGTTTGTGGTTGTGTATGTTTCCCAGTTGATGGTAGGATAATTAAAATTACTCATGACTAAGATGTTTAGCTGTATGACAAGTAACTCCAATATGTCCAGGTATGCAGTATGCTTTTTCTGTCTCATGGTGTGGGACCTATAGCTAGCTATGATATGGTAGGGGGCTTTGCCTATAGTTAATTGGACATGGAGTAGCTCAAGAAAGTTATACTGTTTGACCAGTCTCAAGGTGTGCATATCCTTAATGACAATGGATACACTTCTTCCTTTGGTTCTTTCATGCTCAGTTTGTGGTCTGAATGTATGGAAGGCATTGTAGCCCTGCATGGCCAGAGTGCTTTTCATGGTTTTGAACCATGTCTCATTGAGGGCACAAACATCAGCATCTTCCAAAGTGAAGAGTTCTTCCAGAAAGTGCAGTTTCTTGTTTAGACTCGTAGCATTAAGCAGCAGTACCATGAGTTTATCTAGAGAGTATTTTTTTATGTTGGGAGGTTAGTTATCTAAATATTGCCAAAAAACACACAATAGGGTTGGCTAATGCCTTTGCCAGTATCCAAAAGCCTAGATGAGACACGCACAGACGATCTATGGCAAAGCATCATGGCCTGTTGACCATGTCTTCCCAGACTGACACATATTGGATCCTCTTGGACTGCTACCAGAAGCTAAGCCAATTGTTAAAGTCGATCATTTTTTTGTATTGTGGCATCATTCTTGGATAAGGTAGCATGTTGCTTAAGGCTACTCTTACACCTTCCTGTGAAACATAATCTGAGTGTTCAGTCATGTCTCTCTTCATATAGTAGACTGAGCTACATTTCAAGTCATTCACCCCCACATTGACTTTGACAGAGTCATACCAGTACTTGTGGTTGAGTGACTTTAGTGCTTGAGTGACTTGACAGATCCTGGCACCTGACTGGCAGCTAACCATAACTCACTCCTTATCCTGCCTGGTGAATGGAACATTCGTGTGTCTCACAATGGAGTAACTTATGACCAATACATTAGGTTTTGTGGTGTTACGCTTTATGGGCTTATTTGTTGAAACACAGGTGTATTTGTGTGTTATTATGTGTTGTGACTATTTTTTGCATTGTCACATGTGTAAAAGATTTCCATTTGAGAAGGCTCTTAACTTTTAGTAAGTTACCAGTGAGTACCTCCACATATGTGGGTTTATGTGCAGTGTTCTTATTTAGTGTGGGAAGTGTGTGTGTGCTGACAACTGTTTGGCATTCAATTTATCCTTATGTGAGAGCCGTGCTTCCAATTTCATAGTGTAGCTACATCTCTTATGTAAAGTATTTGTTTGTATCAGGAATGAGTGGTTGTCAGTGCACATGAGGCAATTGCTACATTGCCTCAGAATGCCCATGTCTATCAGGCTGGCCAGAGAGATGATGGGAGACTACCTGTCCATGATAGCAGTCTCTTACTGTATGTTTTATTATAGAAGGGAAAGGGTTCATTTGACAGGACTGTTCTGGTAGCACCAAGACTATAAGAGGAACCTATACTCTGTATAGACTAAAGATGAGCAATAAGGCAATGTTGCTCAGTCTGCAACTGAGCTACTCCTAGAGCAGCAGAAAAGCTTGGAAGGGTTCCACTTACAGCTGTTTAGGGAAAATTGAGCTTCTAGGATTTTGAGTCTATACAGGGCACTGCTAACTGATTCAAGCCTTAAATATAACCAAAGAGAAACAAGTTTCAAGCTAACTACCAACCAGGAAAGCACACAAGAAGCCTTCCACCAACAATCACCAACTTATACTGGTTAGACCAATACACATCTGCCACAATGGTGCAGAAAAACACCTTCTTAGTGTAGAATAGCTGATTTGGAGTCCAAGTGTTACAAGACCACACAAACTACTTACAAAAGCCCAACAACTAACAGATGCAATATAATAAAGTGCAATTAACTACTTAAAGCAGCAGACAGTGCAGTTCTTTTTTAAGCGGCTAAAATACAGTTACAGTATTTAAGAGAAGTGCAAAAAATACTTAAAGCCCTTTTGTGTGCTTTCCACCTTAGATAGACCACATAAACACCTACATGCAATAAATGAATAATTACCAGTTCTCTTAATGCAAAAGCATGGTAAAGCAGTGTCCAGAGTAAAATGCTACCACAAATAAACTTAAAGCTATGGATACAGCAGTGTACTTTAGACAGCTTATAAACATGTGATTATTCAATAAAAGTACTTTGTTTTATATAAATGAGTCAAGAGCTACTCAATTGTACAGAATTTATAAAGGCACTAAAAATAAGATAAGCTGATTAATAAGCCCTTCAGCCAATAAAACTGCATGCAGAAATCTCAAGCGTTTCCCCAACTTAAACATACCAAGCTACCTCCAGTGCCTAGATGGAAAACCCACCAACCTCTTGATGTAAAAACAAGTGCTTGGCTTGCTAGAGTATAAAAATGCACTACTTTATCCAAAAGCTAGCTAGATAATGAATTCAGATCAAGCATATCAGTAGAACAGAAAATAAGAGGCAGAAAACACTTTTTCAATATAAGCATAAGAAAAGGCAAATTAATAATTCAAGATATCAACAGCTATTCTCTGGAAGAAAAACATAATCACTCCAAAAGTTATTTATAAATATGAATGCAAAGAAGGCCTACTAGCATTTGTTATAATTAATTTTAATAACAGAATATGGATCTTGGCTAATCTATATTGGATCCCAGGAATTGGAACAGGAACGGTTAAAAAACACCTAGATTTTATTTCCAATGATTATAAAGGAAATCTTATACTGGGAGGAGACTTTCATTGTACCTTAGAAGCTTCTGAAACCACCAAGAAGTCTTTTTGCATAGCAATTATTTCAAAATCCTTAAAAAATGGATTGATTAATTTCATTTAACAGACACTTTTAAAGTAAAAGATGATAAAGCCTTATTATTTTCCCATAAAGACCATATATTTGGAACACAAACCAGAATAGACAAATTATTCATAGTTCAAGATTTACAATCAAAAATCCTCAACTTCTCAATAGTTCCATGCCCCTTCTCCAATCATGACTCTCTGATAATGAAGCTCCAAATAGAGTTTAAACCTTTAATCCTCTCAACTAGAATTCCATCATATATCACAGAAAATAAAGAATTCAGACCCTGGTTGTTGTCAGAACTACAATTATTTCTTGAAATTAATAATACAACAGAAATTAGTAGAGTCATGGTTTGGGACTCATTAAAAGCGTATTTATTTGTTAAGACCCTTAGCTGGTACAAAAACAAAGTTAGAGAGTGGGAATCTGAATCATTAGATTTGCAAACCAGACTCTTGACAGCAAAATCTAAAAAAAATCAGAATTGTCCAGAAGTCAAAAAGTAAATAGAGATATTAAATAAAAAAATATAATGAAATTTTAACACACAAAACTTGTCTAGACTTGGAAAAATTAAAAATAAACTCATTAGCCACCTCCCCAGATATCTACATAACTTATCTACAAGAATTAAAATACAATCTAAAGCAAATAACATTAGTAGTATATATCATGAAAAAAAAGGGAAAAAAGTATCAGATGTAGGAGACATCCTTGAAGCATTTCGGTTCCATTAAATGGAACACTTCAAAAAAGAAGATTTAGATACCAACCAAATAAACTTAGATACAAACCTTATCAATATAAAAAAAATTCCCGAAAACTTAAAACTAGACTTACAAAAACCTATATCCTACAACTAAATTGTTGACAAGATAAAAGAAAGTAAATCTAACAAAGCTCCAGGGATAGATGATATAATTACGGAAATTTACAAACTCTTCCCTTCAACAGTAATCTCCCTTTTTTATAAAACTTTGCTAGAAGTCCAATCAGAAGCAAAAATACCACTCTCATGGAAATATTCTCTCATAATTCTAATTCTAAAAGATAATAAACCATCAGACCTTTGCACCTCATACAGACCTATATCATTACTGAATAATGATTACAAAATATTCATGTATATCTAACAACAGAAAAAAAATCCCACTTTCAAAGACAATTAATAATGATCAAACTAGATTTTTATATAACAGGCACACATGATAATATTAAAAATATCTCTTTAAAACTTTAGCATTATTTGAATTTCCTCCTCCCTTTATCTTATTACTAAAAAAAATATATATTAATAACTTAGCCTACATTAAATTAAGTCTTTTCACCTCAGAATCTATCCATATAAAGAAAGGTACTAAACAAGGATGCCCCCTTTCTTCTATTTTATTTGCTTTGGCTATAGAAATATTTGCAGAAATAATACACAATAATCCAAGAATAAAAAGAATAGAAGTCTATGACCAGTACATATCTAAAACAATGCTTTTTGCTGATGATATTTTATTAAACTTATCAAACTCCAGAGAGTCATTAGGAAAGCTAGAAGAAGCAATGGAGACATTTTATAAGATTTCAGGTCTACATTTTAATAGATCAAAATCAAAATGTCTATTTTTAAATAAAAAAAGACCTACAAGTTACAGAAAAATCCATCATAGGAAAACAAGAACTTATGCTAAATTATTTAGGAATAGTGTTATGCAAAAATATAAATGAAACAATATTAATAAATTATAAAAACATTATTGAAACAATAAATATATATATATATAGAAAAGTGGAACAAAATTATATTAACTTTTGAAGACAGATTGCAATTAATAAAAATGGTCTTATTGCCAAAAATACTATATATATAGCATTAGCAATGCAGTTAATTCCTGAAAGTTGCATTCTTAAAGAAATAAACTCATGTTTAATAAAATGTTTATGGTATCCCAAAAAGAATAGAGTAGCTCTAACTCATCACATTAGACCCTGGAAACAAGTAGGATTGAACTTCCCAGAAATAGAAACATGTATAAAAGCATATGTGCTTAAAACTACAATAGACTGGATAAACCCAAATTATTTTGACAACTGGAAAGAATTAACAACGGCTATATTAACAAATGAATTTAATCTGTTAAAAAATTTAATAGTAGAAAAAATCAAACAAACCCTTGTACATACTGTGCATAAGTATACAATATAATATAACAAAACCTTCTAAAACAACACTGATTAATCATTACATCAATTCCTTTAGGAAACTTATCAACGCAAACATAGATCTAAAACTTTGGTTTGACCTTTTAACCCCATTTACCATCACTAAGAACTTTCCTCACAAAATATATAGGGAAACAATAACCTCCTGGGAACAAAATGGATTCTTATGCTGGTTTCAATGTGTAAATAAATTAAATGTTTTAGATATACATATGATAAAAACTGCTTACAATATCCCAACACAGGACTGGTTACCCTTACAAAGCATTCTACTGTACACTCAAGATTTATGCAGATTAATTAATAATTTCTCATTTAAAGATATTCCAAATCTAATAAGTTTTCTGTATGAATTTATATATAATAGTTGTGAAAAGAAAAATTCCATTTCAAATCTATATAAAGAGTTAATAACATATAAAACAATTCCCAAACCATCATACTGGCAGTTCTTAACAAAAGGCCGGTCATTGTAGTTAACAGAAGAAATTAAAAGTAACATCTTACTATCAGTTAATTACACCTCTAACACACAGTACTGGAAAATATTTAACTGGAAATACTTAAATAGAGTATTTTTAACACCAGATAGAATTAAAAAGATCAGTTCTACTAAAAATGCTTTTTGCTGGAAATGTGAAAAGTCAAATAAAGCAGACTGGATTCATATTTTTTATGAATGTAATAAAATTAAATCATATTGGAATGGAATCAATCATTTTTTACAAGCTTTATTTAATGAATCCTTTACCTTAACTAAAGTATTGGTAATACTAAATGTAAATGAAGGTCCCTATCTGAATAAGACAAATATGTATTTGTTATGGACAATACTTGCTATATCTAGGAAATGCATAACCAGAAGACAGAATTCAAATACACCCTGACCTTGGAAGAATTCTACACTTTACTGAAGACAACTGCATTGATGGAAATAAAAATGAAAGAACTACGAATCTATCCCAGGCCATTGGTAAATAATCCTTGGATGAAAGTTATATCTTTGTTGGACACTCTGCAATAATCAGTATTGTATCTCTGAGAACTGATCTATTAATTCTGTATTTAATAACATACAGTGTATATAATTGAAAGTCAGGTTATTGTAAATATTGTATATAGTTGTTTAAAATAATATTTAAAAATATTATGTAAATGTTATTTTAAATGAAAATAAAACAAATATTTGAGGGAAAAAAGAAGATATCAACAGCAGTATAGAAAGGGCTGAGCTTATTAAGCTGAGCTTATAGTATCAGTGGGCATTTTAAAATCATCACTTTTAAAAACTAGATCAACAAAGGGGGATAGGTGAGAAAAAAATAGCAGGGAATCACCAGTAGTGCTTTAGTTTATCCAGGCTTGAAAGCTTTTCAGAAAAAGGCAAGGCCCCAGAAATTCACTCCATATTTAGATATTGCTCAAGAAACAATTTAGCCAATGAAAAAAACATGTGAAATATGCAGCATAATTTAAGTGTCTTTCTCCGATGACATAGAAGAAAAAACATCAGGCCAAGCAGACTTCTTAAAACAGAACACAAAATGGAGGAGGTAAAACAGAAAGCAGTTTTATCACTCACAAACAAAAATATATAGGTTTACTTTTCTCACCCAGAAGAGGTGCTGCTTTAGTTATGCAGGCTTTAAATCTTTTCAGAAAAAAAATATTAATCTGTTAAATAAAATGAAAAATATGGTTCTAAAAATGAAGGTCTTTATGAATTTGTGATAGTAAACTCAGCTGAAATAAAGAGTCATATTTCAGATTACAGGTGGGAATTAATCTCTAAATATTTACACTTAAATAGGAAATGAAGTCATTTCAGACAGAATTCAGCTGTAAAACTATATATAATAGTAGACATTTGTAGAAAGTTTCAATTGTACAAATCCCATCTAAATAATAAGGGTTTCAGCTTTAAAATTCCACTCAACTCACTAAATAATTGCCAAGTCATTTTATTCTAAACTTGGTATGAAAACTCAAAAGATAAAGGACACAATCTATTCAAAACACTGCTGTATTTGAAAACAAGTCTAGAAGTCATTAATTTTCAGAGATCACATCCAGTTTCCTTCTTTAATTAATAATTCATGACTAAACATGCATTATGAGCATTACAACACTGTAAAAACATTCTGGCAACTACATTAAATCCTTCAAGGAATTTTAACACAAAATTAACACGTAAAACATTGCTAGGTTATGACATTGGTTAAAATGGAGTGTAACAGGATGGTCATGCAAATTATGATAGCCTTCTAAGGGCTAGCATCTTCAAGGGTGCAGTTAATAATGGTAATGTTTAAGACTCAAGACAGTTGCAATATAAAGAATCAGCTTAGAGTTTAGAGTATGGCACACTGAAACTTAAAGGGTTAAGTTAAAAAGTTAACTAAAACAAGATGTTTGATTAATTGCATTTTGATGCTGAACTATGGCTCCTGATGCATGTTATTTGGTCATGAATTATTAGATATATTTCTTCTTCACTCATGAAGTATATCATTTCTAAATAAGGCTGCAAAATAGATTTCAGTTTCTTCAAAAGGGAGGAGGCTATCAAAGGTCAGTTATAGTGGTGAATGTTCTTGCTAAAAGCATCTTGGCATATATGTATTCCTGAACTTTGAAGATTTAGAGGGCATTTCGGCAAATATGCATTATAAGTGCTTGACCTCATGTCTTCTCATCTGATTTTATAATTCTTCATTTTGGTCAGATCACATATCCCCTATATTTTCCTGTTGTCAAATCCTAATAGGGTATGATTGTTGGTTACAATTAAAGTGCTTCCTGCTTTTTAAGGAAGCTATGAAGAGATGCATATAACATAGCCATTTCTTTTTTATGAACGTTTATCTCCTAAGTTTTTATATTTACTTTATAGTTCATGATGCAGTCCTGAGGTGCAAGAGGTCACTTTACTCACCCTGTGCATTTTCAACACACTAGTAAAAGCATAATCATTATTCCATTCTAGGTCAGCTCTGCAATAGCATCCTTATTACACTATCATAGCTCCAAAGCAATAGTTGAGAGATTGCTCACCCTAGAGCATAGATACCTATCTGCCAGTTACTTAGCTTAAATCACTGCAGTGTGCAACTGCACAGCTATTAACTGGAACCCAGATAAATGCTAGTGGGCATTCTTAAAGTTACATCTCTACAAAATATAGAAATATAGCTGTTTCTTGTGTATGTCATGGTTCATAATAACTGACTGCACAATTTATAGCAATGCATAATGTACAATTTGTTAAATGTAAAAAGCTCTGTTACTAAATATGTTTCTAACTTTCTCTAAATCTGGTATACATTGATTTGTTCACCTGTATCATTTGTAAAATATTTAAACAGTACTGACTCTTTTACGGCTTGTCAGGATATACCAAACATAAATAGGTATGGCAGTGCATTCTCTGTTTGCTATTTTCATTTACTATAAATGAACTATAAATAATTTATTTTTCCTGTTTTGGGTTGTAAACCAGGAAAAGCATAACAGTTACAGCAGTTTATTTAGCTCTTTATTTAGTACTTAAATTCCAGCATGGACTATTATCTGTCTTTTAAGGTGAACTAAACCATTAAGGCAACAGTAGCATTGTATTAAGTAGCTACAAGAATGTATACATTTAGCATACTTTAAATATGCACCATAGTGCACATATATAATATCCCAGATATTTTTGTGTTTCTTTAGGTGAAATGTGTGTTTGTTTACTGTATTTTTATGTTATCCTGTAAATAAAAAAAATCTATTTTTGAAGAACACCTTCCATGACTATAAATTTGCATTAATGCTGCATCATGGACTGTTACCTTTTTCATGCTTTGAATGCTTTATTTGAGGAAGTCACTTCTTATTTTAAATAATAATTTTGCCACAATTTTCCCTTAGTCTGTGCAACATCTTCCTTTTTATTTGTAAGACCTTGGTGTTCTTGATAAACTGACTGTAGCAGTGCTTATGAGTATTAGTAATACATGTTCATGAGTAGTGTGCAGGGCTGGTGTTAGCATTTTGGGGCCCTTGAGCAAATGTCAAATTGGGGGCCCCTGGACACTTTCAGTATAAGTATTTCCCTGTCACTGCCACCCCACTAAGCAACATTTTAGTTTATTATGCAGAGTTTTTGTGTAGTTAAGTATAGACTAAACTATAGCTACAGTGTTCTTACAGTTTGACAGACCAGTGTGCCATGATATTATGACCCATTTTACAGAAGAACATTCACAGTAACTGGCATTTACTTGCAGTGATGATACATTACAAAACCCCTATATACAGGTCTAGGCCTACTTACCTACCTTACCTACTACGCAAAGGGCACTGCGGTGACCCCTATTGTCAGACCCCCCATTTTCCTCACTTTCCAGTCTCCCCACAGCATCCACACTTTTTTTCTTCCTTTCCTCAGATTCTAATTAGTATTCAGCTTTTTTTCAAGAAGCTATAGCTTTGTATATGCTCTAATGTGTATTGTAAAGTTTTTTTTCAAACAATTCCACCTAGTGGTGGCTTGAACAAAAATTATAAACATACTTTGAGGTACAAATTGCTCTGCATACAGATGAACAGAGCTAACAAAGATATTAACTATGGTATGACAGAGTCTGAGTGTTATTTGCAATGATTATACAAATGCATAGAAAATATTTTCATGCTTCTGTGAATATATCCATAACAAAGTGAGGACAGTTAGCTTCGATGGCATCACTGAAATGCTAGAAACAGAGCAAACAAATTTGTTTTGTTAATATGGGTCTTGCAGGAAGGAATGCTGTGATATACAAGTAAAATATGACATTTCTATATTTACAATGAATCACAGAATCAGGAATTATATTTTGTAGTTTTGAAATGATTTCTGCCACAAATATAAGCTTTTTCTGACAGAATAAGTTTCTGGCATGATTTTGGAAATTGTTTTGACAGCAATTTTCCAGGATTAATGCTGCATGGAGCACTGAGTCCAATACTGTTTTTAACCATAACTGGAAAGAGCAAGCTGTTTTTCCTGCTTAGAAAGATAATTTGCATAAAATTCTATCAGTATGCATCCCCTTCGACTGAGTTTAACTTCCTGAGTACTATTACATTAGTAAGCATACTATCTCTGAATTGTATAAGACATTAATTGTAGGAAGATTAATCTGTCAGCCTTATTTGTTCAGTTAATTTAATTTGAAGAATCACTGCATAATCATTAAGACTGAAACTGCTTACCTTTCAGTTTACTTTTTTGCATTGAATAGAAACAGAATGAGAAAAGTTGCAACAACTGGGTTTGTAACTGCAATAATAATAACAAACTTACTGAAACCAGTCTACCATAAATAACTGTTTCTCCTTTTACTATACTTTGCTAAAACTGCCTGGACTGACAGCTTTTATTTTCTGTGTATCAACATGATTACTAACTCCCTAACATCTGTGCACCTGTACACTATCCTGAGTCAGGATCTGTTTACATCACACTGCCTACATTATATGAATGTGAGGAGAAAGATATGCATTTAAGTAAGGCTCAGGTAGTTCCACAGATAAGCTGCCTAAATACTAACGGTATCCCATGGAATCTGAAAGTGGTTATGAAACATACTAAAAAGAAAAGAATACTTTCATTTCTGAATAGATTTAATATTCTTTTCTTTCTCAAATCTTTAAAGTTTGTGGACTGAAAACCCCAGAAATTGGCAGACATCAGAAAGAAATGTGATGTTTAACAATTTGACTTAATCTCTAGTCTGTATTATTTTAACTAGTGTGCCAATCTTTGTGACGTGAAAAGGAGGAAGTTCAAAAGGATTTGTAGAAGGGAGGTAGATGATATGCAATGTGAAAACTAGCACTCAAGTTTTATTATCTGTTCCATATATTTCCTAACTAGGACTGTTATATTTTTATCTAATGTAAAAAAAGACATCTTAATAACATTTCATGATTTCACTAGTCTGTACCTTGCTGCTTGAGATCTTAATGTTGCCACTGGTACTTAATGCATATCTACTTGAAAATCGATCCTCATTATGAGCTTAACACTACTTCTTAAATATGCTGGATCTGTGAATGCTAGTATGTCTCTCATTTAGTGATTATATACCACTCCACTTCAAATCCCCTCCCCCCAAAAGCAACACATTCAAATGAAAGGAAGGAAGGCAAGTTAATTCTCATATCGAAGGGCATGAGTGCCACAGCTTGAAATAACCAAGTGATAAGGATGCAACTGTTCCTGTGACTGCTTCAAGAACTACTTCTTTTGGTATGTAACTCCACATGGAGAGAGAATTAACACAAAGGTTATGTCTTTTTCAGTACCTGAAATTTCCCCTAAATAACTGTCATTGCTAGATCAATCATGAGTGATCCAAAGTGGAATTAGCTTCAGAAAATCCCATTGAATGAAATAATCTAGATGTGCTTGGATAAAATGTATGTATACCTTAGTTCCATGGCTTTAAACTGTTGATTAAATCCTTGTATTTACTTTTTATCACAACAAACCAGATTTTTGGAGTTCTAGGTTACTATTTATTATTTTTAAATAAGACTGTGTCATTATGTTCCTAACAGTTTTTGTGTTTATGTTCATATGTACCACATGTTATTGTATGTGTTAATACTTTCGTGTGTGAATCATAAAGCTACTTTGGGTAGTGTTTCAGTTGCACTGAAGACCTTTGCTTCTGTGTTAACTTCTAGGTTTCTTATCTGTGGCCAGCCCATTGAGTATGTGTATTCTGCTATAGACGAGGTGTCAGTTGTTTCTGCACTTTTAATGTCACATCGTATCATGTTGCAGACAGTATGCCTTCTAATGGTCTTAGCTATCATAGGCTTTCATTTGTTATTTGGAATGTTAAAGGACCCTTAATGTCAACTAAGGCCAATGCTATTAAAAATTATTTTATTTATGATAGGATTAGTGTCACCTTTCTACAGAAAACCAAAATTAATAAGGTAGTTCCAGTAAGGCATTTATTAAATGGAAGGGGCATAAATTCCTCATATGTACTACTTCTTCCAAGCACAGGGTTTTCACTTTTAGTACAACTGTCTATGGGGTGGCCTTTATAAAAACAGTTTATCTTATGACCACGGTTGATGGAGGATTGTCAGGGTTTATAGTGGGTAGAATCAACTGATACTGGATAATCATTATGGCCCCAATCAGGATGACCGGGATACATTAATAAAGTTTGGGGAAAATTGTGCCCTACATATCAGTTTGGACATGGGCTTATTGTGGGCAGGATGTTGTTATGGAAATGGAAAGAATCCCAACTGGCATTATACATCTACTCAGAAGCACCAAAGCCTCATTTTTGTAGAGGAATTTTGACTAGCTGATATATGGAATGCATATCATCCTACTGTCATGAATTATTCTTATTATTTATTGAGGATGGCTAGCATATTTGATTATTGGTCAATGAGCCCAGGGAGTAGTGTGATCTGGATTAGGATTTAATACATTGTCAGGTCATTTCCTTGTGACTTAATAATGTACTGCATACTCACAGACCCCACAGAATGTGCAGTGGAAGTTTGATCCCTTGTTGCTACAGAATCAAGGCAAAGAGAAGCATCGAGCTGTACTTATACAATTGTACTGGGTTTCTAATATCGCTTTCTGTAGTCACATCTTTGTAAAATGTGGTAATTTCAAGCACAAGCATGGAGACTTTAGGAGAAGGGCCAGACCTAGTCTGCACAAAACTTGTAGCCATTATATCATAGGTTCATAGGTTCATAGGTTCATAGGTTTATACTAGGCTATCTGCCCTAAGGCATTTATAAGCCTAGCCCAGAGTTTTTGTGGCTTACACCACCCCTTATGTTAAAAAATACTGTGCCCATTAGTTTGTTGTGCCTCTGTCCAGCAGTGACACAGAGATGATTCCCGGGGTAAACCTATGATCTCCCATCCACAGGTCAAGATTTCTCTTGAACAGAGCCAGCAAGGTGCTCTGCCTCACATGGACCGGGATTTTATTCCACAACATAGGGAGTCTCTGGGTGACAAATCTATCCTTCCAGCATGTCCTATTTATATCCGTGCTAAGGTTTAAGTTGCTTGCTCTAGTGGATCTGGTAGATTTGGATTTTTTGAGGTGGAGCATGCCCATTAATTCCGGGTTGGACATGGCCTTGTATGTCAGGCACAGGTCACCTCTGAGCAGACAGTATGCGACTGGATAGAGCTGGAGTTTCTTCAGTCTGGCAGCATATGACAGATTTTGGAGTCCCTTTATCCTTTTGGTGAGGAACTTTTGGCATCTCTCCAATTGCTGCAGGTGTCGGGTGAGATACATCCCGAATGGGGCATTGTACTCGATCATTGGTCTGATAAGTGAAGAGTACAGGGGAACAATAACCTCACTTGATCTGGATGTGAATCCCTTCATGATCAGGTGGGCAATGTAGAAGGTTTTTCTAACCACTTTAGCAATGTGAGTGTCAAAAGAAAGGCCACTGTCAACCTGGGTCCCCAGGTCCCTGATAACCTCTTCTGTGCTTAGTGGATTGACACCTATATGGTAGCTTGGGGTTACCTTGTTTTTCCCAAAGGGTATGACTACACATTTTTTGGCATTTAACTTCAGGCCATGGCTCTGGCACCAGCTATCAGTTTCCGTGAGACCCCTCTGAAGGATATCTGTGTCCGATGTACTTTCCACTATGGCTCCCAGTTTGCAGTCATCTGCAAACTTTGTCAGCCATAGTCCTCCTATGTTAGCCTGTACTTCTGAGAAGTAGATGCCGAACAACAGGGGGCCAAGGACTGAGCCTTGTGGGACACCACTTGTGACCGGCTTGGAGTCTGACATGGCGCCAGCTACTCTAACCCTGTGGGTTCTGTCCTTTAGCCAGTTTGCAACCCATCTTGTGACATATGGGTTTACATTTAAGCTGGTAAGTTTCTCTATAATACCCGAGTGGGGTATTGTGTCGAAAGCTTTTGAAAGGTCAAGGTAGGCTGTATGGACTACCTTTCCCTCATAAATGGCCTTGGTGACTGTTTCGAAGAAGTCAACCAAGTTCAAAAGGCATGATCTGCCCTTGACAAAGCCAAACTGGGTCGGGTCTACATTCATTTCTTATCTCTTTCATGTCCATGTCCTCCACATTTCAAATTCTGGAATCAAAATGTAAAGAGACTGAATGTCTAGACTCTACTCTTCTATGGCAAATTAAGTCCATAAAGCTGAAAATTACACAATTATTTTATATACATGAGAAATGGGAACAGTTCAGGCTTTTGTACTGAGCCAAAGTTATTTCCTCAAACAAGTTACTACTGTGGAACTGTAGGAAGATGGCTAGGAAATCACATATTGTTGCTCTAAAAGTGGAAAACTGAATGATTTGTACTAATACTGCCCTCATCAATAACATGATTCTTCTGGAAAATGCTTGATTGCTATGCGTTCAGGTGCATTCTACTCAAAATATGTGGGGTCGCTTTATTGAGCTCCCCTCTGTTGATGTACCCTCTTCCAGAGTTTTCAAACAACTCACTCAGCCTCTTAGCATGAAAGAGATAAGAAATGAATGTAGACAAGCTCCCTCGTGGGAAGGAACTAAGGACAGATGGTGTAACTACTGCCTTTTAAAAAAATCTTCGAGTCAATCCTAAGCCTTCTACTACTGAGGCTTTTGCAACAGGAAATAGTCACTGGGCACTTTCCTGCTGATATCACATGTTCCAAGGTAATGATATCACTTAAGCCCAACATATATCCATTGCTTACAGCTAATTACAGTTCAATTTCCATTTCCCTTTTCAAAACTGAGATAAAAAATATTTGCCAGAGTATTAGCCCACAGGACGGAACCTCTAATTTCCTGATTAGTTCCCTATAATTATCTGAGCTTTGTTAAAGATAGATGGGGGGGTGGGGGTTGCTGTGCAAACCTGGCTTAATTTCCAACAATTTTCACAAGCTCATTAATTGGGGCTAGAAACTCTTTTATTGGATTTAAACAAAGCATTTGACTCCCATAACTGGATGTTTTTATGGGCAGTGGTGCAGTACTATTGATTTCCTCAGTTGTTTTATTGATAGGGTGAAACTGTTGTATACTAATCCATCTGCAAAAATTAATTCAAATGTCTTTTTATCTGACCCTCTGTTATTGACCCAGGGTACAAGGCAGGGATGTCCCCCATCCCCACTGCTATTTATTTTAGTGTCCTGTGTAATAGAGAAATACCTCCAGGTCAGACATGATACCTTTAGTGTATCACTGTGGCGCACACTTCATCTATTGACCATTTTGTTTGCAGATGACTGTGATATGATATAAATGACCCACTTAAACAAACTGTAGTCATGTTATATGAACTTGGAATTAATAGGTCAAAAACAGTTGCTTTTTTCGCATTAACAGGTTATCATGAAAACCAATAGAAGTCCTAAAGCCAGTTTCTGTTAGTGATAAGGGACTTATCTGGACATTATGTGTGCTGACTGTCATCAGGTAGTGGATTTAAATATACAAAATGTCAGCTCCTACTCAGTTAATACCTATATATAGCCTATCCCTTTTCATCCTTACATTTATTTATTTTACTCTTATTTCCTTTATTTTTAATGTTGCTTTTCCTATTTAGTCCTCCTGTCTCCTATATCTACTGCTCTTATTACCTCCAACAAATACTTATTTCTTACTATCCCTACCGTCTTCTCCTCCTCCTTATCCCCCATTTGAATGTTCTACTCTGACATTTGTTTTATGACATAATAATAAACTCGAGCACATATAATATATCATCATATTTCAGTGCTACATGATATCACATTTATCTTGTTTTAATGACAATATATGCATATTATTCTACATATCATATGTGCATTAATATATGTATCTGTGTATTAACATTATACTGCATAATGATGTAAGTTTTCACCTGTTTATATGTGTTTTCTGTTCTTTTATTTGGGGAGTGTTTCTTCTGGGGTATCTGCTGAAAATGGATACGATGAACCAGTGGGGCTTTCCTGGTAAAAAAATTCAATAAATAAATGATAAATAAATGAAACCTGGATTGGATGCTATGAAAAAAACAGATTTTGCAGTGGAAAAAGCATAAAATGCATTCCCTCGAACATATTCAAGTTGTTAAATCATTCCTTCTGTCCAAGGTACTGTTTATCTTGCTTCATCTACCTCATGCTACTTTATCCCCTCATATCAACAAAGCCCCCCCTAAAATGTATTTTTTTACCCACTAAGCATGGAGGCTTTGAAGTTTCCCATACTTTGGAGTATGGTAGAGCTCTCATAGAACAATTCTATCTCTGAACCAGAAGTAAGGTAAGACCAGTATGGATCCTGTCTGAGGTATATCTTATACTAAAATTGATATTTCCCTCTGTTTTAACCCCTTCACACAAGGTGTGAGATCCTGGTGGTATGGCTCATCCATATTTTTCCCTTTCCTTTATTTGGAATCATTCCCTATTGGGGGTTGGGGGATTGGAATAGTTGTTAAGGTGTTTACCTCACACATACAAGGTACAGGGTTTGATTCTCATCTCTGAAAAGGAAATTGGCTAAGCTTACAATGATCCACAAGGACAGCTAGCCTAGTACTTGCCTATGAACTTATGAACCTTGACAGTCAATGACAGTTTCCTGTGACAGTCAATGGGAAACCCATCGCCTGGCTTGAATGGATTAAAGCTGGGATACATTTCATCTCAAAAATGTGGGACTGAGCTCACCAATTGATTGTATCTTAGAGCAGTATTAAGGATCAGTATCCCAGTCTTGCCATGTATGGGTGGCAATTTCTCCAGCTTCACTCTGCTAGTCTTGCTAAATGTTGGGCATAACCAGTAGATAGCAGTTAATGTGCAGGAGTGGGCCTCTGTGTAGCTGGTCAACAAATCCATGAAGGTGCTCAAGATGCACTTCTTTTAAACTAGGTGGATGGAAAAGCCCACCAAGCTATTATGGTGTAAATTAGATAAGTGGAATGCCATATTATAGAAATTATATAGGAATAGCCTAGCTGGTTTAGCAGAATATGGGATAAAAGACAGCCCATGTTAGCAATCTTCACCTATTTAAAAATCCTTTACTACTGGCATCAATCACCTACTAGGTTGTGGAGGAGGGATATGTTGAGGAAATGGTAAGTGTTGGCTTTGAGGTCATTCCATGGCTGACTACCTGCATTTACTCTGGTTGTGTCCTAAAGTTAGATACCTTTGTGATAAAATTTTAGAAGGTGTATCATCGACTTTGCAAATACCCTTACCACCTTGCTCCAATATTAAATTCTGTTTATTCAAAGTTGAGAGTAATATGGCTAGCACTGAGGGACAAGATATGGTTTGGATAAGAACTGTGATATTACTTTATTGAGCTCCTTGTTTTGACATTGGAAAAATTATGACTTTTTAGGACTTTTCACCTTCCTGAAGGCTCAACATAAACTCAGCAAATGGTCATCTAAAAATTGCTATGACTACTTGGGATGATCAGTAGTGTATTTAGCTTTTTAAGTTACTTGAACTAGAATGATAACCTGGTCATCTTGTCCACCTTTTATTTTGTTCCTCTTTTTTATCTACGGTTGTTTGTTAAGCTATTATAAACAGTGTAAATAACATCAATAACTATGTGCAGTTTATACAAATATCATTCCAAGACATGGGTACTCATCACCCAGATTAGGATTTGTTCTAATAATTACGTAGTCCCATGTAGGGCTACATCACTTAAGCTACCTAGCTGGATCACTAGTGGTGCGATGGCCCCCACAGACCAACACTTTTCTTATTTCCCTCTCTTATCCAAGTTATTCTTAATGCGTAGATTCTATCACTAGCAACAATTGTCAGTTCCTTTATATTTATTTGCTGGATTTTCAGTCTTAAAATTCTGATGCCTTTTTAAGCCATTTAACTGTCTTAACAAACAGGAACTACAACAACTTTTAATACATCAACCAACATAAGGTTAGAGTAGCACTTACAATGCAGGTATTAAAAACTTGCTCCTAAAGGACTAGGTAAGTGTATTAATCAGTCTCTTCTCATGGGCCTGATGAACTGTCTCTGAGTGCTGTTGAAGAACCAATAGCTTTTCAATAAGGGAAGTACCATCTTCCCTTGCTGAAGTGGTTACCAGTTCCTTTGCACTATTTGTGGCAGTACTGGATGTCTTTTCTTCATGTGAGTTGCTTTGTACAGTTTCTACATTCTTTTCCATGCTATCCATGAAGGGAGATGCAAGTTATCAGTGCAGTGTCCTATTGGTGTTGATTTTAGTGCTACTATTTTTGAAGATTATAAATTTTTTTTCTTAAAATGTTTAGTAATACTATGAAACTTTTTTGCCTGGGTTTCTGCTGAAAATGTAATCCTACCTATTTGGGCTTTCCTAGTAATAAATAAAAATATCTAGCCATCTCTGTTCCTCCTTGGAGTCTGTTGTTTTCTTAGTACCTCCTTGAATGTGAAGTGTGCATATTGCTGGATTTAGTCCCCTGGATTCTCTATACCTTGTATGGTGTGCAAGATTGGTGCAGGAGCTCTAGCAGGCAATATGTCTACCGTGCGATCCAGGAACAGCCTGCATGGGTGTGCGCACGTACTAAGCCCCTATATGCAAATCACCCCATTTGCAGGAGAAATCTATGCAAATGAGGTGATTTTGCAATCCAGGAAGCTTGCAACCGGCCATACAGGACTAGTGCAATCTGCAGAAATGTACTCAGTTAGTAACCGAGTACATTTCTGCAAAAACAAAACAGAGCTGTGACAGCTCTGAATAAAGGGTGCATATCATGTAGTAAACATGCCAATGGCCAAGTATAAGGCCATTGGCATTGCAAACAGTGAAAAAAATACAAAAATCAACTTTTAGTTTTTTTAGCTGATCTCAGCTATTTAAGCATAGGGCAGGGGCGCACAAATGGGATCGGGGGGGGGGGTAAATAACAAAATAAACCTAAATTAAGCATTCTAACTGAAATCAGTATTCTGCCATGCAAGTCAATGGCAGGCAGAAGACAACATGGCCAGTGAGCAGTGGTTGCTAAGGGGGGAGGCTCAGTTTGAGACATGTAACTATGCATTAGCAGGTAATCCTGTGCAAATTAGGGGAATGATAGTGAATCCCAGTTTTCCTGGGTCTACTTCACTATGTTGAAAGCCGACAATATCAAAGCTGATATTATCGGCACCACAGCATCGAAAGCGCAGAACATCATGCAGGTAAATGGAAATCTTTGTAGGGGGAGATTTCTGTTTACCAAAATGTAGTGCAGTCTCGGAGTTGGAATATTTAAGTAGGGGGTGTGGGGGGTGTTCCCCTGCCTATGCTAGTAAGTTTTTATTTTTGTTTGCTTTTTGTTTTTTAAGCGTTATTCAATGTTTTACTACATCAATCACTAGAGGTCGACCTTTAGTGATTCAATGTAGTAAGATCTCGATAACATGATATAGATGCATTTTCCCCAGCATGTGAGTCAGGTTCCAACAGTGTAAGAGTAGGAATAGCTTGGTGCAAGCCTAGGAGTTAGGTGACATCATGGGGGGGGGTGTCAGGCATACTGTAAGCAGATTGGAGCCCTGTGGCTTGGGTTTGCTCCGAGTTTAGCACAGCAAAGCTAGGGGGTGTATCTAAACCTGCCTAGCACTCTTTACATTGCCTAAGCATGTTTGCACACCACTCACCAGGTTTTAAAGGCAGAAAAAATATGTTAAACCAGGAAATAGCAGCAGTGTACACATTTGTGCACTCTGTTTGTGCAGAGCACCCCCGGGCTTAAACAGGAAGGCAATGGGAAGGGAAAACAGCAGTAGGAAGGTAATCAAGGAAAATGAGCATAGCAGGCAGGTGAAATGTATCAGAATCAGCCAATTACACAGGCAGCAGACCAGCCCAGAACACGCCTATAAACTATGCAAACACCTTCCCCTCTGGTTTTTCCCACACTCTATACCACCGGTGTAAACAAGTGGGGAACTTTTAACACTCACAACAGCAAAATGATAGGGGTTGCAATAGCTATCATACAACAACTTGTGGAAGAGGCTGAGGGTTGTGAGGATGTGAATGCTGTCGACCAACCCTCAGTGAGGAGATGGAGAAGTGTGTACAGACCCAGGGTAACCTACCAATGGCTACATGAGCTGGAGATAGTGGAACGCTATAGGGTGGACATGGACCTCCTACAGCAAATTGTTGAGCTGTGCCAGCCATGCCTGACACACAGAGCTAACAGAGGGAACCCATCCCAGTGGATACAAAGTTATGTGTAGGCCTACAAATACTAGCTAC
The DNA here is from genome assembly GCF_019279795.1 of Protopterus annectens. NCBI lineage: Eukaryota > Metazoa > Chordata > Ceratodontiformes > Protopteridae > Protopterus > Protopterus annectens. The sequence continues at coordinate 1,087,897,447 of NC_056727.1, read as the reverse complement.
AGGTATCTTCCAAAGGCCAACTGGAGATATGATGGGGATATCACAGGCATCAGCATCCAGGGTACTCCACCAGTTTCTGGATGCCATGTCAGCAGATGTCAGTGAGCATGTATATTTCCCCAACAACCATGAGGCATTGGCCAGCAATATGCAACTGTTCCACCAAATAGCAGAATACCCTGAGGTAGTGGGTGCTATAGACTGCACGTACATAAGCATCAAAGCACCATCTGGTGACCAGGGTAGGGTCTACATCAACTGCAAGGGCTTCCCCTCCATCAGCTGTCAGGTCATGTGTGATGCCCAGGGCATAATAATGAATGTGTGTACTGGCTGCCATAGAAGCTATCACGATTCCCACATCTGGCATCTGACACAGCTGTACCAGAGATTTGCCAGTGGGGATTTCCCTGATGGTCACCTAGTGGGGGATGCTGGATACTCACTGGAGCCATGGCTGATGACACCCATCAGAAATGCACACACACCCGAACAAAAACTCCATAATGAGGCACGCACACAGAGCAGAATTATAGTAGAGCATGAGTTTGGGATGCTCAAGTCACAGTTCTGGTGCCTGGACACATCCAGTGGAGCCTTGCAGTACTCATCATGTACCCAAATTGTCCTTGTATGTGCCATGCTACATAATACGATCCTGTGGAAACAGCTGCAGCAGGAACAGCATGGGGCAGGGCCACACAGCCCCCCCCCACCATTGCCAAGGCCTGCACAGGCACAGAGTGACTAGGAGGAGTAATAACCTGAGCCTGTCCCAGTAGGCAGAAGGAGGCATGCCCAGTATGCCCTGGCCTTGGCAAAGAGGCAATGCATAGCACATATGTTGACACAGGAGGGACCCAGGGAATAACACCTCTCTCTGGCATTCACATACAGTAAAAGGGATGCCAAACATTACACTACCTGTGCTTAACCATGTGTAGGGAATGTAGTATGTGCATCTGACATAGGCAGCCCTGCAGCACTACACACAATACTGGGACATCCACAAGGTAAGTGACTCACACATGCCAGTGAGGAGGGTTCACATACCCAAAAAGAGTCACAGCCAGCAGGACAGGTGTAGACAAACACAAACAAGGGCTGTGCTATGGCCTCTGAATGAGGCCTATAGGTAACCTCTCCCACCAGGCCTACACAGACAGATTACAGCAGGTCAGGTAGTGGGATGTCAGTTCTGAAGGGTAGGAAGTCAGAAACTAATATGTAGGTAAATAAAAGCTAAGATCTGTAGTACACTGGTATGCCTCTAGTCAACATGATAGGTAAGACTACAGAACGAAATGGAGTACCCGACATACCAGTACAGTCCCAGCAAATGTGTACAAGTGACAGGTGTGCCCCCATCCTACGTAGTAATGTAAGAACAGTCAGGTGTACCCCCCAGTCCTGTGTAGAAATGTAAAAATAGACAGGTGTGCCCCCCTCATTCTATGTAGTACTGTAATAACAGTCAGGTGTGCCCCCACCACAATCCTGTGTAGAAATGTAGAAATAGTCAGGTGAGCCCCCCCATCCTATGCAAAAATTTAGTAACAGTCAATGTCAAATGTTTGATGAATACAGTAACAGTCAATGCTAAATGCTTGATGGATACCCTGCAGAAACAGCTTGCTACCTGCTGGTGTACAAAACAAAGGTCAGCACTTCAGTACAAACTACCTGGACTCAATCCACACATTAAATACAAATGGGCATACTGGGCATGCTTACACACAGAGAAATGAAGACAATGTCAGTCAATAACATACTGAAAGGTCATACTGGGCATGCTCACACACTTAAGCACATGAAGGCCATGTCTGCAAACACCAGTGGACCAGACATATCTGGCAGTCGCAGTTGTTAATGCAGACATTCATCAGTATGCACCAATCATGCCTTGCACACACAGTGGATAGGAATACAGACATATATGTAAGGATAACACACTACAATAAGCCAAAGGTAGACATACATAGATGTGTGGAAGAGGGTGACTGTGACAAGGAGTCATCCAGGCCTGTCCCACCCAGCACACAGCCAAATGGCTCCAACAACATGAGGTTCAGATATCATTCACTGAAGATAGTAGCCACCAGTATCTGTCAGCATTACAGACTATGTGGTACATGTGCTAGCTGTGCAACATGACTGTACAAGGAAGTAATTATCTAGCATCTGTATATACATACCTGTGAAATATGACCATGTATGTGCCTGCATGTGGCATGTCAATCTCTAGATCAATGGGTTATGACCCATGCACACACACTGCCCTCCCCATAGTCCTATTATGACAAGCCTGATGAGGTCATCCTCTGTGAAATACACCTTTGGGAGAGTTGTTGCCCAGTAATCTTCATGGTGTGTCCAATAACTGCATACTGCAGTAGTGTGATAAATTAATTAGGTAGGATTTCAAATCTCAGACATGGCAACTGTGTGTGTGTGTGTGTGTGTGTGTGTGTGTGTGTGTGTGTGTGTGTGTGTGTGTGTGTGTGTGTGTGTGTGTGTAGAAAGCAATGCTTTTTTAGGACAGTCACACTCCTACAATTGAAATGCTGTACTTTGGTAAGGCTGCTGATGTCATCTACCTAGAAATACATCTCTGGGAAAGTTGTAGCCCGGTAATCTCCGTAGAGTGTGCCATAACTCTGCTCTGCTGTAGTGTGATAAAATAGTTAGGTAGGAGTTCTAATCCCAGCCTTGGCAACTGTGTGTGTGTGTGTGTGTGTGTGTGTGTGTGTGTGTCCCTGTCAGTGTAGAGAGCAATGCTTTTAAGGGTAGACATACTCCTTGCAATTGAAATGCTCTACTTTGGTAAGGCTGCTAATGTCATCCACCTAGAAATAAATCTCTGGGACGGTTGTAGCCCAGTAATCTTCGTAGAGTGTTCCATAACTGTGCACTGCTGTAGTGTGATAAAATAGTTAGGTAGGAGTTCTAATCCCAGCCTTGGCAACTGTGTGTGTGTGTGTGTGTGTGTGTGTGTGTGTGTGTGTGTGTGTGTGTGTGTGTGTGTGTGTGTGTGTGTGTGTGTGTGTCCCTGTCAGTGTAGAGAGCAATGCTTTTAAGGGTAGTCATATTCCCTGCAATTGAAATGCTCTACTTTGGTAAGGCTGCTGATGTCATCCACCTAGAAATACATCTCTGGGAAGGTTGTATCCCAGTAATCTTCATAGCACATGCCATAACTGTCTACTGCTGTAGTGTGATATAATAGGTAGGAGTTTTAATCCCAGCCTTGGCAACTGTGTGTGTGTCTGTCTGTGTAGAGATCAATGCTTTTTAGGGTAGTCACACTCCATACAATTTGAATACCCTACTTTGGCAATCCTGCTGATGTCATCCAATGTGAAATACACCTTTGGGGAAGGAGTTCTCCAGTAATCCCCGTGATCCATCCTATAACAGCTCCATGCTGTAGTCTGATATAGACCTCTGTTAGGATTCTATACCCACACATGTTGGTTTTGGATGTTTTGTGTGTGTGCCACTGTCTGTGTAGGGAGCAATGCATTTTAGCCTAGCTACACTCACTACAATTCGAATGTCCTACTTTGGCAATCCTGCTGATGTCATCCAAAGTGATATACACCTTTGGGGAAGAAGTACTCCAGTAACTTCCATGGTGCATACTATAACTGTGTAGTGCTGTAGTGTAATAAACTAGTTATGTAGGGGTTCTACTCCCAGACATGACAGATGTGTGTATGTGTTTGTAGCTCGTATCCTGTGTGGAGGTGGGTCTGAGTATGTGACACCTGGGCCCAATGTGGAGCAGGTTTTGAAAATTTCGTATATGGTGGCCCTAGTATATATCACAATGTCCACCATACAAGGATAACAGATGTGAAATAGCCAAGAGGCTGGGGTGCAAATCCATACCCATACATGTGACATCAATGCCAGACAATCACAGTTAGCAACCCAATATTACCCAGAGCACACTCTCAATCCATGTCACACACACACACACACACACACACACACACACACACACACACACACACACACACACACACACACACTTGCTTAGGCAACAGCCAATATGTGGATAGTACATTGCATATTGGCCACTGATAGTAATTATGGAGTGATTGCAGTGGGCTAAAGAGGGCATGGTACCCTGTCCATCTGTCCAATAGGCATGTACATGCAGACAGTGCACTTTCCCCATGTTCCCCACTGGACACCTGCAGCACCTGTGGTGCCATCAAATGTGACCCACAAAGGACATACCATGCCTGAAAACATGCCCTGTATGGACAGATTACACTGACACCAGGGAATGCCATTAGCATGCTATCAATGTAGGTGCATGGTAAACCTGCTGTCCATTACCAGTTCCTGCCACAGGTGGCCAAGACTGGCACATCTGCTGATAATCTGTTTACATAACATGAGCCAGAAAACGCAGGTACAGCTCCACATGTCACTGTACATGCATGTGGGAGGTGCGCACATCCCAGACACCGTCCATGTCATGGACTAAGGAACACATACATGGCAAGAGATGCACAGCATTGGCCACATGCAATAGTCACCCAGGTGACTGGATGGTAGATACAATAACCACCTGTGTGGGCAAATGCAGAAACTACAGCCTTGAGCCACAATGCAGACCATTGTCATGTGGCCTGATGCCAAGGTACACCCATCACATAGCATTGTATAGCCATCTGGCACAGTCGACCATCACACACCCGTGCAGAAATGCATCCATGTATGTTAGTACTAGCACCCTGTGTGTTTGTGTGTGTGTTATATGATGCGTATGATCACATCCACACTTACTACAAACCCCATTGGCATACTGAAGCATGCTGTCTGATGTCAGACACCTCCCCATACCCTTTGCCCATATAACCTCCATATGACCCATGTGGTGCATATGATACCTGCACAGCAATGTGTTGTGGCAATCTCACTAGTGATGGGCTGTAGTCCTAGCCCTGCCAAGTGTGTCAATGGGTGTGCGTCCCTGTAAGAGTGTGGCTGTGTTGACACTGGCACCTGTTCATGTGGACAGGCACGTACACTACACCTACCATATAGCTATCATATCCCTGTTGCAGATGTCACTCACCATCACATATATGTTCTGAGGGCTCCATAACAGGTAACTTATGTGGCATATCCAATAACTGCATAGAACTGTGATGCTCATGATCAGCTGATGGCCTCTGCATGAATTGCAGCCCTCCCCTAGCTGATTGCATGTGGAACAGCTGTGGTAACATTCTCATAGCCAGTTGCATGGAAACACACTCCAATATCTAGGAATATTATGTTGGTGTTGGGCGTTTTCATTCACTGTGAGCAGGAACTCGATCTGTTGTTTGGTAAATAGCATCTCAAATGGATTGGGGATTTACCTCTGACAACAAACACTGTGGAAACAAGCCAACACACAGGAGGAGGGATGGGCCTGACATGACTACAGACTGTAAGTGCTACTATACTGCATTTGGAGTAATGTTTATTTAACAGGGTGTGTGCTGATATTGCTGTCCTACATGTTTTAATACATGTCATGTCAGTTTGATGTTTATGAGGACTCACCATCTGTAGGGTCATCTGCAGACTGTGCAGTGTGTGGTGCCTTTGGTGTCATGTGCTACCCACAAAGCATCTATCTGTGAACTGCAGAAGGTAGTGTGAGGATTGCAGTCTGTAGATGGTGAAAGCCGTGACAGTTACTGACTTCATATCCCTCATAGGACATATGTTGCAACAAACCCTGTTACAACAGTAATTGTATGAGGTTATCACAGCAACATGTCAATATTGGCCCTGTGCATGTGCTTCCAGCCACACCTCTGTCAACCTTTGTACATATGTCATGCATTAAGAGGTGCATATTTGCTGTACACCATAATTAGTTTCATTATATCTGATAACAAGCCAGTGAGATATCAGACTGCTACACATCTTATGTACAGTAGGGGTTATATTTGATGACATAACCTGGACATTCTGTGCTTGTTTGTATAGTACTGAGGTCTGTTTACTTATGGTGAATGTCAACAGTGTGTGTATTGTTAATATGTACTTTGGCCTGTGTACAGACTGTGGTACATGTCATCGTTCTAGGTCCCATCCTATCTGATGTTACATGCTGCTCCACTGTATTTTACCATATTGGCTTACATGTTTGTAGGGCCTTACACACACATGTCCCATACCACAGACAGGCATCAGACCACACTGTGTAGCGGCCTAATATATGTAGGATTAGTGTGTGAGTGGCACATATGAGGATGGTGTTAAACAGATAGTCCATATACTGTAATATTATGCTAGCTTACCATAGGTGGCTGTGGCTATGTTCACATTGGTTGTGGTTATGCACTTTCACACAGGTGTACCCTGTGCTGTGACATGCCTGTAGAGCCTGCTATATACGCAGGTACATGTGCATTCCCTGATAGGAGATGTAGGCCAGTGTTGAGCCAATCTGTCTGTAGCCTGCACAGTGCTTTGTTACATGCCTAGCAGCTTAGTGTACTTACCCAGTGAGATGTCATGTCCAGATACCTGCCAGATGTACTGCTGCTGGGCCTCCCTTAACAGTCATATATGTCAGACAAAGCAGCAGGATGCTGTACAGATGTATGTCGATATCTAGCGGGTAGTATGGGGCCATGACACCTCTGTACCAGCAGTTATTATGTGTCAGAACAGACAGGGTTGTGTGAGTGCATAACCTATGGGGGTGAAGGTATACCAGTCGTTATGTGTTATACCCATCTACATGACTGTTAACATACATATTGTCAGACTTGGTCCACATGTTCTGCACTAAGGGGTTCTGTGTATACCTCTGGACTGTCCAGAGTGTGTCAGAATGTCCACATATATTGGACAAAATCTCTGCTGTGGTCCACAGGAGCATTACGTGCTTTCAGCGGCTCTGTACTATGATGTCCTTAGGATGTCTGTCAGTAGCCAATTGCGCACATGTGAAAAGCAGATGTGACCTTCCACACACACCATGTCTGTGACGACAATCCCTATTACAGTAGCAATAGTCTACTAATATACCTGCTATACATACCTGACATCACCTTGAACTCCGAAGTTGGGACTACAGGGGCTGGGATAGGGCTACACTCCATGTTCCGGACATATGGTGAAAATATATGTACATATATTTATCCAGATATATAGATAATTACACATGTACATATCGACATATATAGATGGTTATGTATATGTACACAGATATGCATATACACACCCAGATATATACATATACAGAGCATTATATGTCTACACATATATAGATAGTGATACATATGCACATATACATATACCATGCTGCCATTCCTGCCAGCAGTCCACTGCTGTTGTATCCCCCACACATATGGTGGGGCTGGGGACATATATTTGTGGGCCTCACCTATGCAATACATGTATGCCCATATGCACTTCAGAGGCCAGTGTATGTAACAGTGGTATATGGCCCTGTATTATTGAGTCTGGGGGGGTTGCACCATACATAACCTAGGCTGTTACAAAATGTGGGGGTGTCAGGGGTGAACTGCCTTAAGGTATCTGGATATACAGTATCATACATTTCACCTATCTTGATGTTACTTACATAAAGTGGGTTACTGCAGGCCTACTGCCTCCTGCCATACAGACTGTTCTGTTTGTAAGCGTGCCTGTGATGGTGTCAGTTATGCCTTGTTATGTAACAGTTACATCCCATTTGGTCAGCTGAAGACTTTACCACCTAGTGATTGTGTACAGAGTGTAGATAGAGGCTGCTGACCTATACACCTGCATTACTTACTGTTGATTGTGTGGTATCCTCTAGCCCAGTCTGTCTTTACTATTGTACGATTTGTAGGGCTTGGCCTGGACAGCAACAGTTGTGGACCTTTCGAGACTACTGTATTAGTATAACTGTTTCACAGTTGCATTACTCTGTTTATATGGATGTCAGTGTCTGAACAGCTATATGACATGGCATATATATATATCTGTAATAGTACACAAATAAAGGTTTTCCACTTCTGCAAACCTGTGTGTGGTGTTTTATCTTATGACCTATCTGTGGGTATATGTTGCAGGCAACAAATGTCATTTGTATGGGTGGCTCATCCAGTGTTCATTTGTTAGGGTGCTAACTGTAGGCATAGTGGCTGTTCCATATTGTGTGCACCTACTATGTAAGTATCTTACTGTATATATCTGTGTGTGTGCATGTGTAGTCACATGTATATATATATATATATATATATATATATATATATATATAATATATATATATATATATATATATATATATATATATATATGTATATATATACATATCTATATATATATATATATATATATATATATATATATCTGTATCTGCATATATGTGTATGTGTATATGTATCCTGGAGATGTTGATAGCTTCTACATTTTACATTTCCTATGGGAGCAAGACTGTACTACATGGTATGTTTCCAATACCAGCCTGACATCATACAGGTGGGATGTAGTACTGTTACCATCTTCTGGGCCATGTCATGTTAGGACCTGGTTATGAGATCTGCAACACTTGGTAGTGTATTGCAGGGTGGACGTGTTTGGCTGTGGGGGGGTGGGTATACCTATTCGTACAAGACTTATATTGTTTGGGGCCTCTCAACCCCATTAACGGTGCATGTGGACATATATGATTTAGTTAATCTCCCTTTGATATCTACATATGTATATCCATATATACCTATATGGATATATATATCTGCTTACATATATATAACTATGTCCATATATACCTACATAGATATATATTTGCTTACATATATGTAATTTGCTGTGTATATGTAGACATATAGGTGGAGACGTATATATGTGTTGATGTAGGTAAAATAGTAAAACAAAAACTTTTTGGGTTTTGGATTTCAAATTTCTTCATCGAATCTATACATAATGACCACTGTTCCTTGTTAAAAAAAATTTGCTCAATGGTGAAGGCGAACTAATTAACACGCCCATACCATAATACATTACAATACAGCTTCCTAACTTCATTTCTTGAGAGAGTGCAAGTGAAATGACACTACAAGTCGTCGATGTGCCCAAGAATCAACTTGAGACTTTAACGCTGGTGGTGGTTGTGTTTTCTGCCACACCTATCAGTTTTAGATTTTACAGCACACTCCTATCCAGTTTCATTCTTTTTGCTGTTGTGTATATCTATGTACATATATATATATATATATATATATAAATATAAATATGTTGTATCTGTTTAGATATTAATATATTTGCACACACACATCTGAATTTTGGAATACATTCTATGTACTGTTAAATGACTGGGCTGGATGATATGTTTTTGAAAACATCAGGGTTATGTATATCTGACATGGCTTGGTGATAAATCAGTTTGGTTATGGTGTGCAGGGTCCAGGGTTTGAGCCTTGCAGAGGCTGTTTATTTTGTTGCTGGACAGAACACGGGCATTTGGATACAGAGTGATTTGTGTTTGCGTGTGTTTGCGCGGCGGTAAGCATTGCTAACTTCTGGTTAAAGTTTCTTATACTCAGTTAGCTTCTAAATTGCTTAACCAGTGTAGGCATTGCTTACCCCCATGCAAACAGGCTTAGACCCACTTACTGCTGCTTAAAAGTGCTTACTCCCGCTTACCCCTGCTCTAATTTCTTTAAAAGAAAAGAAAAAAGGGTTGATAGGAAAGTGGTGAAAAAGGGGCACAAAGAGGGAAAGACAGTAGAGAAAATAGCTAGGGATGTGCAGGAAGGGTGTAGGGAAGGTCCATAGCTGCTCATTTCTTCTACAGCAACAGCTGTGCTTATACACTGAATTTGGAGATAGATTTGGACACTCAAACCCCTGGGAGAGGGGTGAGGACAACAATAAGTTGTGATGTCAATTATAGCAGATTACATGTGTCCAGTGGACATGTATGCAAAATCGACAGCTATACATGGGGTGAGATTTTTTTGTGGGAACAGATTCCACATTTTTTTCTTTTTTTCAGGTGAGAATGGGATGTTGGGGAGGGGTAGTAGATATATTTGGGGAGGTAGGTTTGGTAGGTTAACAGACAGGACAAACAAGATGCATACAGGAGCGGTATATGACACATGTGGGGGGTGTACACCTTGATGGGGAGGGGTATTGGGATATCAGAAGCCTACAAGCCCCCTAGTGGTAATAGTGTGATTGAGGTCCCCACCCATGAGCAGTCACCACTGCACCTTCACAGCTGTGCTGGGGGCTGAGTCACAGAGCCAGGCTGACTCTCTAATCATAACACTGGCCTTGGCTTGCGTAGAAAATCACCAAACTGCTCATTGATCGATCTACGCACCACAACCCCGACCTGGCGATGGGTGACAGGTGCATGCCTGCACCCACTCCAGGGGTGGGGGTAATGACCCCACCCCCTGAGGTGTTTCAACTCAAAGGTGGTGAAGGACCAATGGACAGGGAGGTCCAGGGTTGGACCCCAGACATGTTGGTGCCTGGTGCCACTGCCAGCTGAGGTGGGACCGGTGGGTCCGCTGGGACGGGCCTTCCCAAGCATGCTACAGAGTTTAGATTTCGTCATCATATATGGGTTAGTAATAGTCAGCACATTCCAGGGTTAGGTATAACAGCATGCATAGATATTCGCATTAGCCCAGACACCAGATACAGAACAGTTGCATAGCAAACAGAATAAATGCATATATGAGACCACGGTGGTAATAAGAACAGCATGCAGGTACGCTGATGGCACCATGCCACCAATGTTGGAATAATTCAATATAGCACATGCATGGGAACCCTTAATATATTTACCAAACAATTGGACATTATCAGAGTCAATACTTACCTGTTGGGGTGGGTATGTTGATTATTGTTGGAGATATGGTGGGGGGAGAAAGATGTCAATTAACAACTATCATATTCCTATAGTCCACATTACTTTCCTAGTCATTGCTGTTATCTGTAACTTACAAGTCTTACTACACTACCATATAGCCTTACTTTGGACAGTGATATGGCTGTTATCATCATTACACATGAACCAGATTTACATGCAGTATATACCTCTTACCTGGTATACCTGTGGAGGGAATGTTTATTAACACTGACTGTTTCTACACATACTCCCAGATTCCGGGCTGATATTTTGCACATAGCTATCAAACTCTTTCTGCACAGACTCTGGCCATGTGTTGACCACATGCTGGTGTGTTGGGACATATCTAGAATATTGCCCTCTTCCACCTTTATTGACCTGACACACACATATACATGCTTTTCTACACAGTTATATTATGCAGCACAGTGTGGGTGACAGTGACCAGTGATACTTTATTATTCAGAGAAACTGCAACTCTCACAATTCCCTACAATGCCAGAGTGAACAGTACCAGTACATGTTATAATGGTCTGTATTTCACAGCACAGTGTTCGTATCCAACATACCTGTGGGAGAAATGTTTGTTAGCACTACCTGACTGTTGCCACACAAAGTTCCAGATTACACATTAGTATTATGCACATACATCTCACTCTGTTACTGTACACACTCTGGTCACAGCTTGACAGCATGGGAGTGTAGATAGGACATACTTGCAATATTACTCTCCTAACAATTTCGGGGGTTGCTACAGTGACAGGTGTGTTCTCATAATGTTTGACAATCACTTGTATTCCCTGTTTGCTGGCTACACATCTGGGATCATCCCACAGACTTAACAGGGGGACAGGGGGACAGGCAGCAGATATGGGCACATATACTGGACATTCTGGGCTCATATGTACAGTTGTGGGGTATGATTCTGTATGCAGCCTACTTCCACTCACAGGATTCAGACCATGGCTGTGTTTGCTACAACTTAAACACTGTCCATCACAGTTGTGTCTGCTATATAGATATTGCTGTATATCTCCTATCTGCTTTCTGTCTTATTAATCCCTTGTGCTTTTGCATTCTGACCTTGTATTACAACACTCTTATACAGATTTCCTAGACAGCTATATTTTGTAGGACAGTGTGGGCGACAGTGATGTGTAATACCTCATTATTCAGAGCAACTGCATCAGTCGCACTGCCATACAATACCAATGTAAACAGTACCAGTACAGAGTACCATTCTTGTATTTCTGGGCACAGTGTTGGTATCTGTCAGACCTGAGGGAGGAATGTTTATTAGCACTATTTGAATGTTCCCACACACAGTACCAGAGCCCACATTACTATTATGCACATATATCTCACTCTGTTACTGTACACACTCTGACCACAGCTTGATAAGTTGGGGTGTAAATGGGACATACGTGACGTCTTAGTCACATAAGTTATTGGGGAGTTGCTAGTGTGTCAGCTTTGTTCTCATAACTGTGTGTCAATCAGTTGTATTTCCTGCTAGCTGCCTATAAGTCTGGGATCATCCCACTGACTTCCCAGGGGGACAGGTTGATAGGCAACAGATATGGGCCACTTTACTAGACATTATGGACATATCTGTAAAGTTGTAGGGTATGATTCTGTATGCAGACTACTACCACTGGCAGGATTCAAACCTTGTTGTGTGTGCTAAAAAACTAGAGTTCACATCTCAGCTGCATGTCCTATTTGGTGTTTTGTTGTCTGCATTTTCCCTGTTTACTATCTATGAGTCTCTCAGTTGTACTAAATGGCCTCTGGGGATTACACCTGACATATACAGGCATTCATACGCATTCAATTTATGGTGCACAGTGTGGGTAACAGTGCTTAATACTACAGTACTATTACATGATTGCATATCTACATTACCGTATGATACCAGGATATACACATGCAGTCTAGCAGTTACACCTTTTTGTCAGGCTATTACACTTTTATTGACTTACAGACAATATGAGACTCTTACTGCCAAATTCTCTCTAGTGTATGCAGTACTTGCCTTGAACAATACAGGTTTCCCTTGAACAATACAGGTTTTATACTAGCAATTAATCGACTACTACTTTTATTTTTATTTCCTAAGACAGTAAATGCATGAGTATTACTGACCGGCCTCACGTCCAACCTCACCAGGCAGCTGATGTGGGCTTCCTGGTTCGTGGCCTGCTCCATTGCAGCTGTGGGGAACATAACAGGAATACTTAGCCATACCTATCCATGATATACCTGAGCTGACAATTATTAGACACATACTGGGGTGATACTTACACACATCTGTAACATCCCCTGATGCTCTAGCCTCTTGGAGCCACTCCTGCAAGAGGTCCCCCTTCTGCTGCTTCAGGTCAGCATAGTGGTGCGTGACCTGCTCACCAGTGCAGGTATGCCAGTGGCAATAGTGGGGTCGCAGGTGAGACAGTCCCAGGCCTCTGCCTTATATTGGGAGCCCTGGTACTGGCCCTGCAGCAGTCTCTGAGCATGGTCTTTAACTAGGAGTCCTGCCATGACCTTGGACTCCTGAATGCACCAGTGCTGCGCCCGGAACCACAGTCCTTCTCCTCTTACTGCCATAGTGTGTGCAAGGGGAAGCCACAACCAGTTATGAGATGTATTTCCACCTCTTGGGTTTAAGTAGAGCCGATTTCCACACTTTTCTGTGAATGGCCGGTTTTGAAAAGGCTAAGCTATGGGCAAACCTGCTTACCTAAGGATGGCATTGTTTAAAGAGGTATACCACTGGGCACAATGAGTTAGCTGGTTTACACATTACTCACACCTCCTAAGCTGGCCTGTGCAATGCTTAGCATTGCTTACATTAGATTTTAATTATAATGCCTTTTTGGGATTGTGTTATTATTCATTACACCTTATATGTATGCCTGCTATTCATGATTAATGTGTACGTACACTCTGTGGGGTCCTTGTGTTTTATTGGGGACTTCAACACTCTATTACAATTACACCTCACTTTTGGGTTTACTGCTGTACTCCAGTTCACATATTTATGTTATGTAGTGAGTTATGGTACATATGACTGTATACTGATTACTTTCACAGGTTCAGTTTGGTTATACTGTGGTGAGGACTTGTTTGCTACTACCTCATTCTTCTGTACTTCTGTGATGACATGGTGGATAACTACTGGGACTATGGTGTATAAGGTCCTGTGTTTGAGACCTGCATGCCTGTTTATTTTGTTGATAGACAGAACAAGGCCCGCTGGATACAGAGTGATTAAGGCACTTTTGAGCAGTTGTAAGCAGGTTTGCACAACGGTAAGCACTGCTAACCTGCTGTTGCATCTGTTTACACAGTGTTAGCTTTAGAATTGCTTAGCCAGTGTGGGCATTGCTTAGCACCATGCAAACGGGCTTAAGCCAGTGTACTAGTGCTTAAATATGCTTACTGCTGCTTATTTGTTCTCACACCTACTTACTTGTGCCTTATTCATTATGACACTGACTCCTCACGTGTGCATTTACTGCAGTATTCCAGTTCATAAAAATATGTTATTCAGTGAGTTATGCAGCATAAATATTACTCATAATGTGCTTTGCCATGGAAAATGGAATCTGCTGCAGTGGGACTTGAACCGGGACTGTCTGCTCGTAAGGCGAATGCTCTGCCCACTACACTATTGCTACGCTGCTTCATTTGCATATATCTTCTTTGTTATCCTCTTCAGCCATTTAAGCTGCATTAACCATAGCTAATTGATGGGCACACCAGCGCACCTATGGTTAGCTTTAAATGGATTTTAAAAAAAATACAAGGGTTTCCTCATTTTATTTATATATGCTGTTACTATTGTACACAAGAGGGACTGTTGGAAGGGATATGCGGTCACCTATGAGCGGTCTCGCTCATTGCATACCCCTTTCTGCTGTTCTACATTGTGAGGACGTGTTTATTCTGAGAGCAATGCTCTCAGAAATGCCCCCTGCACTCTTACACGCTCCATATAAGCCTAGGCACTCGGGCAGTGCGCCTCATTAATATGCATTGCCTGCTCCTAAATGGTCGCTAAGCTAGTCCTGCACAGAAGAATATTAAATCTGGGGTATATCTTGACTCTGATTCTTTGTGTTTTGTCATTCTTAGGATTGGTAAGAATGCTGCTCATTCTTTCCTGGTTTTCCACAGAAAAATCTTGGTCTCTATAAACCTGTCTGTTCCTGCCACCTACTTTGCACCTGGTTACCAAAACAAAGACAGATTTGTCTGTCTCACATTAAATGTCTCAAACTGGACTATAATCTATCTGGGGTTTCTATGCATTCCATCTGCACACTCTCATAACTATAATTCCAGCCATTGGTATTGCAGTCCAGTCTGGTAATAGAGAGATTATATATTTCTTTCCTTTCCGAGATTCATGCATGCCCTATCTTGCTGGTGCTGAAGTAGATATTCCATTAAGTCAAGGTGGACTTCTGTGGCTTCTACCTGCTGCTTGAGTTGTTCAGTCTCCTGCAACTTGTCTTTTATAGCATTAGCATGCTTGCCTAATTCACCTTCAACCTGTTGCATTCCAGCTTGCATGTCGTCTATGCATTTTTCCATAGCACATTCATCTTTTTAATTTCACATAAAACTTTGCTAAGTGTAACTTGTTTGGGCCTTACAGATCAAGCATGTTATCTGCTGAGCCATCAGCATTGGTTCATTCTACCTTCCATGTTGTTGATTATTTAGGTTTTGCAGCTTATTCCCCCCTCTTCTTTTTTATTGGGAGAACATGTTAGCTCACTCACTGTGTATAAGTGTCATTTTTAATCCCTTTTCCCAAAAATATGTCATTGAATCGTACTTTTGGTTTAAGCTCATGAGGGGAGATACAAATTATCAGTGTGTTGTCTAATTTGGTGTTGATTTGATGTACAATCTCTCTTAAAGCATGATAAATAAACATAATGAGTAAACATATCTCACTACAAACCACTATTATAAGATAATTGTATGGCACAACATGCTGGTTATTTCAAATGTGTTGGCATTACAGTGAAGAAACTCCTTTTCCTATGCATTGAGGACCAAAGTCCTTTTCTGATCGCAGACAGACTTGAGGGGGGGGGGGGTTGACTAGCAATGTGATTAGTACACATCTTTGGAATGTGGGAAGAAACTGGAACACCCAGCAAAACTCACAAGGGTGAAGGGAGGATATGCATACTCCACAGAGAAGGCACCCCTGTGAAGAACATAATCCAGAATATGTTCCATTCTACATTAAATGTTCTCCTTCTTTCAACAAGAGATGTCAAACTCAGTTAAACAATATTTGTCATCTCAACCACCTTGTGTCATACAAACTATATTACTGTATTTTCTCTAAAACACCTGTTTGGCTGTATCACATAGCAAACAGTGTCTATGTGCAATAAATCTAGACAAAAGCAAAAAAATAATGAAAGGCAAAAGCCCCAAATTTCTTAGAAACTTGAATAACAGGCTTTGCATTAGCATGCATTTTTTGAAGTATATGAAGTCTGAAACTGAAATGTATGCCATTACTTAGTCACTTAAATCCTCGGTGATTTGCCAGAAAACCATAAACTATATGAGTAACATACCAAAATATGAGACATAAATCTAGACAGTTGAGAGTATACAGCCTGTATTTTTTTGTTTATCCTTGAATTTGTCTACTTGACCTATAAGCCTGTCTTTTCAAACTATTGCTTCTCCATAATATATATATATTCTAAAACAGGCCTATTGCAGCAGTAGTGTTTACTCCTCATTTCTTTCACAGAATTTATTCAAAATTCCTGACTTTAAGCTTTCATGTGCTAATAAATCAGTCTCTGTATCTAGCCCTAGATTAAGAAACTCTCTCTCTCTCTACTGTTACTTAATTTGCCAGTAATTCTTATACCCTTTCTTCTAAACTAATATCCTTTATCTCCAATAAAGCTGTTGGGACTTATTTTTCTTAGAGTGTTTCCTTCCGCTAATTTGCTTGCTTTCTCATTTATTATAGCCCACATTATTGGTAACTATAGTGTTATGAGTATATATTACTCTGTTATTAAATATTTAATTAATTAAAGTGATGACATAGTTTCCTGCCATTTGTGCAGATCTGGAAACCTCATTTTTACAAGGACATAAACGTCCGATAATAAATCAAAGGATGACAATAAAAATGGCCATAACTTGCACCAGAAGCCACCCACATATAGTCAAGAAGAGGATAGTATGTATTATCGCGTTTATATCACATTATCGAAAGATGAAAATAGCGAACGCTATTTCATTGAACATAAAATATCTAAACCACATAATAGCAAACATTCAGAACAGCAAATTTTTTCATTGGGAAAAAATTCGCTATTCTGAAACACATACACACAACACAAGCACACCTAAAAAACATCAATTGCACTTATAATCCTACAACTAACCCTACACTAAACTATACATACACTACTATCTATCCACTTACCTTAACCCAAACCCTAACCCTAAGGTCCGTCACTATCGCACACTCACCTAACCCTAACTCACTTAACCCGCCCCTAAACCTAATTCACCTAACCCGCGCCCTAACCCTAACTCACCTAGCCCGCACCCTAACCCTAGCTCACCTAACCCACGCCCTAATCCTAACAACCACACGATCGCATACTTACCTGAACCCAACCCGTAAATCTCACCACAGTGCTGAAAATAGCAAGCCACAGAACCGGCCAACCGAATTCTTTCCCTAGGAAAGAATTTGTTGTTCTGCAGCTTTGCTATTTTCAGCATTCGATCAAAATGGGTCGATATTAGAACATTTGAAGTTTTAAAACTTTGATGTTCTGTTATAGACCCATATTATCTTGGTCAGAAGGTGAATGGCGAGTCCTGAGGAAATGAAGAAACCTCCAAGCACCAGTAAGGAGCAACGGATTCCCAATGAGTAATAACTTTCAAAACAAACAGATAAGAACAAAAGGACACAATATGAAGATGAAAAGATGCTGCGTCAAGATAAGGAAGTGGTTTTGTCCCACTGAAGCCACGGATGACACATGCAATTGCCTTCATGAAGAGCTTGATGTTAAAATAATTTAAAATAATTTATGAGTGCATCAGGCAAACATCATTTCTTATGAGGCATTTGCGACTCTTTATGCTGACAAAATAAACAGTTACTGACATTCTAAGAAACATGCAGCTTCTTTCGGATATTATACCATGCACTAGATGCCTACATGAACAGATTGTTTAATAGTTTACTTAGGAAATGCAGGAGGAATCCAGCTTCATTTTGAATAGAATGTACTGTGCTCCTGGCATTCATGTGCTTACAACATAATTTGTCAGCTATAATTATAGTACAAAATGTGATTTCCTTTGAACATTTTGTGCTACAGCAGGTACCTAATATAGAAGCACATGGTTTAATAAAGTAGATAACAAAGAGTCACGTACTATCAGCAAACAAATACCATATAAGCATTTTATTCCATTTTTTAGAAAAAGTGGCCAAAAAGTAACTGTGTACTCTGTCACTGTCTAACCCAAATCAAGATAATGTTGGCTAGGAAAAAAGTAAGGTTCTTACAGAAGATAGATAGAAAAGACAGGAATGTTATTATACAATATTGCTCCCTCTGTTTCAAAGAAGTCAGGACTTGCTACAATATAAATCTTTAATATGTTATGCAAGCTTTTTCAAAAGCCTATAGCACAAATAAATACCATGGAACTGACACACGATGCCCAACTGCTGTTGCCCTTAATATAATTTGCAAGTTATTCATTTGCTGTGTATATAAAAACAAGACTTGCAGTAAAACATACACATTATTATTGTTTCAGTATGAAATCAGGAAAATGACATCTCTGCAAACCACATGCATCATGCTAATTGTCTTCTAACAATATATTTAACAAGAGTGCATTAGCTGCTCTCAAAAGGATTAAAATCAGTTGCCCTCCTCTATCAAGAAAGCATCTGGATCTTCTTATGTCTAATTCATGAAACCTGTGAAACAGACAGCTTAATAAAAGGGAAGGTGATAGGAGTTGTGACAGTGCTGGAAAATGGAACCCATCATATTTTATAATAACATTTGTAATTTCTGATAAAGGTGTAAGTGGACTTGCACATGCATGATCCTTCACTCTCTCATGCCCACATACCTGCACACTCGCAAGCTCGCGTGCACATATGCGCGCGCGAACACACACACGCACTCATGCTCACACACACACTCATGCTCACACACACTCATTGACAGTAACATCATAAAAATCAAAAAATACTTTCACATGCTTATCTTGTGCTCTTGTACAATTACCTGAGTAGTCCTTGATACAGAGATTCTGTCACTGCTATATATGTACCTGCTTGAATCACAGCCTACCTGTAACTATTAAGAGCATGTTCTTATAGTTACCAGAAAGTGCTGTGCCAGCTGGATAGTTGAAGCGCCATTGCATTTATAAGAGTCAGAGCTAGAGTAGGACAGGACTTAATATAATCACAGATTTTACAACACACTCAAGAAGACACTAGCAAAGCCTTGAACTTGCTCATGTGCATTGGGTAGTCTGACATCTGATTAAAATGAGACTTCTGTAGCACCAAGGTCTATATCAGGGAATTATAGGTATCAGATTAAGTCCAATATGGTAAGCCTTTTCAAATACGATCATAGAATATCCAGTGATATACCATTTACCTCTTACCAGCATGGTTTTGCTACCAAGAGGTTCTACAACACTAGCATGCAATTTTACAAATAATCTTTTCTGGCTTTGAGACCTAGTCTTTCTGCTGACAAAGTTTGTTTTTATCTGCATAAGGCATTGCAGGCCATGCTTCATGGTTGCATTTTAAACATTCCACAATTCCACTACATTCCACTATTCCACTTCAAAAAAAAAAAAAAATAGAACCAAAGAGACTGAAATTCAGTTGGACCAAATATAAATAGATACTCCCCCAGGCTCAGATAAACTAGCCCCTTGGTTTGTTCACTTTTGCAAGTCTTCATCTCACCCTCTCGCTCACACATGCAACCTTTGCTTAACTCATAAGATTAGGCCTCAGATATGGAAAACAGCAACAGTCACTCCTATTCCAAAACTACCCAAGCCAAATGTTTTACATGTTTGTCCTCTCTCAGTACTTCCCACTTTAGGTGAAGTACAAGAAAAAGTTATCTACAACCAAATTATTGCTTATTTACATTAATACCATATTTTATCCAAGAAGCAACATAGAATCTGGTCTAGAGACTCTGCCATATCAGCTTTCTATTTCCTCATAGGTGACATCCTATCCAGTATGGACAAAGGCAACCTGACAGGAACCATCTTTATTGACCTCACAAAAGCCTTTGATCTGATTGACCATAACTTACTATTTGACAAATTAAGTGAAACAGGCATTAATGATGATGCAAAGCCTCGGTTTGGAATCTTCCTCATCAATAGATCCTTCAGGGTGAAACTAAGCAGCACCACCTCTGAACCAGCTGCTCTTATGAAAGGAGCCTCCCAGGGTTCCACTTTAGTCTCTCTGCTCTTTTCCATATTTATCAACAAGCTCCCATCTGATCAACTTTAGATACCTCTAACTCTTTATTCAGATGACATGGTCATCTACAGGTCAAACAAATCCAACTCTGTTATACAAACTTAGCTCCAAACTAAACTCTGAGCCCTCAACCAGTGGCTAATAGGCTTCCTCAAAAGCAAAAGCATTGCTATTTGAAATTAACGAAAAATAGCCAAAGCACCCAACTTCCTTAATATTAAAGATATTAACAATACAATCATAGAAACTAGCACATCCTTCAAATATCTTGACATTTGGCTAGACAAAACTTTTAAGTTTTGACCACACATTCAAAACACATGCAAAAAGATCAACACAATAATGTTCTGTGTACATATGCTATCATCTCTTCTGTCCAAGGCAACCAAAGCTGCCATAGGCAAAGGCATACTCTTACCTTAGCTCGAGTATGGAATACCCATTATTGCTGTAGCCTCAAAGAAAAATGCTACAACCTTACAAACCAACAACAATAAAATATGTCAGTTTATTGCTAACTCCCCAAATACTAAACACTATTGCCTAACTCCCACCAAAGCTAAATGGTTCCCAGCACATTTGAGAACCAACCTCCTACTAGGATCACTAATTCACAGAACCCTTTCTTCTGAAACATTATACCCTCTAACTCACAAATGTTTACCAAAACCCCCATATATAATCTCCAGGGTATCTCTCAATCTCAACTTACTCTGTAACTCCAAAAAGTAAAGTATATTGCACTGACCATGCATTCTCCATCCTAACACCTAAACAATGGAACACCATTCCTCTTTCAGTCCAAGACATTTAAAACTACTCTGAATTCAGACAACAGCTCAAGGAGCACCTCCTCACCCAAGCCAAGTGCAGCTCTCCTCACTCAGGTCACATTACATGATCCCTGCAGCTCTCTCACACACTCCTTTATCCCTATTCCATCCTTCCTTATCTCCCCCTGTCATTCCCTTTACTGACTGTCTTTTATGTGTCCTACTTCCCTCTTCCCTTTGCATCTCTTGCTCTTTCTCTCACACATCTCCTTTCTACTCCTGGTTCATCTGAATGCCTCACACACCTTTTCTCTGTCTTCTACCCATGGTATCCTTTCCTGCAACTACTCTCACTTGCCTCTTCTCATATCTTCATAACCCTCTATATAATGATATGCTGCTTTCCCTGTAGCACAAGCAAACTCAGTCACTATGGCTACAATTTATCCATAAAGCTCTGCTAAGTAAAAATCCATTTTTCTGTCCATATTTTGACATTAACTGTTTCTTGAACCAAATATTGCAGCATATTAATCCGTAAATATGTATGTATAACAAATATAAATAAATAAAAAATAAATAAAAAAAACAACATGGAACTGTAAGAATAGCCTTTGCTGAGCTAAAATAATATATATATATATATATATATATATATATGTATGTATATATATATATATATATATATATATATATATATATATATATATATATATATATATATATATATATATATATATATATATATATATATATATATATATATATATATATATATATATATACTTATATATATATATACACACACACACACACACACACACACAGATATATTTATATATATATATATATATATATATATATATATATATATATATATATATACACGTATATATATATATATATACATATATATATATATATATATATATATATATATACATATACACACACACATATATATATATATATATATATATATATATATATATATATATATATATATATATATTTTTTTTTTTTTACAGAAAGGAAGGAGTATGCATATTTCACACTTGCAACCTCCTAAAAGGCATACAGCTTATGCAGCATGAAGCTTGCCAGTGTCATAGTACTGCTTTACTACAGTTAGCCTAGGCTACCTTCCTTTCCACAGGATCGGGGAGCCTACACATCCAGACACATCCAGACAGCTAAAGCTAAAGCTAAAGCAGGTTGCCTTTGACTCACATCCTTCCCATGTGGCCCCTGCTGCATCCATGTCACTAATAAAAAATGGATCATCTGGCGTTCAGTATGGGCTTTATCCCTCTGCTCTACGGGGCAGCTGTAACATTTTTGGTTTTCTTGTAAATCACTGAAAGTCACAGTAAGTAACTGTCGCTCATCTGGTCAGGATAAAATAGGCAAACATTTGTGAGTTCTGTTCAAGCATCTTTATTATATACAAATACATCAGGATTAAGTATTAGTAACTTAAACTTAAATAAACTTATAAATAGATTGACTATCACACTCATACATTTTAACACTCTGGCTGCTCTGTCAAAATGGCAATGCTGTCTGCATGTGCTCGCTATTTATATGCAAGTGCCACACTTGGAAATGCTTCTTAAAGATACAGCACACACATTGCTGTACATCCTCCCTCTTTGAGAAATAGCTCATGCATTAATGACAACATCGATTGACATGCAATTGTGCAGAAATAATTCTTTGACATGCAATTATACAAAATTATATACACATAAACAATCATGTCCAGGTTGCTGTGTGTTTCACACTGGGTCTAGAAATGTGACTAAATCATGTGACATAAAAATTAGAACTAGATCTAGCAACGAGGTAGTATTTACAGAATGTTCAACTTTGGGGACATCTGAGCTATCATCAGGAACAGCAGTAAGTATTGAGACACGTTCTTCAGTAGGAACAATGTCTGGATTGCAATGAGATCTAGAGTCTGTATTAGTTATGATGCTGTGATATTGATTCCGACACAGGAAGGAGATATCTATGGTTCTTCCTGTAATCTATACCTCCTGATTCAACAAAGTAGGATCTTAGCTTGGCACATATGCTTCTCACGTGACCAATCCGGTTGAAGCTTTCCGACATTTGTATCATCACTGCCTCTCCTTTCTTAAATGGATAAAGAGATCTGCTCATTTTATCATAAATGGACTTCTGAAAAGAATGATTTATGAATAGTTGGGCTTTGATTGCTCTGTTGTCCTTAGCTTTAGGCACCAACAAGCTGGAACTGATAGTTCGAGTTGTTCTGGTTTGCCTAGATAGATGTGTCTGAGCAGGCAAGCCAAATATGTTGTCAGTGGGTATTTTGATATTGAGTAAATTCAAAAAGACATTAGTATTGATATGCTTTGACCTTTCTAACAGTTGCTTTGCACTCTGTACTGCACACTGAGCCAGGCCATTTGACTGTGGGTATTCTGGACTGTTAGTAATATGAACAAAATCCTACTCTTCTGCGAATTTTTGAAACAGCTGACTGGTACCCTATATGTTTATGTAACAAGAGTAGTGGACATTAGGTTAGGTAGCAAATCAGTCTCATGCCAGTTCAAATAAGAGTCTACCAACACTAAGTAATGCTGATTGTTCCACTCGAATATGTCAGTGGCTACTGTTGGCCAAGGTAGTTCAGGAATTTGGCTTAGCTGAAGTGGCTCTTTTTGCAAATGCAGTTTAATATTATTGCATTCTGAACAAGATAAAAGTATTTTATCAATGTCTTTCAACAGAGAAAGCCAAAATACTAGCCCTCTCGCCCTTCTTTTGGTAGAGTTGGAACGTGGGTGACCACAGTGTAAAATCTGGATATATTCATGTTGTAAGGAAGTAGGAACAACAACTTTAGGACCTTTGAAAATTATACCATCTTCCATCAACATTTCATTTCGGTAAGGAAAATAAGGTTGCACTTCTGGCAGTACACAAGATTGCTTCAGTGGCCATCCGACATTAATGAAGTGGTTGAGCTTTTGCAATACTGGATCAGTCTTTGTATGATCTCTCAGCTCTTCAAGTCCCATGGCAGAAAGATTGTGCACTTCCATGACATCAAATTAAAATTCTCTGCATCAAGCTGTTCCGTTGCATATCTGGGGATCTGGATAAGGTATCAGCCAGATAAAGAAGTTTACCTTTTGTGTAGGCCATTTTGAAGTTGTACTTTTGTAATATGAGCATCATTCTTTGTAGTCTTGCTGGAGTGGTATGCATAGGCTTCTTTAAAATAGTGACTAGAGGTTGATGATCAGTCTCAATCTGAATAGCTTGGCCATAAACATAATCAGGCAACTTCAAACATGCAAACACAATTGCCAAAAGTTCTTTCTCAATTTGAGCATACTGCATTTCAGTTTGGGTAAGTGCTCTAGATGCATAGGCTACTGGTCTGCTTTCTTGAAGAATAACTGCACCAAGACCAAACTTTGAAGCATCACAGGAAAGAATTACTGGTTTATTGACATCATAGTATCTTAATGTAAGTGGGGTGGCAATTTTCTACTTGAGGTCATCAAACGCTCTCTGGTGCTGTTCCAAACATGACCATGCAACATTTTTGCATGTCAGCTCTCTTAAAGGTGCTGTCAATTCACTGAAGTCAGGTATAAACTTGCCCAAATAGTTAACAATGCAAAGGAAATGTTGTAGGGCTTGGGGATTGTCTGGGGCTGGCATCTCAAGAATGGCTGCTTGCTTGCTTGGATGGATTAGGTCATAAGCCAGTACTAGTGAATAAATGACCTACATATGTAACTTCTGGTAGCCTGAATTTTCACTTCAGATGATTGAGCTTCAAGCTCACTTCATGTGCTCTGTCTAGAACTTTCTTGAAGTTTCTGTCATGCTCTGCTTCACCATTACCTCCAACTCATCTGCTAGTATGGCACATTGATAACTGAAAAATATTTCTACATTGTACACTGAAAGACTTCACTTGCAGAATTTATTCCAAAAGGCATCCTGAGAAATCTATAGCTACTAAATGGAGCACTGAATGTAGTCAGTAGTGAACATTTGCGATCAAGCATCACTTGCCAAAATGAACTCTTTGCATGCAAGACAGAAAAAACGGTGGCATTTGGCATCAGGGCTGTGACTTCCTCGACTGTACACATAGGATGATGAGGTCTCTTTAATGTTTTGTTCAAGTCTCTTGGGTCAGTGCAGATTCTGATTTCATCTGAGCTCTTTTTATGAGCAGCTACCATGGATGATACCAATTCAGTTGGTTCTGTAAATGGACAAATTACACCATTCTGCACCATTTTATTCAAATGGGCCTTGACTTTGGTCTGCATAGCT
This sequence comes from Protopterus annectens, assembly GCF_019279795.1. Classification (NCBI taxonomy): domain Eukaryota; kingdom Metazoa; phylum Chordata; order Ceratodontiformes; family Protopteridae; genus Protopterus; species Protopterus annectens. The sequence goes on along the minus strand of NC_056727.1, from coordinate 1,087,871,886 downwards.
ATTGGAACTCTCCTTGCTGGTCTGACCAGTGGACTGACCTCTGGGTCTATTTTCATGGAGTACACAACTGGAAGTTTGTCTAGCTTCTCATCAAAAACATCAGCATACTCTGAATAAATAACATCAGTGAAACTGGTACTAGGACATGTGCTGATATGACGGATTTGGTAAAAGAAAGCAGTTTCATTGTCAAACTGTCTCTGAGACCTAACAGTGACTGCACAGGTCTTTGGACTACATACCATTGCAAGCTGTAACTGTTCCCAGCCAAATAGCATGATAGCAGTACTGAGTCTTCAGTCTGAATTTCTTCACCTCCATAAGCAACAAGTTTCACACAATTACTCAAATTAAGTTGCTCACCAGCTCTCACATTAGCAAATGTTTCTGCTGATGTATCATTACACTTTGAATGAGTGTCTACTTTGAGCACTGTGGGCTTGCCATTGATCAGGGCAGTACAAAATACTAGCAAATCTACTGCATTGATTGTTTTACCTACCACTGATACACCATCTACATAGAAAGTAGGGTTGCAGTTTTCTACATGACCAACTTGCTTTTTTAAGTGACCCTTCTTTGTAACTGAGTGAGGTTTGCTTGTCTTGCAAAACATTTGAAAATGGCTCTGTTTTTTACACTTATGGCAATGCTGACCAAATGCTAAACACTTTTGTCTTTTAGACTCATGACTGCCACCACAATTACAGCAGTTGACAATAAATCTTGACTTGGGTTTTGCTGACTCACCCTTGTACTGCACTGAGCATGCCCGTTTTACTGAGCTAATCTTAGAACTTGTACTTTTCTTGTGCTGGTTTACTGTAAACATGCTTGTTTTACTTTAAACACGCTCATTATGCAACTCCGAGGCAACTCTGAACCCCTTATGAATTTTTCTGATAATTTTATCAAATATCATAATTCTAAACATCTTGTTTAATCAATAATGCATTTTGTGCCTTTTGTTTGATTAATAATATTTTTTGTGCTATTCATTTGATTAATAATGTGTTCTGTGCCCTGCAAATGTTTCATATTATTTCTTTTATAAAATAAATAATTTGTGCAAGTTTTGGTTACCTGTAGTTCATTTCTTGCCCTTTTTTACATCCAGTCTGTTTAACATGCCTTCACTGTTAACTCTGCACCTCGTGACTTCGAAAGGAAGTCTCCCAAATCCTGGTTCTGACATTATGTTGCTCGTCTGGTCAGGATAAAACACACAAACATTTGTGTGTTCTGTTCAAGCAGCTTTATGATATACAAACACATCAGGATTGAGGCTTAATAACTTTAACAAATAAACTTATCAACAGATTGACTACCACACTCATACATGTTAACACTCTGGCTGCTGTCTCAAAATGGCACTGTTGTCTGCATGTACTCGCTATTTATATGCATGTGCCGCACTTGGAAATGCTTCTTAAAGATACAGCACACACGGTGTTCTACAGTAACTAACGTCATATGTGAGAATTTCATACTCCATATTGTGTAGAAAAGACAATGCATTGACACAATGCTTCAGTGATGATGCAAATGTCAATGTTTGCATAATCATTAACCTTTTATTAGCACTATTTTTAAATGGTCAGTGTTTGACTTTGCTTCCGTAGACCAGGGCATGACAAGATACATCCACATCTCTTGTCGGAGTTCTGGACATGCCTTTATGAGGTCATCACAGTACTTCAAGATCTGATCAGGTTGTGTCCTGGGAGACACACACACACACACACACACACACACACACACACACACACACACACACACACACACACACACACACACACACACACACACACATGGCAAGAGCATCCACTTCCAGCCCAGTGTACTTTAGGCTGCACCTCTCTACACCTTTAAAACAAATAACACAAAGCTGATATCAATTATATCAACACTCATACAATTTCCTGCTGTTGGCAGTGAGCACTGAACTCCCCAACCCCAATCCAAATGATGAAAACTGTGTCCTGCTCTGAACTTTGTTTCTTGGATATCCTATGTCTGATGACCAGGATGACCAGCCTTTGCTTGCATGAGAAGAGCATTGTTGTAAGTTTCCATGCATCCCTTTTAAGCTCTGTACATTCTTTAATCAGGCCCATAGTTATAAGCCAGCCACTGCCTCTCCTTCAGTGCCATGGTGTACTGTGTCCACCCTTTTCTGGCATAGTGCTCTCTGCACCCACCTTCTCCTCTGCCTCATCATCTGCTCATTCTCCACTGGCTGGTGTGTTTGGGCATGTTCCTAGTGTATGTGTACTCCTTGCTACAGTTCTCCCCTCAATATTATGTTACTTAACATTGTACAGACAGAGAATATCTTAATACCAGGGTCATACTACAGGGCACAACCAGATACATCCAGACAGCTAAAGCAGGCTTTCAACAGGCCAGACACATGCTTCACAATGACCCAGCTTAGCAACAAGTTATAGTTGTAGCCAATGTCTGCCACAGTCTGTGGATTTCTAATGGCTGCCATCAACCATGGCTCCAGGGCATATCCAGCATCACCAACAAGATGCCACTGGACTGATATAGGTTGCACATATGTCATATGTAAAATGCATGGGTACTGCCAGGATGCTCTGCTGACACATTATAGATTCCACTCTGTGTATTAATGACCACCTCACAGAGGACGGATTGGCAACCTTTATAGTTAATGTAATTTTTCCCAGCTGAGCAGGTGTGAATTTTATTTCCATGTGGGTGCAGTCTATGGCCTTCATTACCTCAGCAAAATGGGCTATGCCATAACATTCCTTTCTGGTTTTAGGTCTCTCCTCTGTGGTACACTGAATATGGATCCCCTACATACTGTAGCGTGGCATCAAGCAAATGGTGGAGAGTCTTTGAGATACAGACCTGGGATAATGTTACCACATACTGGCAGATGATTGCTGAAAGATCCTTGTAGCTAGCATTCTCAAAGCAACACATAACTTAGTATCAACAGGAACAGTACCCATGAGTCCCATTGGCCAGAAAAAGAAAGCATCGCATTCTGCATAGTTACTGTATCCACACAGCAGTGGTCCACAATTTCAGTGATATGTAGGACATGATGACACTGTGCCTCCGAAGGTGATGGCATGCAACACTGTGACTACAGATGATGAATACAGCCTGTTGCATACACAGATTTAGTACTCCTGTTACCATAAGCATCATTCTACAATCTGCCTCCTGTAACTCCAAGATTTTACTGCAAAGAATTTCTCCAGAGCTTACGCAAACAGGAGTGGAGTATATAGGTTTCTAAACTGCAGCCTACTGATTTGTATCCACTACATCACACATTTTAACAATGTTACTTATTAACATGTCATCATTCCACCATTAGCATACAATATTGGACAGCAGGTTGCTCTGTCTCCATCTCTCGGGATGTGCATATAGGGTATAGGCTTGAGTATAGCCGCTCGTGATGCACAATTGCTGACTGTGGCATGGAGAATGTTTCTGAATCTAAGGTATTCTCAAGAATAATTCTTTAAGCAGACCCATGAGGACAGTAAAAGAGCATTGATTTATAAAAAAGACATCTGTTATATTTCCAGGATCTAAAATAGTGACTTATATGAAGGTGGAAGTGGAAGACGATTAAAAGAATAAAATGTAGAGGAAATAAAGTGTATTGGAGTAGGCTTTTTGGAGACAGAAAGAATCCTTGTAGAACCTATTTCCATACGTAATTATAGGAAAGAATTTTATAGTAAGTATTAAATATTAAGGCGGCCACGGTGGTGCAGTGGTTAGCATTGTCACCTCACAGCAAGATGTTCTCCGGTTCGATCTTTGGCTGGGGTGCCTTCTGTGCAGAGTCTGCATGCCCTCCCTGTGGTCGTGTGGGTTTCCTCCCACATCCCAAAGACATGCTGCAAGTGGATTGGGCACTCTAAATTGGCCGTAGGTGTGTGTGTGTGTGTGCCTTCTGTGGAAGGTTGGGCACCGGGCTGGCAACTCAACACTGTAAAACTTCACTGCCAATCATGAGTGGACAGGTGATCCGCTGTGGCAACCCCTAACCGGGAAAAGCCGGAAGAAGTAAGTATTAAATATTACATGTCTTTTAGCATCTATTTCATATGAATAATTGCTTTCTGGTTTGTGTTAAGTTGTATGGAGACTATCACAAGTGTATAAATACAAATTTCTCAAATAATCACAGGGTAAAATGGAAGGTTAGGCACTAACTAATATGCTCTCCTAAAATAATAATTTTTCTGAGGTATTAGGAAGATCATTGTGATTAAAAATGTTATCAATAATTATATGATCACAAAGATGGAGGATCATACTATGTGAAAAAAAAGGAAGTATTTGTGCTTTGTGTCTGCAGTAGTTTTGTTGTTAATTAATAATTTTATGTTATTGTTTTTTGGTTTTCCCAGTTAGGGGTCACCATAGTGGAGTGCTAATGACTGGCAGTGGATTTTTATGGTGCCAATTTGCCAGCCCGATGCCCAACCATCAAAGAAGGTGCACCCATTCATGCACACACCTACCTGCATGTCTTTAAATGTAACTCAACCATGGGGAGGACATGCAGACTCCACACACAAGGAGCTCCAGTCAAGAATTCAATGGGAGAACCTCTTGCTGTGAGGTGACAATGCTAACTGCTGCACCACCGTGGCTTGCAATAATGCTATGTTATACACTGTAGTATTTTAAATAAGTGGACCCAGACTCTTGTTGATACATAGTACAGAATCTAGTGCCCATTTAATCTACCACCAGGTTAGATAGTTTTGAGCAGAAGAAGAAAGGCAATATTCAGGATTCCACCAAACACTGACCTCTGACTTTCATGTATGTACTGAAATAAGCTAAGAAATGTACTTTAGCAAGATAGGCATGTCTTCAGCTAGGCAAGACCAAATGGACTTTATGATCTGCAGTGTGTATAACTGATTTTAATTTTATGTGAGCAGTGGGACAGTTATGTGGGCCAAGAACATTTATTTATTTATTGCTACCTGGAAAGGTGAGCTGGTCTACTGACCCTTTTTAATCATAACCCAGACATGCTAATCTCATTGAACCACTGTATACTTCCATGTATAGGTATGCCAGGCTCAGGATACACACACACACACACACACACACACACACACACACACACACACACACACACACACACACACACACATAGATATAGATATAGAGAGATGTGTGCTTTTATCTGGTACAGGCCATACATCAAGTTAACTACAGACGTTAACAAGGCAATGGCCTGGGATGCATCAGTACTACCATGTGTGCTACAGACATTTAGGTATCTCATCCTTCTTCTCCTTTGTAACCTGAAGTTGTATCCTACGATTATTATTAGTAGGAAGTCCCTGTAGATCTATTTGCAGGCATAAACATGACACTGCAACAGCAGTAGGACGGAGATCATAACAGGAAGCTCTTATTCCCATGACGCTCATGCTGCTGAATAAGTAAATGTTTACCACTGCTGTCATGATAAATATCTGAGGCATGTCAGAGACTAACTGCTACATTTACTATAGCACTCACATGCTAGGAATATCCATATTGCAGTACACTTTACATACAGTACATTTAAGGCCATGTCACTTATTCTACACATAGGCACAATAAATTAAAACCTAGTGTGTCACAGTGACCAGGTATTGGTGTATGTAAAGGTATGCATAGCTATCTCTATATTCTCATACAGACTTCAAGAAAACATGGATGGACCTTTTGTTGATTTAGAGGCAAGTGTGTTCATAGTGAATACCCATAGGTATAGTGACTATTGCACTTTGTGGCTGCCCCATAAATAGAACACATCTGCAATTGACCATTTCAGAAAGAGATACAATAGCCTCACATTAGACTGACTGATAAATGAAGGATCTAGTCAGACCTTACATCAGAGGAATAGTTTTTCACTTCCCTTTTTGGGCAATGGCAAACACCAAAGTTGTTGGGGGGGGTTGTTATAAAGCAGCAGGTTCACATTTGATCCACATGGGAAGTATACCATCCATTATGTCATATAGCAACTAGGAGTCTGTGTTCCTTAGAGGTTGAATCACACGTATTTGCATGTTTTACATTACTGTAGTCTTAGTTCTTCAACTGTGAGTAAACATTCTCTGAACATCATTTGAGTCTTAGCCATGTGTGGATGACAAGCCCAGTTCACTCTGCACTTTTTTTGGGGGGATTGGCATGTCACACGTTGCATAAGTGTTTCCACAGAGACCCTCAGTGGTCAGATCCATGGAAACAGCCCTTTGACACTCTGAAGCAGTGGAACAGAGGCAGCAAATATCACTGGACAGCAGCAGAGTCATGATGTATATGTCTACACATCTAAGTCACTGAGAATTAGATAAAATGGTTGTTTAACAAATGTATGTTAAAACCATGCTGTGAAGGTGGCTTACCACCTATCCAGTATTTTTCCAGACTATCTAGAAATCAGAACGATTCACTGGAAGTCTGGAAAGCACTGTACAAACTCCAGTATTCTGTTTAAAGGTGTAGACAGAATGCTGGAGTTTGTTAAAAAGAAGCTCTGTGGAGTCCAAGATATGTACAACAACAAAAAAAGAGAGTCACACAACCTAGATTAGGTATATAAAAATGGACTGAAAGGGACGTTCCATCCTAATGATGTATGTATTTTTGTAATAAAGTGGGCATGGATGTAGGTGGAGATGGGATGAGACTGGGCAGAGTCACATGCAGTGTAGGAGGTATGGCTTTGGTCCGGTTTTCAGCATTGCAAGAGGTGGTAACCCTACTGTGAAGTGTCTTTATCGGTCACCAAAATGACTGTTTTCAGCTTGGGGTATGTAGGCCATGTGACTGGCAGTCCCTTGGAACTGAGAGAAGACAATGACATCAGTATATCTGAGATGGATGCCATTTATAGTGATGCTCAGCAGCACACTGAAGCTGTAATAATCCTGACACTAGAAGTGCTTTTACTGAGGCCCCAAACAGGGAAATAGTGAAACTAGCCAGGGAAGCATGTGGGTAGGAGATCAGGGTATTCTGGTACAGTACTATCTAGCAGCTGAGGAGGTCATTTTAATATGTCCTACCCACTGTCCTGACTCAGTTCTCAATGTTCCAGTCATTATGTGTCTGCACCAATAACTGATAGTTCTTGGTTGTAAACCCCACCCCTCCCTGTCACTGTGTCCTGTCCTCCCTACCATCTTTTCAGGAACTGGATTTGCTAAATTAATCTGAATCACTTTAAATGTGTTATCTTAAGTAATATACTGATCTTAAGGTTGGATTTCAAGCATTGCCTGGGTGCCAGCCACAAATGCAAGCAAGACATTTTAGTCATAATTGATAGAAATGGAAATAATTATTTATTATAACTCAAGAAGCTTAAATCACAAATAAAGGAACATACAGTGCAGATCAGAGATTCTTTGTATATTACAGAAAAATATTTCACTAATGAAATAGCTTTCACAAACAAAATAAAATATGCAGCTCAAATGGCAGGTATAATTTCATGCAATCAGAAATAAATACAAAAAAAGTATCTTAACCAATTGCATGTGAGAGCGATTATGTATTGTATACCATCATTCTCATTTTGTATTTCTGTATATAAACAGGCATTCGTTTTTACTCGTCACTGTGAGAAAACATGTAGGACATCATCAGAGTCATAAAGGGAAAACAGTGGCAAAGGCTGTGGAAGTCAGTGGTGTACATTCTAGAGACTGTAAGCATACATGCAGTGTACATCATGTGATATCTTACATATCGCCAGCACTAGACTCTTCTAATTCCCTTATAACTCACTACAGCAGACTGCTAAGACTCCATCACCATCATTACCACTTGACCAAGATGATGCCTAGGAGAGACAGGGTTCGATGTAATGCATGATGAAGAGTAATTTAATGTCATACCTTTATGCCCGTGTAGCTGATGTGATGTAAGTTTTGCAAATCAGTCAGAACACTGGAGATGGATGACAGAAGGCCTTGTGTACACATGTGATGCACAGAAGCAGGCACAGAAAGTGCAAAACAGACATAGATTGTACAGCAGTAGAGAGAGGTTATATAGGAGCAGACACAGGCTGAGCAGGAATAAACACAGGTTGTACAGCAACATACACAGGCTGTGCGGGAACAGACACAGGTTGTGCAGCAGCAGACAATGATTGTGCAGGAACAGACACTGGCTTTGCAAGAGCAGCCAAAGGTGGTAAAGCAGCAGTCACAGGCTGTGCATGAACAGACATCAGCTGGCTGTACAGCAGCAAGAACATGCTGTGAACTAAAATGACAGGCTGTACATGAACAGACCTATATTGTACAGCAGCAGAAACATGCTGTGCAGTAAAAGGACAGGTTGTATTGGAGCAGACCTGCATTGTACAGCAGCAGGAACATGCTGTGCAGTAAAAGGAAAGGCTGTACAGGAACAGACACAGAGTTTGCATACACTGTATTCTTCTGCATATACCACCCATGAGGCCACATTGAATAATACAGAAGCCAGGATGTGATCCATGACTGTAACACCGGTCATATCTAATTATCTGAACCATCCAGTTAGGAAGTTAGGATGTGAAACAGGCTTACCTCTTGTGCATGCATATGGTTGAGTACATGGTTGTAAATCTCCTTTCCAATTTACTGGGAATACCAGCTAAGGATGATGTTTCATATTTATAGCAGATATGCAGTGCCATTTATGAAGGTAGTAGTGCATGGTTTTGTCTTTATTCATAAGTTCATAAGTTCATAGGAGGTTACTAGGCTAGCAGCCCTAAATCCTTTATAGGCCTAGCCATATTAATCCCAAGTATCCCCATTTAATCTTTTTGGGTAGTTTGCAGAACAAATTTATGAACAGAGTGGGTCTGTGATCAGAACATGCTACCCCTGTCCATGACAGACATGGATGTCATCCTAGGTGTGAATTTGTGGTCTCCTATCCAATTATCTAAGTTGCGTTTGATAAAGTTAGTGAGGAACTCTGTTTTATGTGAATAGGAAGTCTATTCCAGAGAAGTGTCATTCTCTAGGAGACATATTTGTCTCTCCAGACATTACCTACAATCTATTCTTTATGAGATTATCTCTTGTGCGTGTTATCAGTATTTTCTGTCAGGCATGTTTATCTACAAGCTTTCATTTATTGACATGTCCTGGATGAATAGCTGATGTAGGCTATTCATTTTCAAATGTGGCATCATGAATGCTTCCAAGGTGCTTTCAACACTCACAACAGTTGATACCATCTCCACTGCAAACCACCTCACATATGAGTGACCCCAACTCCCCAGGCAAATTCTTGTACCCAGTATTCTGTACCCAGTGTGGCATATAATAACTGGATTCCACTTTGCATTTCAAGTACCGTACGCAATCCTATCACCCTGTAGAATGCTGATAACACAGTTGCAGTTCATCATTCCTTGGGTAGTCCCCATATACTCAGGATACATATGAACATGAAACTGATGACCATAGCATGCTAAGATTATCACATGTAGAATTCTAATGGTTGAGGTGAAGAGCGCAGCACAAGCAAACCTCAATGATCACTTGGATTAAACCCATAAATTATTAATGTGATGTCAGCAGAGCACATATCAAAGATGGTGCTCAGCCTTTCATGATCTACCCTACACATGTATTTTATCTGTGTGGTTGACTCTATATGGCATAGAACTGATCATTTCCACATGCTGTGACTGGACATTCACTAGTTGCACACACGCATTGTATGCCTTCTAACAATCACCAGCATATACAAGTATAGTGTTTCCACATTTACCTTGTTTAAAGCTTTGCATGGTATGATATTACTGTACCTCTCCTTCTGGTTTGCAACTTGGTGCAACCTTTTAATTATCTATAAAGTGGGAGGATCTTAATGACATCTTCATTTGCATCTCATTACCAATCATCCTTTCCTTGCTAAGCTAGATAAAATACTACCCATACCTTGTTTGTTCATGACTGTGGCTCTGTCACTGTATCTTCAGATGGATGTAACCAATTGTGATATATCAACTGAAATTGTTTTTTTCTGCATGGATATATAATCATATGTATGCTTGAGTCACGACTGAAAATAAATGTGCATGGATCAGTTCACAAGATGATAACTTGTGTGGTGAATAACTGAAAAATAATATAGGATTGACCAAAACTAAACTCATGTTACTTCATGGGAGACTACATTTCCTTAAGTAATATTGTCTCTAGAATTAAGAGCTGCAAGGAGTAAAATTGCAAATTTGATCATCTATTTTTGACAGAACATGGAATTTCACAAAATGGTTGGTAAATGAATACTCAAGGCTAAGAATTGTTTAGTTATCTGGTTAACAAATTAAAAAAAAAACTTCAGCGATGTGTTCTACTGTGTCAGTTTATAAAGTATTTATTTGCAAAATGTTATCATCCCAGTTAATAATATTATAAATATATACAAATGTAGATGTGCTGAAGAATGTATGTATGTTCAGTCATTCTCAGAGTTCAAATATAAGACATCCAAACCTGTGAAGGTTGCAACCTTATCACAGCTCTGCCCTTTGCAACCATGAAGATATCTTTTGATTGCATACCCAGCAAATAAGCAAACATCTGTTAATATTGAAATTATAAATTTTATAGTAAATCAGCTTTGTCTCACAAGCTGAATTGCATTCCTTTCTTAAAGCCAGATAGATAAGGACTGTCAGCGCAAAAACTCAATATAAATTTGATAATGATATTTTGCTTTAAGAATAATTGTAGCTCACAGTATTTGAATAAGCAATATCTTACTGGTGTCATATTTCCTGCACTTCTTGTACATTTGCTTGGAAATATATCATTTTGGAGGGGCTTGTGAGTGTAGATACACAACTAAAGATATTTGCTACAAATTTTATATCATCCAAGCCTAGGATGAATAACACAATCCCTTCTTGGTATCACGCTATATGTGAGTTTACATGTATATCCTGCAACCTTTCAAATACCAAAAGCCAAAGCATGTCTGTTTAATTTAAATGTAGCCAGACAATATTACTGCACAGAAATGAAACTGCAGCCAAAGGATAATTTGTTTACCCAGTATGTTACTATTTAGCAGCAAAAAGAAAAAACAAACATTTCATTTGGGTATTTAATTATACTTTCATATTTTTTAATGCACATTATTGAATCAAAAGAATATAAAATACATATAGGACTGAATCCAACACCTTCAATTAACAAAGTTCTATATGAATATAAATAGCTCCTTTGCATAGCAAGGACATTGCAGTACTGCAACAGTTAAAGCAATAGTCACAATATAATCTGTTTGAACTAACCACTCTAAATTAATACGTGAAAAAGAAAAATAAGCTGAAACATATGCCAGATGGCTTAAACATTATATAGATTTAAAGTGCTTCCCTAGCATTTATATAATAAGAACAGGGAAGGCATGGTATGCTTGTTATGTAAGTAACTAACTCAGGATTCTATATCCTAGCCACAGGCATTCCAGCACTTAAGATGTATGATGTAAACTACATATAGATCTGTGTTTGAATCTTACAGCATCAACCAACAAACTTAAAGTCACAACAAGATCTAGTTACATTGAACACTCTAAATGAATACATCAAAATAGAAAAATAAAACGCATGTGGTTAATGGCTTAAATATGTTCTGCTTTTGCTAAACTTTATTCTCTTTAATCATGAAGCAGCAACAAAAAAGACTTGGTTGAGGGAATTGACAGAAAGATGAAAAAGTAAAAAGTAAAAAAAAAACATCTTTCCAAGAAATCTGTGGGGGAATTAGAAGTATCCCCTCTCAGTTACCGAAAAATAAATATCTCAGAATCCCAGCATCTTCATTTCAAATGTTTCATGTATTGCACAGTCAGACTGAGTAAAGAACATGGTTTCAAGAATAGGAATAGTTGGCAACAAGTTGGTGTAATGATGAAAATTAAGTAGGAAGGGGTATCTGATAAAGAATGTATATAGACATGAGAGGTTTGGAAAATGAAGGGGGGAGCAGGAGGAGTGACACATTAGTGGGATGACGACTAAACAAGATGAGGAGGTAAGACAGATATAGTAATATATCTGCACTTGACAAAGTTCATATTAGTGCTGTATAAATCTATACATGAGCATACATGGCAGCCATGGGCTTGTTTAAAAGAAGGTTAGGAGAAGATAATATTTGTGGTAAATGCAGAGAAAATAAACTTAAACTAATTTGTATTTTTCTAAATATAGCAGTGTAGTCAAAACCTCTAGAATTAAGTACTGCTTGGTTAGTGGGTGAACAGGATTAAAAAAAAACCCTCAGTTACACCAACAGGGGTGCACATGGGTATTTGTGGGTACAAGTGAAGAAACAAATGGTGTGTGCTTTTTTGAGTAAGGTTGTTAAGTGACTGGGGTGCCTTCTTTGTGGAGTTTGCATGTCTTCCTTCTGTTTGTGTGGGTTTCCTCTGGGTACTCTAGTTTCCTCCCACATTGCAAAGATATGCAGTAGGTGGATTGGGTACTCTACAAATTGGCCATAGGTGTGAGTGTGTGGTATGGAAGAACTACCGCAGCAGGCCTAGCCACCCAGCAGAGTAAACCTTGGCCTTAGATGATTCTCATTTTTCAAGTGATACCCCGACCCCATGTGCAAACGGGGATAACAGGGGTTATGGATGAATGGATGAATGGATGGATGGATGGATGGATGGATGGATGGATGGATGGATGGATGGATTGTTAAGTAAGAGTTGGATGTCCAAGCAGAGAGTTTTAGAGAGAGGTTAAGAGATATACAATACGCCAGTCTGGATTGTGAAGCAAGAGTAAGTTTGTGAGCACTGGGATCGATGCATCAAAAGTGATTATACTGGACACGAAGAAGCCATTTTTAAAATGGGACTTTTGTGAGTTTGGGAATATGAACTGTTGGACACTGTGCCTGGTATTATTTGTAATTTCAAAGGGCATATTTTGTATAACCAACTTATATTGTTGCTGTAGTAGGAGGGGAAAATGATTCTTTCAGTCAGCTTTGGGATTACTGGAAGTTAGGGAAAGTAATGAGGATAGGAGCACTGAATTTAGGCTGTAGTGCATGCGGTGGCTTTTTTCTTCATATGGGAAGTATTTATATAGAACAAACAACTTGTCAAATTGTTTTGCAAATAAGTACTGGACTTATATAGCCTATGCATATGTATCCACTATGGTTCAATATGCTTTGCAAAAAGTTGATGTGCACTACTGCCTTAGTTAAAATTTATTGGAAATAATCACTGCATATTATTGTTTAGGCATGCTACTGTAAATAATTGGTTACCTCAAGGGCCCAAGTCATGGCTGAAAAAGATCTGGTGACCAGCCAACTTACATGGGTATCAAAGTGAAACAAATAAATATTAAATAAATAAATAAATAACCAAACAAACAAACAGATAAATAAATAAATAAATAAATAAATAAAGTAAGTAAGTAAGTAAGTTAATAAATAAATACAGTCATGGGTTACAGTGACAGGTAAAAGTTGGGAGATTGTTTATAGTAATTTAAGGCCTGCATGTTTCTTTGGAACACAGTAAAGCAGTACATGATACACAATGAGTGCTTCTGTGTACATTGTGTTGAGAATGTGAAGGCAAACAGAATTGTTGACTCATGCCTCTGAGATTAGAACAGAGGACAGAGAAGTAACTATTCCGAAGAGATGAATGTGGAAAATAAAAGAAGGCAGGATTGACAGAACTGATATGGAGTAACTCAGTTTAAATGCTGGTGATGTGATTTAATTTTATTGAGAATAATTTGAGAAGGAATGATATGCATAGTTTGTTTTACATATCTGTTGTGAATTGAAACAGAAATATGTACAATGATGCTCTTAATGTTCTTAGTAGATAAATAATAAATCAATGGGTAGAAAAGGGGAAATGCAGACAATTACCTTAATGAAGCCTTGCTTTTATATCATGGAGCTTATTTATAATATGATGTGACAACTTTAACTGAAGTAAATTGACTGCATTTTTATCACGCAGAGACAAAACTGCATATTTTCACTGATCATAAGCGCAGCGTATTATTTGATCTAAACATATCTGATTTCAATATTAATAATGTCATGGGATAACTGATTCTCCACCAGACTTTTTTTAAATGAAGATTTTGCTGACCCTATTCAGAAATGACTCCTAGGTATCCACTTATTGCACTGTCTGTGTACAGATCCAGCACAGAAATACAAATGGAAAGATTCAATATTACATCACAGACTGCAATGTTCTGTCTTTCCAGTGCATCAGTAAAAGGAATGAAATGTACTTTTGAAGTATTTCTTCCTCATATGTCATCAACAGGGCTGTCAGCCAAAAAAACTACAGTCATGCACACACCCGCACGTGCCCCCCCACACACACTCCTTTAGACTGACTCTTGCAAGAAGGCTTAGCATAGTTATTCGAGCACAATGCCATAAAATACACATGTCATCCGATAGAATTCTTATGCCAACACATCAGCCTGGTGTTGTTTAAGTATTGGGCCATGTATCTAACAAACCCCATGGTCAAATCTACTCATTCATTACAGCCTGACATGGTGTTTTACAATGCTAATCACTAAGGAATAATTCCAGTCATTGTATGCTTTGTCTTAGCAAAGAGTTGGATTTGCCATGTTTTCATACATAATATGTATGTCACCTTCCTTTTGTATGTTCTCAAGACATGGATGTTAACAGATGTAATGTTCAGCTACTTATATAAAGGTGGAGTAGTCTGATGAGATAAGCTTGAACCTCATAATTATTAAATCCAAGTTCTAAGATTTTGTGAATCCCACTCTGATATGCTATACCTTCTATTCCATGTGAAACCAGTACATTACAAAGAATCAAATCATGTTATTCTGTCAGTATAACATTTATTCCATTTTAGGTAGTCCTTTTTAAAATCCAAATGTGTCAATATAGAAATTTATGAAAAAAATAAAGTATAAAAACTTTTTGGTGTGTTCAGTATTTTGGGCAGAATTTTCCCATATGAAAAATCATTGATTGAGTACTTTACCCGTACTGCTTTTGAGTTTCATCTATAGTTAGCAGTTTGCATTGAACCAAATAATATCATGTGATCTTGCAAGACTCTGATTTATAACTTGTTCACCACTACAAGAACAGCAAATGCTCCAGTGGTTGCTAAGAAAGCTCCACTAGAAGAACAAAGTTGTCTTCACTATGTAGGGAACCAGATAAACGCAAGCACAAGAAGGTTCATCCATCAAAATCATTTTCTTTTATAGTAGGCCTCAGAGGCCTAAACAATATTGCTGCCAATAAAATAGAATTTAGTGTAGCTTGATATGATTATATTTGTGTATGTGCATTCCTTCCACATGGACATTCCTTTCAACTACTACTATGATTCATGCATAGCAGTGTGATTTTTGCCCGCACTTTTAAGCTTACTGCTCCAAGACTTACTGATGTTCCTTATAAAGTCAGGCCTGTTTAAAGCAACAAACATTATTAAATAGCTAAACTAAGCCCAAAGAAAAAATATATCATAGCATTCATTATATGAGCACCATGTATTATGAAGAGTAACACTGGCCTCTTCTTTGTAACCCTCTGCTTTGCCTTTTAAAGGCAGGTGCTATAATTTTTAATGCTCAAAGGTTGAGAGGTATACACAGATTCATAACTAGGGCAGAGCAAGTGGGGCGGCTGTGCCATAAACAAACTGTTAGAAGTGCAATCCTCAGTTGCCAAAAGAGAGTGACTATAGGAAATGTTCCAGTTTTTTAAACGAAAGTTGATGCTTCATATATTTGCGTGGGTTTGCATCAGTAAATGTAAGAAGCTACAGTTGTCACAAAGTAGCAAAGAGCTTGCTACAGTTATGCAGTTACAGCTGACAGTGGAGTTTTCCCCTTTTCTAAGACCTTGGGAAACCACAGATAATCTTTTTTTTTTTTTTTTTTGTCCTAAATATTTAGTTGGCACAGGTGCCAGTCTGTCAGATGACCTAGCTACAGCTCTGATAGTTCCTTTTATAATAAAGAATGGGATAGAAATGTTGTTTTTCAAAAAAATATTTTGGAGCATGGTGGCCCAGTGGTACAACAGATAGTGTTGTTACCTCACAACAAGAGATTCATTGGTTTGATTCTCAGCTGGAGTGCCTTCTTTGTTTGCATGTCCTTCCTGTGTTCACATGAGTTTCCATGGGTGGTTTGGTTTCCTCCCACATTCCAAAAACACGCAGTTGGTAAATTGGACATTTTAAATTGACAATAGGTTTGTGTTGTGGAAGAACTTCCGTGGGAGGGCTAGCCAACTGGTAGTGCAAACCTTGGCTCTAGATGACTGTTACCATTGAAGTGACACCCCAACCCCAGGTGCAAAAATGGGGAAAAATGGGTTGTGGATGGGAATCATAAATAAATATTTTGATTTGTTTGTAAAATCTACAAAAATGCAGCTCATTGCTGCTTAAAATGATTTTTTTTCTAAGACCACACCTTGCCATTTGTAAAGTGGTACCTCAAAGGAGCACATAAATGCAGCAACTCCTCCACATTATAGACTTGCTAAAGAACTACACAACAAATACATCATGGCATTCCTCACAAAACTCATACTAATGCACTAATCTACCTCCTGCTCAGTCATGAACATAGTCTTCACATCAGCATCATGGTTAACTGCTGACAGAAACACCTAAATTACAACACCTGTTGGATAGTTTCTGATGTTCCGTGGCGATGGAGAAAAGTGGGGTTACAACAGTTACTGAATTTCATTTACTTGTTACTACACATATGAAAAGACCCAGCTGGCAGTCTATCACTGATAATCTGATTATCAGTGTAATCAATCAGTGATCAAGCTCATGTCTGTTGTTTCAGATTATATCCTTATTTAATAGCATATTGCACCTATAAGGAAGGGACACTACCTCTTCCCAAAGCGACCCCACATATGCTTTAACACTGTTCTAAATAACCCATACTGCTCACTCATACTTAGTGAGAACATACATGGGAATGATCACACCAAACTATTTGCTTTCACCAGTCTGCATGAGTAAGTGATCAGTCTGTCAAATTAGAGCAAGTCTACTTAACACAAGATTCATAAATGCATGATATTACTTAGCCTCTAAGTTTTCTGGAAAGGAAAGCTAACATATGAAATATAATTAAAAATCATAAATATTTATATAATTTTAGCATTTATCATTAGCATCTAGATTCATTTGTTTGTGTTACCTCATTCCATTCTAAATTATTCATTAGCTAACTCTCTGACTGACTGAATTAACAAATAATACTTTTTATTTCAACTATCAGTAACATCAGAGGATACCTTTTCAAGAAAACTTTGGAAGAAAACTAAAGCAAAGTGACTTTCTCAAGGTCATGTCATATGACTGCACTTTTCCATGTGATTTACATCTAGTATTTTCTTTTATAGCTTAAACCCAGTGATTTAACCAATATATTATAACTTAAGAAGATGTTATTGTTTGTTCTCCAGGCTACAATATAGCCAGATCAAAAGAAATAGGCTCCTATCCACAATAACCCCAAATATCAAATCTAGGCATTGATCTCTACATTATACTAAACTACTGGAATGGTTATAAACATACCATACACAGTTCTGTTCACAAATGTACAATATAAAGCATTAGGGAGCAAAGAACTATGGGTCAGTCAATCATTTTTTTTATTTCATTTTCCTTCATTTTACTGGGTTTGTCAGACTGGTTTTAGTCAAAAATGTTGCATGCCAACCTGACTAAGGAAGCAATAATGTCTGCATTAGTTGCAGCTTCAGCTCAGACCAGCTGTTCAGAGGATATCCAATTTGGTATTGGTGATGGGAAGCCTGCTGGGATAGGACAGTCCACATTTTCTTCAGATGACATGAGAAATCAACTGGTGTAAGAGACACTGTACCTGGAAGCTGAGGAGACAATGCAACATCTGGAGGTTGAGGAGGAATAGTGACAATATGAACTGGAAGCCAAA
Organism: Protopterus annectens; assembly: GCF_019279795.1. Taxonomy (NCBI): domain Eukaryota; kingdom Metazoa; phylum Chordata; order Ceratodontiformes; family Protopteridae; genus Protopterus; species Protopterus annectens. The sequence continues at coordinate 1,087,853,834 of NC_056727.1, read as the reverse complement.
TGACTTGAGACTAAAGATAGACTGACACCTGGAAGCCCAATGACTGGAAGCAGAGGAACGGGAGAAGCAGCGCCAGTATGAACTGGTGGCTGAGGAGACACAGCATCAATATGAACTGGTGGCTGAGGAGACACAGCAGCAATAAGAACTGGTGGCTGAGGAGACACAGCATCAATATGAACTGGAGGTCAAATGACTTTGATAGTTGTATTCATATATTTGAGAGGGCATGTTGACAGAATGATGTTGACCGTGAGCTCTTGGCTCGGCTCCTGACTCCCTTACTCCATGGTAAAGCTGTTCAGGCCATGTCAAAATTGTCTGATGTAGATTGTTTGAATTATGTTAAAGTTAAGAACTGTCCTCTAGATTGTTTTAAACTTTTACCTGAAGCTTATAGAAAACAGTTTCATAAAAACAGTTGCAAGGCAGATGAAAGTGCATGTGATTATATTGCTGATTTAAGTACTTACATGGGTGAGTGGGTGTCAAGTCACCACTTTTGATGGACTGGCAGACCTTTTGGTGAGGGAACAAGCCCTCAGTACTTTGTCTGATGACATGAGAATCTGGTTAACCGACAGAGAGTTGGGGAAGAAAAGTGGATCTCTACTTAGCAAGTGGAGCACCAATGCATAAGAAAGGGATACCCTTGTGCTGCAGAGGGACATAAGTGAATCCATGGGGAAGCAGTCTAATCCAGTCCAACAGAGTACACCAGTAATAGGGGAAACTACTATTCCAAGTACATTTTTCAAGTGTAACCAGAGGGTACACATAGCAGTCAAATGTCTATCAAGGCAAGGTGAGAAATAGGAGGTGAGGGAGCCAGCAAGTGATGATGATAAACTGCCAGGCGTAAGTTGTTTGGAAACAGCATGGGTGCCAATCTGTCACCAAAATATATATCTTATCTTAGTAGATGGTAAACAGATTACTACTACTAATAGAGACACAGATTCTGATATAAGTACTGTGACGCCTGCAGTGGTTAAAGAAGAGCAGTACTTGTTTGTACAGTCCACTCCAGTCAGAGCTTTAGGAGGGACCCCATTCCAAATACCTTTGGCTAGGCTTCATCTTGACTGGGAAGGTGGAAGAGGAAGCAAGCAGGTAGGTGTGTTTGAGGCTATCCCTGCAGATGTCCTTATAGGGAGTGACTTGATGATGCAGTACCTTGTGTACATGCAGTGACATGTAGTCGGGCCTGGAGACAGGCATATACATCCAGCAGCCTGGGGGAGACCCAGACTGATCTCATACCTGACGCTGGGACTAGTGTGGTGGTGATTTCAGAGAAGGAACTCGCCTGTAGCAGTAAGTATGAAAGTGAGCCACAGCTGCTGGGAGGTACTGATGTTCCCTTGGACACAGTGACTGCAAGGATGGAGGGGAGTGGTAGTACCCAGAGTGACAGTGAGGTACAGCTGTCAGAAGTTACTATGTTTCCTATGGAAGGAGAGCTTGGGAGGGTCACAAAGGTAGAGTTGAGACATGGTCAACTTACAGACCCTATATTACAAAGCTTGAGGGAGATGGCTAAGGAAGCACCTGAGTCTCATAGAAGAGGGGAGTCTGTATATGGGAACAAAGGGTTGCTGTATAAAGAGTGGCGTCCTAAGGGTGGGCTAGAAGGCAAGTAGTATGGCAGTTGGTAGAACCTAGACCCTACCATTTGTCACTTCTAGCTATAGTCCCTAATATTTCTTCTGCAAGTCATATTGGGGCAGAGAAGGAAGGTTTGCTGTATAGAAAGTGGACTCCTAGGGGAAGGCTGGAAGGTAAGGTAGTATGGCAGTTGGTAGTGCCTAGAGCCTACCGTCTGCCACTTCTAGCTATGGTCTCTAATATTTCTTTTGCACGTGATATTAATGTAGAAAAGGTGTCAAATGCTTTTCTAGAAACTTTCAGCAGGGTAGGTTTTCCAATGGAAATATAAAAGACTGACCAGACTAGGAAGGAATACTGGCTTGCTAACAAAGAAGGTGAGAAAGGAGTTGCAATAGCAAAGAACAGGGCACTCTACCAATGTCTGGAAAGTGACTCAGTAGGTGGTACAAAGAAACTATATCAGGTTGCAAGGCAAAGACAGAAAGATAAAGAAGATAGTCCGACACCCTTTATAAGGGATGCCAGTAACAACCTGCTCACCAGTCCACAGGACATCAAAGGCAGATGGAAGGAGTATTTCCAGCAACTTCTGAATGAAGAACACCCCACAGAAGATGTACTGCCCCAGAAACAACCTATGATGAGAGAAGAAGAAGAGCCCACTCCAGAAGAAGTAAGATTAGCACTAAGGAAATGTATATGTCTGGTATGTCTACATTTTGGCATGTTGTGGGTTCAAAACCACATAGAGAAATATGTTACCTTGGTTAACTTTAACCATGACATATTTCTAAAAATCATACTGCAACTGTTTATAGTATGCTTTATGTCTTGCGTGTTAATGACTCACTGATCAAGTTTTTCTAGGAACAATGCCATAATCTGTAACGGCCTAATAACATCAGTTGTTGAACAATGGTGTTCAAATAGCAGTACCTGTTTGCTTATGAGTAGCATGTGCTGAGTGTTAGATCAGCTTGTAAGGAGGCATGTCTAGATTTTGTGTTCAAGTCTTGAAAGGGGAGGCAAACTGTTATAGTGATGTCATATACTTATAGCATTCTTACAGCAAAGCATTTTACACTTATTGATGTATAGTTTGAGCATTGTTGCAAAAAATTCAGTTATTTGTTGAATTACTACTGATATAGCGTTAATCTATAACATTCATTTAACATAAGCTATTAAACAGTGGTGCCAGTACATCTTGATAAATCCTGTTATATGACTGTGGAATTTAGTAGGTTAATATTGTATTCTGTTTAAAATGATGTGAAGCACTGTTTTGTCATGAAATACCAAAGTAAATTGTACAACAGACTCAAACTGTAATTTTGAGGGACTGTGACGGGTCCACTAACAGTTGCAATGAAGGGCACGGAAGATGTATATATTTAACTAGTGATGTGCAATTTCAAGGAATAATGGCCCTCACGCATACCTTTCTGTGCCCATAATGTACAGCAACATGTATGGTTCTGTTCACATAAGCTGGATGTTAGAAGACACTGTCACACTCTATGAGGAATGCATTATCTCAATTGATGTTAATTTCTCAGACTATGCAGACATGAATGCAATTTGAAAACTGTTTAGTTACATGAGTAGTACACGTTCATAGTTTGTGATCTTAAGCCAAGAACATTCTTAGCATACCATCTCCAATCAGGATGATGTCATAACATTAACTCTTTCCACTGTCTGGAAAAGATTTTACAGTTAAGATGTGCTAGGTAGGAAAATAGCTCACAAGTTTAGAGTTTGGATGTAGCTGGAATCTCTTTTCTTCCAATCTGTGCTCAATGTCAGCTAAGTACTGTGCCAAACTAAGGTTCTTCAGAATAACAGTCCACAGTGTGTTGTGAAAGGTATATCCTTGTTATTTAATCATTTTTAAATATGTTCTTTTTTTAATTTCAGACAATGAGGACCACGCTCCGAACAGAGCTATGTGCATTGAGTGGGTGCACAGGCTTGAAGGCCAATGGAGGGAGAGAATTATGTTGAATATTTCACATATATCATGAAATGAGATGCATATTCCACTGTTTTCAGGCCTGTAATTTTCCAAAATATGTTTATTGATTAGAATGTAGGAATACCCTCATGCATTAGTAAGTAAAATCAGTAATGGTGGCTCTCATTACAACTGTGTATAAATCTTATAGTGCTGATGTATTCTTTTCATTTTTGATCCATTTTCTCAGGATACATTTTTTAGAAATACATCCACAACATAAATCACAGTTTTGTCACATAGGTTATAAGTTGATTGAGTTGGCTGCAAGTTTAAGTGTTGTGATTATTGCTTATGATGTATGGTGTGACACACTTGTACATCTGGCTGTGTTTTGTTTTCTGCTGTTTGATCTGTTCTGCATAGCCTGCCTTGTCACAGAATGAATGGGAGTTTGTGGTGACAGTGTTAGCACAGCTATTTGCAGACTGGGTAGCATGGCCTTTAGTTCAACATTAGTACTGTACCTGCCTCACACACTGTGTGTGTTTCTAAAAATACTGTCATAGCCAAGTTGACTGACATGAGCAGGTACTCATTTAATAGCAGCAGGTCAATGCTGGCATTGTTTCTGTCAACAACTCCTTGTTAAAAAAAAAAAAAACACTGCTACGACCTAGGTTGACTGACATTTGAGTGGGTACCCATTTGAAAGCATTAGGTCATAATGAGCACACCCTGCAGGTTAACATTGGTATTGTTTCTGTCTACAACCCCTTTGTTTTTTTTTAAAACATGTTATAGCCTAGGTTGGCTGACACTTGAGCAGATACCCATTTGATAGCAGCAGTTTATAAACACCACACCCTGCAGGACAACATTGGCACTGTTGCTGTCTCCAATATCTTTGTTTTATTTAAAAAAATGCTTCTATAGCCTAGGTTGACTGACACTTGAAAGGGTACCCATTTGATAGCAACAGGTCATAATCGGCAATCATGTTCCAAAATATTGTGCTATGTGCACAGTTGTTTTGCTTGAACATATCACATTGTTTTAGTGTTGTACTCATCATATTGATGTGTTCAGCCAAATATCATGCTGCCTCTCTCAGAAGGTTGTCATATGGTTTGCCTATTGTCCACCATATTCTGTGATCTCTTTCTCCTCATTTATAAAATGGCATGTTTTGGCCACTTATATACATCATTGAATTCAGGCAGCAAAATATGCTTGTTGACTATTCATACATTTTACAAAGCTAATGACGTGTGTGTGTGTGTGTGTGTGTGTGTGTGTGTGTGTGTGTGTGTGTGTGTGTGTGTGTGTGTGTGTGTGTGTGTGTGTCTAAGCATATAGAATTCGCCAGGAAAGAATAAGCACAAAAAAATGACTGAATACAAAGGAAACAATAATAAACTTGATCAAAAAATGAATGCATTAGAATAGCACTATGTTCTCAACAGACGTCTTCAGACTGAATGTGAAATAGCAAACACTAGGAGATGCTACCACTTGTGCAGAAGTAGTGGTACCAGTGCCTGTATCCTGATACACATTCACGGGTTGAAAGACCTGTTCACTATGAACATTACTTCTATCTTGTGGAAATTTAATCTTTTCTTCACTGCTATTAACATTAGTGTTCTTATTAGTGTGCTTATCAGCCAATCTCTCTGACCTCTGAATGCCTCTTTGGTTTACTTCCTCTATCCACTTCTGCTTGCCTACAAATCTCCACATCATTGTGGACTGATGGATATGCCACTCCCCCTTCATCCTCACACTAGTCTATCTCAAAATTTTTGAGCTTTCTTTTCTTCAGGGCTTCATTATCTTTTACTAATTTCTCTGGAATGAGTCTAAATTTAGAATCAAAGTTGTCAATTGTCGTAATTTTTTTTAGCTTAGCTAGCTATCAGTTATGCTTGAATTCAGCACCTGTAAGCATGATCTATAATGACCAATCAGGAGCTCCAAATATTGCAAGCCCACTTTATCACTTTTATGACCAGGAAAGAATACTATTGTCCTTTTCAGGAGTATGATATATTGGGCCATGGGTTACTCTGCCCATACTGGCTGTTTCTCAGTCCCTGTGTAAATTTTCATCATGACAATATTGTGTTGTGATCTGATTTCTGTGGGATTGTTTTGCATTATTAGTTTTTTTTTTTCTGTGTGTTTCGCAATTACTTTTTACAAATCATGGTACCCCTGGAAATTCACCAATCCAAAGACAATGCTGTGTGTGTGGGAGGTCACTGCCTGAATCATCAGAAGAAGACAGTGATGGTGATGATGATGACAAGGAGCCTGGGCCTGTCACTTCTCAAGACATCCCATCTGCAGCCAAGAAGAGATGTTCCCATGGCCATGATAGAGATGATTTTTGGGAGGAGATCAGGGAGGTCATTATCAATATGTTCCAAACACATGTGAAGGACATGATTTTTGTTGTATGTAGCATTTCCACACCCATGATGTAATAATATTGGTGTACACCTTCCATAATAATTGTACACATTATGCTTGTACATCTGTGTGCATGTATTCAGATGCATACTGACACAGATATGTTGTACTGACAAGTAAGAACTCAGTGATGTACTGCAAATGTGCTGCAATAATGCTTACAGGGGTGTCCTCTGCTCACTTATGAGCAGTGTGGTTGACATGCACATGTGTTTCTTTATTTGACATTTGCATGACAGTATATGTGTATGTGACTACAATTTTTAAATTGCTTATCTATGCATGTTCATGTGACATGATTGCGTATTACTGTGTGTGTTTTATACATGTCCTATTTTGTGGAATTCATCTGTCCATCTGTCCATTTGACACACATTTTCCATTTGTTTAAATGTCTATGTGCCTTCTACAGCATCCTGTGTGCTTTACACATGCATTAGCATCATGTCATCTTACCATGTCTTGTTTACCATGATGTGATCCGAAGTTGTCAACCTCCCTACAACTTGTATTTATTGCAGATATGTTTGCCTTTGTCAAAACCACTGTACATTGCCATTTATTAATCTGAGATGGTGAACATGTGCCAAATGTATGCCCATTTTACAATGTGAGACGTGCACGCAAGTTGCTGGCTAATGTTTGCAATACGTCCTTGTTCTCATTATACTTGTGTGCAACCTACTGTAGTTTTTTCACATCCATGCACACAACCTGCTATATTCATTATTATGTCCTTTTATTTATTTTTAGCACATTACTACATGTCATTTGTGTATGTATGTGTACTCACTTTTGATTTCATGTACATTCCATTTATGTCACTGACACACATACATACACATGTATACTTGTGTGTTGCCTTTGATGTGGCTTATGTGTGTAACATACACATATTTGGTTGTGTTTGCCTACTTGTGTATGTAATGGCCTTCACTGATCTTTTGCAGTACTTATGTTTGGCACTGTACTTGGTTGTTTGCTTTTCACATGCATGGCCATAGATTTGCTTCTTTCCTCAGCAGATGTGTACCATTGCTTGGCCTGCATTTGCTCATCTGTGATGTGGCTTGGTTAACACATGCCCTGCTGATGGACTATTTGGATATATATATATATATATATATATATATATATATATATATATATATATATATATATATATATATATATATATATATATGTATATATATTTATCCAACATGTACTGTGATTCTACTTTCTTACCCTGGACCACACACTTTCCATTGGTTATACGCATCCAGGTATGACTGTCACACATTATGCAACATGTGCTAATGTTATAGTTCATAGGTAGATTTGTTTTTCTGCATTTCACCATGGCTGGTATGCATTCTTACCCTGTTTGATGACTTTCCATTTCCCATATTGTGCAGTGTATTGTCTGTGTAACTAACCTGTCAGCACTGTTATTTTCCAAGTTCTGTCTGTCTTGTATTGTGCTATTTGTTCTGTGGGTATATCTATTGTGTTTACCTTCACCCCCTCTCTACTTATGTTTACCTTTCCTTCCATTTAAAGAAAAAAATGGGGCCATTTACCACCAAAAAATACTGTTCATGCCACTGTGACTTTACCTCAGATTTTCCTATTCCATCATTCCCCTTGTTTGTCCCTCTTTTTTCACCCATAACGTACATCTTATTTTCTATCTTCCACTTTCCTTGGATGTGTACATTACTTGTGTTCCCCACACAGGCCCTGAACCATTGTTAGCAACTGTTAACTATGGCAAAGTGTCCGTGAATGCCCTTTGCCTTTATTTTTTTATTAGGAAATGTACGGATTCTGTTGGAATCTGTAGATTTAAGTCAATATTTTTTTTAATAATACATGTATTATGTAGATATCCGTAGTTGTCTCTGATGTTAATATTGTGATGACCCTCGACTGGACCGGTAATCAAAAAGCCTCAGTCCTCACCACTGGAACCTGTGGGGGGATGTTAACTGGAAAGATTGCAAGTATACACACACAGAATTTCCAGATGCAGCTCTCTGCATCAAGTGCAATTTCCCTTAAGAGCACACATAGACCACATTCAGTCTGGGGCTGGTTTTCCCTCTTTTTCCACCTCCCCAATAAGACTCCTCACTGGCATAGCTATAGAGTTGAGATTGCAGCTGAGTTACCAAACCAAGATCCTCAGCACTCTCTCTGTTCTACCAGTGCTTTGTATCCCTGCCCAAGTAGCTGACACACACACACACACACACACACACACACACACACACACACACACACACACACTCTTTGAGGTTTGATTTACACACACACACACATACATGGGAAAGGCTGGCACAGGTTTACTAGCTATGCCCCCTTCTGCCCAGAATACAAGGGAGTTACAACTGCCATCAGTCACTCCTTATCAGCTGCTTTATTGCCCTTAAGAAATGGTGTCCAATCTTACTGTGTAATATTAATATTAATACTAATACAATTGGTAGTTTGGCCAAGAGCAAGACTGTTAGGAGTGGCCCACACAATGTCACCAAATAAATATGCAAGTACTCTCAAAACTTAAACATCTCTACACAGATCAGCCAAAATGAAATGTTTAAATATATTTAATAACAAATAATAAAAGAACAAGACAATACTAAATATATATTCACAATGACATCAGAGTTAAAAACACAGGAAATATTTAAAATAGCATTGCAGTACAGGCTCACACAAGTAAAGAAAAACAAAATCTAAACTAAGCTTCGTTATATTCCTGAATGTATCTAAGTGAGTTACTGTACACTAATAACTTACTTAGAGCAAGAGTGGTGAATGGTTCTTCTTGTAGTTGTTAGGTCTAAGACAGAATGCAAAATGTTCTGTCTCACTAAGAGACTTCACAAAATAAAATCTAAAATATCACTGCTGGGATAGCATGCAGAATGATATCATTTCTGGTCATCAGACTTCTAGTTCCCAGGCAAAGCCCCTATTGCTGGAAGCTGGCAGTATTTAGGATCTACCTGTAAAAATACCCAGACAAGGGCTTTTGCTCAGATCTTTGACAGGTGCTGGAAGACATAAAACAATTGCATGGTATTGCTGCTTCCAAAGCAGCAATTAATTCACAACCAAGGAAAATACAGAAAGCTTCCAGTACAGACTTTGTGTCTCTGTCTGCATTGAAACATCTTTATGGCCTAGCCTATGAAGTGATTTGATTTCAGATATATTCTAAAAAATGAGGTTAACCCTCCAGTTTCCTCTATTAAAACAGATACATTTAAACAGTTACAATTGTGCATGTACATTTCTTTTCTCTTCCAGTAGGGCACACTGTGGATACATTTTAAGCACAAGCACTTTACAAATAGCTTTTCAACGCAAACATATGTACAAAACAGTTTGATATACACATGTCATACAGTTCTAATAAATTGGTAACATAACCTTATATGACATACAGTTTTATTGCATTTGTAATACCAGCATCTTGTATAAATCAGTTTGATATTCACAGATGACATATAATTATTTATAAAATTCCAGCTAGCTGTGCTGGCAGTACCTCCTTTTGTCACAAATATAATGGGCAAAGTGAATATATATGCCTTACAAATAGCCTTGTAGTTTAGGAGCAGAGCATGTATTATAAGTTAGTGGATGACATACAGACATATCTGTGATTGTCTAACAAGTCTAAAGTTACTGTACAGATTTTGTTATCTTTCTAAACAACTATTGGGATTCCTGATTTGTGATATCTTTCCATTTGTTTGGTAATATAGAACATTGTCTGACAGCTATTTCGTATACATATGGGTTACTTACTCATTTCTATAGTGTGCCATGGGAAATGCAGTACTCTGTTGTGCACTGAGGTATTCTGAGTTACTTGTCACTTATTAGCATATTATAATGTTAGCCACATGTTTCATGCTGAGATCAGACTAATGCCCCAGATTCCATGAGCTTTACAGAATCCAGCCCATTGTTTAGAAATGCCTCCAGTCTTTTCTTATTTATCTATTTATAGATGTGTTTCATAGTATTAAATATGTTCATCAGGATATAGATATGTTTTAATAACGTATGTGACAGTTTAGCCTGTGATATTTGTACCGATTCGCTGTTGTTCTAGTGTAGCCTAATTAAGTATGAAATAACCAAGTATAAACATAGGGCCGGATTCAGGAAGGCTTACACAGAGTTCAAGAGTAGTGTAAGCCTCTGTGTAAGCCTCCTGATTCAGGAACAGCTCAAATCTCCATGTAAGAGACAGCTAACACGTCTCTTACACGGACTGGGCGTGGAAATGCTCAATACCTCATTTGCAGCCTAAAGATATGCAAATGAGGTATTTGAGCGATCCACGAAGCCGAAACCAGTCCGTGTAACGGACGTGTTAGCTGCAGAAATGTACTCAGCTGACAACTGAGTACATTTCTGCAAAATTAAAAACGGAGCTATGTCAGCTCCAAATAAAGGGTGCATATGTTTCATTAAGCATGCCAATGGCCAAATATGTGGCCATTGGCATGATTAACTGTTCCAAAAATAAGCTATATAACTTTTTTTTTTTTTCATGGGATTTCTGGTTTAACTGCAGCACACCCGCAAATGGGTGCGCTACCTAAAACTAAAACCGAAGCTTATAAGCCCACAGTTGTGGGATTTATGTATTACATGAAATGTCAATGGCGGGACTTGCAGGGCCAAAACAATATGGCCTCCGTTTAGTGGTTGTCAAGGGGGGCAAGCTCCGTGTAAGACATGTAACTAGTCATTACTAGGCAATCCTATGTAAATGAGGGTTACAATACTGAATCACACTGCCACATAGGTAATGAGCACTGTTTGAGTAGTGTAAGAGTTAGAGAAGGGGGAGGAACAGAGTAAGAGGTAGGTGACATCACGGGGGGAAAGGATAGTAATAAATGTACCAGATTGGAGGGCAATGTAAGGTAACAGATGACAGACAGACATCAGGGAGGGAGGTGTGTCCCAACAGAACACTAGGAAAGTCAAGAAATTGAGGGTATACGCTATCCCTACACTCAAAGTTTCTTGAAATATGTGCATGCGCGCGTGCAAGGCAGGTTCAACATGTGGGAGCGTGTTGCAAACCGTTTACAACGGTTTGCGCGGGCGTGCACGTGTGTAAGGCAGTGTGCGCGCGTTTTAACATGAATCAGCCAAGCTCACACCGTGTAAGGATGTGTGCGCGCGTGTAACACCGTGTAGGGATGTGTGCGCGTTTAAGTGACTGTGAGCGTGTTTAAGCTGGTGTGCACATTGCTCCTCCTCAGGAAACAGAGAGGAAACAGGAAACAACTAAAATACAGGGAAACTGCCAGAAGATACTGCTGGAGTTAATTGGTGGAAACAATTAGAAGCAGGCAATTACACAGGCAGACTAGAAGCCTAACCCAGCACTTAAAACACTGCAAAGAGCAGTGCAGGCTGTTTCTCACAAGAGATACTGCCAGAAACTAAGCTATCAGAATTGAAAACTGAAAAAAGCTGAACCAGAGCAGAAATGCTAGGGGCTGCCATAGCTATTATAATCAGGCATAGGCGAATTGCTGAGGGTGGTGACAATGCAGATGCTGACAGACAACCCAGAGTGAGGAGAAGGAGAAGAGTATACAGGCCCAGGGTCACCTACCATGGGTTACATGAGCTGGAGATAGTAGAGCACTACAGAGTGGACAGAGACCTTCTGCAGCAGATTGTTGAGCTGTGCAGGCCACATCTCACACACAGAACCAACAGAGGGGAACCCATCCCAGTGGAAACCAAGGTATGTGTTGGCCTAAGAATACTAGCAACAGGAACCTTCCAGAGACCAACTGGTGATATGATGGGGATATCACAGGCATCAGCCTCCAGGGTACTGCACCAGTTCCTGGATGCCATGTCAGCACATGTCAGTGATCATATATATGTCCCCAATGACCGTGAGGTTGTGGCCAGCAATATGCGTCTCTTCCAGCAAATAGCGGGATACCCTGAGGTGCTGGGTGCAATAGACTGCACGCATATGCATCAAAGCACCAGCCGGTGAGCGGGGTAGAGCCTACATTAACCGCAAGGGATACCCCTCCATCAACTGCCAGGTCGTGTGTGATGCCCAGGGCATAATAATGAATGTGTGTGCTGGCTGCCCTGGGAGCTACCACGATTCCCATATCTGGCATCTGACGCAGCTGTACCAATCATTTGCCAATGGGGACTTCCCACACGGACATCTAGTGGGGGATGTAGGTTATGCACTTGAGCCGTGGCTGATGACACCCATCAGAAATGCACACACACCTGAACAGGAACGCCATAATGAGGCACATGCACAAACACGTAATGTCATAGAGCGTGTGTTTGGGCTGCTCAAGTCACAGTTCTGGTGTCTGGACACATCTGGTGGAGCCTTGCAGTACACACCAACTACATGTACCCAAATGATCATGATATGTGCTATGCTACATAATATGATCCTGCGGAAACAGCTGCAGCAGGACCAGCACAGGGCTGGACCAAACATCCCCCCACCATTGCCAAGGCCACCACAGGCAGGGGGTGACTCAGAGGAGGAACAACCTGACCTTGTCCCAGTAGGCAGAAGGAGGCGTGCTCAGCATGCCCTGGCCTTGGCAAAGAGGCAACGCATAGCACATACAGTTGGTCAGTAGGAACACTGGGACTGATACCCGCTCTGACTCACTCATACAGTAACAGGGATGCCTAACATGACACAACCTGCTTCCAAACATGTACAGGGAGTGTAGTATGTGCATCTGACAGAGGCGGCCCTGCAGCACCACCTGAGGCATGAATGCCATGTGTTAAGTAATGTAATATCATGTACCATATGCACACCTGAGGACCCCAACTAACATCCACCCTCAACAATCATAAACCACAAAACACAAACCCACCTCATGGGTACCACAAGGGATAGGAACCTAGATGTAATGCTACCCAATGCCAGAAGTATAAACATCAAGATGCATGCAGTGTAAACACACACAGTATAGAGAATGTAGATATCAGTGCTGTAATAGAAAACAGGGTCAAAGCCCACATCAGCACCCTGACACTACCAGGTCACACCTCATACAGTGATGTACATGTGCAAAAACATGGAACAAGATAAAAATGAGGGTGACTAGCAATAAATGGCATGGATAACCACACACCCATGTTTGTACCACAACAAGAAGCAACATGGAATAGCCATGGTCAAAAACCAATGGCTAAAACTGACTACTACTATATAGCTTGCTGCAGACCACTGTCCTAATAGCAGGAACTGCCCCAGGCCTATGTTCATAGGTTCATAGGTTCATACTAGGCTATCTGCCCTAGGGCATTTATAAGCCTAGCCCAGAGTTTTGTGACTTCTGCCACCCCTTCAATTTGATGGATAATATGCCCATTATTTTGCTGTGCCTCTGTCAAGCAGTGATACTGAGGTTATCCCTGGGGTATACCTGCAATCTCCCATCCATTGGTCAAGATCTCACTTGAACAAAGCCAGTGAGGTGCTCAGCCTCACATGTACCAGGATGTTGTTCCACAGCATAGGGACTCTCTGGGTGATGAATCTGTCCCTCCAGCACATCCTATTAATATCTGCGTTAAGGTTTAAGTCTCCTGCCCTTGTAGTTCTGATGGATGTAGAGGTCTTGAGGTGAAGCATGTTCATTAATTCTGGGATGGACATAGCCTTGTATGTCAGGCACAGGTCACCTCTGAGCAGATGGTAAGCGACTGTATACAGCTGGAATTCCTTCAGTCGGGCAGCATAAGAAATATGTTTGAGACCCTTTCACCTCCTGTTGAGGAATTTGTGGGCCCATCCAATTGCCGCAGGTGTTGGGTCAGATACATTCTGAATGGGGCATTGTATGCAATCATTGGTCTGATGAGTGATGAGTACAGGGAACAATGACCTCCCTTGATCTAGATGTGAATCCCTGCATGATGAGGTGGCCAATGTAGAAGGTCTTCCAAACTACCCTGGCAATGTGAGTGTCAAACAAAGGTTACTGTCAACCTGGGTGCCCAGGTCCCTGATAACCTCCTCTGTGCTTAGAGGATTGCCACCTAGATGGGAACGAGTGGTAACCTTGTTATTCCTGAAGGGTATGGCTATGCATTGTTTAGTGTTTAATGTAAGGCCATGGCTCTGGCACCAGTTATCCGTGTCTATGAGACCCTTCTGAAGGATGTCTGTGTCAGATGGGTTTCCAACTATGCTTCCCAGTTTGCAGTCATCTTCAAACTTTGTCAGCCATAATCCTCCTGTGTTTGCTCGTACTTCTGAAAAGTAGATGCTGAACAAATGTGGGCCCAGGACTGAGCCCTGTGGGACACCACTTGTGACAGCTCCAGAGTGTGACATGGCACCAGCAACTTTGACCCTGTGTGTTCCGTCACTTAGCCAGTTTGCAACCCATGCTGTGATGTATGGGTTCACAATTAAGCTGGTGATGTTTTCAATGATACCTGAGTGGGGTATTGTGTCGAAAGCCTTTGCCAGGTCAAGGTAGGCTGTGTGGACTGCCTTGCCCACGTCAATGGCCTGGGTGACTGTCTTGGAAAAGTCAACCAAGTTTAAAAGGCATGATCTGCCCTTGACAAAGCCAAACTGGATTGGATCCAATGTCTGCAGGTCCCCTATGTCTTCATTTATAATTCCCATTATGATCCTCTCCATAGCTTAGCAGAACAGGCTTGTCAAGCTGATGGGATGGTAGTTTCCGGGGTTGGTGGAGGCACCTCCTTTGTGAAGTGGGTCCACCATTGCCGTATGCCACTCCTTGGGCACATATCCTGAGGTGAGGCTAAGATTAAACAGCTGCCCTAACTGCGGGTGTAATTATTCATTGAGTTCATGGAGCACACAACTGGGGACACCATCTGGTCCCATGGATAATGTGTTTTCCGCCTTGGATAGAGCAGTTCCCACCCCAGCATTGGAGATGTTTGGGGGGCTACAATCCTCTGGTGTAGATACCCCTCCAGTTGGGGGGAGGGGGGTGGAGAAATCTGCACTGAACCTGTCAGCCAGTATGTTGGCAATGTCTGTAGGTGGAGTGATATCTACATCATTCCGAACTAATTCTGAGCATATCTGGGAGTTCCCTCCCATGTTTCAAACATAGGTAAAAAAGGCCTCATGATTGACCCTTGAGTCCTGAGTGGGTTTACTCTCAAAACTTGCCTCGGATGATTGTATGGGGGAACCCAGTGTTTTACTCACAATGAGCAGGGGTGTCTTCCCTCCTACGGATTACGCTCTATCTCGTAGTAGCTCCTTCCTTGTGTTGTAGAGCTTGTTTATGGCTAGGGTCCACCAGACTGGATGCTTGCCTGTGGTACAAAGAGTCTTTGTTTTGTTTGGGATTGCCTGATCCATGCAGTCCTGGAGGTGCTGGTAGAAGGCATTTCTAAGTGATACAGTGGCTTGGGTAATGGTGTCCGCTGGCTTGGGGCCTTGAAAGAGACCACACCAGTCCTTAGAAATGTGAAGTCGGCATTTGAGAAGGTCTTCACTGTTTGTTTTTCTATCTGGGGTGTGGGTGGGATGTGGACTCCCACTGAGAGTAGTCCATGATCTGATCTCACCAATGATGGGTATACTTCTGGTGTTGAACAGTGTGACCCCATGTTCGTGATGATGAGTTCTAGTATGTTGCCTCCACTTGTGGGGATTGGGACCAGTTGTTCCATGGCATTTGAGTGTATGAACTCTTGGAACCTTTGTGTTAGAGTGTTGTGGCTTAATTAGTGATCCCAGTCTATATGTGGATAGTTGGAATCACCCAGTAGGATGGTGTTTGGAGATACATTTATCCCCTTCAGTGTTTGCAGGATAGCTGTGTGAGGTACCTGAGTTTGAGAGGGTGGCATGTAACATGCTACAAACTGCAGAGCAGTCTTGCCTACGGTCACTGGCACCTGGATGGTCTCCGATGCATCGTGTGTTGCCACCAACCATGGGGTGAGGGTGTCCTTGATGAATATGGACACCCACCATCCTTCTTGGTGTTGTCCAGATTCTGGTGCCGGAACGCATGATATGAGGTAACACCCGATAGTGCCGGGGTGCTGTCAGAAGCTGTGAACCAGGTTTCAGGCACAGCACAGACATCAATGTGCTACATACTGAGAAGGGCATAGAGTGTGTGCAGCTTGAGGTTGAGACCTCTGGCATTGAGCAGCATTACCTTTAGTGTCTTTCCTTTACTGTGTTCTAGGGTGGTAGGTGTAGAATCTGAATCTTGCATAAAAAAGGCACAATGGGGGTGGCAAGAGCATCATCCGAAATCCGAAGCCCAGGGGTGACAGGTGCAAGCCGTCCCTTGCAAATCACCGAGGCCTGTCCAGCATGTCATCCCAGGCAGACAGACATTGGACCCCCTTGAATGACACCATAGTTTAAGCAAAATATTACAGCTGATCATCTTGTCTCTGTTTATGTGGCATCATACTTGGTGAAGGTAGGATACTGCTGAAGGTCAGGGTCACACCTGCCTGGCCTACATAATCAGAGGGATCCTCTATGTCTCTTTCCATGTAGTCCAGGGAGGTACATCTCAGGTCGTTCACACCAGCATGGATAATGACTGGGTCAGACTTGTACTTGCAGTTGAGTGACCTGAGTGCTTGCATTATGTGGTGGATTCCAGTGCCCGATAGGCAGCTTACTGTGACTTCCTCCGTACCCGATCTGGTGAGCGGGATGTCAGTGTGTCTGACTATGGAGTCACCTATGACAAGTGTGTCTGGCATTGTGTTTGGCCTTAAGGGCTGTGACTGTTTGGCACACCGACTCTGTGGTCAATGTGTTGCATGTGCTGTGCCCTGTGGAGGCAGTTGTGTGAGTGTCTGCTGTGGTGGCCACTGCCGTTTTGGTAGAATTCTGATCAGAGCCTCTGAGTATGTCTCTGTGTGTCTATGTGTATGATCTTAAGTTGTGATAGTGCCATGTGAGACTGGATTTGTGATGTGTGTGGTTACCTTCACCTTCTCTCTGGTCTTGCTAGTCCTATGTTGAGAGAGCTCAGCCTCCACTTTGGCTATATAGTTGCATCTCTCACATGTATGTGTGTTGTATGGGAGAAGGAGAGGGTTGTCAGTGTACATGAGGCAAGTGTAACATTGCCTCAATATTCCCAGGTTCACCAGCTGAGCAGGAGAGGACACTAGCAACTGATCCCTAGACATGCTAGAAGGAATAGACAAAACAATGTTGGAATACAGGGAGATATCAAGCCCCCCAAACCACATCATAGTGTTTGATTGACAAATACCTACACATACACTGGTGTTTCATAGTGTCATAGTCTACTACTAGGCTATCTGCCCTAGTGCATGTATAAGCCTAGCCATAGTGATGTGGCTATTGCCACCCCTTATAGTGGTAATAAGTGTACAGAATAGATTCTGAATATTGTGCCTCTGACTTAGTAGTGACACATTATGACCTCCTTACGTAATTGAATAACATGACTGTGCCTCTGTCTAGTCTGTGCCTCCGTCTCATATGCAGTTGTCCAGATGTCTCCTGAAGAGAGTCAGTGAGGGACTCTGTCAAACATGAACTGGGATACTCTGCTAGAGTGTGAGATGCCTCTGAGTTATGACTCTGTCCCTCCAGCATGTCCTATACATGTATGTGCTGAGGTTCAAATCCTCAGCTCTCATGGCTCTGGTGGATTTGGATTGCTTGCAGTGGAGCATGTCCACCAAATCCTGATTGGACATGGTCTTGTATGTCAGGCATAGGTCACCTGTAAATATGCGGTATGACACTAAACAAAGCTGGATTCCCTCTATTCTGGAAGCATATGACATGTGTTGAAGAACCCTGATCTTCATGGTAGGTACTTTTGGGGTGTCTCCAGCTGTTGCAATTGCTGGGCGAGGTACATACCATATGGGGCTTTGTATTCAATCATGGGCCTGATAAGGGAGAAGGATAGTGGAACAATGACCTCCTATGATCTTGATGGAAAACCCTCCATGATAAGGTGGGCAAGATAGAAAGCCTTCCTAACCACTTTGGCAACAGGGGTGTCAAAAGAGATGTCACTATCTACATGTGTCCCCAGGTGTCTGATTTGTTGTCTGTGCTCAGTGGGTTGCTGTCTATGTATTGATCTGTGGGTACTTTGTTCCTCCCAAAGGGGATGAATACACATCAGTTGCATTCAGTTTCAGGCCATGCATCTGGCACCAGCTATCCGCCTTTGTGACGGCATTCTGTAGTATGTGTGTGCTGGCTGATGTATTCACTATGGTGCCTAGGTTGCAGTCATCTGCAAACTTTGTCAGCCACAACCCCCCTATGTTTGCTTTCACATCTGAAAAGTAAATACCAATTAAGAGGGGTCCCAGGACACATCCTTGTGGGACACCACCTGTGACTGGCTTCGAATCTGACAAGGCACCTGCAATGTTGACTTTATGGGTTCTGTTTCTTAGCCATTTTGCAACCTATGACATATGCTGTTATATGTCAGCTGTTGAGCTTGGCTATGATGCTTGAGTGTGGTATTGTGTCACAGGCCTTAGCCAAGTGCAGGTAGGCTGTGTGGACTGCATAGCCCTCATTGATGGCCCTACTGACAGTTTCATAGTAGTCAACTAGGTGCAAAAGGCAGGATCTGCCCTGTACAAAGCTGAACTAGGTGGGAACAAGGGTCCGTAGGTCAGTAATGTGTCTGTGTAAGAGCTCCATAATGACTCTTCCCATATCTTTGCAGACAAGGCTGGTTAAGCTTGTGTGGTGGTAGTTGCCATGGTCTGTGGAGGCATCTCCTTTGTGGAGTGGGACCACTGTTGCCGTATGCCAGTGTTCAGGTACATATCCTGTAGCAAGACTAAGTTAAATAGCAGTTGTATATATGGGTCCAGCCCCTTCTGGAGTTCACATAGCATGCAACCGGAGATACCAGCAGGTCCCATGGATGCTGTGTACTTGTCTTTGCTGAGTGCAGCTCTCACATGGACATCCAAGATGACAGTGACGTTACATACAGCAGTGATAACTATCTTCTTTTGGGGGTGAGGGAGGGGGTAAATCGCACTGAAGCTGTCCGCCGGAATGTTGCCAATATCTGTCAGGTCACTGGAATATATGTTGTTGTGTACCAACTCTGAGCATATCTGAGGGTTCACAACCAGGTGTCTGACATAACTGAAGAAAGCAGTGTGGTTACCTTCATTGTCTATGGTGATTTATGTCCCCAAGTTGACCTTGCATGTCTTTATGAGATAATGTAGCTTTCTACTAGTTCTGATCACAGCTGTCTTCCCTTTTGGAGATGTAGCTCTGTCTTGCATTAGTAACCCTCATCTGTCATACAGTTTGTTTATGGCTGGGGTCCACCAGACAGGACACTTTCCCTTTGTGGAGAGGGTCCTGTTTTTATTTGTGATTGCATGGTCCATGCTGTCTGACATCTAGCTAAGGGGAGGTCATTGTGGTTCTGCAGTTATCTTTCATCAGCATTAGAAATGACCACAATAGCCCCTGTGGGGTGTACCTCATGCAGACACATCCAGCACCTGTAAAGTCCACAACAGTACCTCACCAGGAGTATGACAGAGCTGGAACACATGTAATGTGTAGCCTGATTAAACAGAGTGCAGCTCCACACACTGCCATGCTGTCCAGCCAGATGCAAGCTGTGCCTGATGTAGAAAGCCATGTCCGAGCTGGAATCAATGCACATGCTGCACCTTGTACAATCTGAATGGCAGGGAGCTATGCACATGAGGGACCTGAACCCCTGCACTGACATATTTAGGACAGGCTGTACTGCATTATCCAAAACACAGAAGCCACCCCCACGCATGAGTAAACTACCAGTACAGGTTGTCCATAGAGACATTCGTTGAGTCCCCTCAACAGGAATCCTAATGAGTGGATGGGAGATGGGAGGTTTACCCTGGGTATCAATGTTATGTCACAGGTAGACAGAGGCACAGTATACTAAACAAGACATATGTCATGGCAAACTACACTTACAATGTGTTGATGGACAAACACACTCTCCGACTAGCATTAGAAATGGCCTAGGGCACATTGGTAGTGTTTGCCAATGTACACCCATGTTGTGGAATACACTACTGATGTTGGATGAGGCTGTTGTAAGTAGTTCACATCTGAACATAATGCAACATGGTCAGATAGGTTCATAGGTACATAGGTTTATACTAGGCTATCTTCCCTAAGGCAGGTATAAGCCTAGCACAGAGTTCAGTGGCATACACCACCCCTTATATGGAAACAGTACTGTGCCCATTATTTTGTCATGCCTCTCTCCAGCAGTGACACAGTGACGATCCCCGGGATAAATATATGACCTTCCATCCACAGGTCAAGATACCTCTTGAACACAGCCAGCAAGGTGCTCTGCCTCACATGGACCGGGATTGTATTCCACAGCATAGGGAGTCTCCGGGTGATAACTCCATCCCTCCAACATGTCCAACGTACATCCCTGCTAAGGTGTAAGTCACCTGCACTAGTGGTTCAGGTGGATCTGCTGATTCTGAGGTGGAGCATGTCCATTAATCCCTGTTTGGACATGGCCTCGCATGTCAGGCACATGTCACCTCTAAGCAGACGGTATGTGAGTGAATAGAGTGGGAGTGTCTTCAATCTGGCAGCATATGGCAGCTGTTGGGGTTCCTTGATCCTTTAGGTGGGGGACATTCAGGGTGTCTCCAATTGCTGCAGATGTTGGGTGAGATACAGTCAGAATAGGGCATTCTACTCGATCACCGGTCTGATAAGTGAAGAGTACAGGGGAACAATGACCCACTAGATCTGGATGTGAATCCCATCCTGATCAGGTGGGCAATGTAGAAGGTCTTTCTAGCCACTTTAGCAACGTGAGTCTCAGAAGACCAGCGACTGTCAACCTGGGTCCCCAGGTCCATGATAACCTCCTCTGTGCTTAGAGGATTGCCACCTATATGGTAGCTTGGGGTTACCTTGCTTTTCCTGAAGGGTATGTCTACACATGTTGTGCACTTTGACTTCAGGCCATGGCCTGGGCACCAGCTATCAGTTACTGTGAGTCCCTTCTGAAGGATATCCATGTGTCTGATGCACTGTCCACTATGGCCCAGTGTGCAGTCATCTGCAAACATTGTCATCCAAAGTCCTCCCATGTTGGCCTGTACTTCTGGGAAGTACATGACAAACAATAGGGGCCAAGGACTGAGCCCTGTGTGACACCACCTGTGACCAGCCTGGAGTCTAACATAGTGCCAGCAACTCTAACCCTGTGGGTCCCATCCTTAAGCCAGTTTGCAACCCATCTTGTGACATATGGGTTTACATTTCAGTTGTTAGGGTTTTCCACAATACCTGAGTGGGGTATTGTGTTGAAAGTGTTTGCAAGGCCAAGGTAGGCTGTATGGACTGCCTTTCCCCAACAATGGCCTAAGTGACCGTTTTGAAGATGTCAACCCAGTACAAAAGGCATGATCTGCCCTTGACCAAGCAAAAATGGGATGGGTACAATGTTTGCATGTCCCCTATATCTTTGTTTATGAGCTCAATTATGATCCTCTCCATAGATTTGCAGACTACACTTGTTAAGCTTATGGGGCAGTAATTACCAGGGTCTGTAGAGGCACCACCTTTGTGCAGATGTGCACAACTGGACCCTAACCAGGCTATTGTGCACACTATGGAAATGTAAAGCGGTGATAGGACTAAAGCCCAGGATACTGACCACCACAGTGAAAGTACTGAAACACTACACTATACAGTGCTATAGTGTTAGGTCAGTATGAACGGATGTTGACAATTGTGTGCAAAGTATCCCATGCAAAACCTGCAGGCACAGTATACTCCCTGTTTTGTTCACACAAAAAGCATTTGGACAGTAACTACACAACATGGCAGAGAACACACAACCATAAACTGGAGGTATTTGTTGAAGGTCACACTCATCCACAAATGTGATGGGCTGCAGAGTTCAACATATGTAAAGCCCACACTGGGCATGCTCACACACTTAGATAAATGAGACATCTTTCACACAACATGCCATGGGAAGGCTGAACTGGGCATGCTCACACACTTGGTCCAAATGTTACTCCTAGCAACTGTGAAAACACACCAGAGGATGCTCATTCCGCTTTCTAGACACTGATCATGTAAGCACCCTATAAGTATATCAGGACCAGCAGCAAGTGTGTGAAAGGGGGGTAAGTGTGTGTGTGTAAGTGTGAAAGAAAACATCCTTTCAGCACCCTATAAGTATATCAGGGAAAAGGAAATCTCTCAGTAATGCGAATAGTGCTGCGCTAATGCGTCTGTCTCTAGTGTCATAACATAGTTAGGTAGGGTTTGAATCCAGCAGGTGGCAAGTGTGTGTGAAGGGGGGTAAGTGTGTATGAAAGAAACATCCCTTTTGGCAACTGGGAAAACACACCACAGGATGATCATTCCACTTTCTAAACTCTGATGATGTCAGCACCCTATAAGTATATCAGGGGAAAGGAAATCTCCCAGTAATGCGAATAGTGCTGTGCTAATGCGTCCGTCTCTAGTGTCATGACATAGTTAGGTAGGGGTTTGAATCCAGCAGGTGGTAAGTGTGTGTGAAAGAAACATCCCTTTTGGCAACTGGGAAAACACACCACAGGATGATCATTCCACTTTCTAAACTCTGATGATGTCAGCACCCTATAAGTATATCAGGGGAAAGGAAATCTCCCAGTAATGCGAATAGCGCACTGCGCTAATGCATCTGTCTCCAGTGTCATGACATCGTTAGGTAGAGGTTTGAATCCAGCAGGTGGCAAGTGTGTGTGAAGGGGGGTAAGTGTTGGCAACTGGGAAAACACACCACAGGATGATCATTCCACTTTCTAAACTCTGATGATGTCAGCACCCTATAAGTATATCAGGGGAAAGGAAATCTCTCAGTAATGCGAATAGCAAGCTGTGCTAATGCGTCCGTCTCTAGTGTCATGACATAGGTAGGGGTTTGAATCCAGCAGGTGGCAAGTGTGTAAAAACATCCCTTTTGGCAACTGAGAAAACACACCACAGGATGATCATTCCACTTTCTAAACTCTGATGATGTCAGCACCCTATAAGTATATCAGGGGAAAGGAAATCTCCCAGTAATGTGAATAGTGTGCTGCGCTAATGCGTCTGTCTCTAGTGTCATGACATAGTTAGGTAGGGGTTTGAATCCAGCAAGGGGCATGTGTGTGCGAAGGGGGGGGTAAGTGTGTATGATTGATATATCCCTTTTGGCAACTGGGAAAACACACTACAGGATGCACATACCCCTTTCTAAACGATATCACAATTATGTATGGCTTTTGATTACAGACATGCCACGTGTGTTTTGCACACACAGAATGTCCATGTGTGTGGGTTGTCACTCACAATAATGCATGACATTGATTAAACCAGTTATGGCAATGCACACATGATGTATGTGTGTGCCAAATACACATATGTACCTGTGACCTTCAATAGTTACCATGTGTGATGCCTGCCACATGTGAATACATGGTATTTGCACAGGGTAACATTATGACCGTGGTCTTCTGTGCAGGTGCTGCATGTGGGATGTGTATATACAGTGTGAGATGTAGATGCTATCAGCCTAGTAGTGAGGATGCACACCTGGTCTGGGGCATATAGTCTACATGTTGTTGATGTACAGGAGCTGCATGTTTTCACCTGTTGTGGGAGTGGTAAGACAGTATTCCATAGCAATGCAGTGACTGCATGCTAAGAACCATTCAGCTAGGGTGTTGTAGCTACACTAATTCATTAGCATTCAGTAATTTGTCAGAATCCCTGGTGAGGGTCTGATGCCAACCAAGGTCAGGGGTCTACCAGCCTGTGTCACTTGCTCAGTGATCCCTTCCATGTTCCCTATCATGTATCCCAGTGAGGGACATCCCACATCAGCTGTGGTGGCATGGACAATGACTGAGTCATATGTGTCCATGCATCTGACTGACTTGTATGTTTGTGTTATGTGGTGAACCATAGTGCCCCATGAGCATATCACTGTGACCTACACCTTTTCCAGCCTGGTGAGCATTGTCTCACTGTACTGGACAATAAAGTACCTAACACAACTGCGGCAGTAGTGTTGTATAGCTGTACAGACTGTGCTTGTTTGACACACAGGATTTGTGTGCTATGTGTTATGCGTGCTGTGTGCAGGCCTAATGTATGCCTGTGTGCCAGCTGCAGAGATGTCTGCCAGTCATGCAGGATGCTATCCTTAGGCTTCACAACTGACCTGTTGTGTTTCCATGCTTGTATTGCTGTCCGTGTAGGTCCACATCAGATTGGTATTGCTGTCACTGTAGTATGTCATGCCACCAGACAGGTTATGCCAGTACTGGGTTCAGAGTGCTTAGTCCACAGTTTGGCCATGTGTTTCCATCTCATACATGTGATGTACATCCATGGGTAGGGGATAGGGTTGACTGTGTACATGTGGCAGCTGTGACATTACTACATGACACACATATTCCACAACTGTACCATAGAGGTGACTGACAACTGACCTTTGCACATGCTACCATAGTATTGAGATTACATTGGTGATTAACAGCACATAGGGCCAATGGTGAAAAGATACATAGGTCCATAGGTTCGTACAGGGATGTCTGCCCAGGGAATGTATCCACCTAGCCAGAATGTGTGTCTTTCAACATGCATTGTGAATCTGTCTTGCTATGCCCTTTTCCAAGGTTAGTATACTGTGCCTCTGTCTCACAGTGACACATAAGTGATACCCAGGGTAACCCTACAATGTCACATCCAGTCATTAATATCACTCTTGAAGATAGTCACTGAGTCAGTCTGCCTAACCTCTATTAGGATAATATTCAAGAATGAAGGGAGCCTCTGAGTTGTGAATGTGCCTCTCCAGCATGTCCTATGTATATCACTCCTGAGGTTCATGTATTTCCAGCGTGTATCCTGGTGGGATCTGGATATTCTGAGATGCAGCATGGCCATTAAGTGAGGGTATGACCTGGCCTTCTATGTCAGGCACAGATTGCCTATGAAGAGGCAGTATGTCACTGAGTAGAGCTGCTGTTACTTTAACCAGTCAGTATGTGGCATCTGTTTGAGCCCTTTGATCCCCTTGTCGAGGTACATATGTGGTATCTCCAGTTGCTGCAGGTGTCTGGTAAGGTGCATGCCGACAGGTTCATCATAGTCAATTATGGGCATGATGAGGGATGAGTAAAGGGGCACAATGTCCTCCCCTGATCTACATGTGGATCCCATGATGATGTGGCCCATATAACATGCTTACCTAACCACTTTGTCCATGTTGTTGTCAAATGGTAGAATGCTATAATTCCTTCGTCTGCACTTAATGGATTAACACATATGCGGTACATTGTGGTCACTTTGTGTTTGACAAAGGGGATGACTATACGCTTTCTGTCATTCATGTTGAGGCCATGGCTGTGGCACAAGTCATGTGTTTGCAAGAGTCCCTTTTGGAGGATGCGTGTGTTAGCTGGTGAGTTGATTATGGTGTCCAGTTTGCAGTCACCTGCGACTTGCTGAGCCACAGTACTTCCATGTTGGCCTGTACCTATGATAAATATATAATGAACATGACAGCTCCCAGGGCTGTGCCTTGTGGGACACCACTTGTACCAGGTTGGAGGCTGACATGGCTCCAGCAATTCTACCATGTGTGTTCTGCCCTTGAGCCACTGTGCAATACCCATAGTGACATAGGGGTTAATATGTACACTGGTGAGCTTCCCTAGAAGGCACAAGTGGGGTATTGTATCCAAGGCTTATGCAAGGTCCAGGTAGGCTGTGTAGACCTCCTTCCCCTTGACAGTGGCCTTGGTGACTGTTTCAAAGAAATCAAACAGGTTTGAGAGGCAGGATTTGCCATTGACAAAGCCAAACTGTGTATGGTGACATGTCTGTAGGTCCACAATATCTAGATATGTGAGGTTCATGATGATCCTTGCCATAGCTTTGCAGACAAAGCTAGTCAGACATATGGGGTGAGTAGTGTCCAGGATCTGTGAAGGCACCACCTGAATGTTGAGGGACCACTGTTGCTGTATGCCACTCTCTGGCCACATATCGTGTATTAAGGCTGGGATTGAACAGTGGTGTTATGTCTGGGTGTAGCTCTTCTTGTGGTTCATGTAGGACACAGCCTGGGACACTGTCTGGTCCCATTGATGCAGTGTTTATTGCTTTGGGAAGGGCATCTCTTACCTGAGCATCTGTGATGTCAGGGGGGGCAGCAGTGTGCCGCAAGACATATTTGCCCTTTTAGTGTGGTGGGGGGAGAAGGCAGCATTGAACCTGTCCACTAGGATGATGGCAATGTCTGTGTGTTTTGTATTTTGTGTGACATCTTGGATTACCTCTGAGCATATCTGGGTAGTACCACCCAGGTTACTAACATAACTACAGGCAGCCTTGTGATTATCCTCAATGGCTTGTGGAATCCTCTCTCAAAGATGGCCTTAGACAATCATATGGGTGCCTGTAGTTGTCTTCCAATACTCATCAGTGGTGCCTTCACATTTTGGGAGGTTGTTGTATCATGTAGTGGCGTCATCCTTCTATTGTATAGTGTGTTTATGGCTGGTGTCCCGCACCCAGGACATCTGCCTTTGGAGAATTGGGTCATGCTTTCATATGTGGCTTCATGATCCATGCATTCCTGAATGTGTCCATAGAATGCCTTTATACAGGTATCTGCAGTCTGGTCCATATTTTCAACAGGCCTTGGGCCTTTGAAGGTTTCCACATCATTTATGAGGGGTGTGAACTTGCTTGACATGAGCTGTTGACAGATGTGCCCTCCAGACAGAGCAAGGTGAGGGTCACAGTTAGCTACCTGTCGGGTGATAGAATGTGCCACATAACACAGGCACACAGGTCACTCCACAGCAAGTACAACTATGAGGCAGACATTGTCCATGCTGGTGCAAACAACCTGAGATGTACCTCCCTGGACCACATGGAAAGAGACACAGAGGAGCTCTTACAGCACCCTCTCAAACTCAGGACTCCCAGACAGCCTTCATGCTGACACAGGAGAGTTTAGATTACTCTGCAAACACCATCATACTGATTGACGTCAGCTACCCAAACATAGACTGTGAACATTACACAAGCCACAATACCCAAGCTCTAGGGTTCCCATAGATCAGACATTCTTTGGCTATGGAACAGGTAACCAACCTTCCCACAAGAGGGGCAGATATACTAGACCTGATCATCACAAACATGAGTACAAACTGCTCACCACTGGGAGTATATCCCTCATTGTTGCAATCAAACCATATACTAATCACACTGGAGTACTGGATCCCCCACATATGCAAACCTCAAACACATCGATGTGTGTTGGAAATGTCCCTATTAGCAACTGTGACAGTACAGTACAGGATGCAGATCCCCCATTTGAAACACTGATGATGTCAGGACTGTATAACTATATTACCTGTAGTAAAGTCCTCCAGTAATTCGCATAGCGCGCTCTGCTAATGTGTCTTTCTCCAGTGTCATAACGTAGTTAGGTAGGGGTTTGAATCCTGCAAAGGGAATGTATGTGTGTTAGTATGAGTGGGGTTTATGTGTGTGCACAATGCTGGGAGGCTTAACTGCCTTTTGCCAACTGGGAGAACACACTACAGGGTGCACATCCCTCCTCCTACACACAATGATGTCAGCACCCTCTAAGTACAGCATTAGTAAGGATTTCTCCAACTACTGCAAATAGCACACTCTGCTAATGTGTCTGTTTCTACTGTCATAACACAGTTAGGTATGGGTTTGAATCTTGCAAATGGAAAGTATGTGTTTTACTGTTGGTGGGGTTAGTGTGTGTGCACAATGATGGGGTGGGATGTGGCTTTTGCCACATGGGGCTATGCACTGCAGGATGGTCATTACCCTTAACAGGCAGTGATGTTGATAGCACCCTATACAAACAAAACTACAAAAGAGAAGGTGGTGGTACCAATAACACATGTAAGGTAACACTTCTTCAAGTAATGTCCACAAAACGGAGTAGGATAATCAAACAATTCTTTTATTCTATACAGACAACATGACAACAGACAACTGCCAGTACTCAGTATAGTGTTACATGCTACTGTAACATGCACATGTACCGAATATACCTAGATAGTGTTCTGAAGCCTGAATGTGGCAAGTGTGTGGATGTGGGATGTGTCTGTGTGTGCATTTCCGTATGGGAAACATGTTTGATGTGGCAATCAGGGTACTACAGTACCTGATGCACATTACATCTTTCAACTGATGAGGTTGCCTGCACCCTGTGAGTACAGGTAGAGAAGGGGACGCCAGTAGTAAACAACATAGTGCACTTTTCAAATGTGTACCTGTCATGTATCAACAGCTACTCATGTAGGGTGATAAATAATGGGAATGGCAGGTGAGCGTGTGCATGTGTGTGGGTAGCAGGGTGTGTATAAATGCATGTGTGACAGAACAGATACATATAGCTGAATCTACATAACAGCACAAGATGTGCATTGCCATAGTCAATGTTAGCATGTGATGGTGTGCAGCTGGTACACTTTGGTAAGTAGTATGGGTACAGATAACAATTGAGGACATTCATACAGTTACTGCAGCAGGACTGCTGGGATATACACACAATTATACTGGAACAGTGAACAGTTACCAACATGTTACTACTTATACACATCTATGTAGTCACCCTGTGCATCAGCAACGTGTTTACCTTTACCTGCACCGATGTTGTAGTATGCAGGAGGTGGCACAGTGTCATCATATGCACAGGGTGTGGGTTAGGTATGCCCAAGCCAGCCACTGGTAACACCAATTGACATGTGTGTGTATGTGTGTTTGTGAGGGGCAGCAGTACAGGGTGGACCGTGTTGGTGCAGTGTGTGTGTGTATGTGTTTGCCCTAGGTGTTAGGTTTCTGCATGTGTGTAAGCACGCACACAGTCCCACATAATGGCTGCCATGTACAGGGTTTTGTGGACAGCCACAGACTGCACCTGTCAGGTCATCCAGATCAGTGTCTGTGGGCACGGACACGGTACCTGTGCCTGGCAGGGGTGCTACGGGCCGTATCCGTACTAACCCAGACTGGGTACTGTCATCGGAATCGGGGTGTGTTGACTGGACACAGTTCCCTGTTGGGACTGTCCAGAGCCACGTGCACGTGGTCTCCTGGGGCGTCTTGATGACAGCACAGACCCAGCATTGCTGGGGCTGGTGCTGGCACTTGAGATGCGCGAGTGGGCCTGTTGTCGCCCGGCCACTGCCAGCTGGTGCTGTTGCTGGCATACGGCCACGCCGACGCAAACGCACACCATCGCCCTGGCCCATGGACATCTGGTTGTGGAGCAGCTGTTCTATGCCCCCACAACGTCTGTCAATGACATCTGTGAAGTTACGGATAGCATTCGCAACGTCATGCATGCCGTCTGTCATGGCTGTGCGACATGCTCTCAGCTCCCTCAGACCCTGTCTGGTGTACCTTTCCATACGTGCTTGTGCCTGCATGACAGTTCGAAACATAGTGGAGGTTGACATACCTCCTTGGGCACGTCGGCCAGAGGCAGTACGGCCACGGATGCCCCCACGAGAACCTATGGGCGACTGTCTGCGTGGTACCATTGGAGGCCCATGCTTATGGCTGCCTTGTGGGGATGCATGTACCACAGGTATCACATTACCCTGATCTATGCCCACTGCAGACTGTCCATCACCTAGGGACAATGATGACAAAGGATGTAACGGCAGGATGACTGTGCGCATTGACGGGGTTGAAAGCTGTGTACTGTCAATTGGTTGACCAATGGTGGACCCAGACACACCTTCCTGCACCATTACAGACATTTCATCATCATCAGTACCTGGGGCACAAGATTCAGGTTCCCTGCTGCAGGTCACCAGAGCAGCACCAGAACCTACGGGAGGAAAACATGGAACACAGATTACAGTCTCAATACATATTTGACAGAGATGCACTTCAATACTAATGCACACATTCAGAAATGGACACATGCACTCATGGACACTAACACACATGCACACTTGGGCACAGGCACACTTGCACACATGCACACCCCACAGTAAACACACACATCAGTACCGTGTCACACTACTCAATTTACTACAACTGTGTATTACAGGTATTGTGAACACAATCACCAGCATGTCTACTACAGTTACACTACTCTTCCTAGTTTTATAAATTGTTTTACAGATAATGTTAAAAAGACTCACCAGCATGTATGGCCTGCCTCGTTGCTAGATGGGAGGGACCTGGAAGTGTGAAGAGAGTAATGTCAGTGGGCACGTGTGCCATTTGTTTTGCACATGATACAGTACAGTAGTACACTAGTTCCCTTATACACATCAGCTGCACATAATGTCTGTATATATATCATGATGACAGATACATACCACATGCACACCTTATGCGTGCATGAAGTAACAGTGTACAGAACAGTCATATGTACATACCAGGAGTTAACTCTAATCTCACCCTTACCTCTCTTCAAACGACAACTCAAACTGTACTTCCAAAACCACTGGCTTTGTTCTTCTTGGAGTCCAGGCTAACGTCCCTCTCCCTACCCTCTCTTTACCTTTAACCCCTCATTGTGCATAGAAACTAGCTTCTACCCTGTTTCTTTCACCTTGATGTCCTTCTATGCTCTGACCTACTTCTCCCATCCCTGCCACCTCCTCTTGACTGTCTTCCTTCTTTTCCTCACTTCCCTTCTTGACTCCTGCCTCTTCCATATCATTGTATCTTTCATACTCCTTCTACTTCTCTACCCTTCTGAGCCCTAACTATTATGTATATGGCTTTTGCCTTATTGCATAACCGTTATGCTTTAGGTAGGATTGCTTTGAAACCAACGGTACATTGTGTATGACTCTAAATTGTTTGAGTTCCTTACATGTATGTTGATTTAATTAACAGGCTGGTGTACAATTCTATCATGTTGGCTGTCTGTATTAACAACTTGTCTGTCTGCCTTTATTACGTTATGTGTGGAGCTTTTCTCCACAGGCCTCTACTGAAAATGGACATATATCCAGCTAGACTATCTGGGTCAACAAATGTAAAAGTAATAACAATAAATGAATATGGCATCTTACCTGCATGCTCGGTGTCTTGCTGCTGTGTGGATCCAACCTCCATCATGATGCATGAGTGTTGCTGTTGTTGTTCTGGGGCTGGATCCACAACACTTAGCAGTAGCCCCTCCTGTCTGGTGAGGGGGTGATGTGTGGCCACCCCCCCACCTGTGGCAACCTGTTGCCTGCGGATATCTGCAGCATGCTGGCGGACATTTCTAATCAAATCACTGCAGTGATGTCTCACCTGCTCATATGTCCTATCATGCATGCCAACATCATTTATCCTGCTAACGAGGTTTTGCCACAGTGCAGACCTCTCCTGCTGATTCTGGGTGGTGCGTGAGAACAGGATGGCATAGTCACACACCAGGCTCTGGTGATTCACGTCATCCTCTGCAGCAGAATATGATGGGTTCCTTTTTGGAGCCATGTCAAGCTGGAAAGGTACACAAACAGGTTATCAGCATAGTATCTCAACAATACATGGTACACATTCTATACAGGGAGTATTAACTTCTACTTATTACTGCTTGGTTAAAACTTGATTACAGTGTAGCTATCATTCTATGTCATTTGTACTAAGCACTTGGCCTTCAGACCAGTTGTTTTACATTAGGGAGGTTGGTGGCAAGCTCTGTGGTGGCAGGACACATATTTTTCATCCATTGAAGTTGGGAACTGCTGATTGAGGGCCCAGTGTACAAGTGTATTAGTTCTGGTATGGGCAGTTGGCCTTCAGGCCAGTTATTTAACATTAACAAGGTTTGTGGTCTGCACTCGTGTGTGACAATAGGCTGTACTCTGCCATTCATAGCTGGGGACATCTGGTTTCAGGTTTATAGTGCCTGCATATCTGAGCTGTATCTTACTGACATTGCTACACCTTGTTTGCTGTAGCAACCACTACATCCAGGCCTCCTGGATCTACCTTTGTTTATATGCTTGTTATTTGTTAGCTTGTTATTTCACTGGTATGCTACTTCCACATAGTACACAGCTTCTCAACACGTCTGTGACTCACTACTGATATCTGCATTGCTTACTGTACATATTTCCATGTTACACATGACAGCAAGTGACTGCTTCTCATTGTTGCATTTACTTAATTGTGACACATTGCACTTAGGTTACCTGGCACTTGCTCACTGACACTTTTATATCAGTCAGCAGTTGTAGGTAATGTCAGTACACCCTCACTCCCCACTGGACCTTGTTTTCAATCAATAATTATTACAGAATTCACAATAGTATTCTAGCATGTCCAGAGGTCAGTTGTCAGTTCCATCCCCAGTCCAGCTGGTGAGTGTGGTACTCCAGAGACAATGTTAGAGCAGATGCATGTACACAGACAACTCCCTCCTCCTAACAACAAATTCAAACTCATGTGAGTGATGCAACCATATACCAAACTGGAGGCTAGGCTCTGTCTACTCAATACCGCCATAACCAGTCAGGTGGCGAAGGAGACCACTCACTACACTTTCGGTCTCACATAGACCTACCACAACAGCGGACCTAACACATGATCACACATGAACATACATGTAGGCTCGGACCACAGCTCTGCCTATGCAGCAGAGACCTCCTAAGCAGACATCCAGGCAATCACTACCACGGAAACGCACATGTGCAACACATATCACACAAAGCCAATGTGCTGAACACTCACAGCCATTAACAGTAAACAACACACCTCATACACCTGTACTAGGTGCCTCTATCATCAGGCACACTAACATCACGTTCACCAGGCTTAACGAGGTGAGGGTCATGGTGTGCAGCCTGTCGGGCACTATGACCTGCCACATAACACAAACACTCAGGTAACCCCAAGGCAAGTACAGGTATGACTCAGTCAATGTCCATGCTGGTGTGAATGGCCTGACACATTCCTCCCTGGACTACATGACATGAGACAGTACAGAGCTCACTGAGCACGTAGCCCAAGACAGTTTGACCCTGACCTTGAGTAGCATCCTACCCTCACCTAGAACGATGCCACAATATCAAGGCACGATGATCCCTTCCAACAATTGACTGACATACTGGTGTCATTCACAGGTGTGCCAATGCCTGCCATCTTGGGGTGGTATGCTTTGCTAGGGACAGCTTGCACCTGTCACCCCTGTCCTATTGGAATTTGGCGGAGCCTCTTGCTACACCCATAGTGCCTGTATTAGGCAAGGCTCACAAGGCAAACTCACATCCATTTGTATCACAAAGGATGAGAAAGTAAGAGTGATGCTACTCAACACCGGAAGTCTAGACCTAAGGATGCACGCACTCAAAACCCTACTTAACATTCTGGACATCAATATCTGTGCAGTAACATGAACCTGTTTCAGGTTTCACAGGAGCACACCAGTACTACCAAGTTATAGCTGTTACCATTCTTGTCGGCCCCAACACTTGAACAAGGGAGGGGGAGTATTCCCACGCCTCCACATTGGTGGCACAGTACAACATAGGTGTTAGGCCATTGAGTACAGAAGACGTAGTTGGGGACCTGGGGAAGAAACATGGTAGCGGTCTGTCATTTGTCAACCACATGGCCAACATGGATTGAAAGACATGTTATATAGCCCAGCTAATCATGAGGGAGTCACATGTATGGCAGGGGAGGTCATTGTGCCTCTTTACTCATCCATCATCAGGCCTATAATTGCATACAATGCACCTTTTGGGATGTACCTAACCAGACACCTACAGCAACTGGTACAGGACAACAGTACCTCATCAAGGGGATGCAATGGCTCACACAGATGTCATATGCTGCCCAGGTAAAGTAAATCCAGCTGGACTCAGTGGCATACTGCCTGTTCAGAGGCAATCTGTGCGTGCCATATACAGCCATGTCCTACCCAGCAGTAATGAACATGCTGCACCTCAGGCAATCAGAGTCCCATACAGCCACATGCTCAGGAGAGCTGGACCTCAGCACTGACATACATGGACATGCTTGAGGGGCATATTCCTAACCGAGGGGCTCCCTTCACTCTGTAATGAGCTCACACTACTGGTTAGGCAGAGTCCCTCATTGACTCTCTTCCATAGGAATCTGGATGAGTGGATGGAGATCATAGTTGTACCCCAGGTATCACTTCTATGTCACTGTTAGACAGAGGCACAGTATACTAACGTCGGACAAGGGCATAGCAGCATAACTTGTAATTGGGTGGTGAAAGACAAACACATTCTACTAGGCTTACCAATGCCCTAGGGCAAATAGCCTAGTATGAACCTATGAACATGTGTGTACTGCTATAGTACTTCTGCCATATGTTGCATGTGTGTGTGTTGTGGGGGATGCACAGGTAATGGCCGGATACTTCTGCACAGGCGACACATCTGACACATTCTGGGTGTTCATCCCTACATACTGGATGTGTGTTGCCATCCAGCCCTGTGATGTGGACACACATTACTCAGCCTGGATATACATATCCGAACAACACCACAAGCACAGTACGCTACCTTGCTATGTATGCATGTAATTACATAGTTATTCACTAGTTATGACAGTGATGCTATCCATGCAGCCCATTGGGCCAGTGGAAGCCACAACACACACCGCCAGCACCTTTGCATATGCTTACCACAGACATCCCACATACTGCATGTACTGTGCACACACATATCTAACCCAGAACAACTGCACACCACTTATTAATCCTGTCCAGTGGACTACAGATACAGGCACATTGTATAACAATAGTAGGAGGCTACTGCAGTAGAGTGCGGATTCACATGACGGCAAGGCATCTGTGGTCAGCAATGTTAAGATGCTTCACATTCACCAAATGCACAGATATTGGCAACATTGTTGCAGACAGTTTAGGTGCAGGTACCCCCCCCATTCTCCTACACATGTGGTATTAGTTATCCCAGATGACTGTCACCTCCCTATCCTCTCACATGTCCAGGTGAGTGCCACCCTCATCATTGTCGAACACATAGCATCACTGTTACGAAATGGTATCCCTGGATGTGTGCTACATTCACCCCTGGAGGACATAGCACCACATGACAGACTGATATTAATCCCTGGCCATACTACAGGATATGTACCTGAACAGTGCCATACATACACAGTGGTCCCACACCAATGAGGAGGAACCTCTACTGACCCTGGGAACTACTGCATCATATGCACAACTGGCCTTGTGTTCTAAGCTATGGAAGTGTTAAGTATGGGCAACATGTACAGCAATATTACATATGTTTATATTTCAGGACTATGTACACACAACCTATCTCATGGACATACCTATAGATAGTGAACTATGATACATTTGGAGGTGTCACAGTATACACAGGATTAACCTGCTACTTTGCATTACCTGTGTTTGTGGCAGCTGTTGCTGTGCCAGTGGTGCTTGTTGCTGCTTGCTCCTTGCTGCTTGCTGCTTGCTGCTGTTTTTGCTGCTGGCTGTCCTTATGTTTGTTTGATTTCCCTCTCTGTCTCTCTCTTTCTCTGTAGGTTTTGTGCAATGAATGTATTGCATGAGTGTAGTGTGGGTACTCAATGCTTTTGTAGGTATCTGCATAGGTCCATGTGATGGCCTCTGCACCAATTGTAAGGCAGCATTTGCTAATTGCATGCAGCCAGGTGTGTACTGATTGCATGTCTCACTGTGATTTCAGGACACTGCTATAAAAGGGTATGTGAGATAGGCGTTGCCCTTTCAGATTGTAGGGCGTGGACCATGCTGGTATGCTGTTGACAGTGTTCTGTGAGTGTGAAGGTTAGTACATCTCCCATGCTTCATGCTGTGTTGTAGATTCAGGTTGCTGCATTTCTCTTGCCTGTTCCCTGTAGTGAGTGTGTATGCATACTGACACCTACAACTATATGTCATATGTATTGCTATATAAATATATATATATATCTGTGTACATATACATACTTTCATATATGTACATTAGCTGACATTATTGGGTACAAGCTAACAATTAGCAGGGCTGTTTCTGTTAACACTACACTAGTATGGGAATCCAGTAATTGGGACTATAAAAGTCTGCCTGACATGCTTTGGGTAGTAGACATACTATATTGCCTTTATCTTCATTCCTACTATTACATGTTCCACTTATTTAGCACTATATTCCTGTATGAGAGTCATGGCTTAGTGGTAGGTCATACAGACTAGTGTTACAATGGTCTTGTGGTAGGGCCTACTAGTATGCTTATATTCTGCTTTTGACTTGAGTATAGGGCCTATCAATCAAAGTGCTGGAGGCAACTTTAAGCAGTTAAAGGGGTTAGTAGGTCTCACAGGAGCCAGGCTGTGTTGCAGATTCTGGTTGCTGCATTTATTTTCACTGTTTCCTGTAGTGAGTGTGTATGGATACTGACACCTACAACTATATTTCATATGTATTAATATATATTTATATATATGTATGTGTAGATATACATACCTTCATATATGTACATTACCTTACTTTATTATGTACAAGCTAACAAGTAGCAGGGCTGTTTCTGTTAACACTGAACTAGTATGGGAATCCAGTAATTTGGCCATTGAAACTCTACCTGACATGCTTTGGATAGTACACCTCCTATATTGCCTTTATATTGATTCCTACTATTACATGTTATATTTATTCTAGCAGTGTGTTCTTGTAAGGTAGTCATGGCTTAGTGGTAGGTCATACAGACTAATGTTATGAAGAGACTGGCAGTGTGAATTTATTTTTCTTTGCAAACTTTCAAACTGAGTACAGGACCTGTCAATCAAAGTGCTGAGGCCACCTTTAAGCAGTTAGAAGGGTAAGTAGGTCACACAGGGGTCAGGTTGTGTTGCAGATTCAGGTTGCTGCATTTATGTTCACTGTTTCCTGTAGTGAGTGCGTATGGATACTGACACCTACAACTATATTTCATATGTATTTATATATATTTATATATATGTATGTGTAGATATACGTACCTTCATATATGTACATTACCTTACAGTATTATGTACAAGCTAACAAGTAGCAGGGCTGTATCTGTTAACACTGAACTAGTATGGGAATCCAGTAATTTGGCCATTAAAACTCTGCCTGACATGCTTCAGATAGTACATCTCCTATATTGCCTTTATACTGATTCCTACTATTACATGTTATATTTATTTTAGCACTGTGCTCTTGTAAGGTAGGCATGGCTTAGTGGTAGGTCATACAGACTAATGTTACCAAGGTCCTGGGTTCGAGACTGACAGTGGGAATTTATTTTTCTTTGCAAACTTTAAAACTGAGTACAGGACCTGTCAATCAAAGTGCCATAAAGGCACTTTTAAGCACTTTAAACCAGGTCTGCGCTCGTTTGCGCGGAGCTCACGCATGTGCACTGGCGGTGAGCTCCGCTAACACAAGCGCACACCCGCGCTAATTTCTTTGAAAGAAAAGAAAAAGGGGTGACAGGAAAGTGGTGAAAAAGGGAGAGGGTAAGACAGTAGGGAAACAAGCGTGGGATTTGCAGGAGGGATGTAGGTAAGGCCCATAGATGCCCATGTCTTTGGCAGCAACAGCTGTGCATTTCCATGTATTTTGGTGAGACATTGGAAACCTTTCACCCCTGAGAGAGGTGTCAGGACAACATTAATATTTGTTGTAGAGCCAATTGTAATTAACTGTTTCAATGTCAATCAGACATGTGTGCGACATGGACAGCTATGTATGGGGCGTAATTTTTTTGTGGGTACAGTGTGCCCTTTTTTTTTTTTCAGGTGACAGTGGTATGTCAGGTGAAGGAAGTTGGTATAGCTGGGGAGGTAGGTTGGGTAGGTTAACAGACAAGACAGACAAGACGATACAGGGCGTGTGTATGACACACGTGGGGGTTACACAATTGACGGGGACGGAGGTTGGGATATCCAAGATGCATGAGCCCACAGATGGCAACAGTGGAACTGATATCCCCACCCATAGGCAGTTGCCACTGTTCCTTCACAGCCCAGGACGGGGCTGTGCTAGGGGCTGTGTAGGCGGGGCAACGGCCGGGGCCGTTATCTGTGCCACACGTGCCTCGAGCTGGCGTAGGGGGCCAACAACAGTGTCTTGTATCTGCCTTCACACCACAGACCGGACACCTTGGAGGGTGAGGACGAACCCCTCCGCCACACTTGGAGAGGGGGGACGGGCCCCATCCCCTGCAGCGCTTCCACCCGAAGGTGGCACAGGGCCACCGGAGGGGGGTCCGACCTGGGCACTAGTGCCAGGTGCAGTCGCCAGCTGAGGTGAGGTGGGTCCGCTGGGACCTGCCTTCCCAAGCGTTCTAGGTTTGTGAGTAGTTATGTTAGTTTGGGTTAGTGGCATTTTATTCCATTCAGATTAGTTGTAACAGCATGCATTGGTATTCCCATCAAACAAACACCCAGATATTAACACCATTGAGCAAGGGCATATCAATATCACATGCATTAT
This sequence comes from Protopterus annectens, assembly GCF_019279795.1. Taxonomy (NCBI): domain Eukaryota; kingdom Metazoa; phylum Chordata; order Ceratodontiformes; family Protopteridae; genus Protopterus; species Protopterus annectens. The sequence continues at coordinate 1,087,815,235 of NC_056727.1, read as the reverse complement.
TTGAACAGAAATACACAGTCAAACAACATGCAGGGTTGATTAATGGCAACAGGCCATCAAATTTGCAGGTATGAACAGGGCACATACACAAACAGACATGCATATATTTTTGAAACGGACAAATGTCCATGATTAATGAAATGTTCACATACCATTATTTAGTGGGTGTTGTTATATGGAATTATAGGGTTGGGTGGAGATAGGAAGTGATGACACATTCATATGTTACACATTGATTTACATTTGTAATAGGTACACAATTAAGTTGAGGCTGATGTTTCAAAATAATTTTTATTTGACTGTCATGCTACACCTGTTACAAATACATCACTATCCTACTTATTTTGAATCTGATCAGATACATCATCCTGCTACACTTTGATGACAGGACAGTGGACAACTATGGCTGTTTAGTCTGTCAGATAATCATTCATTCTATCTGCAAATTGTTTATTGTGATCACCATATACAGAATTTGGCCTAGACATTCCAGATTCTGACACACTGAAATCAGTTTGGGATATTAAGATGTACTTCCCACATGCATTTAGTTCTGTAGAAACACACTGGGGCTACTATATTCAGGGGTTATTACTACTTTATTTATTCATACATGACCCTTTCTGTCACTCTCACACATCCTGCAACTTCACAGTTCAGGCTGGTACTTCTAGGCTTTGTTCACATGTTAGACTGGTGGTGATTCAAACACTTTCCAACAGCCTCACTTCTGTCATGATTCAGCATTTCAACAGGGATATATCTCACATATGACTACCTCAGATTCTGAAGCTGTACTCTTGAGACTACTGCAGGTTACACTATATTTAATTAATGGTGGGACATCTGAATTACAGCACTGTTTAATTCTATCAATTATATTTCCAGTTACACTTGCATACTGATGAACTTGTTGCAGCCATACCTGCAGACTTTCAATTCTTGCTTGCACATTATATTACTTTTAATCAATACACTGCAGTGTTCTGATACATGCTGCAGTATAATATTTATTTACAAGTAATGGGTGGGGTTACTAACCTGCATGGTGGCGCAGCCGCACCAGCCTATGGGCATACATCTCGCGGTTCACAGAGCGGACACCTGCAGCTGTAATACGAAAGAAGTAATATTGGACTACACATCTCCATGGTATCAGCCAGTTGAAATCCTTACATACATAAGTAAAATGTAACTTACTCAGTAGTGGGGCGTTGGGCATATCCTGGGCCTCCTGGATCCATTCGGTCAACTGGTCTTGCTTGCGTCGCTTCAGGTCCGCATGGTGGTGACGGACCTGCTCACCAGTGCGTGGAATGCCAGTAGCACTGGTCAGATCATGAGCCAACTGGTCTCATGCCTCTGCCCTATATGCTCCCCATGAGACCTGGCCCTGCATGAGTTGGGCCTCGTGATGATGGACAAGGAGCCAGACCATGTATCTGGACTCCTCAACGCCCCAACGCTGTGCTCGAAAGCAATGTCCCTCACCTACTCCACTCATTCTGACTGCAGGTCTGTTCTACAATCATTTCTGCTGTGTATTCCCGCCTATGGGGCTTATATATGCCGCTTTTCCCGCACATTTCTCTGATTGGCCATTTTGGAATTGTATCTACTTCACTGAAAATGCTTTATCATGCTCCATTCTGGATTTTATCCCATATATATGCTATTTCTGCATTTCTAGGTATTGCTGTCATGGCTTAGTGGTTTAGTACCTTGACTCTAGTGCATGGTATCCTGGGTTCGAATCTGGCAACTGATTTTTGATTTTCCTGACAGAAATGAGTTGAGGACCTGTCAATCAAACATGCCAAAAGCACTTTTAAGCACTTAAAAGCAGGTCTGCGCTCATTTGCGCGGAGCTAACGCATGCGCACTGACAGTTAGCTTGTGGGAACGACGCACAAACGGTGTGCGCTGGGATAAACCTTAATTGGCTAGTGACACACATGTTCAGCTCAGCACAGCTAGTTGCAAACAGTTTCAGCCTGTTAAACCGGTGCTTAGCAATGGGCATGCAGTTTGCAGCTTTTTAAACACTACTCAGCTACAGGCAGTCTGTCTCACAGCAGCTTAGCTATCAGTACATTTCTGACTATTTTTATTATTGTGTTACTTCTAAATATATGCTCCATTTCATTCCATTTTACAAAAGGGAATACTTTTACATTTGTACAATACTGTCAGGGGGCTTTGTAGTGCTTATTTACAAAAAAAAAAAAGGTTGTTGTGGGGGCTCGAACCCTGCCTGCCTACTCTTAGGCCAGCAACTCTACCGCTAAGCTACTACTTCTTGGCTTGCTTTGCATATTTAGTTCTTATATCCTTTTCCACCGACTGCTAACTGCAATTGCGCTAGTAGCACCCCCGCCACACGAGCGCACACAGTAGCAAACATTTACGGGGTTTAAAAAAAATAAAACAGGTTTTAATTTAATTTTATAACATCTCTGCACTTTATACACTGATGGTCTGTCGGGGCATGTGTTGTGTAGTGTGTTTATTCACATTTCCATGGCCTCTCTCGTGGCTGTTTACTTTCAGCCATTCTAGTCTTCCGGGGGCGTGTCCGCTTGCAGGGCTTAGCCTATGGACACGCCCCCTACTCTCTTACACGGACCGTGTAAGAGTTACTAGTGTGATTCAGCATGCCTCATGCACCTCATGCATATGCATGACATGCTGACATCACACCGTTTAACTGCAGCCTCCGTGTAAGAGTTATAACTCTTACACGGAGGCTTCCTGAATCTGGCCCATAGTCTTTTTACTTTATAGCAGAAATGCAGTACGAAGTTAAACTATTCTTTGGTTATGTTGGCTCTTAAGAGATACTGCTCTGTTCTGTTTCTTCATACAGAAAGTGTTCTTTTCCACATCTATAATATCAAAATAAATGTTTTTGCTTTAAATCTGTATGAACTTGTTGACAGTTAAAATAATCTTTCTTGACTTTTTTAATAGGTCATGGTTGAAATTTCAGGTCACGTACTTGAACTTCAACTTGTGATAATCAGAATAGTGAAACTGAAGCTATGAATAATGTGGGAGGAGTCTATACTAGGTTTGATGATGCAGTACCTTAACTGTCTTCCACTATACTCTGAGGCAAACAGTGGTAGATTAGAATGTTTAAGTAACATAGGTTAAGTAGAGTATTTTTAAAGTTTTAAGTTTTCTACTCCATTATTTTAGTCTTTGTCCAGAATTCTAAGGCTAAGAAAGACTGTTTTTCAAGATGAATGTGTTTCTGTAAAATTCAGACTGATTTTTTTTCTTTTACCCCCCCCCCCCATTGTTTTTTTCTTTGCCCAGAATTCTAGGGATAAAAGGCTGTAGTTAAGGAGCAGGTTTACAGGTAACGTGTGTGTGTGTGTGTGTGTGTGTGTGTGTGTGTGTGTGTGTGTGTGTGTGTGCGTGTGCGTGTGTGCATGCATGTGTGTAAGATAGGGAGAGAGAGGGAGACACTGAATAGATATTAATGCAAAACTGTTGCAATGCTACCAATTATTACGAGCAAGAGAGAAAGGATGGTAACATGACTGCTTATTTCCGAATGTCATAGTTTTACTATATAGCTTTATTTTCCTTTTTCCTTGCAAAACTTTTAGTATTCTGATCATTGAACTAGTAATGCTAGTCTTCACAGTTTCAGCATTGTCCCAAAAATTCACATTAATGCAAACACTGTTGTTTTATTCATTTTTTAAGTGAATTATGTGCGTGTGACTGAGTTGATGATAAATCTTAACTGTTGTGTTAATTTCAGAATGTCCCAGGTTTTGCCAGATAGTTTAGAAGATTTCCTTACAAAATGTTTATTTTTTACTCGTAAAGCACTGAGGATTGTATTGTCAGTAAAGCCAGTTTTACAGTATCGAACTTGTTCCAAAAATGCAGATTAAAGTAAATGTTGTTTTATTAACTTTTTAGGTGAATTATGTACTCTTGAGAGTTGTTATAACTGCTGTGCATGTGTTTCTTTCTTTGGCTCACTTCTTTTGTACCCACTGAAAGTATTGCACTGACCTTCCTTCAGTGATAGTTACTTTGTGGGTAGTACGGGTCATTTCATTTTTTTTTTCAGTCCGTGCTACTCCAGTTTTTCCACCTGTACTTGTGGAATGAATTGGTTCTTTTCTTTGGAAGGGATGCAATGACTGAACACAAAAATAGAAACCTTGAACATTTTCTCCTTTTTCAGAGCTTCTCTGAACCAATTATGACCACACCAAGACAACCAGTTTCAATATTAAAAGGAAAAGTTGATCTCGAGCACCAGCAATTTCTTTGTCGACTTCAGTAGAAGCGTACCTTGCTTGATACATATGGATAAAGTTGCTGTTATGAAGAATTACAATCTTAAGTGACATTATCTAAATAAGCAGGGTGAGCAAAGGGCTGAGAGAGTAATACAACTAAAGACCAGTATGACTGCATAACAAAAACTTTTCTATAAAAGTAGGAAAGAAGCAGATCTGGCAGTTATGGCAAGTTACGGTGTGTATAAAAAGATAGCTAAAACTGTGAAGTCATATACACAGAGTGATTTTATGAAAGAATACATGATTCATGTGGCTGACATTGCTTGCCCAGACAATAAGTACTTGTTTTCAAATATCAGTTTGTCTGCAAATACCATTGCTGAAAGGATAACTGAGACATCATTGGATATTTATCAGCAGCTATATCATAAAGTAACTAAATGTATTGCTTATTCTGTAGCTCTTGATGAATGCATTGCTATCACTGGCACTACACAGCTAGTTATATTTGTCAGGGGATCAAATGTTGGCTTTGAAGTCAATGAACAGCTTTTGATTTTGATAGCATTGCATGGCAGGACAACAGGAAACAATATTTCCAAGAAGCTGTGTGATGCAATTGAGAGAGCAGGACTCCTTTTTAATGGATTGACTGGTATAACCGCAGATGGTGCCGTTTCACTGGCTGGTAAGAAAATTGGTGTTGTAATCTTAATACAGAGAACGGAACAGAAAATGAACAGGCACCCACAGTTCTGTAATGTACTTTGCAGTGTCACTAAATTCTCAGAAGGTGATGTCAGTGGTTATTAAATGCATAAATTACATTCATTCAAGGGTCTTGCAGCATTGACAGATTTGTGCGTTTCTTGAAGATACAGATTGCAGTTATCAGGATACTCTCTAAGTTACTCAGTCGGGGAAACATGCTGGCAAAATATTAAGACCTGAGAATATAAACTGAAGTGTTCATGGCGGAGGTAACTAATGCATGCAGAACTATCAGGAAGAAATGTACTGCTTCATTCTGAGTGATTTTCTAAAGACTATGGCAACTTGATTTAAAAAAAATATTTACACCTGTTATTTCAATTTCAGCTAGTCATCCAGGAACATCTTGTCTGTCAATTAGGGCAGACGATTAATGCTCTGAGCTGTTAGCAAGCTGCTTTTTGTAGCTAAAGATACAGTGTCTGATTCCTTCTTGAGGTAGACTCTGAGAAGTCACTTGACAGTGTGATCCCTTGTGACTATTGAGCATACCTTGTTAGAAATTTATAAAAAATGTGTCTGTATACCAGTGACACAAACTCCAATTTATTACCATTAAAGAGCACATTATGAATAGACAGTGGAGCTATGGAGGGCCTATAAATAACACAAAGCTCCATAGCAACTGCTTTGGACAAGCTGTATTTAAACTGATTGAAACATATCCAAGAAAGGATGCCAGTTTTCAATGGGCTCTGAATATGGCACAGACTCCAGAGTGAAATAGGGGCAAATAAGAGTACCATTTTAACAGCAATGATCCTGTAACACTCTGTCTGCTAACCAAGTGGCAGCATACAATTCATTAAAAAAAATGGACACGGTATGGCACTACAAAGAACCCACAACAAACTTTGGAGCCACTATTAACCCCCTCCCCTCTGGAAGTGTCTAAAAAGGAAGGAAACATACAAGGACTGAACTAGAAAACTCACATTATGCCAAGGCAACTGATAAAAATATGGTGGCAACCATGTCAAAATCAAAAGTGAGATCTAAGAAGGGATGAGGTGAGATCAAACTTAAGGGAAACTGGATAAAAACTACTATCTCTGAATCAGTGCTCATGGTTCTTTTCCAGAAAAAAAAGTGGATTACCTCTCTGCAGGTGAGGGGGGAAACAGGCTCCGCAGTGGAATCATTTAAATATATTGTGGTTTTACTCAAGGTGGAGGAGGTAGAAAGTGAAAGGTTGACCAATAAATGAGTGTGGAGGCATAAGTGCCCGCAGGCATTGTGCCATATTATGGAAGTAAAGTGATAATATCATAGTTAATCTGCACCCTCATTCTCACCCAATATCATGAGTCTCAAATAGTAACTAAAGGGATGACATCATAGATGCAAGCAAGAAACAAAAAAAAAAGAGCTTTCTTTACAGGATTATTAAACTCATTGCATCTTGGACTGTGCCTACCTATTTTTTTATTGTTAGTAAGTGTAATGCTCACCTCTGCTGTGTTTAATATGTCTTATGTGGGAATGTGCAAGCACTTCACCTCATCAAACCTGTTTTTATTTTTGTTGTAAATACTTCTGACACCTGTTTCCTTGTGCCCTGCCCAGCTGTTCTTAAAACTGCTTATATGTTTCTAAGCTGCCATATAACTGGTTTACAAAATCAGAGAGACAGATAATAAGTAATTATGTCATTGAATACTAAATATATATACTCCAAATGATGAAAAGCAGAAGTTTTTAATTTATGTCATGAGGCAAATAGTAAGACATTCACAAGTTTACTAGTTAAAGAATTCTGTCTTTACAAATAACTTGGATCATAGACACAGGTGGGGCTATGATAATTATGTCACTGCTTTGCTTGGTAGACAGCAAGATGGTTACAGTTAGCACTGAAATACTAAGCATAAATGGGATCATGGATATAAGCTCGGTGATTAATGATTTCTGACGTGTCCACCTATCCAACTTTGTTAATTTTGAAACAGCTGTAATAAATGTGCAGTTTGTTTTAGTGACACAACGTAAAAAGCAACACCTCCCATTGTAAGAATGCAATGAATGTACAGGTAACATCAGTTGTTAATGATAACCACTTCAGAATCATCCAATACCTTCTCCGAAAACATTTCCACATATTTGCATATGCCTATCGGGCCACCTGTTTCACATGTTATGTTTTCCAGCACTGGACTTTGTTGAAGGTTTTCCTGAGTTAATTAGCTACACCTCTCTCTTTCTCACTTGCTCTCTCTCTCTCTCGGGTGTATTGATTCCAGAAATGCAGTCACATTTATTCTCTTCTTTCACTACCATCAGCCTAAAATACACCTGATTTTATTTTACATTTTGTTGTAAATAAGTCAGAACACTTGCAGGGTTCTTTCACTGATCAGCATGACAACAGTTAGGTTATAAATTAACTTTGGAAGAATGTTCTTTCAATCGCAGATCTTTAATAGTTTTCAATTTGCGAGTAAATACAAGTAGGAATTAACTTCTTAAGCAAATCCCTGTCTTTGGGATTGTAAATTAACAGAATGCTTACCTAAATCTTTAAGGCTTCAACTATATTGTAGCTAAGACTACGTTAAATACCATGATTTTATGTGCTATTACTAAGTGAAATGCTTTGCTACAGAAATTAAACAACAGAAGCCTAGCCATCCATAATTAACAATTTTTAAAAGAATAGTCAGCATTTTTTTCCTTGCTAAGTATTATAACTGTTTACTTATTCTAGAATAAGTCTTTGCCTTTAAAGTCATAGTGCTCACAAACTGTAAAATGCAGATATCTGACCAGTAATAAATGGGCATTTCCCCTGTCATCCTCTGGCTAGAAGAAAAGAGTTAACCCTTGAATTTCCACTTGTCACATGTATGCTTCATCACAAAATATGCAAACATTCCAGTTTATCCTGTTCCATTGCTCTGCAGAAGATTACAACATGCATTATTCTTATACCCTAGATGGTGCTATTTACTATTCCAAGCAAACAATTTTCACCATTGTAACCAGAATCTTGCCCCTAATATGACTACTCCCCACTGTAACCAGAATCCTGCCTCTAATACGACTACTCCTCACTGTAACCAGAATCCTGCCCCTAATATGACTACTCCCCACTGTAAACAGAATCTTGCTCCTAATATTACTCCCCATTGTAAACAGAATCTTGCCCCTAATATGACTACTCCCCACTGTAAACAGAATCTTGCCCCTAATATGACTACTCCCCACTGTAAACAAAATATTGCCCCTAATATGACTACTCCCCACTGTTATCAGTATCCTGCCCCTAGCATAACTATCCCCACTGTTACCAGAATCCTGCCCTGAACATGACTACTCCCACTGTTTCCACCATCCTGACCCTACCGTAACTACTACTCACTGTTACTAGAATCTTCCTCGGACATAACTGCCCCCACTGTTATCAGCATCCTCCCCTTAATATGACTTTATCATGACTTTACCACTGTTACCTGTACCATCCAACTATCACGAGTATGCATCACTTTTAACAGTATCCCACCAATTGCTCATGTAACCCACAATGCCCTACTGACAATTATTTCAGTATATCTAGATGTCTTAATACAATATTTGATTGGTCTCCTGTGTGGACTTTGCAGAGAAAGTTGCTTAATAAAATGACATGGATCTCATCTGAGTGTAACATCTTGGTTATACTAGGTTCATGCTCTACCTTGAGTGATTGAAAGTATTCTGAAGATGATCTGCTGTCATAACAAATCCTGCTCTACCCATAGCTTTCTGCATTTTCAGGTTTTCTTTTCATCATTCCTTTCTAAAGCCACGTAGAAGCACTTTCTCAGATTCCTGTATTGTTTTGACTATCGCTCAACCAGCCGCTTGTTCTTATTGGTCAGTGTCTTAATTATTTCTTTATTTCAGTTTTGAAAATAGAGTAGGTCCTACTCAACAAAGTCATTCAGGGATATACATTTAGTAGAAAGGCTATTCTTAAATAAATGTACATCAAAGTATCAAAAGCAGTGAATGGCTACTCATACAAATTAAACAGGACTTGGAAGAACAGAATACTTCATTTCTTTCCATTGATTAAAAGAGACATTCAAAAATGAAGTGTGAGAAATGCTTAGAAATATGTGGAACCAGAGTAGTGATAACCCTTCAGCCCTTCAAATACAAACACACAAACACACACACACACGCACACACACGCACGCACACACACACACACACACACACACACACACACACACACACACACACACACACACACACACACACACACACACACACACACACACACACACACACACACACACACACACACACACACATACACATGTGCACACACACACACACACACACACACACACACACACACACACACACACACACACACACACACACACACACACACACACACACACACACACACACACACACACACACACACACACACACACACACACACACACACACACACACACACACTCACTCTTTGGACTATGCAATGCTTGCTAAAGCTGTAGTCTGTAGAACAAGTTGCAGTGTCATAGATAATTCCTGCAAAATTTATTTTGAAGATGGCTACTCATCTTACAGAGAGTGAGGCTTTGTTTGGCATGCCACCATGCTGTCATTAAAAATGCATCTTTTCACTGTGTCAGTTGTTCTTTTTTTTTTGGTTGACAGGTTTCGACACGTTTTATGATACCTTTCTTTTGTGATTGTAATGACAATGTTATCTCGGGATCCAGTTATCTAGTTAAAGTCTTCCACATGTGTTTTTGTGTGATAGCTAAAATGGGTAAGCTGAATATTATGGTTAAGTGCAAAGGCAAATATGATCCTAAGCATTAAAGAAGGTTTAGTAGCTAATCAATCACTCTCACTGAAAAATTGCAAACAGATTATTGTACATCAAGGCTTTTTATTTGGATATTTTTCTTATAGATTTAATAACAGTCAATAAAAAGTATCTTTCAAGAAAGAAAGACATTTTAAGAGAACAGTAGACTGAGCTGTTTCAATTGGAATCCTGCAAAAAGCTCATAAATCATAATTAAGATCACATTTTTTGAACCAATCTACCTTAGGAAGCTTAATGTGAAGAACTCCTCTCAAGAACTGCTTAAACACCAAATCCATCATGAGACACACAGATGTTCCTCTCACCAGGCTGGATAAGGTGAAGGTCACGGTCAGCTGTCTGTCAGGTGCCAGGATCTGCCATATCACACATGCACTCAAATCTCTCAACAACAGGTACTGTTATGATTCTGTCATAGTCCATGCTGGTGTGAATGACTTGAGATGTACCTCTCTAGACTATATGAAAAGAGACGTGACTGAGCTCTCTGACTATGTGTCTCAGGCAGGTATGTCCTTAGCCTTAGGCAGCATTTTACCTTCACCTAGAATGAAACCTCAATACAGACAGAAATTGATTGACTTCAATAATTGGTTTAGTTTTTGGTGTCTTTCTAAGGGGATCCACTATGCGTCAGCCTGGGATGACATGATGTACAGACCTTGATGCTTTGCCAGAGATGGTCTTAATCTCATATGTCACCCCTGTGATTTTGGCTACCAGATTTGTCTCCCAGAGGTTACCACACCTTTGGAATAGCCTCCCAGTTCACATTAAACAGAGCACCTCATTGGCCCTCTTCAAACACAATCTGGATGATTGGATGGAAAATTGTAAATTCACCCTGGGGGTTCCACCTGTTTCCCTCTTGGACAGGGTCAATAGGTGCTGATCATGGTAACAAGGTTAACAACTGGCTAGGCTTATAAGAGCCTCAGGCCAATAGCCTAGTAACTTCCTATAATCATATGATCCTATGCAAATGGGCAATCAACATGAAGTCTTAAAATGTCAGTTTGGGCCTTATGCACACTTACCTTCACCACAATGCTTTGCCTCAAGTCTGTAACTTGCCCCAGTTGCCATTTCATCCCAGAAATAAAATAAAAATTGCCCCATGTAAATAAATGCATCTCCTGTCATTGGTTAGCCACCACACATAAAGTTAGGGTCATGTGTGACATGCTGATATCATTGAGTGGTGAGAAGGTATAATGCCCATATGGTGATGGTAATATTTAGAAGGCAGACAGAGCAGAAGTAGCATGTCCATCTGGCAGACTGCAAGGGTCACATAACGCAATGAGGATGGGGAGTCTGCCTTCCTGTAGTAGGTCCACATGCCACTGCCAATATCCATACCAGCTTCTATGATTTCAGCATAGTACTATGATTTTTGCAATTCAGATTTAGCCCAGAGAGTCAGACCTGGTTATGGGGACATATCTGGTCTTATAAATAATTTAAGTGTATACAGAAATCCTTTATAATTTACTATATGGGGTGTTTTACAGGAAGAAACTTCTAGTGTGATATATAAGAAAATGCTCTTCTTTCTGATCCATTGGTACAATTTCTAAAAGTCAACAGTATAATGTTTAATTTTCAGAGTTGTGAGGCAGTGGCAGTAGCGAAGGAGATGCAAGCTATTTTCAACAGTCTTTTAATACAAAAACAGCAGGATAATAAATAGTTGTTAAGCAGAATGCATGAAGGTGTGGCAAGTGTACATAAAGCTAATGTACTACATGGCTGCATGCCAAGGTATGGAATGTGGTCACAGAAGAAGAGGTAATACATTGTTCTCCCTCACTGAAGAAAAATTGAAAACCTTCCAACATAGCAGAATGCGCACAACTGTGCAGTTACAGAGACATGGTTTAAAGCTGCAGAGAGTACCCCAGCTGTGCAAGGTGTCAGTGCCTTCCACACATTCTGACCAGCAACTGCACAGACAGGGGCTAACAGTAGTGGTGTCTCATTCTAAAGCAATAGCAATCATACCTCTGGGTTAATTAAACTTGATGATTCACTGGAGTTGCTCCATGTTCAGATTGCCAAAGACAAAGTCACAAAAAATATCCTAGCAAACTCTAGGTCCCCAGCTATGTCTCATGAAACCCATAACTCATACTTAGACCTATTAGAGACACTCACCATTCAACCAAGCACCATACTCATGGAGCACTTTAATTACCCACCTATGAACTGGGAATCATGGCAGAGCCCAAATTTTCAGAGGCAGAGGATTCCTATACATTGTAAACACAACACTCTGGACCAGTTAGTGCATACACCTACTAGAGACACAGACATATTAAACCTGCTACTCACAAATATGGCAGAACTCTGCACCCCCACCCCGCACCCACCCAGTGGCATGTCCTCTCTGGTAAACTTGGACCATAAAGTAGTCACCTTCAAGATAAGAATCTGTAACCTTAGCAAACTCTCTAAAAGTTAGAAACTACCCAAAGGCAAACTACCTATTATCAAGTAATAACCTGTCAACATTTCAAGTCCCACCAAATACTGATAACACAGAATATGCAGAATTAATCACAGAAGCTATGGGCAACCATGTCAATGAATGTATAGAGGCCTATATGCCTATATGCCTACCAGAAGTAAGCCAAAAGCTAACTCAAAAAACAAGCCACCCTGGTGTAATCCAACATTAAAGGGCTGTACAATAAAAGAAAAAAGTCATAGCCAAGACTAGGAAGTGTAACACCCAAAAAGATGAAAGCTCTCTCATCAAACTGACTATACAACTATGAGGACTAATTAAATATGGCAAAGAAAAGGCCAAGCACAGCCATAAGGCCTTATTTTGCTATGTCCTAAACCTCAAAGGTAGCACACAACAATGTGCTGAGATGTTGGTAAATGGAGTCACATTCATGGAATGTGAAGATATAGCAAATCATCTTGTTGACAAATTCAGTTCTGAATTTACCTCCCACCCAAAACCACCACCCAGGAAATATCATATAATATAACCCCATCCAATCAGTAAGGAGAAGGTTTTAGATCCAGTCTCTAAGGGCAAGAATACAGCTTTGGTGTTCCCCAGTAACATCACAGGATGCTTCCTAAATAGCCTGAAATATGACCTCTCAGGGCCACTGGTGTCACTCCACACAGGCTTTGTGCCTGCAAATGGAAGACTGCAATGGACCCATTAGTCTGACTAGTCTCATATACAAAAAAAACATGGAAAGAATTTTCATGGAAACTGTTAGACATTGGACCCAACCCATTCTGATTTTGTCTAAGGCAGGTCATGCCTACTGAATCAGGTGGACTTTTTTGAGACGGTCACCATGGCAATGGATGAGGGGAGAATAGTGTTTTCTGCCTACCTTGACTGAGCTAAAGCATTTGATACAATACCTCACTAATGGAATTAGGCATAAACCCCTATGGTTTTTACTGGATAGACAGCTGACTCACAGACAGGACCAAGGAGGTTAGGATTGGAGAGATCACTTTCACAAAAAGGCCAGTCATTAACAGAATACCTCAAAACTCTATGCTGGGTCCACTCTTCATTGTTATCTATTTTTCAGCTATCAAGGCCAATGTCAAGAATCTCTGCCCCCTCCCCCAAGATACTAACATCTTGCAGGATGGTCTAACACAGACAAACTGGTGCAAAGAAATGTATAATAGCTCCTTTTGGGAAGTTGGCCACTTTGGGAAAATACCTTATTGATAAAACACCCCTAAAAGTAAACATAGTAGTCTGGGATTTGGGGACTCATGTAGATAGTAACCTGCATTTTGACCAACATGTATTGAAGGTAGTAAGAAAAGCATTCTATGTCACTCATCTTGTAAGTGACATCATGGCCCCTAGGCCCATAGAAGTCATTGTGTCACTGTAATCAGCCCACATCTGATCAACCATTGAATATAATGCCCCCTTCCTGAGTGACTTGACCAGGCATAAGCAACAAGTTGAACATCCACAGAAGGTCATCACAGAAAGAATACAAGATGTGAACACAATGCCCTATGCAGATCACCTCAAATCCCTATGTTTATATCATGCTTCCTACAGACAACTTAGAGGCAATTTATGTCTGGCATAAAGGCATCCTTACATCACACTCTAATTGACTTTTTGCATAACCCACAAAATGAACCAGAACTACTAGATATAAGGATTTAAGCTTTGCTTGCAACTTAAATATAGCATGTTAGATGGACAGGTAGTATCTCAAAGAATCCACATTCTCTGAAATAGGCCTCCCATCAATGTGAAGCAGAACCCTTTCCTAACCCTATAGAAGCACAACCTGGATTAGTGGATGGGAAATCTGAAATTCACCCTTGGTCTGACACATATAGACCAAGGCAACCATTAAATCATAACCTCACCAACATACACCTCTTAAAATAACCTGTAAGACACAATAATCCATGGGTTACATTTGGATTGCATGGCAAGGCTTACAAAGTTCCCAGTGTTTGTTAGCCTAGTATACACAATAGAACCTATGACATTGTACCCAAAGAAAGAACTATATAACAAAATGATAAAATTTACAGAACATTGGAAATTATGCTGAAGAAGGCCATGGACTAAACCACAAAGTGCTTGTGAAAAAAATGTTTTTCATTCTGAGCTAAGGAACAGCTGATTCAGAGTTCTGTCATAGTGGTGTAAGGCTAAGTAGGAATCAATCATAGGTTATTTAAGCAATAACCGATGATGTATTATGGTATATTGAAGATTTACCCATGGTTGGCATGGTTTACGATTAAATAAAGCCAACTGAGTCGGTTATTGCTATTATACAATGACATTATTTAAGGGAAAAAAAATGTACTTTTCTTAAATAATGTCTTTGTATAACGGCACATTACTGTTCTTCTGCCAGTGGTGGTATACTGCTTCCTTGTGTTGATGTGCTGAGCATGCGTATGGGACTTGAGTTCCCACACGTACCCAGTGCATCAATGCTTTGAAATGGATGCAAAGTAGAAAAGAAAGTCTTTGTTGCTCTGTTTTAATTAAAAAACTTTAGGGCAGTTTAGGTGTAGGAGAGAAACAGCATGGAAGAAATATAGTATTTTGTCCAAGCTGCCTCTCTGGTATGTCCGGAGTCTAGGCTGAAAATTTTATTTTTATTTTTTAAAAAATAAAAATAACATTTAAACAATATACCAATGGAAAGAAGTCTTTTTCCATTGGTATATTGTCCAATCAGTGTGCATTTTTTCAAACATTAATGGGGAGTCATTGTATAATACACATTATTGTAACTATTTATCAGTTCCATGTTTCTATCAATACCGTCATTAGTTTGTGCCACAACCCAGCCCACAAAGATAAAGGCAAAACAGGAACAAAATGAGTTCCTAAATCACATGAAATAGAAAACAACAATAACAGACTGATGATAAATACAAACACATTTACAAATGAACATATTTAGACATTCAAAATGCCTTAACAGTAGTCATCCGTTAAAGTAATATACACATATATTCCTTTAACAATACTAACTGGAGAAACTAATACAATCTGTCACTGTTGTGATTTATGTGAATATTAATAGGATGGAGAGAAAACAGTTGTTTTCAGAAAATAAAAAATATATATTTTAGTAAATTAGTAAAATAATGATGGTAGGCAATTTTAACAACGAAGGAAGAAGGCTAAACAGAGTAACTGCAGATTGTTGCAAGTTATTATGCATTGATGGGTGGGAAAATAAGTATTAAGAGATGAGTAAAACAGGGAAAATGGAATATATTTCAAAAGAAAGGAAATAAAGATGTTGGAAATGACATAGGATGAGTATGGAGGTGTAATATGTCAATGGAGAGAGATTATGGAACAATTTAAAATATTGTTAGCTTGGTGAAAAAGTTTTTATTTGTAATTTCAGAAAAAGACATATATTTATTTATTTATTTTTATTTTATATTTGATTACTGGGAAAGTCCAGCTGGGCACATGTCCTTTTTCAGTGGAGGCCCAGAGCGAAAAGCTCCACTTAGTACATATAAGTTGATGCCAATAGTAGATCGTCAAGTAAAACTTTCTTTATTTTTCCATAAAACATCAGGTGTAAATGTTAAAGGCAAATAAACTATCTTTATACTTGGCTTTTCGGCGGGAAAACCAAAGGACCAAATCACAATTAAATATCAATTAAAACAGTTTGTATTACATTTAAAGCGGCAATGGCCTGACATTAAGCAAGTGATATAAATTCTATCTCAAAATCATTCAATGGCAGAGATATCCAGTGCTCTTTAGATATAATGTAGTAAGTGTATGGCACACAACTATAGTATCGCGAAAAACAGATACTGCACTGAATCATTATTGTTTAAATAAATTAAAGCCAGTCAATATTAGCTTGCATTTTGTCAAACACTTGCATAAATTACAATGTAATATTACTCCATGCTCGTTTTCCTAAAAATGTTGTATTCCTATAACAAGGAACACTTAATATCACATTAAAGTTCATTAAACATTTAAAAAGCCGGCGGAACTATCGTTTAAAACTAGGTCAACAGACAACATAGAGTCTATATGACTCAAAGGGTAATGCGCCTTTTTAAAACAATGCTGCTGAAAGAATAACATTGGACCCTTCAGACAAACTAAAAGCAGTCATCAAACAACCATCAAACCTCGAACTCTTAAAAACCAAACATCATCCATCAATATCGCTAATGCACAATATCCCAAACACCCAACAACCTTTACAACTGATTTGAAAATAAAAATCTCAAGACAGAAACAGAAACATAATGTATAGTAACAAGGCTATTCACCATGTAAAACATAACTCATACTTTCCAACGATACTCAAAAGCCGGACTCAGGGACATTCATATACAAGATCGCCTGGCATCCAAAACTGGTTACTCATTCATTTCAAGCTCTCCAAATATCTGTCACTCTCATATAAAACTACATGACAAAATCTGTAATAAAGGTACCTGGCGGATAAACTACCACCATATCTTAGCTTATTAAAAGGAGGTACTTAGCTACCAGATAGCTAAAGAAGTCAAAAAACTGCCCTCAATAGCAAAACAAAACAAAACAAATCGGCATTTAAGCCTCATCCGGCAGTGTCGCTTAACCGGCAGCATCCCAAACGACCAACAAACAATTATAAACTAGTAACATTTAAAATATACTTAATAAACTTAAGAAGCAACCAAAATCTATAGTAGCGAAAGCTACTCACACTCACAAACAAAACAAGACAAAACAAGGCAAGACAAGAGCAATCAGCGTCAGAGATGTTTGTATTCAGGAGTACTGATAGCCGAAACTGACTGCTCATATCTCTGATGCTCTCAAAGTCTCTGCCACTACCACATATAACTACAAAGCAAGGTATGTAGCGAAGATATCCAATGAGTAAAATACAACCATGTCCAAGCCTATTAAAAAATATATAGCTACTGAGTGAAATAATCAAGGGACAACACACGATACCAAAAACAAATGGATGTTCAAAGTCAATTGCAGACAAATATAAACCTAGTTCAAAACAGCATAAATAACTATTAAAAATGAAAATGAAAACACAATATTTTTGCTATCTAACCATAAGTAGACCATAAAAATATGGGTTGAATAACAAGTCCACCAAGGCCAAAGAGTCCAAAAGGTGACTGACATCAACAGAATTTCCTTACTATATAGATGGCTGCATCATCATGACCATCAAACTAAAAATAAAAATAATAATATTCTCAACATTTTATAGAATTAATAAAAACATATTAGTTAATTAAACTAAATTTCTAATGACATATATATTAGATGTTCAATACTTCTTTCGATTATCCAAAACAGGTTTGATAGATACTGAATAATTAATACCTGGGGTCATATGTGCCTTTAAGATGAAAATCCATTTCAGTTCTCTAATGGCTAACTGGTTATTACTATCTCCTGCTCTAGGGCTCAAGGGCAACATTTCCAAAACTTTGAACCCAAAAGTATGACTGGGATGCTCCATAACATGTTTAGCTAGGGCATTAGATTCTTTTTCTTTCCTGATGTCATAACAGTGGTTATAAACCCTGTTCTCTTGGTTAGGCCCACAAAAATCACATGTAGCTAAGTATATCAAATTGCTACTATTACAATCACTATAGAATCTTGGAATAAAGGAAAAAATACCTTCAGGATGTATGAAACTAATCTTATTAGATATAAAAGGGCACATCGAACATCCACCACATGGAAAGGTACCCAATTTTTCATGAACAATGCTGTTAAATGGAGATATATGCTCTGAGCATAGATTTTCTTTCATGTTCTGAGAAGTTCTATATGTAAATCTAGGATATTCTCCAACTATAGTTTTTGTAAAGGTATCTGTAACCAACACGTTCCAGTTTCTAATAATGATCTTATTTAAATTGAAACTGTCACTAGTACATATAAGTTGAGCAAACTTTTGAGTACATAACACATACAATTTAATAAAGTTTGAGAATACTATAAATTGCAGTGTCACATATATGTGAACATACATAGCAAAATAGATTCCATACAAACATTAAATAGTTACTATACAGAATTAGTTAGAAATACACATACAGAGTTTTTTCTGAGCACAATGTACCACCTATTTATCAGAGCTTAAAAAAGTATCAGCTTAGAAGAAGTATTCATGTTAGCTGAGGGAGACAGTTTAATCGGGAGAAGTACATGGGCATTGCCACTTGTTGAATAAGTGAGTTTTTATCATTTTTTTAAATTGAGTTACAGCTGTGGAAGATGTTATGTTAGTAGCTAGTGCATTCCAGATGTTGGCTATGTCATTTGAGTAGAGGGCTTCTCCAGCAAGATGGTTGGCTGTGGTTATTTTTATAATGGGTATGCTGAATAGTTAGATATGCTAACATTAACAGCACCTCTGGATTGCTCTGAAGTCTAGAACTGCACATGGCCCCTGAGTGCAAATAATTTTCTCAGAACGAGTACACTACATAGCCTCTTTCCTGCTTATGCAGCTGAATCCTTGTCCCGTCTTACTAATGATACAATTTGTGTCGTACTAATGGCCGGTGCAAGTGTAGAAACTGAGGGATGATGCTAACAGCATTCAAGAGCCAATGTTGTTGGTCATACAAGGTCATACAAGGTTGTCAGGGAGAGGCTTGAGAACTCACCATGCACTTACTATGTTACTGATTTATGTGGCTTCAAAAAAATGTGTGCCTAGACTAGGATGTCTTAATGTCATCCATGGGGGAATACATTAAGGTCGACGGACTGGAACCTGTCAATGACTAAGTGTAGAATGCTGTAAGTATTATCTAGCAATCATTCTCCCCATGACTATTGTGTTTATAGATTCCAAATTTCATCCAGTGGGTTTCCAAAGTAAATGAAATTAGATTAACATTGTGCTGCTATTCAACTAACAGGTGATCTTTCCAAGGTGAAGCAATATGTGGGATCATTATTCAAGTAACAGGTTCTCTTTCCAAGGTGAACTAATGGGTAGGATCGTTATACAGTGGTGATCATTAATCAGATGAAAGGGGTGAGCAGATAAGTGATGTGATATGGTAAGGGTATTTGTGAATTCATTCCCTATAAATGAGTATGACTACCAATATCTGAACAGTGTTTCAAACATCGACAACAAAGTGTGGCTTCATTGTCAGCTAGTCTTCAAGTCAGGTAATAATCCATATTTTAACCCTCCTCTTTCACTAGTAGATGCAGTTCATAAGCTACAGACATTTTGACTACTGGGTGTGACATCACCTGGGTCGTAGGATCTGATGATTTCTACCATCATGCGTTGTTTCAGCTATCCAACAATGCATCACTTCGACATCACACAGTGGATTCAGAGATGCCAGAGGTGAACTCCACTTAACCACATTATTGCATCACAATTACAAAGAGTACCTGTTCAATTCACAAGCTACACTGTCAGTTGTACCATGTCACGAGACATGGAATACCTCTCTGCCTTCAAATAGGAAGTTGCTAACTTGTTTAGCCTCTGGGCAAAGTATGGAAATTAATATATATTTTTTACCAGTACATAATCCTACTATGTTGTTTCCACTACTAATTTCTCAAACAGGGTAAATATGGCCATATTGAGCTGTCATGTGTAGTCATACAATCAAGGCACTCATATGCAAACAACATTACCTTATGTTCCTTTTCTTAACAGGTTCCCTTTCAGAGTTCCTTTGCTAGCAATGTAGCTGGACACATTGCACAAAATATAATACAAGAGTTCTATCTGTCATGTTGTATGATTTTTAACATCTACTGCCTTATTTTGAATGTGGTATTCATTGCAAAACTGTCAGATATTAGAGGTTGTTTTGAATTTCTGGTCCTGTGCATTAATTTCCAAAAAATTATTCCTCATTATGGGTCAATGTGTAACATGTTTTTTCTTCACTGTCCAACTGTTGTACGTGTAGCACAATAGCCAAGGCTTTACTACTTGAGCAAAAGATCTGAGCCATTGTAAGGACCTTGATGCATTTATCACATCAAAATGTGTTACTTCTGCATACCACTCAACTTCCATCCAGTGTTTGACAAGACACAACAGGACTTCATAGTAAAAGTATGCCTTGAAAACCTGTTTTTTGCTTTGTACTAATAAGACGTAAGTATCTCACTTTAGTATGAACAATGGTGCATTTTAAACATAAATAATTCTTATTTTAATCTCTGGTGTTCTGTAACAGTAAAGAAACTTTCAATGGTGACTGACTGCCTGCTACATGTAATTAGCCGGTGGGTGCTAATGTCTGCTAAATGTGTTTTGGAAGACTCCATATTAAATCAAACTTGGTTACATATCTTCTTGGTTAGGTCAGTCTTTGCCAAGTAGCACTGATCATTCTGTGCATTTATAAGTCTTTGTATAGCAGATCCTCAATTTATGAACAAATGGTAACTCATCAACATGAAATTCTGTCTGTGTGCATAAAGTCTACTTTGCACATCCTGAAAGAAATGTAAGACAAAACTATTCACAGCAGGTGAGTCTCAATTGACACATACCCATGGATATGTAGAAAAGATTAAAAGTAGCACATTACATACTGTATTGTGCACAGGGACCTCATTATGGTATTA
Organism: Protopterus annectens; assembly: GCF_019279795.1. Taxonomy (NCBI): domain Eukaryota; kingdom Metazoa; phylum Chordata; order Ceratodontiformes; family Protopteridae; genus Protopterus; species Protopterus annectens. The sequence goes on along the minus strand of NC_056727.1, from coordinate 1,087,794,240 downwards.
CCATACCATAGCCTATGTTATGTATACAGTATGAACAAATTTTTAAACATTAATGCCAATAGGCAGCCTGTCTGGTATATACATGCAGTGGATTTTAGTACTCTCTTGACGAATGCAAAAGCTTTGTCCTAGTATAAGTTACTTCCAAACGATCAATAGCATGTCAGTTTAATAAGTTTCTTACAAGATTGTCAATGATGCTATCTATGCAACGATAGTCTTCATAGTACTTGTTTGTCCTTTTGCCAACATCTAAACATTCTTTCCTTTTTTTTACATAAAGTGCATGTAATCTGGATAGTCGCTCTGCCTTGGTGAAGTGCTGATACTGTTTTGCTACTGGTGGGAGTGGTGCTGTGCTGTGATGTTGTGTTCTTGGGTTTCCAAAAGGCTATGTGAGAAATCTTCTGTGCCATGTAAATATGATGTAATCTGCAAGGTTCTTAGGTTCATAGGTAGGTAGGTACTAGGCTATCTGCCCAAAGGCATTAATAAGCCTAGCCAGAATGTGTTGGCTTTCGCCACCCCCCTTAGATTAGTTCCCTGTGCCTCTGTCCAGCAGAGCCACTGAAATGATCCCCGAGGTAAACTTTCTGTTTCCCATCCACTCGTCAAGGTTTCTTTTGAAGAGTGTTAGCGAGGAGCTCTGCCTAATGTAGATTGGGATCTTGTTCCAAAGCATGGGAAGTCTCTGGAACAGGAACCTATCCCTCCAGCACATCCTATTTATTGTTGTGGTGAGGTTTAGATCCCTAGAGCGTGTGACTCGTGGGGATAAGGCTTTCTTTAGGTGGAGCATGTCCATCAATTCTGGGATGGACATGGCCTTGTATGTCAGGAAGAGATCACCTCTGCATAGGTGGTATGCAACTGAGTACAGCTGTAATTTATTCAGTCGAGCTGCATAGGGCATCTGTTTGAGGCCAATGTTCCTCTTGGTGAGGAACTTCTATGGTCTCGGATCAAGCAATACTCATAATCCATGCAGAGGAAATGCAATATAGAATTTTGCAGCGATAACGTGGAGGACCCAAATATGACATATGTGACGGGTCAAGGATAGTGATGTGAAAATCATGCATATATGCAAATTTCCATGCTTACCATATGTGACGGGTATCTTCACTTCTTTCAAAATAAGCTCTTCACCTTAGCTATGTGAATAAGACACTGCCCACTGAAGATTCCTTGATGGTGTTCGACACAGCTTTTGATTGGTGTTCTCACAGAAGTGAGGAACAGCCAGAAACAGCCTAATGAAAAGACAGAGGTATCAAGGTACTTACACTGCATTGTTTTATATTGAGTGGGTAGAGAGAATCATACATGGACTGTACATTTACCATGTGAGCAAACTGGGATGTAAGAAGTAGAGCATCTTGGCTGCAAACTAAGTAACAATTTAATGGAAGGATTCCAGGGCCACAGTTTGCTCTGCAGGTGAAATGTGTGGAATATTGTGATTGATGTTGCATGCTGCTACAATTTTCTTCAACTCCTTTTACAAAGAAGAGAACAGAGTAAGGCATTGCCTTGTCATGTGTGATGCACTCTGATTGGACACACTAACTTGCTTTTAAAGAATGTATCAGCATGCTGGGCAGGTCTATGCACTTGTGAAAATAGACTCACCATTTTGCATCCAAGCTCCGTCCTCAACATGTTCACATCGAGGTAGCAGTGAGTTATGGTTGTCATGAATGTCACAAATATGGGTAGCTAAAGAAGCCCTGGTGAACAGGTAGCAGTGAGTCATGGTTGTCATGAATATTGCAGATATGGTTAACTAAAAAAGCGTGAAAAAGTGGCTAATTCCAGGCATGTGTTGACACACACCAATAAAGGTGGTTGCTCTTAGCCTAAGACCAATGACTGAGGAGAGCACATGCATTCTGCTTAGCCTTCTGGTTGAGCTTCCTCTTAATACCTGGCAAAACAGGGAGAATAGCATCAGTGTTATGCAGATCATAGTAAAATTAATAATGATTACTACTGGTAATCACAACATTAACCCTACTTTTTGCATTGTGCCAGCAATCAAACCAGTGAGTTACTTCAGGCATGTAGATGTGCAAGTTTTTCCAAATGGCACAATTGTGGCCAGTCATAATACCAAGAGTGTGCATGTTGCTGAGAGTTAGCAGTGACAGTAAATGATTCAGTCCCTCCAAATCCATTACATTTGAGTTTTTCATTTCATACTCTGAATCACAAGTAAGTAGCAAACAATATTGTACTATAGATATGAACAGAGTGGGACTTGTTAGCAAACAGTCTAAGCAGTCCTATCATTGTACCTGTATTAGCTGAATGCCTATCACTTTACTTCCCTCCAGATCCATCATGTAGTATGATCCATATTTTACTATGTGCTCTGGTGAACAGCAATGTGCATCCCAACCTAAATGCACTGCATTACCACATAAGGCAAGTGACAATTTTTGCTGCTCTTTCTGCCACATGCGAACTACAGATAAGATCAGGAAGCAACTCTGGGTCATGTGATATATATATACTATGAGCATGTGGCCATGTTAAGTATCTGGCACAAGTTCAACATGCATTTCATGCTTCTGCCGGTGACAAATACTCCATATGCCAACACCATGTTTCCAGCACCCACAGCCCTGAGATGTTGTTGAGTTTCCTCTGTTCTGTGGTGACCATTCACACAGACCTGGATCAAGTTGGCAATGGATGATAAAGCTACAACTGTCAAGAACCCATGCAGGTTATGTATATGAGAAGCACTGGTCCATGAGCTGACCCAAACATTGACAATACACTGCTGTCATGCTGGCACATCACTCCTTAGATTGTGATACCTGGAAAGGCTTAGAGTCAGCTCTCTTTCACTGTATGTAAATCCATCAGACAAACAACACTTACCAATAGCTTCAAGAGTGCTTACCTGGATTCATTCACAGGTGTGCTGTGGACCTGGTTTTGCATGCCACAGCCCTCATTCCATTCTGGATCAGAATTGTTGTCTGTAGTGCTGTGTAATTATTCTGGGATAATGCTTATGCTGTGGGTTTTGTAGTCCACACTTTGCTGTGTTATCTGTTTGGGTTCCATAACTTTCCTTCTTAATGTCCGTCTCAGCATTCACTCGGACACCTCTCTGCACTCCTAAATGCATTGTTTCTGTTCTCCTGTGGTGAATGTTCATTGTGTGACTGTTGTCTGTGTGTGTGCATCTTGATCAAAGTTCCTGTAATGACATGAACAGCACATGTTATGGCATCAGAGACAACTACAGCCTTGTGTAAATGCCATGCTGAGTAATCTGAAGAAAAAAAACTGAATTACTCACAGTTTTCAGTGTCTGTGTACAGGATGAGAAAGTGTTGGTGATTGTAACACTGATTTTTCATGCACAGTAGTTCAAATCAAAGTTACTAATAATTTCTGTGGACATTTCACTTTCTCCTGGTTATTGAGGTATCAAATTATGCACTAGATAGTTTTCTTGAATTAAAATTTCTTGCCTGATGATGCTGATGTTATCATGACAGTTTGCCTTCATTTTTTCAGGAGGTGATGTTATGATTCCTGATCCTTGAAGTATCTGTATGAACCATGAAAAGAATGTGATGGCATCATTCACAAGTAGTGTTGTCTGCAGTACTTGATTAAAGCTAGAAGTGCACTTAATACCTGAAGCCATTGTCTTTTTTGAACAGCAGGTGAAGTTTAGGAAGCAGTTTTCAATTTGAAGGAAAAATCATTGGACAGGCATCATTCTTCAATCAATGTTGCCATGGGGCACACCCTGTAGATGCCAGTGCTAGTATATGTATCACAAATGATCATGTTCAAAATGATTATCCTATATCCATGAGTGATCATTAGGTTCCCATCCCACAGGTCTAACAATAGCTGCCCATTTTTGCTGACATTCTGTATTTCGTGGGAAGCAGTAAAAGCTGCCCTTGTAGTTCCTACCATAGGTGCTTATCACAGCACAGCAACTTTTCACCATGTTGACTTGGCAGGCTGTGGAGAAATGGCATGGAGTCAGTTCACAGCAATCATTACTGCATGCAAGTTCCTACACCAGGATAGATTCAATGCATCACTGTGGCACTTTACTCACACTAAACAAGATTTGTGTTGGTGCTTGTATAAACTGCTTGTGAAATTAATGCAATACATGTACAAAAAATGTAATCTGAAAGTGCCTGCAGTACTTGATTAAAGGTGGAAGTATGCATCATGAGGTCAGGACACTAAACAGGATTTATGTTGGTGCTTGGGCAAATTTCTTGTGAAATATGAAGCACAACTGAATGTCACACCTTTGTGTCTCTGACAGTAGATATTGTGCTTATGTGGGGACTTTTAGTGGTATAAGGTCACTATCACTGTGGCTGAGGACATAAGAGTGCACAATGCCTACTTAAACATTACCCAGGTGTTCAACACAATACCTCACTATGGCATCGTCAACAAAATTGCAAAATTACGACTAAACCCATATGTCTGCTGATGAATAGCCACTTCTCTCAGCAACAGGACCTGGACCTTGCAAACATGGCAGAACTCTGCACCCCTTCACCAACGTAATGCCCTCATTCGTCAGATCAGACCATTAATCTCTCTCCATTAATTCAAATGTAAAAACAAGGGATGTCTGTAAACCCTAGAAATTTTAAAGAAATACTCCGAGTTAACCTTCCCACTATTAAGTGAAACCACATATACACTCCAACTCTCAAAACCCTGACAATACTGCTGTCTATGTACATTTGCAAATATCCCATACACCTCCAACACAGGAGGTTTAAGATATTACACAGTGAAGACGGACTCTAGCATGTTTGGTCTCTCTTGCAGTCTCTGCTAAGTGGTTTAATTCAATGAAACACTGTATAACCATATCAACGGCCAACCATCAGTAGAGAGCAGGTGCCCAAGGCACTCTCTAAGGTTAAGAACTGAAATATATGCTCCTGGTTCTACCTGACTTCGTCGACAGCTGAGAAGACCGACATCGGAATCCGGAGCTCCAGAAGATCGAAAGCGAAGAAGACCGACGCGAATCGCGGGTTGCAGAACATCGACAATGCAGAAGACCGACACGACGGATGACAACACCAACGCCGAGGATGCCGACATGGGGAAAGGCTGTGTGAGTATGCGGTAGTGACGGACGTTAGGGTGCGAGGCAGGTAAGTGTGGACATTGACGGTCTGTGGGGATAGGGGTGGGTTAAGTGAGTTAGGGTTAGGGAGCGATAGGGTGGGTTAAGTGAGTTAGGGTTAGGGGCGATAGGCGGGTTAAGTGAGTTAGGGTTAGGGGCGATAGGGCGGTTAAGTGAGTTAGGGTTAGGAGCGGGTAGGTAAGTGTGCGATGACGGACCTTAGGGTTAGGGTAAGGTTTAGTGTGGGCTTGTAAGGATTTTGGTGTGCTTGTGTTGTGTGTGTGGTTTGTGGAATGGGGATGTGTTTTGTTTTGTATGGGGTTTCGTGTTTGTGTACCGTCGGTTATTTCGTTGTCGGTTATGTGTGGTTTCGTGTTTATGGACTGTCGAATATGTGGTGTCGGTGATGTGGTTGTCGGTGTTGTGTGGTTTCGATTATGTCAGGTAGAACCATGCTCCTATGTAACTTGGCTTTCTGTTTCAAACAGTGCCTTATTAAACCTAAGTTTATTTTTTCTTCATCCAGAATAATTAATTATTGTTGTTATAGTACCACTTACAAAGGGGTTTATCTCAAAATCACAAAAGTGTGTAAGGTGTAGACACAGTGACACTTTTTGTCATAATTTATGAGTGGGGACAATATAGACAAATTGTATTCTGTGCCGTGAAGAAGTGTGTCACTGTGTGGTGAAGACTGCCTTTGCTTCTTTGTTATATTTAGAATATGCAGGCTCTATAATTGCTTGCCTGTGCTTGCATGGTGAAAGCAGTGTGACTACAGATTATGGAATATTTTTACAATATTTAATACTACCTGAGTACCAGTAAACCTACTGCTTAGCTTTTTGGTGGTCCTGTAGAATGCTGCTATTTCTGTGTATTTTTTTTTTTTTACTTTACTTATTTTTTTAAACAACTAATATACCATCTGTGACGTACATAGTGACATTTCAAAAGTTCACCAATGTTGTGGTACAAACAAAAAGAAAGAAGCTTTCTGTTTCAGATCCACAAATGCAACTCCACTCTTTCACATCATCACTGTGTGGAACATGACTGGGAAAAAAGTACTGTGGGTACAGAAAACTGAGGAATACAACTGCAGTTTGAAAAATACATTTTTTTTACATTCCTAAAGGATCACTTCAGTAAAATCTGGATGCTTACTGCAATTGGGACACCCACGGAGCAAGCCAATATTGACAAGAAGGATCAGAAAAGATAATTGTTCCAATTGCTCTTGATCTTTCAAAGCAGAAGAGCTGATAACACTGATTGTACAGAAGACCTGTTGAATAGTGTACCCTAACAGAGGAATTAGATAAACTAAGGTGTGTGACAAGAAACTGATGGTAAAACTAAGACACAAACGAGACAATTACAGTCATATAAAAGAATACAAGAACAATAGTGGGATTAGAAAAACAGTGAAAAGCAAATAAAAAAATTCAGGCTTAAATTCATAAAGAGGTCAAAATATGAAATGTCTACAGCTAATGAGGGTTGGATTTATTGGCTTAAATGTACCCATAAGGACTTAAAAAAAAAATTAAAAGTCATGAGTATTCAGAAGCCATGTGGCCGAAACACTGGTTTGTCCTTAAGAGGTCATTTGGTTATATCGCATAGGCCTCCACAACAGGAGGTATATGGTATTAATCAATGAAGACTCTAGTTTGGCTGTGTCTTTCTTGCGGCTTTTTACTGTATGGTATGTCTGTGTGACCTTTTTACCTTTGGTTTGGATGTCATTTGGAATGTTTTGCAGGCATCCTATTGCTTATGGATAGTAGGTTTGGCTTTATGATCCATGTTTCTAAAATATAGCTGAACAATCCATTTATGCTATACCAATATGCTCAAAAAAAAAGTCAAAACATGGCATGTTTACTCTTTGTGGTGTTCATCTTTATCGGCCTGATTGTACGCATAAAGACTGAAAAAATAAAAAGTCACAGTTATTCAGAAGCTATATAGTTAAACCACTGGTATGTCCTTAAGGAGTCATTTGCAAATATCCCATACACCTCCAACACAGGAGGTTTAAGATATTACACAGTGACTCTAGCATGTTTGGTCTCTCTTGCAGTCTCTGCTAAGTGGTTTGTATATCAGATCTTTTTACTGTTCGGCTTTACTTAACTATAGCTATATAATAACACTGAGAATTGCAAATCTTTTGCCACACCAGAAACTCAAGAAATCTATGAAACGCTTAAATGCATTTGTGCCAATAAGCATGTTTAAAAATCTAAAGTGCTCATCAAAGATTTATGAGGAATTAAGGGTAGAAGATCATTGACAGTTTATATTCTGAAATATTTGCATGTTTTTGACATTTATATTCTGATAAAACATTGAAAATTAAAATTCACTGACCCACATTATATAACATAAAAGAATCTGTAATAAAATGATATCTCTTAGTAGGAAGAATGTACCTTTTCTTTTTATTCCTTGTGTAACATCAGCACAAAATAGCCATGATTCTGCACAAGTGAATCCCTGACACATCTGAAATAGATTGTGGATGATATATTAATAGAAAATCCATTCAATTACTTTTTCCCTGACCCACTAAAGCAATGACTTGTGGAAATCTTGTACCAGTGTTGCAATAACACATTTATTAGGTACCCTCTAAATCAGTTTACAAATCACAGATTAGTATTACTGATGCATTACTTTGTCAAATAATTTATTAGGGGCAAAACATGTTCATCTGTAGTTATTAAAATGCACTTTATTACATTAACACAGAAATACCTGAAGGTTCAAACAGCCTTCTTACATATTATGTATTGTTTTTGTAGATGCAAACTATTACCTACTAATTAGTTGTTAAAGTAAAATATTTACATTATTTAATGAGAAATTATATCCGATTCATTATTTAAACCATTTGGTTTCAAAGTATCATTTTCATTTCAGTCTTTCTCAACATCCAGCATGGATCACTGCCACACCACAACACCATCCCAAGTCTCAGTTTTATTATCCAAATGGTAGTCACAACAATCTATGCCTGTTCCATGACATAGGCGAATGAACAGTTTTTCCAAATTAGGTTTCTCACATCTGCATTTATAATAGCTCTTTTGTGATTTAGTACATTTATACAAGTTTCCTAGCTGATATCCCTATTTACACAAAGATATTTTTCTGCATTTTTTAGTCCGAGTTCCATGCCTCCTGAAGAATTTGTTAAACCTTTTCTGGGCCAGTTTCACTGTCAGCTTTGCTTCACCAGATATGACACTTACCACACCCAAACACACACACACACACACACACACACACACACACACACACACACACACACACACACACACACACACACACGTAGAGCCAATGCAGTTCTACTGGTCACCACTGGGAGTGCTACTAACTGGTTGAAGGAAGTAGTTGATATACCCCATAAGAGAAGAGAGTTGCTTACTTCTCTTCCTTCCTTCCTTCCTTCCTCCCTCCCTACGACTACCAATCTTGTAATCTAAAACTCAAATCTAGGGAACTCTATAGCAAACATCCTGCTATTGTGCCAGTGGGATGGCCTAACATACTTCTAATGTATGATGAACACAAGAAAAAACTGTCAGGGACAAAACCCAGGAAGAGGACATATACAACATATAACTACTTTATATTAGATAAGTTATGTGTTATGAGCAACTTTCAAAGAATTGGAATGAAGAGGGCACAACGTTAGAAAAAAATCCAAGTTTTTCTGTATGAAATAAATAAAAGCAGAATACACTACTGTCCCTCCCTTGCACCATGCCTAATCTCTTCCTAATACTATACACCAATGATGCAAAGATCCTCACATTTTTACCTCCCACAAAACCATTTAAAAGCAACTGTACTGTACACAAAATCTTTGCCTAAAGTTGATCAGGACCTCATTATTCTGGCACTTTAGAGAATAAGGGTTTAATAATCAGCTTTTCAAAGACAAAATCGGTGATCTTTAAAAACAAACATCACCTCAAACAATTTTATTTAGACTCACTAGAAAACATACCTAAGACCATCACTTACTTCAAATACATTTGACTATGAAATACTGCAAATAAGATCTGCAGGGAAAAAAAGACTTCTGTTCTAGCCCAGCTATAAAAATGTCAAAAACTAATCACTCTGTGAACAGCTATGATAAATCAGTACCATATGGAAAAATGCCTTTCTCAAATACAAACATAATCAAATAAATAAATATATGCATCAATAAATACATGAATAAATACCAATAGTCCTGGAATTGAAAAGTGAAAGCTTCTACTTTTAAAAACATCTCTAAAGAAAGGACTAAATAACAGTCTTGGATAAATATGTAAAAATGCCTTAAAAATGTCTAATTGGAGCAGTTTAAAGTGTTGTTTATTACTTTGTCTTGTGATGCCTTTGACCTAAATATCACCATAGATAATTCTTTCCAGAAACAGAGAAAAAAAGCTATGAAAATGTTCATCTGCCAAAACCCAGATTTCATAAACTGAGGTCAATAGTTCAATCTGTGTGAAGTGAAAAACTCCGTTGTGTGATGCAGGCATTGCATTTTCATCCAATCTCTGTTTTCAGTATTGGTACTGAAAACCAATATTGTGCATCTCTTGGACTTGTATAGGAATATTGTTGTGCATGTACATTTTTTCACTTGTTTTACATTATTTAATTCATGCATGCTTGCTTATTCATATATTTATTTCAACACACATCAAGAGGGTGCAGATAAATGAAGTTTTACTTTATAGAAGTTCAGTGTAGTATTTTATGATGGTGCCACTTGCATTCAGGTAGCAAAATGGTTTGCTTGTTGGGAGCCAATTCCATGGCACAAAGGAATAAAGCCTCAGCTATGACCTAGATCACATGGGATTAGTTAGTGACGAAAGAGGTGTGGGTGTGTGTGTGTGGGGGGCATTAAGCCTAGTCTGCATCAAGGGCCACAGAATGCATGCATGCACATCTATACCACAGTATGTAGGTACATAGTAGTATGTAGGGCCCACAGAAGGGGCCATAACAGCAAGTGAATCTGTTTTTTTGCTCAGCTCAAAATGGGGTTCCAGTGCTTGAATAAAATGCACTTTACTCTCTGGTCAGAGAATGCGAAGAATTCACTGAATGATGTATCCTGCATAGCCTCAACCAGTACTGCTACCCCAGCTTACAGCAGATAACCCTGGACACCGACAGTGATGTGATCATGTTATACCACCTTGTCAAGGAGTTGCCTAAGAGCAATGACAGTGCAGGTCCCTTTAGATGCATAATGCATTGATATCAGGTCTTTTTATAAATATGCATAGCAAGATCAAAACACTGTTCTGAGAATGTATTCACAGATGTGAGAGTGTATATAGATAGATAAACAGATAGATAGATAGATAGATAGATAGATAGACAGATAGATAGATAGATAGACAGACAGATAGACAGACAGATAGACAGACAGATAGATAGATAGATAGATAGATAGATAGATAGATAGATAGATAGATAGATAGATAGATAGATAGACAGACAGATAAACTGCAAAGAAATCTTGCATATAATATGGTGGAAACATAATGAACAGGCATATCATAATTTCCCATGCAGTATGTAGATCTACTGTGTAGGCACAGTGTAATAACAGTGCTTCTTCCACACAATATTCACCACAGAAACCCGGTCCACATTTTCTTGACTTCTTCTGACCCCAATTCTCAGTGGGAGTGCATTCAATAACACAACACTTGTCGATGTTTTGCCAATTGAACCCTTGATTGGTGAAGAATGGGCTGGCCTGCTAAATGTTCAAGCAGGAGTGTCTAGGTGATGGGCTAATTAAAGATGGTGGTCTTTAAAAAGGGACATAGGCATTGTAGCCAATGGCACAACCTGTGATGCACTAACACCAGATGAGCTCAGTTGGATGGGAGACAATGACTAAAACTAGTGAAGTGTGGCAGACTGTAGCGGTACTAGATCATGGACAGTACTGCTCAAAATGTGGTACTCTCACTGTAGAGCTGTATAGCTGCTGCTGCACAGCAACAGGAGCAGCAGCCTAATGTCTTCTCTGGGCTGTATCCATCTGCAGTCCCTGCACATGCTACTTGTGGTGTAGATGTTTCACTGTGTGACCTAACAACTCAAGTGTCCTAGAAACCCTGGCTTTGATTCTGTGCTGGCCTGCTGTAGACCTGCATACTGTGCAAGGGCCATATAAGCAGCGACATGCATGACAGTTACAGCTATAAGCCACTGATGCTGATCCTATTGTAGTGACGCTACAATACATGCAGTTGTAGCTTTCAAATGTGCACATTGTAAATCCCCCTTCCATATAATGTCATATTATATCAGCAAGGTCTAAACTAGGTGGCAAGCCTGTATTCCAGTAGTCTCAAATTCCTGGCCTGTGGCCAAATATGCCCATTAAATCTTGCAATTCAACCCATGATGTTTTGGCCAAGTCCAGTTCACATCTGTTAAAAAAAAGGCAGGTTGGCTTACAGTTCTAACCACATTGACATATGCCTGCCTTTGTAGCTCATATTTCCTTTAACATCTTTTCTTTCTCCAAGAGAGAGTGAGAGGAGAACGAAAGGGAGACTTCCTGAAATTGAAAACAGACCAAAAGTAGAAGTGCTGCTGGTCTCTCTTGAGTGCAGGGAAGTAAGAAAATGAGGCTGGTTACAAACCGCTGTATTTTGTACTGTGAATTGTTTCATATATAAAGTAATTCATGCACCTCTATGTTAATACAGGGCATTACAGCAGTCCAGCAGGGAAGACAGCAAAGTATGAAAAATGGCTGAGAGGCAAAACTGAAGTAGAAAGCTCTTAATCCTGGAAATGTTTCACAGGCATTTTAATAGTCAGCCATAAATCCAGGATTATACCTAAACTATACAATTCATCAACAATCTCAAATGTTTTGCAACCATAAATGATGTAACTGGGGAGTGAAGGGCATAAGAATTCCTCAAGGTACAATGAGCAGACATTCAGTTTTAGATCTGTTAATTTTCAACCAACTAAGACTAAGCCAAAAGCAATTAGCATGAAGATTGTCAGCAAGGGAATACACACTTGCTATATCATTCTGTGGAAAGGAATAGCAAACTTGAAGATTATCAGCATAACTGTGGTATGATTATATCTTGCTCATAAGAGCTCATAATACCATAAGCAATAGTTGGCCTAGCACATATCCTGCAACAATACACACTTAAGAGGTTATAAGGAAAAGGTACTGGTTGTGGAAGAAACCTGAGCATAGCCTAAGAGGTAAAATGTAAGATATAAATCACTCTAGCACCCATAGAGGAAATAACACAACAGGTATGTAAATCTTATATCAGTATGTCAATGTTAATAGTATAAAATGCTGCACAGAGATCCAGGAAGACCAGTAAAAAATAGTACCACTTGTCTTGAACCAGTAAAAGATCATTAACAGCCTAGAAAAGAATAGTCTATGGGCTTTGCTGAGTGTGACACTTCCAAAATGATCAATGAGGCTAGTGACTGTTAAATAGGTCCTGTTTCGTGTATTCAGGTATCTCAATATCCTTTTGCAAAAAGACAGGTTAGAGAATGAGTGATAATTGTCTATGATTTTAGGGTCTATTATAGGTTTCTTGGGGATAGGGATTATATAGGCACCTTTCAATGTTGAAGGACCCCCCCAAGCCTCAGTGAAGAAACCAATATTTGGCCAACCACTGAACCAAGAACATCAGGACTAGCCAGAACCAGTCTTGATGGACAAGGTAACAGCCTGCTGGTTGTTGTTTGAGTCTGTGAGATGATAACCTTGAACTCATCATAATTGGGACTATCAACCATCATCCAACAGAAAGGACAAAGGATGGCTGAAACAATAGTAACTTCCACAGGGTCATTTGACCATAAAGCAGACCTGATAACAGTGGTCTTTTTCACATAGGCATATCAGCTTATCATATCATCACAGAGTAACAATTAAAGCCCTTCAAGAGGTAATACAGACTAACCGGCACAACTTCTCTGCCAGGTGGAAAAGTGCAACGTGGATGGTTGACTTCTATAAAGATCTTCCTGGATAGGGATGCTGCTTTCTTACAAGTGATGTTTGGCTGATATATAGCATAATGTTCATATAGTTCGTGCCTGCCTTTCCACAGATTCACTTTAAGCCATTGGCAATCCAACCTATGCCCTTGTCATCATAGGAGATCGAGGATCATACCTCCTAGCAAATATTGGGTAAACACAATGTGAAGGTTAGAAGGTATAATGCTAAGGACAGTTTCCAAGGGAGTCTGTGGGTTCAGTACTATCCTCTGGAAGGGGCTGAAGACTAATTTGATTAATTGTTCTAGTCATCTTCATTTGAAGACTGGGAGATTAGAATGCAGAAGATTCAGGCTAAAGCAGATGAGGAAGTGTTCAAACCAAGAGATTAGTTCCACCATCAAGTATGATGACTTTACATCCAGTAGGAAGATCAAGTCCAGTTTATGACCTAACCTGCTGGTTGCAGAGATATTAGCCTGAGCAAATCCAAAGCCTCACATAAGTCAACTGAATTCTTAGGCACAAGACAATGACTTGTCATTGACCCATATATTAAAGTACTAATGACAACTAGCTACTGTTAATTCAGAATAGAATCCACAATTAAGTCACTGAACTCTTGGCACAACTTGGAGGACAGTACATGAAGAAAAACATACACTTTGCACCCACAACAAGGACATGCTCAGAGAAACTGCTCTTCCTACAGGCAACCTGAGTAAGCCACAGCCCATAACCATCACAAAACAGCTATCCGATATTTGGTCTTGCCTCTCCGAGAGCATTAAATCACCACAACCCCCAGAGAGATAACTGAAGTGGGTATAGTCTAAAGTTCTCAGAAAGCCCAGTCTTGGTGAGAAAAGAAAAGACAATGTTTAACAGCAGCTTGCAAGTAGTTCTCGACTTGTGTGTCAGCCTCACACTTGAATATTATGCCATGAGAGGGGGTTGCCAAATGATGGATTTCAGCTACATGCAGTTAATTAAAAAAGTAGGACTGTGGATACAATACAAATACAGAAAATCAAAATTTTCATCACAGGAAATTAACAGCAGGGCTAGTGACCTACAAGGGAAATTCACATAAGCAAAATGCCTATGTAGAAGAATCAGATGCCTGCATAACTGGAATACAGGTGTATGTATACAGTGACACACAAATGGTCACTGACTAAGTAAAAAAGACTTGTAATACACAGAACAAGATGAGATTATAATGATATTTGAGTAGTGTTTGGTGTACTTGCATGTCTAAGTCTTTGCTCAGTTTTACGAATTATTCCTGTTTTTTATCAAACACTGTGTACCATATAGGTTTACTTTAATTTGCAGAACTCACAATACTATTTTTGATTTGAAAAATGACAGATAATCACATGATATACTGATATACTCCATTACTAAACTTAGTAGAGGTATGATGGCACCATGCAGAATGCTGTAGCATAAACTACATGAATGACAGCATATCTGTCCAGTCCTACACTAACACCCTCATGTTAGCACTTACATTCATATTTGCATTTGCCATATCACAGATGGCAGCTACAGAGTGGCATCCTCCTGCTCCTGCATGTGGCAAGAGGGAGAGAGAAAAACAACTGTTTGCAAGCTGTGTCCTGTAATATGACTAAGTTCCACAATCAGGCAGGCAATTACTGGCAAACGTATAGGAAGGGTAGGTGAGATCACTGCAGCTGACACTGGCATTTGTGGGAATCAGGAGCAGTATCAACACAAATGGTCTAGCCTATTAAGTACACAATTCAAATGTCTGGAATGAGTAGTCTGGCAATTATTGCAGAGGTTTAAGACACTGAACTGCTAATGAGATGCTTCCTGTAACCAAAAGGTACAAAGCGTGATTCTTTCAACCAAGTTTGGTTGCTGTGTGACTCAGAGCCAGAGAGTGTTCCCATGTCACCCTTGAAAAAGGACACTTATCCAGTGGGCGTATCTGGTTAACAAATGTATAGCATAGTTGTAACAGCAATGTTCTGCCACAACACTAGGAAAGTGGTGAAGGGTGTCAACTTTTGGATACAAATGCATAGACATAGCACTCTTGGTGCTGACAGATTATTTCTAGTAAATCACCATATAACTGAGATGTTAACTGACATGTCCAATGACAGCACCATGAGTACTGCTTTGTATCACTCTGTAATGTGGACATTTATGAAATCAACCTTATCAAACTTGTGATTTTTAACCATAAAACCATGTTTATATGATCTGTCCCTCAACATCATACTGCATATCACAGAATTTCTGTACAATTCACAAATTTATGCCACACCATATTGCATATATCATGCATTTCTTATGCAAGGCACTGCCCGTGCCAATAACACTGCTTGATGGCCAGTGTTGTTGCCTCTTATACAATGGTTGTGCTCTGCCTAAAGTCCACTATACATTCTAATAATGGCTCTTTTGTGTAATATCAAGGTTTAGTACCATTTGCAAAATGATAAATAGGGCTGGGTAAAGGTGCTGGCTTTTCTGGGTGCAAGCTGCTAGGCGTATAATTGATAGGTGTCAATACTGTGTGAGTACAGTTTTGGAACTGGTTATGAAGCAGCAAGGATATCATAAATGAATGAATGCTGCTACTGATCATAAATGAGTGAATGCTGCTATTGCTTTGTGGTCATTGCTGAAACTCTCCGTATGCAAACTGACTGCAACACGGCAGCAAGGTGCTCATTGCAGATAACCTTTGTAATGAATTAAAAAAATGGTTAACTATTATGTGTATAAAGAATTCCAAGTAAATCACAATATTATACATTTTGTGGGAATATATATTATACATTTGAAAGGTTAAAATACTAAATTCATCTTGTTAAATTCAGCATTATTTTTGGTCACAAATCGTCTTTGCTAATACCAGGCTACTCTTTTGTTTGCTGTAAAATCACATATATAATGAAGAATAAGATGCCCATGACTTCTTATATGATTCAAAAAGTTTCTGACTCCTCCTGAAATTATTTGCTTGAATCTTTGTGTTTTTGCTTGCTTCCTTTTTATTAACCAGGATAGTATGACTAGCTCTTGGGGAACCACCTTCCTTTTTTCAGTAGAAGCCTGGGGAGAAAGTGTTCTGCAAATGCAAATATATTTGGCAACAAGTATGTTACAAAAATATAAAATAACACTGGCAAGCTTTACAAGTATGAATACACAGAGCATTGATATATCTTGTTAACAGTGTACATTTTATTACAGATGCAAATAACAGCCATAGTTGTACAGGACTCATTCTGTAACTTGGGAAGGACTTTATGTCTGCAGGTTTAGTTGGAATGGAAGGGAAGGGAGTAGCAGGTGAAAAAGAGAGAAACTCAAACAGACAAATGTTTGAGGTATAGGGTAGGCAATAGTAGGGTATGAGAAGGAAAAGGTTTTAGCAGATACATAGTAATCAATATATTAGATATACATTTATTTACATGGACAAACACCGTGAGTATAGAGATTGTTTTTAATCTTGTTTGAAAAATACTTGGGATGGGATCTAATCTGATATCAGGTGACAGAGAGTAACACATGTTGGCTGCAGGTATTGAGTATGAGTCACTTTAATAACTGTTTCTCAGAGATTCAGAAATGCCATGTTTGCAGTCAAGCCAACACTATTTACACTGTGTATATGTGTGTGTGTGTGTGTGTGTGTGTGTGTGTGTGTGTGTGTGTGTGTGCATGTGCGTGTGTGTGTGTGTGTGTGTGTGTGTGTGTGTGTGTGTGTGTGTGTGTGTGTGTGTGTGCGTGTGACAAGCAGCAATGCTAGTTATACATGCTTGTGGCCAGGCTGGTAAGAACAATGAGCAATTCCTCATTGCTGTAGCAGAACAGCCCTGCAGCTACATCATGTTAGATCACTTCAGAGCTAGAATTAAGTATTGGTAGCACCATCACGTTAGATCACCTCACAGCCAGAATTAAGCACTGGTAGCACCATCATGTTAGATCACCTCACAGCCAGAATTAAGTATTGGTAGCACCATCATGTTAGATCACCTCACAGCCAGACTTAAGTACTGGTAGCACCATCATGTTACATCACCTCACAGCCAGAATTAAGTATTGGTAGCACCATCATGTTAGATCACCTCACAGTCGGAATTAAATATTGGTAGCACCATCATGTTAGATCATCTCACAGCCAGAATTATGTATTGGTAGCACCATCATGTTAGATCACCTCACAGCCAGAATTAAGCAATGGTAGCACCATCGTGTTTGATCACTTCACAGCCAGAATTAAGTATTGGTAGCACTATCATGTTAGATCACCTCACAGCCAGAATTAAGTATTGGTGGGACAGGTAAAATTTAATAGTGTATGAGCAGCCCTGCTAGCTGTGATGAGTTGGAGTGCACAGGTTGACACAGGGTGATGTAATATATATATATAATATATATATATATATATATATATATATATATATATATATATATATATATATATATAGGGTGGAGTAAAGGTTATAGTATAGCAACAGAATCCACAGAGATGGATGAAAGAAAAATACAAACGGAGCTTTGCAACAAAGCATGTCAGAAAAGCAGAATGCAGATGGTGGTATAAAAATACATGAATGTAAATAATATGATAGCTAGACATCAGAGGTGGGATGCAGTAAAGTAACATGATGTGCTGATCTGTTTAAGTGTAAAAGTTGTCATAAAGTACACACATATCATGAAGATGTAATACATGCGCAAAGTGATGGGAAGAAAATAAAGATGGGCCTTGTTTTTGGATGGTTTTTGCTCAAGGGTAAAGAGCCCATAATTTTTCTACTGCAATTCTTTGTAGCAGTGCATTAGCACAGGGAGCCAATGAAACTGTCTAAGGGAAAGTAGCCATAACATGCATGCATTGAGGAAATGTAGCAGATGTGTACACAGAACATTGTAAAACAGCATACAATCCCCAGCTGATTCAAAATTCCCAACCAGTGCACTGACACGGTAAAAATAATTGCATGAGTATACTTATCTACCAAAAGAGTTAGAATGAAAGCATTCGATGAGCTTTATTATAAACTGGTATGTGCAGTGATACATGTGCATTACATGAATTGTTCTTCATTTTTACAATAGGACATGAATTGCTATATTTCTGGGGATATATATAGCCACTGATCTTGCTCTCTGCAAAGTGTTGCACAATGTATCACTAGAGAAAATTTTTTGTTTTTCATAAATCCTTTGAGGGATGTATGTGCTATGTCCATCTATTGCTGACCATTTTATAGACTAGAAATGGCAGTACAGGACAGAGATGAAAAGGAAGAACAAACAGAGCATAGAACAAAAGGTAAGCAAATAAGGAATGAGCAGGATGGAGGTGAGGCTGGAGCATATCTTTCAATGGCTCAGCTCAGTAATACTAGACAAATGCATAGGTTCATAGGTGCATAGGTGTATACTAAGCTAATGACTACTAGGAAACTTAAAAGCCTAGCCATGCAACCCAAATGTGACCCACAAATTTGCTTTATATTTGATTTACTGACTGCCTGTGTCAATCAGAGACATAGGAGGCAGGTGAATTTCTGATTACCCATTCAATGGTCCAAGCTGTGCTAAAAAGGGATAGGGAGGAAATCTGCTTCATATGGATAGTGAGCCTTTTACAGAGAATGGAAATTCTCTGAGAAACATATCTGTCTCTCCAACATGTCCTATTTATATTGCAAGCAAAACTTATGTCTTTTCATTTAGTAGTTCTAATGCTGTTTATTTTTCAAATGTGGAAAATATTCATTAAAACAGGGTCCTAGGATTCCTTATATGCCAGACAACTATCTCCTCTCTGAAGTCTGTATGATACAGAGTAAATAGACAGGTCTTTGAGACAATCAGCGTAGGACATTGTCTTTACTCCGTGTATTCTTTTCGCAAGCAACCTTTGTCTAAGTCCCAGTTGAGTTTGGTCAGGTACATACTGAAGGGGGCATTATACTCTATGATGGGCCTAATGAGGGCCAGGTAACAGTGCTATGATGATTTCTCTGCCCTTGCTTAAGTGGAGTAATGCAGAAGGGTTTTCTTACTACCTTGGATACATGTTGTTTGAAGGCTAGGTCACTATTTACATGAATTCCCAAACCCCTGATGTCTGAATCAACTTTTAAGGGTCTTTTATTGATGACATTGTTACTTGAGGTGGCAAATTTCCCAAAAGGTACTATAATGCATTTCTTGATAATGAGTTTTAAGCCATGGATTTAGCACTGAGCATTTGTCTGTATTAGACCTTCCTGAATGGTGTTTTCAATCATCTGTGAACTTGGTTAACTAGAAGCCTTAGACTTTGGCCTTGACATGTGAGAAGTAGATCCCAAAGAGGAGTGAGTCTATCTCAGAGCCCTGGGGGACTCCACTGGAGACTGGCCTCTTTGTGGAGATGGCCTAACCTATTCTAACCTCCTGGGTCCTATCAGTGAGCCACTTAGCTATCCAGCATGTTATAAAGGGATTTATACTCAGTTCTGTATGACTTTTGACATTGCTAGTGTGGGGTATTTTATCAAATGTCTTTGTCAGATCTAGGTAGGTAGTATGCACAGTTTTCCCCTCGTCCATTGACTTATTGGCCTTTTCAAAGAAGTCCACCAGACTCAGTAAGCATAATCTTCCTCTGACAAAACCAAACTGAGATGAATCCAGTGTCTGGATGTCTCCTATGTCCTTACTGATATCTTCCATGAATATTCTTTCCATGGCTTTGCAGATAAAACTAGTCAGACTAATGGGTCTGTAGTTTACAGGATCCATTAAAGGTCCCCCATTATGAAGGGAGATGACCATCACAATCCTCCATTCATGTGGCACAAAGCCTATTTTATGATTATAGGTTTGTAATGACTTCAGGGGTCCTGATAAGTCATATTTTAGACTATTCAGAAGGCATCCTGGGATATTATCAGGGCCCACTGAGGCCATGTTCTTGGGTTTAGTGAGTGCAGCTACTACATGCTCACTAATTATAGTTGGAGGGTTATGTTTGAGGGTATTATTGGGGGGATGGTTTGGGATGAGAGGGTGGTAAATTTGGAACTGAATTTGTCCACTAGCAGGTTTGCAATATTGCCAGACTCAGTGAATGTTGCACCATTAACCACCAGGTTAGCTCATTGCCATGTTCTGCACTTGCAGTTTCTGACATAGCTGTAGAAGCTCTTTTAGTTATATTTCAGCTGGGAGGATATCTTAACCTCAAAGTCGGCTTTGCTTAACCTAATTAGCCTTCTTAGCTGCCTATTTGCTTTGGTGATAAGTTTTTATCTTTATGTAAAGTACCCTTCCTGATGTTGCCATGGTTTATTTCTTTTCTTTGCATATCCTGCTTAATTTGGGATGCAACCAGGGCAGTTTCATTTTTAGACTACTTCTGGGTTTACTGCAGGTAGGTACAGAAGCTTCTATGCAGCCACTGACCTGGTTGAATTGAGATTATAATAGCAATTCAGCATAGTCTGGTTTGTTCTTAGGGATTAAAAGGGGGTACTGAATTTTGGCAAACCACCACTTAATAACATGTAATTTGCTTTGGAATAGTTCCTAACTGTTGCTGGATTATGGAGTTGATTCTGATTTCTAAGGATACAGCTTTATGGTTGGACCTTACCAGGGAGGATGAGACATCGGGGGGTACAGCATTGTCCCATATTTGTGAGCATAAAGTCCAGTATTTTGGAGCCTCTACAAGACATATTCACTATTTGGTCAAGAGTGTTTGTATTTATGAAGTCCAGGAATCTTTGCCCTGTAGTTTTGAGACCATATAGGATTCTCAGTCTATGGAAAGGAAATTAAAGTCTCCCAAGAGTAGGGTGTTAGGTTGGATGTTGTGTCTCCAGTAGGTCCAAGTATGCATTGTGACCTACTTGGGACATGGATGGTGACCTATAGCTGGCTAGGAAGTGGTACAGGATTTTCTCTGTTGCGAACTGCACAAGGAGGAACCCCAGTATGTCATACTGTCTGACCACCCTTGAGGTGTGCTTATTACTGATGTATGTTGAGACACATCCACCCTCAGCTCTTGAATGTGCAGCTACTGGTCTAATTGCGAAACCTCGCACTGCCACGGTACTCACTGGCACTTTAAACTATGTCTGAGTAATTGCACAGATATCTATACTCTCAAGTGTGAGGAAGGCTTGGAGGAAGTGTTTTTTTTATTTAGACTCCCAGTATTGAGCAGTAACACATTGAGGTTCTGTTGAGTTAATTATGCTATGTTGGTAGGTTTGTTAATTTGGCATTTCCTAAAAAAGGCACTGTTGGAGTGTACAAAGCCTTAGCCAATACTGAAAATCTTAGAGGGGGAAGGTATAGACCATCCTTGACAAAGCAATGTGGTCTGTTGACCATGTCTTCCCAAACTGACAAATATCGGATCCCTTTAGAATGACACCAGAAAGAGAGCAAGTTCTTTAAATCAGTCATTTCTTGCTCATATTGTAGCATCACTTTGGTGATGGTAATGTGCTTCTCAGTGCCAGGCTCATACAAGCCTGAGCCACATAGTCTTAAAGCTCCATCATGTCTCTCTTCATATAGTCCAGGGAGGTACAGCTCAGGTCATTTACACCTACATGGACTATTATGGGTTCATTCTTGTACCTGTGGTGTAATGACTTGAATGCATCTGTGATTTGGTGCATCCTGGCCACCACATAAGTAACTAACAGTGATCTTCTCCTTGTTCAGCTTGGTTTATATCTTATAATGGAGTCCCTTGGGATGAGAGTTCTGGGAAGTGTGTTTCCTTGCCTTAGGGGCTTAGTGTCTGGGGCAACACTGAGAGCGACAGTATGTATTATGTTAGGTGCTGCTTTTTCTTAGTACCTTTGGGATTGCTGAGGCATAGCTTTGACAGTGGTAGACTAAGTGATCTTTGTTGTTTAGGAAGATTGTTTTTAAGTGCCTCAGTATATGTTATTCTACATGTGTGTTGTTTGTTAAGTGAAGTTGGCATTGTGCATGTGGTTTTAACAACCTGCTGTGGACTTATGTGAGAGTTTAGCCTCCAGTGTCATTGCGTAAACACACCTCTCACATACTGTGTCTGGTTCTTTAAGGATTAAATGGATGTCAGTAAACATGAGACAGTTGGTACATTGTCTCAGTATGCCCATATCCACCAAGCTGGCTGCAGAGAAGTTACTAAATTGCGTATCCATATTGTTCAATCCTTTGATCTGTGAACTACAGGAGGGGTGGTGTATTGGGGTTAGAAGGTTATTCGGAATACTTTTGAGTGTGCAGACTATTAAGGGTGTTTAATTAGGAGTACTTTGCATGTGCAGACTATTAAGGGTGTTTTATTGTGGCAGATTAAGCTAAATAGTACTAAATTCTATTAACTTTAATGTTTACACAGTACTGAATTCTACTAATTCTGTAAGCATTGCCACTTGTAGCCCATCTAGTTGCTCTAAGGTTATTGGTGCACAAGGTATTTGCAGTATATTGCTGCTTTACAGTTTTCAGTTTTATGGACTGTTCTACAGATACAATTTGCTTTCTGGGTGTTTGATAATGTCCAAGGAACTGCTAACCCATGAAAACATGCAAAATTTATAGCAAAGCAGACAAAAGACAACTAAATAATGAGCCCTCTGACCAATGGAATGGCCACACTATGAGTCCTTTTGTGTATTTCCCATCTCAGTTAGGCCAAGCAAACTCCTCCTACCACAAAATTAATAAACCCAGTCATCTTGATGTAAAAACACAGTAGAAGAGACCCACATGTACAATACTAACACAAACCTTAAATAACTAGCTGAAAAAACCCTTACTGAAGGGAATTTCAAGACACTAACAGTGACAGGAAGAATAATTTAAAAATATCAGTGAGATTCACACATAAAAGCAGGGAACAAAAGCAATCACTCAAAATAACTTAGGCGCAATTTAGCAGTTAAAGGTACTTCACTTTCCCTGGATGGCACTGCATATGAGTAAACACTTCTGGAATGTATAAATACGTGACCTGTAGCAACTTCAGGGCGACTCTCGAGATATTTTAGTAAAAAAAACATTTTATGATTACAAATCAGTTAAGTGTTTTCTTTTTCAATCCGTAAGGAATTTCCTCTCAGAACTGATAAAACTTAAAAAAAATGCTATCTTAATGTAATTACAAGACAGTTACATGTTCATCACTAACAAATAAAATGCAAGAATGAATTGATCCAATAAAAATTAACATTCTTCTTACAAAAACAATTATGCTTTAAAATGTTTTAGTCTTAAATAGACTTCATTGACACTGAATCATTTAACCTGGATGACTTATAGCATTAAATTTAAGTTGCCACTTAACTCACTTTTATTTAAATGGTCTTCAATGACATAACCTCTTAAGCCCGCTGTTACTTTTCCTAACACCACAAAGCTGAATTTATGTTACTTGAACAACTGTATATGTCTAAACAATGCATTAATTGTTTTTCCATTTCTAATGTCCAGAACATGTTCAATAATTCTGTTCTTTAGCTTTTTGCTAGTTTTCCCTATATAAAATGCAAAGCACATCTCGCAGGCTGCTAAATAGACCACTTGTTTTGAATCACACGTAAAATGTTCTCTAATATTGTAAACTTTGTCCCTGACTTTAAAAGGATTGCCTCTTTTTCTTTTCTTTTTATTGGATCAATTCATTCTTGCATTTTATTTGTTAATGATGAGATGTGACTGTCCTGTAAGTATATTTAAATGGTGGGTTTTTAAAGTTTTATCAGGTCTGAAGATGTTACTAGTGGAATGAGAACAAAAGCTCTTAACTTGTAATAATAAAACTTTTTTTTTTTTTTTTTTTTTTTTTTTTACTAAAATATCTCGAGTGTCATTCTGAAGTTGCTACAGGTCATGCATTTATTAATTTGTGGCTTCCTGAGGTGTTACCAGTTTGCTTGGTGGATAGTTCTGGAATGCAAACTAGATCTCCAAGCTTTGGTGATCTCTCGAAAAATGAGCAGGACACAGTATGTATTAAAGGAGGTTTATTCAAGAACAATACTGGTTGCTGGGTGATACTCAGTATCATGTGTCTATGGAAAATAATGTTTGGGAAGATTACATAAATAGCTTTTACAATAGTCAATATCAATGAAAAAGGGGAGGGACTTTGCAAATCAGATAATCATAAGGGGTGGAGGGCAGAAGCACAGCTTTATAAAACAAGAAGGCAAGTCATAGAGGCTAGGCATCAAATAAAGGCAATATTGCAGCTCTTTCAGAAACTTTAGCTTAATGTGTTAGTGGGGGAAGGGGCAGATACAAAATGCAAGCAGGTAAAAGATGAGCAAAAAATAAAAGCACTGAAGAATAGGTTCATAGGTTCATAGGTTGGTAGTAGGCTATCAGCCCTAGGGTCTATACAAGCCTAGCCATAACAATTCCCTGGCTATTTCTTCCCACACTATTTATTTCCCTGGACTCCTGTCTAGCAGGGCAACTGATGTAATTCCTGGGGTGAATTTCCTTTCTCCCATCCAATCGTCAAGGTTCCTTTTGAAGAGGGCCAAGGAGGTGCTCTGCTTGACATGTATGGGCAGACTATTCCAGAGTCTGGGGAGTCTCTGGGTCAGGAATCTATCCCTCCAGCATGTTTTGTTTATTGTGATGACAAGGTTTAGATCCCTGGAGCATGTGGCTCTGAGGGATTGGGATTTCTTTAAGTGTAGCATGTCCAACAGCTCTGGGTTTGACATGGCCTTGCATGTTAAGCAGAGATCGCCTCTGAGTGGACGATATGCGACAGAGTATAGCTGGAGTTTTTTAATGCAGTCAGCATAGGACATCTGCTTTAGGCCTGTGATTCTTTTAGTGAGGTATTTCTGTGTCCTTTACAGTTGTTGCAAATATCTTGAGAGGTACATACCAAATGAGGCATTGTATTCTATAATGGGTCTAATGAGGGATAAGTACAGTGGGATAATGACCTCCTTTTTTCTATATGAAAAGCCCGTAGTGATGAGGTGTGCCACATAGAAGGATTTCCTGACTGTTGTGATTATGTGGTTATTGAAGGTGAGACCACTGTCCACCTGTGTCCCTAAGTCTCTTATCACACTTTTGGTGCTTAGTGTACTGCCACCTATGTGGTAATTCACAGGTACATGTTTTTTCCAAAAGGGATAACTATACATTTCTTGGCATTGAGCTTGAGCCCATGGCTCTGGCACCAAGCATATGTTTCTGTAAGGCCCTTTTGTAGAGTATCCACATCATTTGTGGATTCAATAATGGCTCTCAGTTTGCAGTCATCTGCGAAATTTGTTAGCCAGAGTCCCTTAGTGTTGGCCTGTACTTCAGGGAAGTAGATGCCAAACAAGAGCGGTCACAGGACTAAACCCTGAGGTATTCCACTTGTCACTTGTTTGGAGCTGGATTTGGAGTCAGCTACTTTTACAGTGTGGATTCTGTCAGTAAGCCAGTTGGCAACCCATCGAGTGACGTAGGGATTAATGCCCAGCTTAGTAAGTTTATCTATGATTCCAGAGTGGGGAATGGTGTCAAAGGCCTTGGCAAGGTCCAGATAGGCTGTGTGGACTGCCTTACCCTCATCCATGGCTCTGGAGACTGATTCGAAGAAGTCAATCAGGTTCAGGAGACAAGATCAGCCCTTCACAAACCCAAACTGGGTGGGGTCCAGTGTTTGAAGGTTTCCAATATCTTTGTTTATAAGTTCCATGATAATACGTTCCATGGCCTTGCAGATCAGGCTTGTCAGACTGATGGGGCAGTAGTTCCCAGGATCCAAGGTGGATCCCTCCTTGTGGAGTGGGATAACTGTAGCTGTGCGTCACTCAGTGGGCATAAAGCCTGAGGTGAGGGTATGATTAAATATGACACTAAGGTGAGGTGCCAGTTCACTTTGTAGTTCATGTAGTACACAGCGCAGGATGTCATCTGGTCCCATGGATGCTGTATTCTTAGCTTTGGAGAGTGCGTTTTTTACCTGTGTGGCCATTATTACCAGAATTTGGCAATCTTCTGGTATTGAGATGGGCCATTTAAGGGGTGAGAGGGGGGGTAAAGTTGGCACTGAATAGATCTGCCAGGATATTGGCAATATCCTTGGGATCAGTATATTTAATGCCATTCTGTTGTAGCTCAGAGCAGATCTGAGCATTCCCATTTAGATTTTTGACATAGTTATAGAATGTCTTGTGGTTGTCTTTGAAATCTTTGGAAATTTTATTTTAGTAACTAGCTTTGGAGGATTTTACGATGGATCTCACCTTCGTACTGAGGCTGGTAAGTGCATCGTGGGATTTTCCCCTTTTCTGCAACAGTTTCTTCCTTTTGTTGTAAAGTTTGTTTATGGCAGGGGACCACTAGATTGGCTGCCTTTTTTTGGAGGAGAGCATCTTGGTTCTATTTGGGATGGTACAATTCATGCATGAGTGGATGTGCTCCTACAGTGCCTTAGTGTAGGACTCAGCAGTCGATCTTTCAGTGAGCACAAACTGGAGCAGAGACAATTCTCTCACTTTTGAACTTCTACTATAGTTTAAGTCACTACAGCAGAGAAATGTAGCACATTTGCAGAGTGGACAGTGGAAACTACAATGCAACCCTCCATGAGAATTCATAGGATCATAGGATCATGTGAGATTACTAGGCTATCAACCCTGAGGTCATTTTAAGCATAGCGGTTTCAACCCAATGTAATACCATAGAGGTACTAGTCAATACCCAGGATTACATTTAGTAACATTCTAGACTTGGTTCTCACCAGCATGGGTGACTTCTGTACCACCCCTATAGTAAGTTCTTTCCTGGTGAGATCAGACAATTGGCCTGTTTCATCTGAAGTGTCTATCCCCTCTGACCCCCCCAGCTGTAACTAGGCTAAAAAAACTTTTCAAAAGCTGACTACAACCTTCTAAGGGTGGCTATCAGTAGTTTCACACCTCCATCCCACTCAGAGGATGCAGACAAATATGCTGAACACTACACCAGTGCAGTATACAAGCACCTGTACAACTACATGGACTCAGCCATACCCAACAGTACTAAAATCAGCTCCTTAAGGAAACACAAACTTATCTAGTGAACATCCTCTATCAACAGGCTTTACAACAAAGGGAAAAAAATGTTGTCCAAGGGCAAAAATGCACAAATTCCCAACTGAAAAAACTTCCTCCTTAGCCTCAACAAGCAAATTAGATCATTAGTGAAAATGTCCAAAGCCAATTATGATCTGAAACTATCCTCCGAAACAAAAGCTAACCAGAATGCCTTTTTCTTTTATGTCAGAAACCTCCATGGCAGAGCCCAGGTTTTTTCCGAATTAGTTCTGTAATAGAACCACTTACACTGATCCTGTTGACTTAGCCAACCAGCTAGCAGACAGGTTGAGTGCAAACTTCCCTAGACCCATTTAATTTATAGATACGCAGTGAGTTCATTAGGGTTGGGTCTTGGATTCCTCTGTAGGCCAGGCGTTAGTCTCCCCAAAGAAGTCTATACGATACGGAGTATAGTGACAGGGATTTTAGTCAGTCTGTGCAAGGCACATTCTGGAGGCCCTTGATCTTCTTTGTTAGAAGCATCTGAAGTCTCTCTAATTTGCTGTAGGTGCTTATTACAGTACATACTGAATGGGGCATTATGCTCAATTAATGGCCAGATAAGTGCCAAGAATAGGGGCTTATAACTTCTTTTGCTCTTGAAAGCTTTTCTTACAATGGTAGACACATGGTGGTCAAAGTTAAGTTCACGGTGAACCTGTGATCCCAGGTCACTTCCCACTTCATGGGTACTTAGGGTATTGTTATTGATTTAATAGTGTGAAGGGACATCATTTGCACTGAAGGGAATGATGATGCATTTCTTTGCATTCAGTTTGAGACTGTGATTAATACACCAGTAGTTGGTCTGTGTGAGACCGACCCTGGAGTATACTGACATCATTTGGGGATTCAATGATTGCACCTAGTTTAAAGTTGACTGCAAACTTAGTCAGCTGCAATACTTTAGTTCTGACCTGAACTTCTGAAAAGTACATACCAAGCAGTAGGGGGCCCAGCAATGACCCCTATAGCACCCTGCTGGTAACAGGTCTTCTGGTTGATGTGATGTCACCCACTTTGATAGTGCGTGTCTGGTTTGTGAGCCAGCTGGCAACTCATTTTATAATGAAGGGATTTACATTCAGATTACTATGTTTATCAGTAATGCCTGAATGTGGGATTATGGTGAAAGCCTTTGCCAAGTCGAGGCATGCTTTGTGCACAGATTTACCCTCATCAATGGCCTTGGTCACACTTTCAAAGAAATCAACTAGATTTAACAGGCAGGATATGCCCTTCACAAAGCCAAATTGGGTAGGATCCAGAGTCTGGTGGTCACATATGTCTATATTTATAAGGTCCATAATGATGCATTCCATGGCCTTACAGATGAGGCTGGTCAGGCTTATAGGTCTGTAATTCCCTGGGTCTGTTGCTAGGCCACCTTTGTAGAGTTGAATAACTGTAGCTTTTCTCCTTTCTGCAGGAAAAAAGCCTGTGGTTAGACTATGATTAAAAAGTGTACTTAGTGGTGATGCTAGTTCATATTTTACCCTGTTTAGAAGACAGCCTGGGATGCCATCTGGTTCCATAGGGGCCGTGTTTTTTACCTTGGACAGGGCTTTGAAGACCTGTTCTTCAGATATGTAAGGTGGGGTGGAAGTTTGGGAGATGGATTGTTGTAAGTTAGGAGGGGATAAGGGAGTGAAATCTTTGCTAAACCTATCCACTAGCAGGTTCGCTATCTCTGTGACGTCAGCGTGTGTGATACCGTTGTCCACCAGTTCTGCACATGCTTGGGTCCTACCCTTTAGGTTACATACATAGCTGTAAAAGGGTCTATACTGAATAATCGCTCACTTAGGTTGTTGAATGCCTAAACGTTGACAACTTAAAATCACGAATGGGCGTTTCCACACAGGGAAACAAGTCATTTGGCTGTTACGTGGATTTTGCCCGGTTTATAATGTAGAGCGATCTTGGAGTTGGTATATTTAGTTAAGGGTGGTGTAGGGGCACAGCACCCCACATCGGGGGTTGTGGGGGGTGAAGGCCCCCAGTTGATTTCTATTTAAAAATTTTTTTTTTCACTTTGGCCAACGGCATTGTTCCCCATGTGGAAATGGACGTTTGTGATTTTAAGTTGTCGACATTTAGGTGTCAGTGTTTAGGTGTTTGACAACCTAAGTGGTTGACGATGTAATATAGACTCCTGTAAAAGGCCTTATGGTTATCCTTGGCAAAACTTGGTAGGTTTCTCTCAAAAGAGCTCTTGGAGGATTTGACAAGTTGTCTTATTTGCCTGTTAAAACAGAGGAGGGTGCTTTTCCATTGTTGGATCCTTGTCCTTGTTTTCTTGGACAGCAACTTTTGCATTTAATGTAGAATTTGTTGTGGCTGCAAGTCCACCATGGTAGCTTGATTTTACTTGAGGCTCTGGCTTTGATTCTATCTGGTACAACCGAGTTTATACACTTATGCAAGTGATTGTACAGGGCTTTAGTGTAAGCTTCAGTGTAATTACCACTTTCAGCTTGGGGGCTTGGAATGCATTTATACCTTCAGCTAGGAGGGTATAGTTGGACTTGGTGAAGTTTTTTAGTCTGATTTCACCCTTTGTGAGTTCTGCTGTTAGTGTCATTTCAAAGGTGACGGATTTGTAGTCAGTTTTAACCAATGAGGGTACAACCGTTGCAGCAGTGCACCTGTTTGACATGTTGGTGAGGACCAGATGTAGAATGTTTACTCCTCTTGTAGGGGTATGGACAGTTTGCTCCAGGACATTTGAATTCAAAAAGTCAAGGAACTTTTGTGCAAGCAAGTTTGGGCTAGAGTAGGTTTCCCAGTTGATGGTGGGATAATTGAAATCTCCCATAACCAGTGTGTTTGGTAAAATTTGGATTGCCTTCAGTTTGGTTAAATAGGCTTCATGGAGGCTGTGACCCATGGAGGGAGATCTATAACTGGCTAAGACTTGAATGGGGGTCTTACCATATACCTGGACCTGGAGTATCTCAATGGAGTTGTCCAGTCTAACTAGACGTGAGGTGAATTTATCTCTAATATAGATTGAAACACCACCTCCTTTGGCTTTCACACATTCATTTTGCAGTGTAAAATTGTGGAAGGTATTGTAGCCTTGCAGGGCTGGGGTACTGTCTGAGGCCTTAAACCAGGTTTCTGCGACTGCACTGACATCTACATCTTCTAGTGATAGAAGTGCTTCCAGGGAATGCAGTTTTTGTTTTAAGCTCCTAGCATTTAGCAGCATGACCCTGATTTTGTTCTGATTGGTTACTTTCATGTTGGTAATGTTGTTTTTGAGACCTTGCTAAAAAAGGCACTATGAGGGAGGCAAGATCCTTTGCCAGCAGCCGAAAGCCTAGGGGTGCCAGTTGAAAACCATCTCTGGCAAAGTAGCGAGGTTTGTCAACCATGGCTTCCTAGGCAGATAGGAATTGGATTACCTTGGAATGACACCAAAAGCTAAGCCAATTATTGAACTCAATCATTTTTTGTTTATACTGTGGCATCATTCTGGGTGAGGGTACTATACTGCTCAAGGCTATTGACATACCTGCCTGGGACACATACTCAGAGCTTGACCATGTCTCCCTTCATATAGTCTAATGAGGTACATCTCAGGTCATTCACACCAACATGAACTATGACAGAGTCATAATGGTACTTGTTGCTAAGAGACCTGAGTGCATACATGATTTGGCAAGTCCTGGCACCAGACAGGTAGCTGACCGTGACTTTCTCCTTTGTCCAGCTTGGTGAGTAGAACATCCATGTGTCTCACTACTCAGTCTCCAATGACAAGAAAACTTGTTTTTTGAATGTTACGCTTTACAGGCTCGGTGGGTGAGACACTGGTGTTGATATGTGCTGTGTAGACTGTGTTATCTTTAGGAGACTTGTGTTTTGGAGGTCTCTGGTGTTTCTGTAAGTTTTTCAAGAGAATCTCCACGCATGTGGATTTATGTGTTTGATGTGTACTATGTGTATGAGTAGCGGTATGTGTATGAATAGTGGTACTATGTGAATATGTAGTGGTGGTTGAGTTGACAACATTCTCCATGTTACTGTTTTGAGTGAGAGAGAGCATGGATTCTAGATTCTTGGTATATATATATATATATATATATATATATATATATATATATATATATATATATATATATGTTGTTGTGACTTTCGGCTTTTCCCGGTTAGGGGTCACCACAGCGGAACTCTGGTCCGCTAATGATTGGTTAGTTGATTTTTACGTACCGAGTTGCCAGCCCTGACGCACAGCCTTCAACGAAGTTGCGCCCATTCACACATGTCTCCATGCAGAAGACGCTCTAACTGAGAGTCGACCCGGACAGCGTCTTACTGTGAGGTGACAATGCTACCGCAGCACCACCACCGTGGAGATATATAGATATATATAGATATATATATATATATATATATATATATATATATATATATATATATATATATATACACATCTCTTGCACTCTGTACTAGACTGTGTTATTAGTAGAGGGCTGTCTGTGGACATGAGGCAATTGCTACACTGCATCAAGAGACCCAAGTCAACAAGGTTGGCAGGAGAAACAAGGGTAATCCCAACAACTCATACAGTACATTGACACCGTACAGAATCATTTTGGGTCTCCAGTGAAAATGGGCCATTGGCTCAGATGGAATAACCTGGTTAACAAATGTCAAACAAATAAATAAATGAATGCATTTCATGAGTACACTGAGCCATTAAAACAGTTAGAAAATAAGTATTCATTTAACTATTCTCCTGCTGACACACAGCAATGCTTAGCTCATTTATACAACAGATGTCAGATACTGTTGACACATATTGAGGATTTTTGCCTTAGCATGGGAACAGTCATTTCTCTGTAGTTATATATGACCATTGACATTGCTGTCTACCAACTGTTGTGCCGTGCATGACCACAGAAAGATGGTTTTGATTTATTATTCTTTTGGGGGCATATATCTGGTGTTTGCACCTACTTTTAATGGAAATGGGATAACAGGATGGAGATGAAAAGGGGAAGCAAGTAGGGTTTAGAACACAAGGTGAGCAAATGTGGAATGAGCAGCATGGAGGTAGGACAGAGGCACACTTGTCAACATCTTTGTTCAATAATCCTAGTGACTGACGATATTTGTAATTATTTGCTGACCTTGATACTCACTGGTTTATAAGAAAACTACACTTTTAGACTGAGCACTTGTAGCCAATAATAAGGACATTAAGGAATTATCCATGAAGTTGAGAAGTAGGGGTGGGAGTATTTTATGTCAGATAAGTGCCCTTTATTATTTTGTTGAGGAAGTCAGGAAGGTAACAGATGGCTAAGAAGGGTAGGAAAGATTGCAGGGAAAGGCACATGACTGACAGGGTGTGGGTGAAATAATGAGGGAGGGGGAACACAATGGTGAAGGAGACATCAGACAAAAAGTGGGGACACATTGGTGAGTGTAAGATTGGGGTGTGCGTAGACCCAAAATTGGGGGATACTGGATTTGATAATAGAATTGGGTATTCAAAATGCAGCCTCTGTCAGCCTACACCCAGTGGAAGATTACTCATCTCTCCAGGAGCCATCATCATTGGGTCTGGTTATAGAAGCTGGAGACAATACTTTGTAGGGAAGTGACTCAACAAGTCACCAGAGCATTGTCTACATATTGCCAAAGTAGGCATCCAACCTTCTGACTTTTATCTCTCTCACTAGCTCTGCCACCTCCAGGTGGGTGACAAAAGTATCATCTCACCTTGCATTGCTACCAGCAGTTAGCACTGTATCACCCTCCGGTGTGGGGTTACCCAAAGCAGGTGGTGCAGGTGAGGCAGGAGATGTTGAGGAAACTGTGTCAGGATGGGACACATATGTGTCAAGTGCCTCTGCTGGTTGTCTTGGTAGTGCTGTTGTCACCTGTGGGGGAACAATAGGCCATTCCACTGTGGTTGGTAGAAGTTGCTGTGTTGCTGCATATAATAGTAAAGGAAATGGAGAAACAACAAAAAATAAGTTCATGAAAGACAAAAGGATAGTGACAAAGAGGGTGTGGGAAGAGATATACAAAACAACAATACTCAAGGAGTGAAGCAAAATATTTTTTTTTAATCATATACAGGTATGACATCAACCTGTTTATTTATTACAATATGGAGGAGGGCTTAAGCCACAAGCCATCCTCACATGCAGTCTGACATAAGGACATAGCAACTGTATCAGATATTTATCAAGGTAACATATCCGTGCTTGGGGCTAGTGATGCTATTCCAGTTTTCACAACAGTACAACTATACATATACCTAAGAAACATGCTGATTACACAAAATATTTACCAAGCACAGGTGTTAGGCAAGGGACAGATATGTTTATGGCATATTGTGAAACACACAGCCAACTAATACTTACGGATATTTATATATGGATCTAAAAATAGTACATTGCTATTACTGGGATGAAATGCGTAGTCTTCCATGACAACAAAATATTTTTTTTTATTTTGGTAGGGAAGGCAGAATTGAACTCACAGGCACCCTAACAATCTCAGTATACATAGACTTAACATGATGAGTCACTTCTCCACCTATAGAGAGGATGGCATGCAGAAACACCGTTCTAACATTGCACAATCATACTAATTCCATTAAGGTATGCCACTACTGAAATATGTGGTATTGCTGTATAGATATCACACCGAATTTATGTTAATGACTACAGCTGCTACTACACTAACAGATACATCTTTCAACACAGCAGATGTACTTACCCCAGCTCACTCTTTGATGCTCTACTCAGCTCCTGTACATCTCGCCATTCTTTTCGATCTCTATAGTGGCTACAGACATAAACAAGGCATGATGTAATATTGGATGGTAGCATGCACTAGCAGGCTATTTGTTTACTTACCTAAAAGATGATATACTTAGAGTCATGAGGTGATGCAGTCTTCCCATTGGCAAGGTCTCAAACCCAGGACCCTATACACCATAGTCCCAGTAGTTATCCACCAAGCCATCACAGAGGAGGTCAGGCAAGCTTTGATTCATCACTGTAACAGTGACAACACTGTTCCCTTGTGCGTGAAATACCAGTTGCAGGGATGACACCTGTCACTCATCTAGTCAGGATGTGATTGATGAGTCTTTGTGAGTTTTGTTCAAGCAGCTTTATTATGTACAAATACATCATGTTTAAAGCTTATTATCTTCAACTTAGGTAACGTATATACAAGCTAGCTACATTCATTCTTACAAGCTCACTCTCTGGCTGCACTTTCAAAATGGCACTAGGAATAGCACGTACCTGCTATTTATATATGCACGTTCAGTCCTTGATATGCTTCTTAAAGACAGATCACATGCACTCTGTTCTACAGTACCCTTAGCCAAACTATTTCAGGTATCAGCCCTATACTGTGACTCAGTATAGCCCTCCTGAAGGAGCCTCTACCTGTAATGCTTATGGATGCTATCCAGAAAAATCTTATACTCCTCTTCATACCAATTTTGTGCTCTAAAAGGAGCACTGCTGTCATCTTCTGCAGCCATAATTGCCTCGCCTTCAAAGATCTCAGGAAAAAATGGCAGCAAATTGGTGCCCAAAACAGTTCTCAAATATCTCAGCCTTCATGCAAAGATGAGCACTGGCAGTCACCTCATTTGAGTGATGGATGGCAAAGTAATAAATATGGGTACTATATTATTATGGCATTGGTACCATTTTACAGTATGAAACATGGCAGTGCCCTATCAGTGACTTCATGTTCAGATGGTTGAAGACAGCATGAAAATTCCCTAACCCCAATAATCATGGTCTTCCTGTTTATGAGCGGAGCTGCCCACAGGTGCTCAGGCATGTACATGACATTGTGTAGTAATCTTCATGATGTTTATTAGGTTTGCTGCTCACGCAGATTGAATGATTCAAAAACACTAATGAGACGAGCCCTAAATAGCATAATTATTGTAGTCAGGGGGGTAAATCTAATCTACAGAGACATGTCCAGAATACCAAAGCCTTATTGCACTACACAAGAGAGCTACTACTTCGAAAGGGGATTGAATCCTGCAACCTGATTTTGTGAAAAGTTTTCATTCTGAGTCAGATATATGCATATGTAGTGTAATTCCTGATTCTTACGCAATTCATTTCTAGAATGTTACCTTTGACTGTTCATAGACCCTAATACCTGTGAGAAATTTCTCTTTGTCAGAACTTTTAAAATGTGTTGGGCAAATCTGTCTTCAAGAAGTACATTTCAAGTTTTATGTAACTAGTAGATTGTAAATGGCTGGCAGGGATGATGGTAAACTCCACCATGTGCTCATATTCTAAGTTATGTTCATTATTATTTTACTGTTGTGTGCCTTGTAAATATGCAGTTAGACACACCCTTATATAAAATTGTTGTATTGCTCAAGGCTGTTTACTTTATCTTCATTGTCAGAACACATAGTGTGTCTGGCATTGCCTTAGAGACTGTGAGTAGACATGTAACTGTCAGGCAGTCATTGCGCATGATATATGGCCTAGTAGGGTAGGAGTGTTGTACAGATTTTTTTTTATGTCCATGAAAAAGCAAGGCTATTAATTCCTGTTTTTCTTGCCAACAGTCCAATGCCTAAATAAACAGGAGCTTACAAAAACTGTGGGATCTGGAAGCCCATCCATATCTACCACAAGCTAAATTGTATTGATGTAGAAAATGAGGTGGTACTACAGATCCTTCTTCTCCATGGCCAATGGCTCTTCATTGCCCATGTTACTGACCATAACCATGCCTGTGCTGAGATGGTAACTGATGTAAAAATGGTAGGTGGTCATGACCACAACTTTGAAATGGTTCTTTGCTAGGCCATTGATATGATCCATGCTGCCACTCACTGAGCAGACGCTGTGTCAAGGGAATGAAGGACAACTGGAGGTGAGCCATCAACTGAGCCATCTCCTACAGAGGCAGAGGAGTACCTGACCTCTTTGAAAGGCAATACTGCATTCACAGTGTGATGCTGGACATTGAAGTCAAGCTGCACAGATTGCAGAGAGCTTCAACTGTAAATGTTCCAGCTATACAGTGCAATATCATATTGTCAATATCTGCAATCACTCCATAGCAAGCTGTTAGTGTAATGTTCTTTAAATCTGTTTGGCTTACAGTATACAGAAAAATTGGACATCCAAGTTTCATGTCCATCTGCATGAGGTAAAGCAAGGAGTATTAATTGTTATCATAGTTATATGTTTGTAAAGCTATCAGTTGCATGTGTGGTTGTGGTGCTATGTCCTACTAACACTGTTTGTATATTTTTGTGTATTCACAGGTGAATCATTATCTAACAACTGAACTGTGAAAGTTCCCATCTGATACTGGAGGATCTGTTTCCTCTGATAACAATGTTGGGCATTTGCTGACAAGGTTTGGAGATGAAGAGTGTGTGATGGACACAGGGAGTGTGACCCCATATCCCTTTCTCAGAATATGAATACACTCTCTATGCTTGTGGTCACCAAGGAAACACAACAATCTGAGGGTAGAAAGGATGATGATGACATTCTAAATCAGGGAAGTGTGGCTGGTCTCACATCAGAGATAGCTACATCTGCCACTAGCAGTTGTGGTCAAAGTAGTCCATATAAGGGGGGTTGGTAATGATGCTCGCAAGAGATATGGTTACTGCCTTACCCTTGAGATTGGTGTTTCAGTATCAGTTCACTGAATGCATGTGCAAGGTCATAGTGGAAGCACAGGCTATTTTCACTAAAACCATGTCAGAGATAGTGAGTGTGATCCAGTTTGTGCACACTGACGTTTTGGAGCAACTGACCCATATGCGTGATTTGCTGGATAGACTGAATCACACATTGGACCATTCAGTGACTCCACTGGGTCATCTGTCAAGAGGCAGGGACTGTCCTCACAGCCAGTCATCTGCTACATTCACAGGTGTTAGCCAATATGGGCACTGATAAGGGAGATCATGCTCTCATAGTGCTAACACTACCACTGCAACATCGATGATGGAAGTGTCAATCCCCATGAGAGGTTATCCCCATGGTTCTGGCCATCTTCATATTGGCATATCTACTGGCAAATGTTGATGAATGTCATGCAGCACAGCAACATTGAGCTATGGTTGTGGTACAGCCAGTGCAATTCCTGGCAGAGCCATCTCTCTTGTGCAGGAGTATGTACTCTGTCATGCAAGTCCTGGAAGTGCACAGTAGGACAAGTCACAGAACTGCCACACATGCTGAGACTGTGTCCCTGCACAGACACACACACACACACACACACACACACACACACACACACACACACACACACACACACACACACACACACACACACACCACCACCACCACAGTCCCACCACATGATACACACCCATTGACCCTTGCACTTTGACATGTCATCACATCTTTCCTAGTTTTCACAATACATATAAATGCACATTTTGTTTTACTACATCTCAGGATTCACACCCACACACATACCTGTGAAAAACATTCACTCCTGTACTCTCTTACTCACATGTACAAATGATGACAACTTTGCCCTGCTTTTTTCTACATTGTTTTTTGAGTTGCCTATGTCTGATGTTATGCATGGGTAAGCACATTTGGGTGTTTTTCTGTGCATAATTTTTACTTCATGTGTTTGCTCAGTGCTTATATAATTATGTTTTCAAGCTATGAGCAATGCACTGCTTCTAGTCTAGCTCCACACTATGCTGTGCCCAACTCCCTCTGGCATGGTCATGCCCCGGTGTTGGGTTCTCCTCTGGCTCCTCATATATCTCAGCTGTTACTGCCTGTACTGCTAGTAACTGCTGTCCCTGCATGATCCTGCTCTGCTATAATGACTTCCTAAGTATCATGTAATGTGCACACAGAATACTTTTCCATGTGGTGTGGTCATACTACAGGGCACCACAAGTCGCATTCATAGGAGACACATGTGACCTCTATCAATGGTTTGGAAAGGTTGATTTTCCATAGGATCATGTTGTGGGTGATGCTAGATATGCTTTGGAAACTTAGCTAATAACACCAATTAGAATACAGTAGCAGCAATGCCCTATTATAAACCAGAAACATCAAGGAAAGTGCATTTGGGGTGCTGAAGTCATGGTTCCATTGCCTGAATACATCTAATGGTGCCCTCTAGTATGACCCCATTATGCGTGCAAAAATACTTACTGTGTGTGATATGTTACACAATATTATAGTTAGGAAGAAATTACAGCAGGATGGCCTCTTGTAAGGACAGCAGTGGCCTGCACCACAGACTGTGGTAGCTGAGACACAGGGGGAGTCAGAGGAGGAACCAGGATGCCATGGTACTAGCAAAGAGGCCGTACATCGCACATAGCTTTAAAACATAGGAATACAAGAGGTAAGCAGATAAATACAGTAAAAATTATGCAGACAAAAATGCCAGACTGTGCTTAAACTGGTAATATTGTTTATCAAATATATTGAAACACAATTAGCAATGTACTAAGGGCAGGTCACAGTTATCATTACTTGCACAGGAGGAGAATAGAAGTCCATAACTACACAACACTTAAGCAGACACACATAGTAAAAATGAAAAATACAAAAACACCAGATCATGCTTACCCATGTATAGGCTAATCATGTTGTACATCAAACATAGCAACTCAAGTAGCAATGCACAAAGGATAGGGCACAGTCATCATCATTTTCACAGCTGGAGAAGGGAGTCCATAACTATAGAACAGTTAAGCAGAAGCATATAATAAAATGATCTATACAAAAACAGCAGATCTTGCCTAACCATGCATAGGCTGGACACGCAGTGCATCAGAACCAGACAACCCAAGTAGTGGTCTACAAAGAGCAGGTCATAATTATCAGCTTTGTACAGATGGAAAATAAAGTATAGGGTGCATGCCTTTCTCAGGGAAGTGTGTGAGTGACAGAACTGAGGTGTATAAAAAAAGTGCTTTTAGGGGAAGTGTAACAGCTGCTATGATAGGGTTAATGTTGGGAAGGGCCAGGGTTAGTGAATGTGCAGGATGTGCTGGGGGCTGCACATGTGTGTGCATGTGTGTGTGTGTGTGTGTGTGTGTGTGTGTGTGTGTGTGTGTGTGTGTGTGTGTGTGTGTGTGTGTGTGCGTGTGTGCGTGTGTGCGTGTGTGCGTGTGTGTGTATGTGTCTGCAGATACACAAGCTCAGTATGCAGTGCAGCACTATTGCACCATGGCATACTGGTTGCGCCCAGGGCATGCATGCCAGAGGGTTCAGCTTCCCATGCATGCCACCAGCCACAAGAGATGGTTCTGGCAGGAGTTGCACCAGCTGTCCCATGACCTTGGCTAGATGTCAGCATGCTACATGACCATGACCAACATCTTCTGGATAATGTGCCAGCATGACAACAGCCATGGGGTGTTTGCACTGAGGAGTGGGATCTCAGTCATCCTCAGCCAGCTCAACTAACATCTGAGGACAACACAGATGACCGGCTGTGATGATCCGCTAGCTCCTGGCAGATGACCCACAGTAGATACTGCAAATTCCAATGTGTGATTCCTTCTATTCAATGAATCACACATAGGGTTCATGCATTACCATATGTCAGCATACACAGCCTAGATCACCTTCACAATCTCTGCTTTGGATCTGATGGAACTCATCTGTGTCTCCACAATGGCCCTGAACATATGTTGAGTGGCAGCTGCTGATACACCAGTCTCAGGTCTAGGGCAAAAATGCCTCTTATGAGCACTGCCTCCCTATATTGACCTTCCTATCCATGACTATTAGGGCCAGTTACAGAAATGTCTGTATTAGTAGCCACCACACTTCCTTGCTCTACAAAGTTGCCCTCAACCTGTCCACTCTCATATGGTTTTGTGTTCTGGGTTTGCACAGGCATACAGACTGTGTCTATAGTCTGAGGATGGGATGTCTGGGTCACACTCACTGTATCTAACACACACACTCTGCATCACTACACACTGCAGTCTGACAAATGGATTAGAGGGTCTGACAGTTGGCTTAGAGGATTAAGCAGCTGTTATTGAGCCATTTCCTGTGGTCCAATGGTGCAAGGTTTCTCTCACCCTCTGTTGCCTAACTGCATAACTCTGAGTTACTTAACCAGACACTGCTCACAAACTGATCACTGCTGTACCCCAGATAACAAATACATACATAAAGAAAGAAATCCTCTAACTGTGTTATCTCCTCCCCACCATCATCATTAGTGGCTACACATCTTCCTCCAACATCATTTGGGAGTGCTTCAAAAGTTTTGGTGCCAGTTTCACCTGTGAATACACAAAAAATATATAAGTATGAAGAAGCACCAAAACTGCACATGCAACCAATGTAATTACAACTATATATAAAGATATAAGATCTTGTTATAACCCTGGCCATACTTTGTGCAAATGGATGTTGCACCTGGATGCCAGATGCACCTATATGACGAGGTGAGTAATAAACTGTTATATGATTAATAGATAAAAATATGTGGAGATAGTAATAGTATGACTTCATACCTGGAGTATCATCAGTGCAAATTCTGTAGGGCCTACCATCTCTGCCTCAACATCCAGGACAGCACTGTGGAGTTCTGTGGAAGTGTTACTGCTGTTAAGTGTGACCAAGAATGCTTCCCTCTCCATAAGAGTTGTTTCAGTACATGGCCCACTGCCTGTCATCCACCACATCCATACCACAACCACTGCTCTGTGGGTGTCAGCATGGGTCATATCAGTCACTGAGCAGTGGTGCACTGGCCACCTACAGCATTGTCACTGGTGATAACCTCATATGAGATACAGTCACAGAAGGGAAGGATGACAGAAGTAGACTCAAAGAGCCATCTATCATGGAGACAGAAAGCCTCTGGTACCTCCTCATTTTCTGCCTCTGTAAACTTTGGTTTGCAGGTAGATATGATGCTTTTTCCTGTTTCTTTAACATATCTGTGTCACTTTGGAAAACACTGGAATTAACAGCTGCAATCTTACATGGGTGCTACAAGTCCTAGCAGACATACTATAATAATAGTCCAGCTGCTATGCTTTAGTAGATCCTGGCACTAAAATACTGTTGCTATAAAACAGAAATGAGAATTAGTCATTATTGTGTCCTATTCATAATCCACCCCACCCCATAAATACCAGAACATGACTGCAAGTTAACAAGCACACAACTTAACAAGCACAATCATCATTAATCATAACCTCAGTAGACATTCTTACATTATAATCATGCATGTGAGAGGTACGCAACATTACATTGTTGTATGGCACACTTTTACATTGCTACAACTGACAGTAACATGGCTGCATTTTCTAAAATCACTGCACTTGCAATATACCCATATAGAGAGTTTTGCCCAAAATATGTAGATACACAAAATATCTAAGGCCTTACAGTATGTAGCACACAAAAAGTTATGCTTGAAGAAAGAAGAAAAAACAACATACCTTATGTATGCAGATAATCATTTTATGTAGCAATGAGTGATTGATGTAGGAAAAAGTAGGATTCAAACAAAATTCTTCTTCTATGGTGAGCTGATGGTTTTTGGCTCCAGTTTCACTTTTATTGTGTAGATTAAGGGTGCAATGAGCATGTTTATTAGGGTTCATCTCATTATTGTTTCTGAATGACTTAATTTGCCTTATGAATAAACCTAATTAACATTGTGTTGAGTTCTACATGATGCCATGCACACACTTAAGCACCTGTATTAAGTTCTGCAAACGTGCATGAAACCGAGATTATAGGGGTTGGGAAATTGTCATGTTTTTACCTTTCAAGTTTATCTCACTGTAATCACATGCATGTAAGATATACAAATTTACGCTACTATGTGGCACACTTCAACATTGTTACCACTGACAATAATGTGACTGCATACTTCAATGGCCAGTGCATTTGCAGCATTGGAGGTTTGCATAATGGCTATGGTGTTTACCTCACAGACATAAAGAACAATGTTTGATTCTCACCATTGAAGAGAAATTGATTAGGCTTAAAATGATCCAGAAGAGCAGGTAGCCTAGTGCTAACCTATGAATATGGCTCCCTGTTGAAGACTTATTTGTTATTCTAAGTGTCTTTGTTCTGATTTAAGCATTTGGGCTCCAAACCAGTTATTTTATATTAGGAAGGTTTGTGGTCTAAACTCTTGTGGCAGGAGAAGATAGGGTACACCCTCCTAAACTGGGGATTGCTGGTTGAAGGCTTATTGTGTCTATTATTCTGAAAGTGTAATATTATTGGTTTAAACACTTGGGCTCACAACCAGTTATTTTACATTAGGAAGGTTTGTGATCTACACTCTTGTGGGAGGGGAGCCTCCACCCTTCTGAGCTGGGAATTGCTGGAGAAGACTTATTGTGCCTGTTATTCTAAGTATCTTTGTTTTGGTCTGTGGTCTTCACTCTTCTGGCATTACTGTCTAGACATATTTTTTTTAACTTCTAGAGCATCTGCTTTGCTAATAGCT
The DNA here is from genome assembly GCF_019279795.1 of Protopterus annectens. NCBI lineage: Eukaryota > Metazoa > Chordata > Ceratodontiformes > Protopteridae > Protopterus > Protopterus annectens. The sequence continues at coordinate 1,087,751,448 of NC_056727.1, read as the reverse complement.
GAGCATTACTCATCAAGTTGCTTGTCTTGTTGAATTGTTCAATATTTGAGTCTTCCTCACTTCTCCCTAGTAGATCAGTGGCCATGTGTATGCACTTCCCAACTCTCTCTGTGGCCAGTCTGATTGAGATGGGTATTCTGAGGCATTGTAGCAACTGCCTTATGTACACTGACAACCCACTTATTCATAATAAAGCAGATAATGTATGTGAGAAGTGTAAATACACTGTAATGCTGGATGCAAAACTCTCTCATACAACCAAAACTAATCATATAGTGGTTGTCAGTAAAACTTGCACCACACCAACTGCACAGGATAAAGACCTTACACACTAAACTACTTATGCTGAAGCACTTACAAGTAACCTTTGTAAAACACTAAGTCCTCCTGCACAGTACAATCAAAGAAAGGGTCCTGAGCCATCACATAAACACTCTGCAAACACCACCCACAGCTACACATAGTAACACTCTAGCTAGTGCCTCCACTGCTAAGTCATTAAGGCAAACCAGCGCACAGCCAAATTTCCTTGTCATTGGTGATTCTATAGTGAGGTACATCAATGTCTCCTTCACCAGACTGAGTAAGGAGAGAGTCACGGTTAGCTGCCTTTCTGGGGCTAGGATCTGTCAAGTCACATAGGCACTCATGTCATAGAACCACAGGTACCTTTATGCATCTGTCATAGTCCATGAGGGTGTTAATTACTTGAGACGTACCTCCCTTGATTATATGAAGCAAGACACGATTGAGCTCACTGATTATGTGTCTCAGGCAGGTATGAGCCTAGCACTGAGCAGGATACTTCCTTTTCCAAGGATGATGCCATGTTAATAATAGAAAATGATTGATTTTAACAACTGGCTTAGCTTCTGGTGTCAATCCAGGGGGTACAATATCTGACAGCTTGGGATGACATGGTTTACAGACCATGCTGCTTTGCCAGAGATGGTCTGCACTTATCCCCTCTAGGCTTTCAGATATTGGCAAACACCTTTTCAAACCCCACAGTGCCTTTTTAGGCAATGCCAAACTGATAAACCTACAGACTTAACTGAACCTATGAAGGAATATCTGAAGGTGGTACTGCTCAATGCTAGAATTCTTATCAAGAAACTCTACTCCCCACAAGCCTTCCTCTCATTGGAGAGTGTAGACATCTGTGTAGTAATGGACACGTGGTTTAAAAGTCACTTAGTAACCCAGCAATGCAAGGCTATAATGCCTTTCACACCTTTGCAGCAGCTACTGCTCAGGAGGGAACTAACGGTGGAGGAGTCTCAGTCTATATTAAGACTAATCTCACATCCAAACTAGTTAAAATTCATGTCCCATTAGAACTCATACAAGTGCAGCTCACCATAAACAGGGTGCCATACCATATCATTGCAACATATAGGTCCTCCTCCATGTTCCGGGAAACCCATACTACCTATTTTAATGTACTAGAGTCCTTCACTGTTCAATCCAATATGAATACATGGGGGGTCTCAATTAACCCTCTATAGACTGGGAATCCTACACCACTTCTAATGCATAAGCCCAGCAATTGCTAAACTTTGCTAATAACAGCATCCTGGAACAAGCTGGTCAATCTCCTACCAGGGTTGCAAACACCCTTGATCTTGTACTCATCAGGCCAATGTTCCTCACCCAATGTAATATATTTGCTTGTCAGATATAACCATAAGGCAGTATTGCTTGAAATAAGAATTAAATATGGGGATCCAGCAAAATCAAAAACCTTTAGGAACTATTCCAAGACTAACCTCTCTCTACTAAACAATACCTTGGCTAAATTTCAAGTACCCCCAAACTTAGTAAACACCATAGAATACACTGAGCTATTTACAAAATCTCTCTGAACAACCATAATGATAGCTGCATAGAACAAGCTGTGCCCACTCATATTATGAAAACGACAAACTCAAAATAGAAGCCACTCTGGTAGAATCACACTATCAATTGGTTATGTAACAAAAAAAAAATCTTGACCAAGCATAGGCAGTGCAAAGCCATACATCATAAAAGCCTCCTGACCAATCTAAACAGGGAGCTAAGATGGTTAGTTAATAGTTCAAAGGCTAAATTTGAAGAAAAAATAGTGTATTTAGCAAAGGGCAAGCACAAAATGTTCTACAGCTGTCTGTACTCTCAGAGGAAATTCACAACACTGAACAGAACTTAATATAAATGGCATCATCCACACTGAAGTAGAGGCCATTGTCAACCTTTTGGCTGAAAGATTCAACTCAAATTTCTCTCCCCACTCCCACCTGATAGTCCAAAGGAGATACCACATAACACAACCCCCCCCCCCCAACCATTACTAGAGAACAGGTCATTAATGCACTTTCAAAGGTCAAAAGCACTGCATCAATGGGCACTGAGAACATCCTGGAATGTTTAATAAATAGCATGAAACATGACTCTCTGGTCCATTTGAATCTCTTTTCAGCTAGAGCCTTCAGTCAGGTTTTGTGCCCAAGGAATGAAAGATGGCTACAGTCATTCCCCTTCACAAAGGAGGTCCAACCACTGATCTGGGTAACTATAGGCCCATAAGTCTTACCAGCCTCATGTGTAAGGCCATAAAAAGAATCATCATGGACATAATAAATAAGGACATAGGTAACCTGCAAATGCTGGATCCATCACTGTTTGGCTTTATTAAAGGAAGGTCATGCCTATTAAATCAGATGGAATTTTTTGAGAGAGTCGCTAAAGCATTGGATGAAGGTAAGACTGTGCACACAGCCTTGACCTGGCCAAGGCTTTTGATACAATACCTCATTCACACATTATAGACAAGCTCACTAATTTAAGTATAAACTCTTTTATCACCCACTGGATAGCCAACTGGCTCACTGCTATGACCTAGGAGGTCAAAATAGGTGAGGCCACCTTCACCAAGAGGTCAGTCACTAATGCAGTCCCCTAGGGCTCAGTACTGGGCCACTCCTTTTTGACATATATTTCTCTGAAATGGAGACAAACGCTGAAGACTTATGGCTGGCTTAGTTTGCAGATGATTGCAAGCTGGGAGTTATCATCAACTGCCATGCAGAGATTAGTATTCTTCAAGAAGGTCTATCTCTGACTAATAAATGTTGCTAAAGCCATGATCTTAAACTCAATGCTAAGAAACACATAATTGTACCCTTTGGGAAATCAACCATCCGGACTAGTTACCATGTTGATAATATACCCCTAATAGTCGACCCAGTGGTCAGTGATCTGGGTAAGCACATAGATAGTAGCCTTACCTTTGACCACCACGTGGCCACAGTGGTAAAGAAATCCTTTTATGTTGTGTAATTTATAAGTAAGGGCATGGCAGCTAGGTCAAAAGAGGTCATTATCCCACTGTACTCTGTCCTTATCAGTCCAGTAACAGAGTACAGTGCTTCCTTTGGTATGTACCTGACCAGGCATATGCAGCAACTAGAGCGACCTGAAAGGTTCCTTACAAAAAGAACACAATGTGTAACAAAACTGCCTTATGCTGAGTGCCTTAAAGCCCTTTCCCTCTACTCAGTCTCCTATAAATGCTGAGGGGTGATCTATGGCTAGCTTACAAGCCATCACATCCACAACCCCCAAATTTATGAATCTCCTACATATTTGTAAGTAAAAGAGTACCAGAAATACAAGGTATAGGGACCTGAATTTTGTCTGTGGCATAAACAGAATATGCTGGAGAGACAGATATGTGTCCCAGAGACTGCCCCTCCTATAGAACAGATTTCCCATCCATGTGGAGCTGAGTTAGTCTAGTACCCATTTTAAACATATCCTAGACAAGTGGACTGGGAATAGGAAATTTACACCGGGCCTGGCACCCATGTCCCTTAAGGACAGAGGTAGCTTATAAACACCTGGCCCTCAATGTCCTAGTTGGATGCAGGATATCATCTTTTTTTGGGAAAACTTAGCTAGGCTTAGAAAGGCCCCTTGGATCATTAGCCTAGTAACAGTCTATGACTATATGAATCTAAGTATGCCTTCAGAGAGTTTTCACCAATACATGTAGATACACTGAAAAACTGACAGTACTTCTAGTCTTAGTATTAAATAGTACACAAAAAGCTACCCTTAGATTAGGAAGTAGGAATAGAAAGTACCACACACTTTTTGATAAATCTTCTGCAGGAATAATTCTTTGCAGTAACATTGGAACACAAGTTTGTCTTCCACAGTGAGATGAGGAACTGGGATTCTCATCACCCTATATCTTGTAGACTATATCCTCTGGGTACAGTGATTATGCTAACTGGGACTCATCTCATTATTGTTTCTGAATCGCTCAGATTGTGTGATGAGCAAATCTGATACAGATCGAGTTGACTTCTACACAATGCCATGTGCAGACCTGAGTAGAGAAGGTCAGCACTATGTGTACATGCATGGGAAGCCCATATTATAGGATGGTAAAATTGTCATGGTCATACCTCTCAAGTGTACTTCATTATGAGGAATGTTCCCCAATATACGTGCATATGTAGTATATGTTTTCCTCACAATTCCACATTGAAAGAGTCTATCATATACTCAAACATTAGCAATTTTTATACTGTTATCCATGGTAAATTACAATGAATAATATGAATTCATCAAAATAACTTTTTATAAGTCTGTCATAACACGTTAACCATGCCCTGAGCTTACTATGTGAATGTGTTGTTAAGCTAATAAATGTTCCATATATTTTCTATTTGTTCCACATTTTTAAGAGAGCTCATGTTCCACAGTCGATAAATGGAAGGTTGAGACCAGTGGTCATGCTATCTTTAACCATTTGAAGATGGAGTTGTAGTCGAGCATTTATTCTCAGCAGCAAATATAAGGGTGAAGGTGTACCATGTTCCATGTGTTAAAGTGCCTTTTTAACCATAATAATACAGTATTTATATTTTAATTATTGTGCCATCTATCATTCAAATGAGGTGCCCATTGGTGCACAAATGTTGAACATAAGATAACTATTTTGGCCACTAATTCCCCTGCCATTTTTCCTGAGACCTTGGAAGGGGAAACTATTATTGTTAGAGAAGATGAGGGTAGTGCTCCTTTTAGAGCACAGAGATACTGTGAGGAGGACTCCATATATTTCTGTACATCCTCAACATTCATTATAGCTGCAGGCTTCTGCAGGAGGGCTGTATCAGGTCACAGTATAAGGCTTATATAAGTCAAAAAGGCATTGGAAGACCATCTCCCCAGTCTCTTGATAACTTCTGTTGAACTATCTGCTCTCACCAAATCTGTTGCCCTTAACATTCTAAAAGAACAAGTAGAAAATCTCTCTCCTTCCAAACTACAAAAGGCCCTTCACATGACTAAAATAAACTGTCCCCCTGTGATCACCCTACCACCTTTGGGTCTATATTATAACATCGAATTCTACAAAGATCGAATGTTATCATATCGAACCCTAAACACAGTCAGAATAGCGAATTTTTTCCCAGGGAAAGAATTCGCTATTCTGAGAAACATACACACAACACAAACACACACAAAAAACAGCAATCCACACACATACACTTAAAATCCTACACCTAAACCTAAACTAAACTTTACATACACTACTAGCTATCCACTTACCTTAATCCAACCCTAACCCTAAGGTCCGTCACTATCGCACACTCACCTCACCCGTGTCCTGACCCTTACTCACCTAAGCCGCTCCCTAACCCTAACCTGCACACAACCACACACTTACCTGACCCACACCCTAACCCTAACTCACCTAACCCTCCCCCTAACCCTAACCTACACATAATCGCACACTAGCCTGAACCGAACTCTGAAAACAATTCCTTCCCTGGCAAAAAATTAGGTGTCCTGCACCTTCGCTGTTTTCAGCGTTCGACATTATGGGGTTGATATTATAACATTCGATCTTTGTAGAATTCAATGTTATAATATAGACCCCCTCCTTTAGACAGGAAAACTAACTCCTGTAATCTTCCTTTATGACCCGCCAACAATCTCCTTGCCCACACCACTGGACATATCTGCTCCAACATATCCTTCAGTAAAACTATTTACTCTCCCTTGCCCACCTGATCAGTCTTAGATGACCATAACTTAATATGGACTGCTCCAGGTAAGAACATAACATCATTCCAAGCCAACGACCCTAACAACTCCAACACCCTAAATGCCCCAAAGTACATCAACATGCTCAACATTGCCCACACAACTTGATCGTCTGATCCCCCAAATACCTTAAAGAAACCCTGCAGCAAAACCTGTAAAATCTGCCTCATCACCAGCCCACACTTGTCCCTGCTCAAGCCTTCCTCCTTACCCCATCCCTTCAACACTCGCCCAACCATCCAGGATTTAGTAAAATTTGTCAATCTCACCATTTTTGTGAACACACTAATTGCCACTAAATCCACCTTAACCAATTTTACTGCCTTGCCCTGCACCCTAGCCCCAGCTAAATATCGCAACAGCAACTCCTCAGACCACACACATCCTTCCTCCGGTAACTGAATAACAAATCTGTCAAAATTATACAACGCCCTAATGGACACAGCCCAGGACTGCTGCACCAACTTCATGATCACTGCAGCCCAATCCTCCACACCTCATCTGGCACTACCATGGGATCTTCTACTGCCATTGGGGCCAATTGCCAATACCTGGAAAACTGAAAGCGAGAAAAACTGTCAGCAATCTCATTCCTCACTCCCGGTACATGCACACCTGTGAAGGAAAAAATTATTCAACAAACTCTGCCAAACTAACTTATGCAATACTAACAATAAACACTTAGACTTAGCTGTCTTAACCTGTAACCCTCTTACAACTGCAACATTGCCAGAATTAAAAACTATGCTCCTACCCTTCGAACAGTCCTGCCATACCACTGATGCCACCCAAATTGGCATCATCTCCAGAAAGGCAACATCCCGATTCCATTCCTCTGACCAATCAGTTGGCCATGACAACACAAACTACTGACCTCCAAAAAATGCTCCCATACCAATGCCCCCTGATACATCAGTGAACAACTGTAACTCCCCTTGACCAGCCCAATCCTACTGTCAAAAGGTAACACCATTACATTGGTCTAAAAACTGCACCCACTAAGTTCCTCGTGCATCAATTTGCCAATCCTCACCCAATGGTGCTTACTTTTACCCCCTTCAACAGTATTGCTAAAGACCTACAAAAGGTCTGTCCTGGGTGAACAACCCAAAAAGCAAAATTCAGTAGTCCTAAGAGCTCCATAGGATCCCCTCACCCACACCTTGTCCCTAGTCTTCATCCAAACTATTTTCTTCTTTAGCCTAGCCACCTTTTCCCCAGGAAAGCAAAACAAACCCTGCTCCACATCCACACTCAATCCCATAAAGTTTAACAGCTTTGATAGGTTTGTGCTAGGCTAATTGCCCATATGGGCCATTTTAAGCCTAGCCAATTACCCCATGTCAGAATCAAACCCTGCAGCTTGTGTTGCTAAAGTAAGCACCTTAGCCATTAGTCCAACCTCCCACCCCTTTGCCAGACCCTCCAACTTGTGGATGGCCAAAGGAACCCCCAATTCCTTACACATCCTCAAAAACTCATACATGGTCACTGCCACTCTCTCCTTCCCTTCACCTATGAGCAGAAAATCATCTAAATAATGCACATCTCCCTGGTTATGTACCCGCTGCTGCCATATCCAGTGCAAAGCCATGCTAAATTTCTCAAAAGTTGAACAAGCTACTGAACATCCCATTGGCATGGCTTTGTGAAAATAAAACTTGCTCCCCACCACCATACCCAACAGAGGCCAATCCTCCTCTCAAACTGGTAACAGGTGAAACACTGACTGAGTATCAACCAAGCATCTTTAAATCATCCAGTAATGCATATCTCACCTTAGCCTCCTTGCCTGAAATGTAGTTATTGACAGACTTCCCTTCCGGGTAAGACAAATGATGAATCAACAGAAATTTCCCTAGTTTCTTTTTAGGTACCAATCTCAATGGTGAAACCTTAAAACTGGCGAATGGGGGAATTTCAAATGGGCCCAATAACTGGCTCATTTGGCATTCCTTCTCCACCAAAGCCTCCAAAATGTCCTCCCTCCCCTGGACTGACCTCAAGTTTTTTTCCCACTACTCCATCACCCACCAATTGTGACTTAATAGAAAACCTTTTGAAAACCCTCAATCAGTTTCCAGGCCACCACTGGCTGTGGGTACTGCTGAAGAATGTCTCGCAAGACCAGCACCTTAATAGGAGAGTGTGTTCCTAGGCCATCCCCCTTTCCATGGAAAAGGACCCCCTCTGACCATGAAAAGTACCCCTACCACATACCCCTTGCAACCCCAGAGCAGGCCCACCTACTTCGACCCGACCGTCAAAGGATGGTGTTTGTACCATCAGTTGGCCCTCATGCCTACCACAGTGCAATGCAGGGTGAACACCAGTGCACTTTGAGTAAGCATGCAGGAATCTGCATGCCACCCAAGCACATCTCCCAGCACTGAAAGCCCAACATACCTCAACATCTCCATCCCCCACCTTAGTCCCTTTACTGTCCACACTGAAGCTGTCCATCATAGTGGACAGCCATATATCAGGATGTCTCACCTCCCAATGCATGGACCTATCCACTACCTTCCTCTTGCAAAATTTATGATCATACCACAACCAAGCATTTCCTGGCCACAGTCTTTGCGCCTCCCGTATCATCAAAAAATATGCTGAGTGGGAGGGCCAAGGCAGTATCTTTCTCCAGCCATACTGCCCTGTAATAAACAAATCCTAAAATCCAGATTTGCCATGTTTTCAGCCACATTTCCCCCACTCGTCTACAACTGACAGCCGCTAGTGCTGCCAACAGGCCTTTCCCATTGGCTGTCTCTGCTTCCAAGAGGTGTTGCACACCATCACCATTAATTAGCTCAAAGATGTCCACATATTCCCCTTTCCAAATTCTTTCCTTTACAGTGGATGGTATGTGCAGAATTAGAAAGACCACCATACCCTCTTGACCCAGCACCTGCACAGCCAGCCAATCACCCAGACGCATCCAAAAATCTGACACTATCTCATCTAAATAAGGGTCGGCCTCTTCCCCCAGTGATGGCAAACTACCCACTGTGGCTAAACTGCCTATATCAGAAAACTGCCCCCCCAAAACCATACTCCACTCACACTAAGTTCGGTAAATCCCCAGCACAGCCCCCCCCAGACCCTCCAAAGATGTATGCTCCCCTACTATTCCTGCTCCCTCCTTCCCACCAGCAAGATCTGTAGATGCATTACCTGTAGGAGTAGCAGGTGCTGAGCCCAATGTCGACTCATCTGCTGTCATCTCCTCGTAGGGCTACAACTGGCATGTTCTTTATCCCCCGGCTACTCATTTGCCCTTCGATGCTTGTTGTCTCTTCCAAGTGGCTTGACCCTGCATGCCAGCCATTGTAGCATCACTGCCTGGTATCTGTTGGTAAAGGTCTTCTGCCTGGGCCATGATGCTCGTCCACCTCTGCCGCAAAACCTGGTTATTAGCTATCTTATCCACTAGCACCTGAAATGAGATAAAAACACTATAAGAAAGGGAAAAAACACACACACACACACACACACACACACACACACACACACACACACACACACACACCCTAACGCCAAACAGTTCAATGCTATTAACCAGCACAATATGACAGTGGACCCTTTTGTATGACACAGACAGCAACACACATACACACACCTAAGTGGGAAGACTTTCATGGATCCTTATAGAGAGCTCTGATCTAACTCTTCTAGTCCTTACCTGCAAGGAATCAAATAATGTCCCTTAACTAGGCAGAACCAATACCTCTCCCCCCACTGCTAAATCAGAGACATCTGCACCCCTCAACCAGCCATAAACTAACTTTTTTTTCAACATATAAAATATTCATACCTCTCCAGTGTACAGACTTATGAGGAACATTCCTCATTTTTGGTCTTAAAAACTCCATATACTCCTTTCTTCCACATTCAAAGACTTTATCACATATGAAATTGTTTTTTTTTTTTTAAATTAACCAGAGGACTGCTACCAAACATGCACAGAAACAGCCAATACACACAGGCCCTAATGCCCACTAAAGACACCAACTCCTTGCTTCCCTTATCTACCCTGCCATGCTTCCAAGAGAAAACTACCCTCCTGAGAGGTGGACTGCCAGCACACTCTCCTGGCATGCTGAAGCAATGCCTGATGGTCAGCATTAGCTCTATATTGTACCTTTCCATTTTTATTATTATTATTTTTTTTATTTCTTTTTATTTATTTTTTTTAAACCTCCAGAACCCAGACCTGTACTGTGCATGTGCAGAAATGTCCCACACCACCACCAAAACATAGCCGGGGACAGGTCTCCTGTTAAGTCCCTCGCTTTCAATCTAGATTTTTTTTTTTGAACTTGCATAGGGTGAAACCGTGGTACCCAGGAGGAAGTGCTTACTGCAATCAGAATCCTACCCCACTGCGAGCACCAATGAAGACACACCAATAACACTGGAAAAGAGGATTGAGTGACAGCAAGACTCAAGTCAAGGAATGGGCACACCAAGAACGGCAATCCGTGTTGTAAATTAGAAGTGGCTAACACAGTTTGCTGCAGGGTGGGCTGAATGGGAAGGGTGGTGCAGTTACATATAATTAATACTCGTAAAGGACACGATGCCCCTACCACAACAAGGTACCTAAACTTTACTCTCCCCATTCTGCCTCCCTTGAGAATGCTCCCCTCTCCCCTAGGACACACACTCTGTCCCCATACCTTGAAATGGATGGTAAAGAAAGTAGAAGAAAAAAAATTATATTCATATATATATATATATATATATATATATATATATATATATATATATATACACACACACACACACACATAACTACCCCTGATACAGTAAGTATCTACTCACCACTCCTGTCTTGATAATCACCCAAGGCTTACCTTCCTACCAGCCAACCTCAGGTCGTCACGGACATGACCCTGCACTCAACAGAATCATGCCAAAATGTGCTTCTCACAGCAGTTCCCAACCACAAAATCCCCTAAGACCCTCCCCTAATCCCTACCTCACTTCCTCCCTTCCTTCTTCCCATATTTAATCCTTCCTTATGCTAACTGTATTTAGGGAGCTTGCCTTTCCCACCTATCCTATCCTTTCCCACCCCCCCTTCCCTTACCTATACATCTACCCTCCCCCCAGTAAAGATGTCCCATGACAAATTTGTCTGTTCCAAACATCATTTATACAAGAAGCCCAGAATTTCTGGCTAGAAGATGTACAAAAATATTAAGAGAGAAATTAGAGCAAATAAAAAATATTTGGACAAGAAAAACTACCAAAAGCTTCAAATGCACAACAGATTCATGAAAAACATTATAAATACTAAGAAACCTTGGGCAGGTTGGAAAGTGAAGTGACTGAGGAAGTGCAAAAATGCAAAGAACAAAATCTAGACATTTTTGAAAGGTATAAAAAAGAAATATCAACATGGCAAAGAGAGAGATCTGATATGGCACAATGCAAAGTAGGCATTTACACTAATCAATACAAAAATCATCTCCAAATGTATTTGAAAAGAAACACAGCCAAAGGCACCTATATATGGAAACTTTCACAAACAAAAATAAGATCATAAAGTGGGATTGTATTACAGAAGATTATTGAAGTAAAAGTTAAACAGAAGCTGAAGTTATGGAATACCTACAAAGTGACGGATTTAGTGTAGAAAGCCTAACACGGGTTATGTCACAGTATGATGGAACAATGAGTCCCCAAAGGAAGGGGAAAAAGGAGGAGTGGGAGACATGTGAAGAAGAAATATGGACATGGGGAAAGAAAAATAGATTTAATATGGTGCAACATTTATGCAAAGGAGAAAGCAAAACTAATTAATACAAAACAAGCAGCACCAGATATATTTGAAGATAAATACAGGCAAAGGCATTCAGATATGGAAATATTATTTTATTTATTTTACATTTGTTGACTGGGAAATCTTTACAGAACAAAATATAAGAAAACAAATGGGAAAAGTAGTAACTAGGAATAGAAAAGGAGAAGTTAAATAAATAGAAAGTGAAGGATTTAGTGTACAAAATTCAACTCGGGTAGCATCACAGCATGATAGAACAATGAGTCCCTATATTAAGGATAAACCAGTAGAACAGGAAACATCTGATTAATTGCCATATGAAGATACTTTTGAGCCTTCAGTAAGAAATCTATACAAAAGTTCAGTTGGAGTTGCACAGCAAGGGAAGGAGCAGGAAACGCTGGCGACTCTGATGCAGTCAATGTTGTGCAGTGATAGGTGAACAATTTCCCATATGAAAGAGCAATGGATGACACATAATAAACCTGAAGAGAGTATGTCACAGGAAAATGCTCTAGAATGTTCTATAAAATGCCTACAGGAAATGGAGAACAAAGAACGTGCCATTAGTTCCGAAGAAAATAATCTAGGGGAATAGATGCTTCATTTTATAGAGATGGATAGACATATTAAGATCAGTGAAAGAAAAAGATTACAAAAAGTCATTAAGACCCAAAATGTTAGAGGTATGATAAAACAAATGAACACAGTAACCAAGACCATTAATAAAAATCCATGTGATATAACAGAAGTAAATATGATACATTATTGTGCAGCTAAACTAATAACAGAAAAAGTCTTATCACAAAAACACGGGGCAATAAGAGAAAGGAAGGGAAGAAATCAAATGCCATCATGGAGGTATCAAATAGAGAAAACTATAAAGCAATTAAGACAAGGTGTCACTATTAGAAGAGTAGAAAAGAGGGAACAGATCAACAAAATACTTAGAAAGATAGACGTGATAAAAGCAATGCACAGGCAGGAAAAAAGATGTGCAGATGAATATAAAGGAAAAGGGAAAAATAAACAATTCATTGATGACAAAAAAAATTATGAAGAATTAGAAAACATGGTAAAATGAATAGAAATGCCACCAAAAAAAGAAGAAATATTTACATTTTGGAAAAATATCTACAAAGATTATGTGGAACGTAGCAAAGATGTTAAATGGATAGACGAAGTAAAAGAAACAATAAGAAGTTCAAATGTATAGGATATGAAATGGGATGAAGTAACAACCAGAGAAAGTGAAAGTGAATGAAGAAAACCTCCTAAATGGAAAACACCAGGACAAGATGCAGTACTTAACTTCTTGCTAAAAGTATTAACATATTCATCCCTGAGTAAGATCTATTTATATTTGCATCCAAAACAGACACCAACCTGGTTAACATCAGTAAAAATGACACTCCTCCTTAAAAGTAAACCTACAAGCTATCTTAAAAACTATAGACAAATAACTTGCCTTCCGACGATGAATAAACTATATACTGAAATTGATGCCGAGTTTATAGTATTTAGAAGAACACTGAATCATGGCAATAGAAGAAAAAGGTAATATAAGAATGTCATATGGAACAAAGGATCAACTGTTTTTAAATAAAGTCATAATGGAGAATTGTAAAAAGGGGGAAAATATATGTATGGCATGGAGAGTCTACAGGCTGCAGCACCAACAAGCTATTAGTCTGAGACAGGATTGTGATATAAAGGAACTTAAGCAGGAGGGAGTGTATAAATACTAGGGAACTGATGAAAGATTGACAATAAAACATGAACAAATATGAACAAAACTTTGTAAGGAATGTTTTAGAAGACAAAATAATACTGAACAGGCCCTGACATCTAGAAACAAAGTCTAAGTTATAAACCAGTTTGATCTTCCTGTTTTAACAGTTCTGGGGTGACCGACTGGCCCCAAAAAGTATTGGATCTGTTGGACAGGAAAACAAGAAAAATGCTTCTCGCTTATCAAATGATTTATAAAAATCAGGGTATACCAAGATTATACATTTCCACTTCTGATGACTGTATGAGCCTCCTAGAAACTGATTATATCTATATATCTGCAATCATAGGACTGCATACACATCTGCTGACCTCACAAGATCCAAACATAGTGGACATTTTAAAGCACAAAGAAAGCAAGTCTAAGATGACTTTCTTGCTTAGTTAGTAGAAGCATATTGATGTCAAGTAGAAATGGAAATCAAACCAGAAGTAGATAAAACACAGGCAGCAACCACATATGCCAAACACAACGGAAGGAATATAAGGTGAAGGATCAGATGACAAGGCAAGAAATGTGGAAAAGGCATAAATATAGTTGCAAGTACAGATAATTCTTGGAACAACTGCATGCCAATCAGGATCTAATGCAGGAATGGTTAAGGAGAGGTGAATTTAAACCCAGAGATGAAAGGTTAATATTGGCAGCCCAGGATAAATGGACTATGTACTCATTGGTTTACAAGTCCAAGAACATGTCAGAGAAACAGACAAATGCAGGTTCTGTCAAACAATATTGGAAACAGTCATATATCTTGATCCTAGGTGTGATACACTAATGGCAGACAGCCTGTATACTGAAAGGCATAGTAATGTATCAAGACTGTTGCATTGGGGACTATGCAACCACTACAATATTGAAGCAGCTGAGAAGCACTGGAAATGAGTCACAAAGCATTATAGTAAATTATGAAGGTTATACTACATGGGATCACCCATTACCAATAGTTCAGAAAACAGATGCAAGAATAGCAGATATAGTGGTACATGAAAAGAAGACAAAAGTAGCGTTGATCAGTGAAATTACTACACCCAATGGTTACAGTGTCTTATGTACAGAGAGACACAAAGCCATAAAATACCAGGATTTGCAGTCAGAAATGAGGGCAATGTGGAAGAAGGATACCCAGACTATTCTAATAGTAGTAGGAGTAATGGGTCTCATAAAAAAGAATTTACAGTCTCATAAAAAAGAATTTCCTACTGATATATGTGACTGTATTAATTGCAGAATGAGTCAATTCTGGGACATTATAGGTGCTGTAAAGTGCTCTTTTGGCTAACATCAAAGACTGATACACTTTAATGATACTTTGACTTAGGAATAGGGTATATAACCACCATGGTATTAGAAACCCAAAAGACTTGGAGAAATTAGATTATGATACAGATATGTAAACATACACATAGATGCCATGTGTATGTGAAACATGCAGGCCAAAGCTATAAAGGGGAAGGGAGATAGCCCACATCAGTGAGGAAATACCAGTAAGAGAAAGTAGTCACAGAATAAAGCAGGGCAACCCAAGCTAAGCAGGCAGTGTGCATGCATGTGCCCATTACACAAGATAGACTGCAAGTTCTCTCAAGGTACATTGAAGCAAATGGCCAACATCTGACATATGGATACAGTGCATTGGCAGTTGCTATAATCATGTCTGTGTACAAATGACACAAAAATCACAGTAATGTGCAATAGTTAAACAGCAAATGGTAGAGGTAGACAACAAGTTATACATACTGCCATGCAAGTATAATGCAACAGGTGGCACATTCACCCATACTGATATACATTTCACTGTACAAGTGTAGAACTGATCAAAGGACAGTCCTTTGTACATAAGTACAGAACAGAAAAATGAAATAAGTGCACGTAACCAGTCAAATATTACAAGGGCAGTTGTGTGTCAATCATATTAGATTGTGGTTGTGTGTTTTGAATCTGTGCATATGTACTACAAATGCATACACATGGACATTTATGCAAATACGTGTACACATGTCCTAATATAAGCTATTATCAAAAAGACTGGCTATTGACATAAGTAAGATACAGGCAAACAGGAGCATCATGAATGATGCAAAACAATGCACACCTTTGTATATTCACTAAGGGACCAGTGTATATCATTGCAGTATGTCAAAGATAAATGTACATATGTACCAGTTACAATAGTCTAAAACAACATGGCACAATATTTGTCCATGCAGACCACATACGAGGTCATTTAGCCAGTACAATAGCATGACTTAAGAATGTTACATAAGCTACAAAATTAAGGACATATTGTGTTTTTGAAGAGACGTAAGACAGCAAAAACCAATACAGAAATCGGTGCAATGCATATACATGGGCTACATGCGCAAATAAACGTTTGACTGACCTCACTATATTTTTTTATAGAGTCATAGATTGTTACTAGGCTAATGACCCAGGGAGCCTTTCTAAGACTAGCCAGGTTTTCCCGAAACAATAAAGATGTCCTGTACCCAAACAGGACATTGTGGGCATTTATGACCTACCTTTGTCCATAAGGTACATGCGTGCCAGACCAGTGTAAATTTCCTGTTCCCCATCCACTGATCTAGGTTGCGCTTAAACTGGATAATAGACAAACTCAGCTTTACATGGATTGGAAGCCTGTTCCACCAGAGGTGCAGTCTATGAGACATATATCTGTCTCTCCAATATATTCTGTTTAAGTCACAGACAGAATTTATGTCCCTAGACCTTGTATTTCTGGTACTGTTTGACTTACAAATATGCAGGAGATTCATAAGAGTAGGGTTTGCGGATGCCTTGTAAACCAGGCATAGATCATCTTTCAGCAATCTATATGAGACTGAGTAGTGAGAAAGGGCTTGAAGGCACTCTGCATAAGGCAGGCTTGTTTCACCTTGTATTCTTTTTGTAAGAAACCTCTGAGGCCACTCTAGTTGCTGCATATGCCCAGAGGGTATATACCGAAGGGAGCATTGTACTCTATGATTGTTCTGATAAGGGTAGAGTACTGTGGGATAATGACCTCTTTGGACCTAGATGTTATGCCCTTATTTATAAGTTGCTCATCATAAATGAATTTCCTCACCACTGTGGCTACATAGTCAAAGGCAAAGCTATTATCTATGTGCTTACCCAGATCCCAGACCACTGGGTCGACTCTTAGAGGGGTGTTATCAACATGGTAATTGACTGGGATGGTTGACTTCCTAAAGGATACAAGTATGGTTTTCTTAGCATTGAGTTTAATAACATGGCTTTGGCACCATTTCTTAGTCAGCAATAGATCTTCTTGAAGAATGCTAGAGTCTGCAGGGGAGTTGATGATAACCCCCAGCTTGCAATCATCTGCAAACTTAGTCAGCCATAAATCTTCAGCATTTGCTTCCATTTCAGAGAAATAGATGCCAAAAAGGAATGGCCCAGTACTGAGGCCTGGGAGATTCCATTAATGACTGACCTCTTGGTGGAGGTGGTCTCACCTATTTTGACCACCTGGGGTGCTATCAGTGAGCCAGTTGCCTATCTAGCAGGTGGTAAAACAGTTTATGCCTAAATCAGTGAGCTTGTCTATAATGCCTGAGTGGGGTATTGTATCAAAAGTCTTGTCCAGGCCAAGGTAAGTTGTGTGTTAAGTGAGAAGAATGGGAATAATGTAGCATGTGAGTTGCTTTCATCCCTCCATAGTATGTACAGGAACAACACAAGCAAAACAATCACATCCAAATGACATTATGCTAACTGCAGCAGTCATAGCTGTCACATACAGGGCCAGAGTGTATCAGACATAGCAATATTATGCCGCACTGCATGCATTGGAGTACTCACACACATACAGATTGAAAGAATAGTGCCTTAGCCCATATACAGCAGTGCCTGCAGTAATGACTGCATAATCATGTAAACAATAATGGTTAATGCATGTGTCATTTGGTAATGTGTGTCATACTGCAGCAACAAGATAAAGCAACATATGGCATGTTATGTGCAGTGTACATCATGAAGTATTTCAGAAAAGTATGATGGCAATATAGGGTGTCTGCACAATTGTGCCTATCCATAATGTATTTGAATATGGAAAACAACGGTGGTAGCATTACAAAAGTGGATCATCCAGACAATACTAATGGTTATGAGGGACCACCCTGAAGAGTGTGGAACACCATGAAAGATATCTCTAGTTATCTCTCAGAAGGAGTCTCACGTGGCCTGTGGGATGTTCTGAAAGAAGATACCCATCATGTCCCTCACTGGCATCTGGAAAACATCTGTCACTACATCCCAGATCTGATCTTGAAAATAGTCTGCCTGGTGTGATAGATGGCATCTTCTATGCTAAGCCACAGGACTGATGGCACATGCAGGCCCCAGTCTGTCGTTGTCATCATTACCCCATTGTGGTCATCATCCTGGTCCTCACAGTCCGACTCAGCTGGCAGCAATCTGGCACGTCATCATCTTTGTCATGTTATTGGTAAGCTGGCACAGGTTTCTCACTTGGTCAAAGTTCAGCACAGGAAAAAAATATATACATACATACATACAAACATAATAGGCATTAACCTGAAATCAATGAATAAATAAAATCTCATACAAACTTGCACAATCTACATATTGTAACTATTATGTATGTGATATTACACTACTGTGTGACCTTATCAAACTCTAACACCATATGCAATGTCAAGCATAAATTCAATCCATACTAAATTACAAAACGGCGTGTAACATACATCACAGTCATATGCCAAGCATGTCTGTAATAAAATGCAGTCAGATGTTCACCAACATAATTGTAAAAAGTATATGATACTCAATTAACAACATCAAAATGTATGAAACAGGATATGTGAAATGTTTGTCCAAGTTATATCACAGTACAGTAGATTTGTCATGACACTAGAAAGACAGACAGATCCTCCCCATACGGTTTATTTATACATTGTATAACAAAAGACACAAAGCTGCAGTAATAATAAGTGTACTGTCATGATTATGCAGCATTCTAAATGTCAACATTTTCATATATAAATAATATGAATAGAAGGCCATGTATGGGCCAGTGTGACCATCATACATTGTCATTACATGGGATGCACTACCTAGTTTAGCAGACATGCTTCTGTTGCAATTTACAGATTTACTAACATATCAGCTTTCAACATGCACGCAAAACACACAGGTACACAACACACAGACATATATATCAGTAAGTCTTTGGGGGTGTCCACGGCCTCTCTCAAAACCATAAGTGTAGGTATAATAAAGAAGCTGTACCTTTTCAGCTTGAGTTTGCAGGAAATATTAAAAAGGTACATCAGATTATCTACAATAATTAGTCCATACTACAATTAGATCCTGAGATAGCTAGGATAGTAGGTACTAAGCCTTGTTTCTGTTACAAAAATTAGAAAAATCTTAAGAGGTTATTATGTCAGCCCAAAAATGCCAGAAATACATTGTATGGCTCGAATACTTGTGGACAGTGTAGTGTTTGTGGGGTGTTAAGTCATGATAGGATATTTATACATCCAGTGACAAAGAAAATGTATGAATTTAAATTAAAAGCTAATTGCAAGATGAGAAATCTAGTTTATTTGGCTGTCTGCTCAGCTTTTCCTTCTTTTTATATGGGAATGATGACACGCTCACTTAGAGAGCAGGTCAGGGAACATTTAACAGCCATTAGAAATTAAGAACCTGAGAGGAGTGCTTTGGCAAAACATACTATGTGTAAAGACACAACACACCAGTTTTTGTTTAATGTAGTTGAATGCATTCATCAGGATTCAAGATTGGGGGATATGAAAAGCAAAACTGAGTTGAGTGAACTCAAGTGGATAATTGAGTTGCAGGCTGAGAAAGAACCAGGGTTAAATGACAGAACATCATTTAAGCCATATTTGAAAATGAGACGTTTATGGTGCATTATATTTTTATTTTAGCTCAATTTTAGTGTATATTGATATATATTACATATATTTTTAATAGTATGGATGTGATACATTGTGTGTAAAGGTATTTTCATTATTAATTAGATTCATTAGTTTATTCATATATTGATTTATTGATTGATTGTATAATTAGTGGTTAAGGGGTATATAAGAGAGTTAAATGAAAAGTGCTTATGGTCTGAAGAAGCATCTGTGATGTGAAAGTGTTAAGCTTATATTAAAAAAGTTTTATTCCTGCTGTGTATTTCCACTTTGTTTTTTACTGGGTAAGCCTCAGTATAAGCATGACATGCCATATTAACATGCAACACTAACATCAGACTTTTGGAAATGTAGGGTCTAGTATCGCCATAGTGCAAGAAAGAACTTACATCAATATTAATCACAGTCTCTCAACAATGAACACTTAGAAATACAGCCCCTACTCATTACTCACACATTCAGGTTGAAGTGCCAATATGACATTTAAATTTCAACTATAATTTGTCATTATGTGCAACTAATGCAACATGTTTACATCCCATGATTAAAATGTATATGCTTAAAATATATTGTAAGATTAACTAGCAAAGGTGTACATAAAATGTATGTGCAAATGAGATGAGCAATGCAACATGGTTATGGGTGACATCACAACATCATATAATTGGAATGGTATTTAAAAGCTTTCAAACAGCTGTACAATCACAAGTGTAGCAACAACATGTAATGCCTAGATATGATATATATGAAAAACCTACATAACTGTCCCAAAACAAATGCATCACTGTCACTGCCTACATTTGGGTTATGCTTACATATGCACCTCCACAGTTAAAAAAACAATGCTCGTGAATATATTATGCAACACCTCAGGCATACAATCAGACTCTGATGACTGACTTGTGGCACACCAATGACAGGAAGTGATATGTAATGTGTTTAGCAAACCATGATAATACAGTTATATGGCTTTACAAGAAAAATAGACTCAAGAAGCACAGGCTAATAAAGGTCCGTCAACAACAGGTGCCCATTTAACAATAAAATAAGCAGGTTATGAACAACATATAAGTCATGAAGAATCAATGCCACACATATAAATAAGTCAGCTACTTCCTGCTGTTCAATCAACAATAACAGTATAAACACCTTACATGTAAAACATTCAAGGCAGCATCAATATGCCAGTTGAACACAGATGTCTTTCATATAGGTTCTGTTAACAAACATCGCATAACCTCAATTTAATAATAAAAAAAAAACCTCTTGTTGATAACACCAAAAACAGCATTCCACTTAAATTATGTATACAGCAATGTTATTCACAACAAATCATTAAGTATTACACATACCTTGCAGATGAATCATGGGATGTCTTCCATAAACATTAGCCTGCCTGAATGTCGTAAGACTGCACATCTAAACCTAAAGATTTACTATTTCTGGATAAATAATGGTGGAGAGTGATAACATATATACCTTTCTCCCTTCCCTGATCTTCAAGCCTGTGCATACACTCTATGCACAATACATAATTTCTGTCACGGTCTTCATCAGCTGTAAACAGGAAAAGATAATGCATTATAGCAACAGAAGGATTGCTGAAGTTCAATACATCAAATTTGCTATGTACAAAAGACGTGAACAAATTGTGATTATTGCCTGTTAGGTAGCATTGACATATAATACAATAGCACATTTTGCATTTTTAGCTATTGAAATGCCACTCTCACAACTGTGCACATGTGAGAATTAATACAGACAAACAGGAAAAAGCTAAATTCAAACCTACAACTGTCACCTATATTTATACTACAAACACAGACCCTACCTGTCTAACCAACCAACCTTGGCTGTGATTGTATGAATTAATGAAAGTCAAAATTGTATCTATGAATATACAGGGAAATATTGCATATACTCTAAAAGGTGTGCCAATCTAAGATGATATTGTGTAAGTGCACAGATATATCTAGCCATGTGGACAAAGACCTATAAATGTTTACAGTTATTGTATGTTGAACTACTGTGATGTTATGTCATAATCAACAAAACTGTGGACACATGCATATAATGTATGATCCTGCAATGTTGCAATCTTCCTGTCTGTACTTATGCGTGAATACCATTTAATACATATGTATGTGCCCATACGCTTATAAATATATAGTGATAGGCACACTTATTATGTATAGGTGTGCAGTCATTTTTCTCTTGACTTTATACCTTACCTGGGTGATACATAGAACAGAAAAGAAATGCATAGTGAAACATCATTTGTCTAAACCTCCTGAAAAGGTCCTATAGTTACTGGGCTACACTGCCATGTCAAGCTTGCCAGACATGCCTTTTGTAGCCAATATTGCCCATACTGACTGCCTGGGCCTTGATATCTCATTGCTTCTCTTCTGCTCTTCCTCTATATTGGGTGAACATCTTTCTGTTCTCCTCCACTCCATTCCTTTATCACTTTCTTCTCCTTCTCCTCCTTTTATACATCCTTGTGGTCATCTCAGTTAGTTCATAACAATTTTCTCCTTTTTATTTGAGGATTCGTTAATGCATATCTATCTGGTTATCTCTGTCTATGTATCCATGCCCATCTCCTCTCCATTTCTCAACCATCTCTGGCAGGGATGTTACATGCCACGTTACATGTGCCTATCTATACATATCCTGGTGATCCATCCCTTTCTTCCTCCAGCTCTGTTTCTAAGTGAGGACATGTATCCACTCTTCTACCAATCCTCAGTGACTATGTAAGTGCTTGCCCCAACTGTTGTTTTTGACATACCATTTGCCATTGTGCCACCAAATAACTTACACACTGTCACTTCTTCCCTGTACCATGCACTTTTGATGCCCTTCTTCCTCCTCCAGGTATTGTCTTTTCATACAATGCATTTAAAATCCCTCATTGTTTCCATGTGAAATGTAATGGCTTCCTCTCTAGTATGGCAGTAATGTGCCCTCCCCTGCTATTTGATTTTTATAGTTGTTGGATTTACAGCGACCTCTTGCTTTAAATGCTATAGCACTGAACAATTTATTTTGTTTGTAGATGCATCAGTGCTGAAAAGTCCTCAACCACATTCATTTTCACCTCCCCTCACACAAACCATCAGGCCCCTCTTCTAGATAGCCTGGCTCAGGATCCATTCTTTCATTTGACTGCAGTGCATTCTAACAATTATATGCATGTCCCTTGTATTTGAGCCACTGTCTGAGTTCCCCTATTATGTGGGCCCGGTCAACTTCTGGATCCAAACCACCAATCTCCACAAACAGTTCACTGACTCAGTCCTGCCTGAATTTGATATTGTCTCCTCCCTACACTCCTTCTGTCACTTCTGTTGTACAGAAATCGTCTGTCTAAGATCTGTTCTCCAAATCAGGAGTTTAATTTTTACACTGATTTTATATTTGACTTAGTCTTGAATACTTTGCATTCATATTTTCCTATTTCTTTCTAAATGTCATTGAGGTTTGGCTGTTGCACCAATATTTTTTGCTGAAGTCATTCAGTTTCTGTTTTACTGTAGCCCACTGTGGGCCAGATTTTCCAAATATTGACTTCAGTGTCATCTAGTTTTTCTAATATCACACTATGTTTGCCCTCTTGGTTTGACATTTTACTCTCCTTCTTTCTTGATCATATATTATAAATATATATATATAAATAGTATATTATAAATAGTATATATTATAAATTAAATAAATAGTATATATTATAAATTAAATAAATAGTATATATTATAAATAGTAAGGAGTTTTTATTTTTCTTCTGTGCTCCAACAGTTGTACACCTTACAGTTTAACCTTTCAGAATATTCCTATACTTCCTTCCAAAGTACCACATGTCCATTGCCCTTCATCTATTCCTCTCCATCAGCTACATCCCCCATATCTTCTTTCTAGGTTAAAACTAGCATTAATAAGTCTCAAGTGGCCCATTCCTTAGTGTCCTCACTGGGATTAACTATAATGTGGCTCACTCTTCACTACCTGGCATTTAATCCAATTTATTCTGTACTTTTTTGCTATTCCAACACAGTCTTTTTCCTTCATCCTTCGGCTGCATGCCTCATTGCTTTTGTTCTCTATGTAGACTGTAGATAGCTTTTCACTACTCAAACTCTTCCCACTTTTTCCTGAAGTGATTCACATACTCATTGCTCACACTTCTTGCACACACTTCTGTGATGAAACCTGTACTCTAGTGTAAACTGCATTTATAAGCAGCCATCTTACTTGGCATCTCCACAGCACCTTTGAGTGTAACATTGTAATGTTATTAACCTTCAATATCAGCACATGCACTTCTGAAGAGAAATAAATAAAAATGGTCCATCAATTCACGAAATGGAGAGATGCAGATATTATTACGAAAATCTTCTAACGATATAGAACAAAGTTACCAGGTTATTGATGTGTTCAAATGCCATGCAAAATACATTTTAAGGCCACTGAAAATACATACTTTAATTAATGGTCATATGTCATGGAGGGAAGTTGTTTATATTACCTGCCACTAAAGAAAATCTTGCAAACTTCATTACTGATAAAAGAAATAACAGTCAATGAACCTATAGTAGGAAAAACAGAACGCTGTAAATGCAATTAATATGTCTCATTTTATTGATTTTAGATGTGATTCGAAAAATAAGTTTTATTAGTTTCAGATTTCTAACAGAAGCAGATTGGCATTTGCCAATAATTTTATATGGAGCCTTCACTCTGAGTGAGTGGTGATTGTATTTTCAGTACGGAAGGGGTCTGTGTAGAAACATTGGATGACTAGCACAGTGTGTAGATGGAGAAGATCTTTTTCGTTTCATTACAGAATATAAAACAACATTTGTAGTTTATGTAGAAGATCGATTCTCTTATTAGAGATTTAGCCAAAAGTAGATTTGGTAACTATCAGCGACTTCACACAAGAATTTGACTTGAAGGATTGGGCACCCCAGGGTAACTATTAAAAAACATGAGCAGGTTCTGTATGTGAATGCAGAGTAGGTGAATAGGAAAAAAGTTAATTTCTGATATCTACAAAAAAATCTGTCCATGCTTGTAGTTTATTCAAAGGACAGTTTCCATATTCTGAAGATCAAACTTTAACAAACCTGGCCCTTGAAAGTGCCTACTCTGTAAAACCAGAGTTCTGAAGATGAAAATACAGAGTCACAAAAGAGCCAGATGTGTGAATGAAACTTTTTTAAGAATATAAAGTCATATTTGTGGAACTTAGGAATTTGAGTAATTCCCAGTGTGAGTCTGTGTGACATTTCACCCTCATGATAATGACTATGAAGTATATGCTGTCATATATGAACACACATGCATTTACTCTGCTGTATATGTATGTGTATATGAGTTCATTCTTCTATTCATACATATATAAGTGGATAGTATATGTGCTCATACAAGTGTCGCTGTCATATGGATATAGATATAATTTTGCACTGTTTCAAATGTACACATGCAAGTGTGCACTGTCATACATGTGCACTAATTTATGAAGACATACATGTACACTGTCAAAAGTATACACCATTGTATAGAGAGAGCCATAAATACAGTGGGGCAAAGGAGATGTCTGCCCTGGATGATTGTTGCTAGGGTGCATGACCAATGAGTTTAAAACATATCTGAGTGCAGTACAGGCATTCATTAATGAAGCCACAAGGATATCACTGCTTCATAAATTAATGCCAATACTGTGTTTGTGTTCACAGCTGAAGCGATGCATATAGTAGAAAATGTAAGAAGCAGCTTGCTATAATTACACAGTTATAGGAGGCGAGAAAGGTTCCATTTTGGAGAACTGTGCAAGCTGCCTGATCATCTAACTATGGTTCTGGGTATAGCTACACCTCTATGTACATTGCCATATGTGCACACAAGTCTTCACTGTTATGTAACAGTGTACACTTGCATACATGTATGATAATACATTGTCATATACCTCTATATGTAATTGTACACAGTCATGTGTGTACAAATATTAGTGGGCACATAATCAAGATAGTCAAGAGAAGAGTCAGAGGACATAATTTGCATTTATCCAAACTCTATGTTGATGTGCTAGTTGTATATAGTCACATAATGCAAAATACCCCTTAACTGTAATGCCCAACTAATGAATAACCTCACATTTGGCAATATATGTGACTTCTGTGTTACTTTACAATAAATATTATTATATAAGACTGTGTAAAATACAATAACATCCACCCTATTTTAATACAAATATTTTATACAAGATAGTATAAAATACAATATACATACAAACAAACATGCACACACATACATATATGGACTATACTACACTTTACATACATGTCAAATAGCAACAATGTCTAAAACATACAAAGCTTATCTAAACAATCCTGGGTTGGTTTGTGATTGACTGTGCAGGTGCCTGGAAATGGAAGTTTTATTAAAACTTAAATTTAAAATTTTACCACATTTTTCACTGTTTGTAGGAAGAAAGGGATTACTTGCAGACAAGAAGATTTACTTTGATTTGTATTTTGTTGTTTACCTCTAATTTTCACTGTTTGTTGTTAGAAAGGGTTAGGTTTTAGGCAGGATAACCTCTAGCCATCCCAAGGGGCCTAGTCAGCTATAAATTCTCACAGACTGCAGAGAGGACAATCCAGAGCTTATCTAAACAATCCTATCCTGGTTTGTAATTTATTGATCTTTAGTGTTAAAATGAAGTGTGAATGGGAGGAATATAAAGGAATTTGAGTTTATGTGTGACTAGAACAACTGGTGTAGTCAGGGCAATAACTTTATTCTACTTAATTTAATATCTAGTTGTATATTGTTTGTGTGATTTTTTTTCATAGATTTGAAAACAGCCCAAAGTTAATCTTTATCTGCCACTGGCAAAATGTATTTTCTTTGAATGTGGGTTTCAATGCTGTTTCAATGCATGTCAGTTTCAAGGGCAAAGAAGTTTTAATGCTAAGTCTGTTTTCATTGTGAGACTGCATTGCTTTATTTAGCAGATATCTATTGGGGTTTGTGCCGTAAAAATGCAAAATAAAACTTTCAAATGAAATCTAAATCATCACTGAAGTAAAGCAGTATGCACAATACAGTGTTTATGGTAAATGGGGCAAAATAACCAAGGAATGGGACACTGGAATGGTTGCAGGGGGGAGGCTCTAATCGACCATGATTTTGAGAGGGGAAGGGCAGCAAACTCAGACAGCCCCGGTTGAACTATACCTCTCAGCTGTCCATATTTTTGCAAAATGAATAGATATTTGCTTCTTATTTTTGGTTTGTTCCTCATAAAATGTGTGTTTTTCTGGCAAATCATTTAGGAATGAAGTCACTAAATGAGATACATTGAGTTTGATGTCATTACCTTCAGAAAAATGCATGCTAAAGCAAGACCTGTTATTCTATCAACTGTCTTAAGTTTATACAAGAGCAATTTTTAGTAGTGTTTATATGTTCCCCCAATATATTTGGCCTTGTCCAGATTTCCTGCATTAACAGGTTGAGAGGTACATGCAAATAAATTGCTTTATAGAATTAGGCATGTCCAAACCTTTCAAGTGTCCCCGATTTTGACTCAAAATGTTGCTCTTCCCCTAATAATCCCTCTGCAAAATGGCAGTTTTGGAAGAAAACATGGAGGGTTTACAATTAATAAATAACTGTAATAATCAGTTATAGATTACTTTTATTTCAGAAATGCATGTGGATTCTTTTATTTTGTCAATTGCTCAAGTTAGCAGTACTAATATTAAAAAGTGTCCCTTCTTTGACAGGTTCCCAGCTATATTGTGTGGCTATTTTATATTTTTGCATCACATTTTTGGTCCATTTTTCATAAAATTGTGTTTTTTTGGCAAATTAGTGGCAAATCATTAAAGACTGAAGTTAGAAAATAATGAAAGACATTTGAGTTTCAGATTCCGTACCTTTCAGAAAATTCATACTAATGCAAAACCTACTATTCTATTATCTTTCTAAGTTTATGAAAGCAATATTTAAAATTGTCCTTATTTTCCGGCCTTTGTCCCACTTCTATGTATGGCTTTGTCCATATTTCTTGCTCTGAGGTTGAGAGGTATGACAAATGTGTCAGGGCCATCGCAGTCAGCCAGAGACATTTCAAATTGTGACAAATGCGTTGCACCCCACTCCCCCATGTAGTGACTCTGCATGTGTCCAAACAAGGCAAGGAGCAGTTATGCAGTGTAAATGTGCAGACTATCCCCCCCCCCCATCCAAGGTAAACACAAGTACTACAGTGGCTTTTCACCTGTCATTGATTTTGCAGAATGCTCTGGTTTCTGTCATATTTTTATACTGTTGATTTATGCTTACTATTATTCAGAAAGTGGCTTTTGCTCTGCGTTTAAGTAGCAGTGCTTTAATGACCATCAGGTAAGCTTGTCTGATATTGTAAGATGCAAGTAAGTTTTAGTAAGCAGTATTGCCAACATTGAAAGCCTTTCTGTTGTTGCCATGCAGAGAATACTTACATAACTAGATAACGTATAAGCCTTGGGTATTGAAATGCATATGACAGTATTTGTAATAAAGGACAGGATTACATTATGTTAAGTTCATTACAGGATTTACCTGCAAACTAAACAGAATGCCAATCTATCACATGTGGTCCATATCCTGTGCAGTAATCCTTTAAGCAATGTATGTTGAGCTTGTTTCCTGTTTGCTTTTCATTTTTTACTTTGATCATGTTTTCCCCATGAAACAAGTAAATAGTTGTTGTCAGGCAGCAGGTCTTTTTTGGATAAGAAACATTTTTACAAGTGGGGGTATCACAGAGATTGCTACTTTCAGCATGTTACTTGGTACTTTAATAAAGCTGAATTTAAATTATAATTAGAACTGGAGTGCAAGGAGAAGTGATTTGAGTTAAGTGCTGCTTGTTTTTCTTATACTTGATTTTGACTGGCATTCCAGTAATGTATTTAAAAAGTAATTTCTTTTTTCATGCCTCACATCCTTTTTGTTTCCATCTAGATATTAAGTAAGCTGTCATGCAGTCAATGGATTGAAATATTTTTTTTTCTTCTACACTTCATTTTGTCTTGATTGGACTCTCATAATGATGGTTTGGCACCCAGGGCAGCGTATTTAATTAAAGTTACAGTTTTTGTGGTTTTGAGCATAGCTCCTCCCTTTCCTCATTGGCCACACCCATTCCCATTGACCCCACCCATTCAGCTGTCTCCTGCAGCCCCCCTTTGATTTGAAGTCACCAGCCACCACTGCAATTTGGTTCTCTGAGACAGTTGCTGATGCATGGAACAGATTACCAAATCACATTATAGCAAGTACTAGTTAAGATATTTTTAAGAACAGCCTGGACACATCTTATGGAAACACTGGCTTTAGTACTTTGTCAGGCCAGAAAGGCATTATTGCCTATACTTGAAATATTTAGATGTATGCATGTATGTCAAACATTTTAATGTTGAGTCAGACACTTTCTACATTGATATACTGCATATTACCATTATAGCTAATTTTTTTCTTTTAATTAAACATTCACATCTAGAATAGGCACTTTTTATGACAACATAGCAGCTTTAATGCAGCCTTTGTCTGGAATATGTGTACTTTAAACACTCAGTGCAGGATTAGCCTTAGATAAGTCCTTTGATGATGAATTGTTTTATTGAGTTGATTTTTCACTGGTGGACAAATTCACCTGCTGCAAAAGATGGTAACAAAAGTTACAGCTCTAGACTCTTTGACAGATCACTAATACTCTGAACTCACTGATATTGCAGTATCATTTTCATGTAATTGCTTTTAAACAGATGTTTCCTGTTTCTTCTCTAAATTTTCTTATCATGAACATCTATAAGATATGCTCTTTGCTACTTTGCATGACTAATAATAACGGACACTGTATTTTGATGAGAATGACCAAAATGTTACAAATTTTGGTCAGCATTCATGTTTATTCTTTTCTCTTTTTGCAAGATCAGCAGATTTTTAGATGATGTGTCACTGCAGAAATTGTGTTTGTGCTGACATTTTTGCAATACTTCTGTAGCATTACTCTTACTGTTAGGCACTAGTAGTGAATGTGCAGTAAGCAGATTAGATTTTGGATCTATCTTATTACATGTTCAAGACATGGATACCAAGAAATTCACCTGAAGAACGAAACTCAAGAAGAGAACCCTGACAACCATGCTGAGAATATAACAGAAGGTTATGATCAGAGACCTTATCATAATGCATATTTAATGCATGGAGCTTTATCTACTTCATGTGCTACTAGATGCAGGAAAAATGTGTAGCAGTGCAAAGTGTTTTACCAGCTGTAAAAGCCAATAAAGCACTTAGTGAGTGCTATCAAACAGACAGCAGCACATACATGCCTTAACTTGTTTGCATAAGAATTCTGGACAAATCCAAAAATAACAGGAGAAGCAGGAGATCAAAATCTGGGACTGTTTTTACATATTGCACTAATTCACTTAAAAAGTTAATAGAACAACATGTTTTGCATTATCATGTCATTTCTGAACAATATTAGGTATGAAACTCTAATGTCTGACATTATTATAGACTGACTGCAGTCCTTCGTGATTTACCAATAAATCAAAACTTTTATGAAGGGGAGGGCAAAAATATGAGGCAAAATCAAGGGTATTCAGCATAATCAGGGAGAGATGAGAGGTACAGCAAGTAGAAGTAAAGTGCCTCTCTGGGAGAAGGTGAACAGCTTTTAAAAGCTGTTAGATACATTTCTATGTCTGCAAGTGCAGAGGCCTAGCTAGTGTGGTACAAAGCAGGAAGCTGCCACAGGCACAAAATCTTATAGGGTATGATCTGCAGATGCCAATCAGTCTTTACTGCATTACTGGCATTCAAAACTGAATGCTGACACTGCATTGGAAGGCAGGTCTGAAGAAACAGTGGGCTATGCTTGCTACACTTTAAAAAGAAAAGGAGATTGTTTTGTCTTAGTCCTGAAATTGTTTTTTTTTTTTTTTTGTTCCTCAATTTAAAATCAAATGGAGGGGTGCAGATTGGGGAATGGCAAATGGGCACTATGTCAGAGTGAAGTTTCAACAACTTATTAAAGCTATTTTACATTCTTCTGCTGTTATTTGCTGGTTGACATTCCTCTCTTAATACCTTACATAAGACCCAGTCTTCGCAGCCACAAGGGTGTCCATAACAATGCTCTGTTAAGCACCCATAAGCACTGTTAATAGCATGTCTTGTTACAGGGAAGTGTTTGACAAGTTTATCTTTTTCTTTATTTTGGAACATAGTCACAGTACCCTATGCACTACAGGATTCTTTAATGTTTGCTCCATTCATTACACTTGTTCCTTTGTCAATGCAACAGACTCAAAGTGGTGTGGTTGAATTCCTACTATTTTAGCAAACTATGAATCTCTTTGTTGAACATTTTCTGATATAATTTAATCATGAATAGTATGTCTGAATAAAATAGACATTGGTGCGGTAAAGACACTGTGGTTTGTGAGTTCACATAGATAAACAATGTTTAGAATTTAGAAGAATAGTCTACATAAAGAGTTTAAAGTGTATTTTTGGGAACTAAAAAATGCATATCACTCTTCTAGCCAAAGCAAGTTCTTAATTTTATTTTGATTCCTGAATTTATTGCAGACATTAAAGCTCTGCACTCTTTCTTCAGACATTCTAGACCAATACACAATATCACAACCACTTCTTCCTAAATTCAACTCATATATTTTATTCAACATGCAACTCTGTGGTCTAACTAACAACTCTGAAGTCTTGAGGGGGGCAGGTTGCAGACAACTATCTGACTAGATCATGTGATGGAGAGTGGACATTTGAAGGCTAATACTTCAACAACTGGCATGTCTCTCTGCAGATCCTTCAGGGTTTTACACCTCAAGGTGTTCAATCCACATGTACCATTACCATATCATAGTTCAATTTGTCAGGCACTAGGGTCCTTAAAGCCCTTATAATTTCAGAAATTCTTCTGCCTGAAAGACAGCTCATTGAACCATCCCTTTGCCCATTTTTATGAGTGATGGGCCTGTGCTTCACAGTAGAGTCACCTATTGCTAAACATTTCTATTGCTGCTGTGGTTCAAAGTGATTAGATGTGGGGTGTTTTTGCTCAGGGTGACTCTTTATGGAGGCATTTATAAAATAAGTTAGCCTAAAAGGTAAAAAAGAAAAAGAAAACACAGTAACAGGTACAGGGATAAGCACAAAGCAGATGCCAGTACAAATGAAGGAGCAGTGGAAGTACATATCTGGAAAAAGAAATCACTTAAATGAAACATCACACAGCGGAAAGGAGATAGTACAGCAGAGCTATATGTGGTGAAGATAGATGTATGTGCAGCCTTCAGGAATATAGACAGTAGAAGGAAGATATTCAGTAAAATATTGCAGACTGAAAGATTTACAAAGCAGAGAATGCAACTGACTAGACAGACTAAAGATTTGAAATCTCTTACTAAAGGGTGCAGTCCAAAGAAATGAAGGTACACCGTTTGAAAAATTACACAGCTAAAATTCTAAACATTCTTTTAAACTGAATTAGTCAGCCCTGAAATTGGAAAATTCGAAGGGGCACTAAAAAGGGGCACGTTGACAATAAGAAAGAAATTACTAATATAGTAAAAGGTGTAGAATACAACCTTGTCAGAGTCCTAACCCCCATTTACATTAGATTAAAACAGAAAATTCATATAATGGGAGACTACAGGTAATATATATGTGGGGCAAGGAAAATAAAACTGAAGACAATTTTTTATGGTTAGCATTCACAGCTTAAGACTTAGGAAAGAACCTATGCAAGTATATGTTTGAGAACAGTCTGAACCTTCACTTTAAAACAAACGAGTGAATAGAGTGATCCAAATATAGCAGCCATAGAAGTTAGCCATATTAGCTTAAATAAACTCAATGAAAAAATAACAACTTAGGGAGAGCAATAGAAATTATAGAAGTAATAATGAGAGATAACAAAGAACAATTTGAACATTTTTCCTACTCTTACTTTGAAATAAACAACAATATCTTATATAGGGTGAGTAAGAGTAAAGAAGAAACTGCCTAAAAATTAGCAGCACCAAACACTTACAGGATATTCGTTATGAAGTTTGCACATAATCATGTAACTGGACATTATTTGAGAATGGATAGAACTAAGGCCCAAGTTTTAGCCAGATTATACTGGATAGGGATCATAAGAGAAACAAAAATATAGTTCATCCTGTCATGAGTGCCAGAAATGGTTCACAAACTGGATTTGTGAATTCTTTGATTTAATTGCTATTGTAGAGGAGCCATTTCAACGCACTACTATAAACATTGTTGGATTATTGGTAAGATCTAGCAGTAGAAACCAATATATTTCTAAACATCTTTATTAAACATCATATTTTTAGAAAAAATGAGTACAAGCACATTAATGTAAACAACCTAAAGTAGCGTTTGCCATTGTCATTTTCTACAACTCACATGTTTTATTTCTGATGATGATCTTCCCCTCCATCATTGCATGAATTGCTCACTTCCTGCCATCCATTAATCCGCATGTGCTGCTACCATAAATTCCATTTATTTCCATATAAGTTGCTTCTTCCCTTTTCTAAAGATGTCAGCTCTAGTTATTTTATCTCCTGTTTTCAATACTTCACTTAGTAGTTTGCTTAGATTTTGATTTCTATTTCCTAGTATTTTTTCTCAGCAACAAATAGCATTAAACTAACATTTTCTTATTTCTAGTCAACTTGGATCTTATATTCTAGCCCAAAACAATTATGTGCTTCACTAAGCCATTTGTGCCCCCAACATTATTGACAAAATACTCTGAAGAGAATATTTAAAATCTGACAACTCATTATATTACCAAAAAAACATGATATTCAACATATTAATCACTGCTGCAGTAGCCTTAGCTATAAGCAATATATCCTGCAAATGATATAACAGCTGGCCAGCATCCAAAGCTTCAAGGCACCTTGCGCACACTCAAACTGTCAATCAACTCAAGTTAAGCAGACTGAAAAACAGGTTTAGGGGCCAAGCCCTTCAGAACTTTCCTGCTGATGAAGAGAATGCGCCTCTAAGGGCTTTAGAGGATTCTTTGTTAATTTGTGCTCTTCAGTTGCTGGGCAGATAACCTTCCAAATTAATCAGCTGTTGTTTGTATTGTAGTTTCCTGTTTAAGAAAGTAATTTTTAAGCTATAAATTTGTGTTTTAAAGTCTGTCACAATACTTAAATGTACTTTTAAAATAAAGGTGCATTTTTTCTTGTCAGTTTTTAAAGTTGTAATTGAAAACCATTTTTTCTGTGCAGAAATAATTGTAATTATTTTACTTTTGGGGGCTGGCAAAGCATTTTAAATAGCTTTTTACTGTGTTCTTGTGTGAAAAAGTGACTTTTAAAGACTATTTTTTACTAGCTGCTGCTGCTTGTTTTCCCTAGGAAAGAGGCACCATTTTTGGCATGGCCAAGGAAAAGACACTAGTCCCATAGTCAGTTCTTTTTCAAGTCTCAAAAAGAAAAAATAAACAAACAGCCTTTGGCACCACAGCAGGCTAGCAGTTTGACTCAGCTGCAGGTGGGTGACACTGCTGTGGCCATAGTTTGTTCCTCAGACCGGTCATCATTTACCCCAAATCCCTCTAGTGTAGCACCTACTGGCTACTGCCACTACGGACCAGGGTTAGTCATGTCCTCTGTTTTTATTGGAAACCCTCACTTAGTAAGGAAGAGTCACTCTTGTCAGTTACGGGACAGGGAACAGGGAAGGCTTCCTTGCTGAGTCAGAATATCGTGCCCATACCTTGGGAAGCTGCTGCCATTAATAATGCTAGTGGTCCCATTTTTCCTGTAAGAAAGAAATAGAAAACTAAGCGTGTATCAGCTCCTCCTCAAATGTCCTTACACAAGAGTAGTTTAATGGACACGCATCATGGTTTAATTCAATCTATTGATCCTTCTTATAAGTTGGTTTCTGGTAAATGAAAGAAGGATACCTCTTTTCATAAAATGATTCAAGATTCTGAATCTTGACAGAAAAATGAAGGGACAGGTACATGTTTTTCTCCATAATTTTCTGATTCTGACTCAGAGGAGAGCTTGGTATCTGAATCTCCATGTAGGGTTTTCTCTTTTTGTGAGACCTTTTTAAGAATGTACCAGTGTTTAAAGTGGGAGAGTGCTGAGATTTCTTAGTCACTCAGAAAATGTCCACTTTCTCCACTATTATTCACTTTAGTAATGGAGCCTTGGGCTAATTTGATTAGAAACAGTACTGACATAGAGGGTTTTGAAATAGAAGAAAATGCAACATCAAAAATTCAACTTTTTGCAGATGATGTTCTAATTACATCAGCAGGATCTAATTCTTCTATGCAGTCTTTATTTGATAAAATTATGAATTTTAAAAGTATTTCTGGTTTAATATTCAATGAAGAAAAAACTAAAATACTACCTATATATACACGAAAAAATACTCTCATTAGTGATTTTACTAAATATGTACCCAACTCAGGTCAGATAACTTATTTAGGTATAATACTATCTAAAGATATTAAATCTATTATATATAATAACTATAATACCTGTTTTCTTAATATACAAAATCTTTTTAATACCTGGAATAATATGTTTTTACTATGGAGGAGAGACTTACAATTATTAAAATGATAATATTCCCCAAGATTTTATACTTAATACAATCAATAATACTTTCACCTAACTATCAAGAAACTGAATACACTAATGTTAAATTTCTTATGGGCACCTAATAGACCTAGGATTGCATTAAAGAAACATACTAATAGCTGGTCTCAAGGGGTATTTCTTTTCCAGACTTTAATTTATATATTATCTCTTCTATTATAAAAGTTATTACTTTATTAATAGATCGGTCATATGTCGCAAAATGGAAAGATTATTGGGAGCTAATTTGTATGCACTTCATGAAAATCTCCTTAACACATAAAAATATGATTATAAATAACTCCATGTTGTGGTTGCTAAAGGAATTTTGTACTTCACCTATTACACCTAAACATATGGTCTGTTACCCATTAAATATTATTATTAGTTATCGTAACTTTATATTCATGCACCCTAAGTATAGGGAATGGAATTTTATTGTATTCCCTATAATTTATACTCAGGGTATGCTTATGTCATCTACTTCTGAAGGAGCTCATTTAGCTATAGATAATAATCTAAAGTACTGGTATCAGCTGATATCTGATAATAAAGTTAAAAATCTAGATTTCTTAAAACAAGAATTTGATCTAAGAGAAACTTGCTGGATAGAGGTTCAGATCTTTAGACAACATCTCATTGATAGAATAGATCTAATGTCTATAACAGTTAAAGAATCTATTCCAAAACTGATTGATTACTTGATAATAAATTTACAGCATAAAGTTTCTGATAAAGGTAAACTTTCATATATACATAAAATTATCAGACAAGAAACTGTTTACAATGTAGATTCATACTGGAATTATTTCACCTCTATTAATGGGGACCCACCAACTCAACAAGATAAACAATATATATTGGAATCTGCTTATAGAACTACATCTTCCATTGTCTGGAGACTTTATACATGGAAATTTTTACATAGATCTTTTATACACCTTTGATGATGAATAAAATTAATAATAAAGATAATCTATGTAAGAGATGTAATGTAGAAATTAATGCTGACTGGGCTCATATGTTTTATGACTGTATGAAGTTGAAAGAATACTGGAAGTCAATTAATGAATTTTGCAGGCTCTTTTTACAGATAATTTCATTATTTCTAAGTCTCTTATATTATTCAACACACCTGTACCTCAATGTGTTAAAAAGATTAAGCTTCCCTTGTTATGGTCTATCCTAGCAGTGGCTAGGAAAATAATAACTAGAAATTGGATTTCAGATACACCTCCTTCGTTCAATGAATTTAAAAATGTTATGAATATAATGTGTCATATGGAAATAAGCACAATTAGAATGAGAACAACTAGAAAAACATCACATTTTATTGTATGGGATAATTTACAAAATTTGTTAAAAAATTCTAATTTCAATAGCACAGTATTTTAGTTTAATTAATTGATCTGATTGTAGTGGATGTCTTTGTAAATACTTTAATTGTTTTGTTGAATATTATAATAATACCTATTTTTAATTATTTGTATAAAATTGTTATGATATTTCTCTTATATGTTAAAACAATAAACTTGTTTTGAAAAAAAAAAAAAGAAAATACTATGAGCTGTTACAGAAAGAATTTTCAGAACCTTCACCCATACCCTCAGTTCTGTCCAATCTGGAGGATGTGTGTGTCACTGCCTGCAATTTTCCTGACAGTTAGCCAGCTGCCTCTAGAATACATAAAGTTCCTCAGTTCATTAACTATTACCTATAATTAATATTTTTAACTGCAGTAAATATGTATATCTGAATGAAGCACAAATAAATTGTCAATTTATAATTCCCATTCAGCTTATCCATAGTCAAGAACATCATTACAGATAAAGTAGCAAGTATCCCCCCCCCCCGTATTTACTAACTCACTATCTCTGCTACCCTCTCTTAACTAGTGGATACCAGGTACCTGACCAATACTTCCTGGCCATACTGCAGCTCCCAAACACATAAAATGTTAGCTCCTGCACTGGCCATACTCTCCATCACTTTTCTGTAGCCGTATACCCAGCATTACCTGATGCTTATATAGATCCTAAGTCCCTTACATCACTTCAACTTGTAGCTACAGACAACTCCCATTAGCAAGTCTTACACTCTCATCCACCTATCACTTCGAATATCTTACCCCTCTTAACAACAAACTCCCACATACACCTAATACTGCACCCTTAATACAACATCAATCTCATTCATTCATAGAAAGTACCCTTGCATGTAACACATTCTTTCTGAAACTAGATAACATGGGTTACACATATCCAACCTAACTACTAAAAACATCATTCTACCCATTAATAATCTTCACCTACTTCTACTTCCCATCCTGTCCTCCTACCACACTCAGATTCATAACCACACCCCATCCCCTTGGCAAACTGATTCCACAGCCAACACCACCAAACTAAAAAACTTCTATATATCACCATGTGACCTTACCTCCCCCCTGCCCTTCTCTTACTCGCACATTAAACTGAAAATCAAAACTAGCCCCTCTCTTCTCAAAGACAAACTAAAATAATTCACAAATTGACCAAACTCTATCTACACCTACTCCATAAACTCACTTGCAGTGGTGATATACATCCCAGTCCAGGACCAAAAACATCAATCAGCCAAAACTTAAATCAGCTAAATCTCCAACACCACAGACCTACCTCAGCTCTCCTCTTCTTAAACATTAATGTAAGAAGTATACTTAACAAAATTCATGACCTTCATGCCCTACTAGCTCTATACAAACCAGATATTGCTGTGTTAACTGAAACATGGCTCAAACCACAACATCACAATAATGAGATTACTGCCTTGGGTTACAACATTATCCGAAAAGACAGATCAAAGAAAAAAGGTGGAGGAGTTGCACTATTATTCCATAATCATCTTGCCTTAGAACAACTAGATTACAATACCCATGAATTCAAAGATGTAGAACTAATCCTTGCCAAATTAAAAATAAGTTCCAGCAAACATATAATTATTGCAGGTGGATATATACCACCAGGCAATAACATCACTGTAATGGAAAGCCTGCTTAATTGGACTTCCAGCTCCCTTCCACATGAAACCATACTATTAGGAAACTTCAATATTGACTGGCTTCACTGCTCCAGCCATAACACATCTGACTTCATAAACATCAACAGGTTTACCCAAACTATAACCATCCCCACTTGAATTGACAAAACTTCCAAACACCTGTCCATCTTAGACTCAATCCTGGTATCTGACCCCGCTCTTGCACAGCAATCTGGTTGTCTTCCAGATACCCTAAGTGACCATCATTCAACCTACTTAATTAGGAACAGATCCCAAACCATCAACCAACCTATCCTCAGAGTAGTTAGAAACAAAAAAAAAACGTTATAGCTACTGATCTCATCAATACTCTAAAAACTGGACCCCCCCCCCTAAAACATCTACCTCTAGACGATGTCATTGAGTACTTTAACACAACCTTCCTAAAAATCTTAAACCATCATGCACCCCCTAGAACCATTAGAATAAAAACTAACTATGCCGCATGGCTAAGAAAAGATACTAAAACTATAATGAAAGAAAGGGACAAGGCCTGGATTCAATATCAGAAAAATAAAACCACTACTTTGTGACAAAACTATGTAGAGCTCCGTAACAAAACCAAAAACCAAATCAAACTAGACAAACCCAGCTACTATACAAGCATGAAAGAAAAATATGCTCACAACCCACAAAAATTCTGGGCCTCAGTAAATGGTATACTGCATCCAGGAAAGTCCACGACTCCAACCCCTGTGCTTCCAAATAGGGTTGCCACCTTTTCAAATGGCCAAAGTGGGACATTTTTGTTGCAAACGTTAGATTTTACAGGCTGACACATACCCACGGTCAGTACAAAGGTTAGAACTTAACTTTTTTGCCTAAATAAAAGCTTATTCATGTAGCATTTTAGTTGCTTATTCTGTTTCTTATAACATTTAGGTATTTTAGATACAGAATAACTGTTTTATGCAACTATTCCATAAAATATAGGAAATAATTGTGTCCTAAAATCTCAGGGCATTTGCCATTTTTACAACTTTTTGTCAGGACACAACTGCCCAAAGAAGGACTGTCCCTTGCAATGTGGGATAGGTGGTAACCCTACTTCCAAATAACCATGAAAACATTCCTACTCAGTTTAACAAATTCTTTACCGAAACAGTTCAGACCCTTGTCAATGCCCAAAATAGTACTAGCAGCCCCACACCAATAACTACCCCAACCCACCCCAATATACAAAACAATAGCCCCAGTTTTCACCTCCACTCTTTATCCACCAAATCAATATCTAAACTCCTTGGTAAACTTAAACCAACCACTCTAGCAGCTGATAAGCTACCAGCAGACTTCCTTCGGATCTCAGCTGAAGCTATAGCCTATCTTGTCTCTATTCTCATAAACAGATCTTTCTCTCTCTCAGAATGCAAAGTCCCCACCTCATGTAAAACATCATATATAATTCCACTGCACAAAGGAGGCAACTCCTTAGAGCTCACCAACTATTGCCCAATAGCAATCCTATCACCTTTATCCAAAATATTAGAAAGAGTTGTTCATAATCAACTAATACAGTACCTCCAGAATAACAACTTACTATCCATATCCCAGCATGGCTTTAGACCTTCCTATAGCACCACAACAGCACTACTATCACTCACCAACATAGTTAACCACCACAGAAACAAGGGTCTATTTGTTTTTTCCATATTCTTAGACCTATCAAAAGCCTTTGACATGGTAAATCACAGTCTGCTTCTTGATACCATATCCACCCTAAATATAAGTCCCTCCTCTATATCATGCTTCAACAGCTACTTATCTGCCCATCAGCAAGCAGTCCTATGGCAGGACCAATTGTCCCCCCTGTTACCAGTAACCACAGGAGTCCCTCAATGGATCCATCCTTGGCCCATTGCTGTTCTCAATGTTTACAAATCAGATCTCTTCATCTTCTCCGACTGCCTCAATAGTACAATATGCAGATGACACTGCCCTCATATGTCCTGCCCCTACCCTTAGTGAACTGCAAACCCTTCCCCAAAATAGCTTCCCTCTAGCTGAAACTTGGTTCACTAACATCAAACTTCTTCTTAATCCCAAAAAAAAAAAAACTAATTATTTTCAGCCCTGGCAGAGATCCTCCCCTAAATAATAATTTCACCATTAGCTCCAAATAAATCATTCAAATCAGTCGAACCACACACACTAAACTGCTAGGCGTAGAAATAGACAATAACTCGAGGTTCGACATCCACATAACAAAAACCATTAAGAAAGTTAATAAAAACTTGGTCTCTTCTACAGGAACAAACAGTTTATGACAAAACTCACCAAAGTAACCATTGCAAGGACTCATCTTCTATCCACTCTCTTCTATGCCTCTCCCATCTTGACCAATCTCCGCCAAACTGATCTAAATAAAATGGAATCTTGATACAACAAGATTGCCAAGTTTGCTACTAAAGTCTCTTATAGGTCCCACCACTGTCTACCCTTAAGCAACTCAATTGGCTTGAGTTGCCTCATATACTTCTACTCAATCAACTCTCTATAGCACATAAACACTACTACCTTCCTGAGATAACTCCAGCACTTCATCACCTAATTCAGCCTCACATTCCCTCTAGATCCTTAAGATCTAGTAACCAAAACCTCATAACTGTCATCAAACATAAAAACGAAGCTGGTAAGTCCCTCTTTGCCAACACCATTGCCAAAACACGGAACACACTACCAAGCCAAATAACTTCTACCACCTCCTTTAGTCAATTCAAAAAACTCCTGAAAACCCACTATCTAAGTAACTGGCTATTCTCATGCCACTCGACAAGCTAATCCATACCAAGAAAATTTGTCAGGATACAGCTATGTATAAACAGTTTCTCCCCTGAAAGCTTCCCAACCCGTATACATTTACCTTACAAAACTTATAACTGCAAAAGAAAAAAAAATGTACCTTTGATTGTCTACTGTAAGAAATGTTAATCACTAGCATGATGTCCTGTTGTGTGTATATATGCTGTATGCATTTTTGTTAATCGCCAGCATGTTGTCCTGATGGGTATATATGTCATATGTATGCATGTTCTACTTCTTTTTACTCTCATGTAATGTACTGTAATCTGGAGCTTTTCTCCCCGGGCCTCCACTGAAAATGGACCTGTGTCCAGTCTGACTTTCCCAGTAAACAAATGTGAAATAAATAAAATAAAATAAAATAAATAAATTAAGTTTTTATACACTGTTCCCATGTCTGACCCAACAGCTATAGCTTTAGTTAATCTTACTGCTTGTAAACATTTGGTTAATCCCAATCCTTCTCTTTCTTACCTGGTTATGCCCTTGCATCACTTAATCTTACCCACACTCCTTCCATCTCCCCCTTTCATTTTCCAACTTCCTAACTACTCACCTTAACCCTCTATAGTCAAAAACTCAGCCAGTTCCTCTGCTACACTTGCAGGACATCTGCTCCTCTCCTTAGGCACAACAGTATACACCTGCATATTAATTGTAAATGTGAATGTCTAACTGTTGTCTGCTGTAAAATGCATGTTGCATTTTTCTCGTGATGATTGCAGAGCACTGTATAAATTGTTATTATTATTCTTTTATTGTTTTCTTTTTATTATCTTTTCTGTTATTTTTATTTTTTTATTTCTTATTCCTTGTTATGTTGTATCTTTTGTTGAACTAAAGCCGGAGCTTTTCTCCCCGGGCCTCTGCTGTAAATGGACCTGGTCCAGTCGGAACTTCCCAGTTAACAAATGTAAAAAAAATAAAATAAATAAATAATTCTTAGAAGGATGGGAAGAGTATTGATAAGTATGGGAGAACAAGTATGCTTCTTCAAGTTTAATTTAAAGATGTTTGAATTGTCAAGCTTATATATTTAAGTTTATTCTAACTAATTGTAAATGTTTGAGGAATGTTTTGTCTGCATTTTCTTCTTGTGAGGAAAAATCTGCTTTAAGTAATTTTGTTTCTTCCATTAAGTAAGTTACAACTCATTGTTTACAGTTTGTGTATGACTCACTTGATTCTTCTTCCAGAGCTATGGCCAATGGAACTGTTTTGAGGAGGTTTACCTGGTTGCATACTCAGAACCTTCTAGATAATGTGAAAAATTAGATTTTAAATTCTCCTTTGCATAGATATTTAGTTTCTGGT
Organism: Protopterus annectens; assembly: GCF_019279795.1. Taxonomy (NCBI): domain Eukaryota; kingdom Metazoa; phylum Chordata; order Ceratodontiformes; family Protopteridae; genus Protopterus; species Protopterus annectens. The sequence continues at coordinate 1,087,708,926 of NC_056727.1, read as the reverse complement.
TCCTCTGCTGCATAACTTATCAAAAAATGTGATGAAACAAGTAAGTTGATTCAGTGAATCTCTAAGAATTCTCAGCCATCCTTTTTCAAAATTTCTAAGGGAATATCCAACCCTCCAATTTTGCAAAAGCAAAATAAGTCAAATTCAGGAAAAACACATACTCCTAAAAATAAATAAGGTACCAGGCTATATGTGAAGACTACCAAATTTAATAATGATAAGCACTTTCATTCTAAAATAAAAGTACAACTTAATCAGATAAATACATTGAGTTAAAAGCCCATTCCAATAGTATATAAAAACCAAACAAAGGCCAATCATGTATATAGAAAAAATGTGTCGTCAAAAAAGTCCATCCCAGCAAAGTACCACCCTAAAAAAAAATGTCAATGCTTGGCTCCACCCAAACATCCATTGATAAAAAAATACAATCAAAAAGGGTGTTACATATATAAATATGCAATATTAAAAAAACCAATAAAATTAGAGGTACAAAGCCACTAACCTGAGTTTTTAATCTAAGCGAAAGTAAAATAGTAGCTTGTTCATTTAGCCCTGGCCAAATATATGCATTACAATAAATCTGCCTGTAAACCTCCCTTGTTTCCAGCAAAATCAGCCAAGACCTCCCTCTCAGATCCTGTTTAAGTTTCTCCATTACAGTAAACTTAAAAAAATGATCTGGATATTCTTTAATGTGATTAATCAAAGCATTAGTATTTCTGCCCTTCCTAACATCATATAGGTGCTCATAAATACATTCACAAAGCCTCCTTACAAAGCATTTTACACAAATAAAAACACTTACATGTTTGACATAAAGCAGTGTAAATAACCCCCGTACTTTCATAATTATACCTCTCCTTGTGATAAAAAAATGTATCCCTAATATCAATATTTGACCCTTCAAGCATGTACTTACAATAATTTCATCTTCCACTCTTCCTCATAACAGGGTTACCAATACTACTTTTCTTTTCAAATTTAAAAATGTTTTTAAGACACACAACCTTTCTATATACAATTGTGGGGCATGTTCCCACTTTGTCTGTAATACCTTTGTTTTCCAATAAAATTTCTCAATCTTTAGTAAGAACCAATCTAATTAAGCCACTTTCAAGATTGAAAGTGGTAATAAAAAAGACTTTCTATATTTATTTTCTTTTTCATTGTGCCCCCTTGCACTCATGTGGTTCTCCTATTTCCATGTGTACAATTTCCAAGTTATTAAGAAGGGGTGTGAAAAATCCTGTGAATCTTTTACACTTTGCCTCATGTATCATATCGGGTATGGGATGTTTCGACCCCAGACAGTTCAAACCGAGACAGTTTGACCCCGGACGGTTCAACCCTGGATGGTCCAAACCCGGATGTCTCATATGAGCAAAAAAACAGGTAATCAAAAATGCTATTGTGGGGGGCTGTGCCCCCCACACCCCCGCTAAATATATATTCCAATGCCGAGATCACACTACAGTGAGGATGCATTTATAAAACTTTTATGTAATTAGGGTCAAATAGTCTGGAGTCAAACTGTCCAGTAGCTACTCCCATAGACAATCAATGTAAATTTATACATGAAAGTGTATACAATTGCATTGGGGTCGAACTGTCTGGGTTGAACATTCCGGGGTCGAATAGTTCTGCTTCCATCATATCATCTACCAATTCCTCTTCGCAGCCTTAACTAACAAGCATGAATTTTAATAATTCACATCTTTCTTCAGATTGTACTGTTAATGTGGTCATCCTTGCTGCCTTCACAAGTTGTCCTTTGACAACTGATTTCTTCAGTGTGAACAGATGAGAGCTGAAGAAAAGAAGGAGAGTATTTGGATCTCATGACACCTGTGATTCTCATGATAACCCTGGCAAGACTCCACAACAGATACAATAATATCTAAACTAGCTTTCGTCCCAACATCAACATATTTTGTTTTTTCATACCAAAGTGCTCAGATTTGTCAAAAGAAAAATCACTTGGTGGAGAAAGCAAATATCCCTAAATCCAGGTCTCCTTTCCAACCTTCTTACTTCAAAGCAGTCATTCACCCTAGATGCTTTGCAGTTTGCTTGGGGAGCAGTTTCAGAAGGGATAAAAGTGTGAAGTATGTGGGACACCAAGGGCAGATGCAAGCACATAAATATAGAAGGGATGCTTCCACTGATCCAGGCACTCAACTCACTGAATCATTTATGGTCCTCAGGACCTCTTTAAATTGTTACAGACAATACCACAGTCATGTGGCATATCACAAGCAAGGGGAAACCAGCTTGTTGTCAACTTCACAGACTAGCCATGTTCGCTTGGGTAAAGCTTCACAGCACAGTCTCAATCTACAGGCACTACAGGCATTCTACACACCCTCAGAGTAAAATTGTTTGGCAGCCAAGCTGAGCTGAACAAGGGCAGACTCTCATGAATGTAAACTAGATAAGAGGTCTCCCAAGATTTGATCCATCTGTGGGGAGTTCCTTAGGAAGACTTATTTGACTCCTCTCTGAGCAATCAGCTGACAAGATTCTGCTCCTGGCCTCCACGTAAGAAGGCCTGGAGGACTGATACCTTTTCCTTTCCTTGGACAGGGATGTTCCTGTATGCTTTTCTACCCTTTACAATGATATCAAGGATACTTCTAAAGATTTATAGTGGTGACTTCTTTCTGGCCCAGGCAACAGTGGCTCTCCCTTCTTATGGAAATGGTTAGAGGCAGTTACCCCAAGCTTCTTCACAGAATGGATATATTCACACAAGATCAGGGTTGTTTGATACACCCCATCCCCAATCAAACTTAACTGACTGCCTGAATTATAGGGTTTTAATTCCCTTTAGGCAACTGTTTTTTGAGGATGTGCAACAGATACTAATGGAAACAAGAAAGCCTGTTACTAGAAAATCATATACTAGCGAAAGGAAAAGGTTTTCTAGTAGGTGCCAACAACATACCCAACATCCATTCAGGGCAAGGTGTTTGCTTGTTTTACAATATTTGTGTGGGTTACTCTCCTATGGCCATTCTTACTCATCCATCAAGGTTAATTTATCGGCCATTTCAGCATGTCTACCCATGGATCCTCCTCTTTTAATACATTTTCATGTGAAAATATTTTTGAAAGGGGTTTTACATAAGATACCTCCAAGAAAACTGATAGATCCTCCATGGGAACTTAATTTTGTGTTATAGACACTAACATTTTCTCCATTTGAACCAGATAATCTGGTTGTCTTGAGGTTCTTAACATGGAAAACAGTTTTACTGATTGTTCTGACCTCTAGAAGAAGAGTCTGAGTTGCAACCTCTTATGGTGAGTCAACCTTAGCTCAGTTTCCACGAGGTTTCTTTGAGAACCAGCCTTTCTTTTATGACTAAAGTGGTATCTGGCTTTACCTTAAGCCAACCTATTCATCTTCTTATTTATTTCCATTCCTCAACCTTAAAATAATGGAGAAAGATACTCTATACCTTGGATGTCCACGTACAACTCAGGTCCTATTTTGACAGAACTAAATCTTTCAGATCTTCTGATCAATTGTTCACTTCTTGGGAAGGTAAGAAGAAGGGATGGTAACCATTTGAAAAGTTGGGACCCATTAGGGTAAGTCCCAAATGCTGACAGTAAATAGCCAAAACAATGTGTACTAAGTCTGAGATGCCATTTCTCAGAATATTCCCTTTTTTCTAGATATGGTGATCTCAGAGTTGGTATATATATAAGATCAGGAGTGTAGGGGACTTATCCCCTAAATGGGAGAGAGGAGTGCAGTCACCCCCCCCCCCCTTGCAAAAAGAAGTTTATAGGTGAAGAGAGATTTTCAAGATTCACTCATCTCTAGTGTTTTCAGTCCTTTTCTTTTTTTTTTGGCTTGCTGGCAGTCAGTATTTTGAGTATTAACATTTCAATAGGGAGCCAGGAGGGACAACCTGTGTCAAAACAAACTGTTTCCAAGTGGTTGTCTAATGCTATTTCCTTTTGATATACTCATCACAACAAAACTATTCCAAGTAGGGTCAAGGCCCACTATACCAGGGACTTGGTTTCACTATGACTTTTTGGAAAGGGTTGGATTCTACAAGTAGTCTAGAAGCAACAACAAAGTTCTCTGCAAAAACTTTTACAAACAACTATAAGCTTGATTCCTCCTGTAGGTCCAGATCAAGCTTTGCTAGGAGCTTTCTCCTGGTGATCTTTGACCCTTTTTCTTCATCCTCACAAATATAGTTAACTAGGGTAATCTACCCATGTAACTAAGACTACTGCCACAGAGATCAGCATGATGAATACAGTAGGGTTGTGTAAGTAAACTTACCATGCCAGTAGATGCTCAACTGATCATGATGCATTACCCACTCTCTTCCTCCTTCCCCTTGTTTTTCTTTAGTGTGCTGTTTATGCCAGGCTGAGGATATTTACTTTCTGCTGTTTCTAGCATTGTCCTTCCAGGGCTCAGTCTCCCTCTCTCTGTTAGCATGGTGCCCAAACTTGTCTTTTTAGTCAGCCCAGCTCCAGCTCACCAACAGTGTGGGTGTGTTTAAGGTGTCCTGATGCTTTAAAAGCTGCCCATCTGTTATATCTTTTGTAGGATATAAGCCTTATGACTAAGGCTACTGCAACATTCATCATTCAAACATCTACTGTTATGGTACGTTTGCTTACCGAATTGTACTTTCCTAATTATGAATTTGTTTCCCATGACATCAGCATTTGCTGTCATCCTGAAGAAATATTTTCTGAAGTCTGTTGGGGTATAAAATACCTATGCAAACACTTCTTTACAAAACTCCTAAACCTTCAGGACTGGGTATCAATATATTGTGGTCATGGTAGACTATGCCAGCAAATTCCAGAAGTGGTATCATTACTCAAGGTTAACTCTCAGTCTATCATCAGTGGATTTGTGCTATTATTGTCTAGAGCAAAAATCCCTAAAAAGACATTTACTGGTTAATTGCACAATTTATGTCAAGAGTTATGCATTGATTGTGCCAGTGTGTTTTCAGATTAAGCAGTTAGAAACATTTATTTATCATGTTCATAATGGTGGTTTAATAGACAGGTTCAATAAACCATTTAAATTCATGTTAAGAGTAACTCAAGTACATTGTAAGAACTGTGATCATTTGGTGCTTTACTTGTTTGCATTAAAAGAGAGGACCCATACGCATCACAGGGTTACATCATTTGAGCTCTTATACAACAGAAACCTAAGAGGTTTACTTGATATCAAAGGCACATGGGAAAATTATTAAAAAGTGTTATAAAACACCCCACTAACTAATAAAAACACTTAGGTGGTTATGCCTATGACGAAAGAGAACATGATAAAATATCAAGAAAATGCAGAAAAGAGTGTATAATGTGAATGCTAAAAGGGAGAATTAAAGCCAGGAGACAAAGCCTTGGTATTTGTGAAATCAACAGAAAATGCATTTTCATATGAGTGGCGAGGTCCATTTGAAATTTTAGAAATGATGAATGGGATAGATTATAAAGTCAAGCAGACTGGCTAAAGACAGAACAAAGCAGACTGTTTAAAGGAAGACCGAACAAATCTATCATATCAATGTACTGATAGAATGAAAAGAAACAGAATTTTCTGTAGTGAGAAGAAGCACTGTAGTAGGAAAAAAATGCAGTTAAAGAAGGAACCTGGTATTACCTTTCAGAATACCTCTCAAACTCTTAGCACATGAAATCTGGACAAAGCCTAAAATAATGGGGACGGATTTTAAATGCTGTTCTTATAAATTCAGAATGTTGCTAGCATAACAGGATTTATGTTAACATGCATTTTCTGAAAAATATAAAGTCTGAAACTGAAATGTATGCCATTATTTCCTGGCTTCAGTTCTCAGTGATTTGCAAGAAAAACACACATTTTATAAGGAACAGAACAAAAATATGGGGCAAAACAGCACTATTTACATAACATTATGTCACATGGGGGTATTAGCAATGCTTTAAAGCCAAAGTAGTTACACACGTACTATCGTTTACAATAGTTACATCAACTACAGCATTCAATACCCCTAAAATGTTACATGACCCTATATTCTGCAAAAATTTGGACAATTTAGAGGTATGTTTTTCAGACAGGTGAATCTTTATCTAAGACATACAAACAGTCTATATCAAAAGACATAGATGTATTTTCATATCTGCCTGGCAGGACAAATCTGATGGAGTATTTATAGAGACACCTCCAGGAGTGCTGGTGAAGCATGAAAGAGAAATGCAAAATGGTAGAGCTGGAAAATATTAATGAGACTAAAACACTGGAGGTAAAACAAGTGTAAATGTGGTCGCATATAAGGATTCTAACAGTGAAGTTAGAATTGCCCTTGAAAGGAATAGTCAAGAATAACCAGTAGCATTATTTGTACTATCAGCAATAATTAAAGTGTAAGAAAAGAAAACAGAAGCTACTAAATGTTTTGGTTTTACATATAGCACTTTAGAATCAGCTTAAAACAACAATACCATAAGATGTTGTTAAAACAAGGATCTCTTTAAAGAACACAGTATAAAGGTAGACAGGGTTCAGACAAGCTAGGCAGAGAATTTCAGACAGAACTGAATACTGGTTATAGTACTACCACATCTGCCATAACTTTTAGTATCTTTGTCAGGGACTCATTTACCAGAATTTTGGGTGGCAAAAGTATGTCCAGCTCTAGAACAGCAAATAAGAAAGTTGTGAACAGTTTTCAGGACACAGTGACCCTGCACTATACTGTCATTGCATGTGCTAGTTATAGTCTTAGTAATGCTGCTTTTGTAGCCATTTAGCCTACTTTCTTCTTGAAATGTGGTTGTCTGACAACCCAGCAACAAAACTGATCCAGTCTTCTTCCTATGAGTTTTTCAGGTCCTATAATCTCTTCAATTAAGTTGAAAACACAGGGTTTTGGGGTAGGCACTGGCCATGTAACATTTTAGGGGTATTGAATGCTGTAGTTGATGTAACTATTGTAAATGATAGTACGTGTGTAACTACTTTAGCTTTAAAGCATTGCTAATATCCCTATGTGACATAATGTTATGTAAATAGTGCTGTTTCTTTCAGAGCAGTAAGACAATGTTTTGCATTAGGTAGGGATGATCAGTTCCTTCATGTTTGTTTAATGGATCATTATAATGCCATATATATGATTTATTATTGTATAATAGAAGGGCTTTACTAAGATATGGCATATTTGTGAGAGTGTGAAGAGAAGGCATATTATTCCACCTGCAGAAAGACTATACTTTGAGTGGTAATTATCATGCCCCAGTCAGAAGTGGGTCTTCATACCTTGAGAAGGATTCTCAGCAGTGAAAGAGATCTCAAACAGCCTAAAGTGGAAAGCTCAAGAAACAATGTATAATTGAGGTATTGATGTGGGATGCTGTGGGTGGGATAGGGGTTCATTTAGAGTGTTCAACATATCTATCTTTGCTGGACCAGCAGTTCTTCACTTTATATATTTAGACTTTTTTACTCAAAAGGTGAAAAAACTGTTCATCAACATACTTTTCTTAACCCAAATAAAACAAAACGTATGCTTCTCACACCTAAAAATAATAATCAACATAAACAAACCTTTGTCATCACCTTCAATTATAATACCCTCTTGAAGTTGCATCCCAAACCAAACCTCTAGGTGTAATTGGAGATGACAGCCTGAAATATGACCAGAATATATCACATATAATTAAAAAAAAAAAACTAAAACAGGCTACCTTATATAGATCCAAATACTACCTAGCAAATAGTACCAAAAAACAGCAACTAACGTCCTACTGTTATCACGACTGTGTGTGTCACCCATGTTTACAAATCTAAAATCTAACCTTATAGTAAACCTAACATCTTGCTACAACCAAACTGGAAAATTTGCCTCCAACCTTCCTTCATATACTAATCATCCCCTTGCATTAAGAAAAATGAACTGGGTAAAACTATCCAATCACCTCACCTATTCTCAGTGAATCACACCTCACACTCTACTATATCAGCCTGAAAACTGCCAGCATTACAAAACGTTCTATCAAACTAAGCTCCAAATAGACAGATAAGATCTAGCTTACCACCAAATCAAAAAACTCAGCAGATTAATCGCTATACTCAAATTACATCAAAGAATTGGGGAACTCCATCCCACTCAACATAAAACATACTACAGATTTTCCCAAATTTAACCTTCTTCTCAAAGAGCATCTCTCTCAAAAATTGTCATGGTCCTTTGGTACTTCTAAACTACCCTAATAACTTTTTAAGGAACTCTGTTACTCTCCTCCTGATAGTTTTTTCACATTCTCTTATCTCACAAGGAGTACTGAACCACTGTCTTCATTTGTGCAACCCATCTCAACTACTGTGCACAATAATAAACCATAACAGTTTTGTATAGCTTCTTAACAGTTAGAATACAAAATTACAAATTTTAATTCCTCTGCCATCTACACCCATCCTTATGCGTTGTAAATCATGCACTTTTTAACATGCTTTTGATTTACTTTAATTGGCTTGGAATAAGCTGCTTTCATTTCCTTTCATCTGCAGGTTTTGTTGTACTTTCCTACCTGGAATGTATAGCATTGTTTTACTAACTTTGTTATGTATAAAGCTGTTCGGTATTTTTGTAAATGAAAATACTATGTAAAGTATATAAATGTGTATCTTTTCTCGCAGAGTCTTCATTGAAAATGATAATGCTTGTCATTGCAGTTGGGCTAAATCAGTAATCAACTGCTAAATAAATAAATAAAAATTTGCTTTGCATTTTTAAGATAACTCTTTCTTTCTTTATCTAGCTGTCTCTCTCTCTCTCTCTCTCTCTGTCCCTCTAGATTAGATGTGTCCAACCTGCGGCCCCCGGGCCGCATGCGGCCCTCAGAGCTCTGCCATGCGTCCCTCTACTTCTAACTCCATCGATGTACACATGCCCCAAAACACTTTTTTGTTGTGTTTTTCACGGCCGTGACCTGTAACTCTAACATTGGTGTGCGCATGCACCAAAGCATCATTCTAGTTTTGATTTTTTGCACCAAAGAAGGGTCTGTGTGTTCACGCCATTATTTCGTGCCAAAAAATCAGTGCGTGTGTTCTTGCTGAAGAGGGACTCATCTATGGATTTGCTGCCATTGCCTTTTAAAGAGACAGCACTTAACCTGTGTTAATAGGTAAGTATGGTGTGAGTGAGTGCATCCATGAAAGCAGAATGTTTGTGTGCGTGAAAGTAGAAGTGTGTTTGTGTGCACGATTGTGTGCATGACAGAGACAGAGAGAGACACATGCACAAAGAGGCTAACATACAAAAAAGTTAGCTCACAAATGCATCCTACATTAAAAGTACACTTTCATTAAATTGCAGCTTTTCTGACAGGGAGAGTGTTGTATTGAATATGAAATCATACCTCTCAACTGTATGTATTTTCGAAGAATGTCTGGATTTTTGCCTCATCTTCCAATTTGTGTCTTTTGCTTAGGAAATAAAAGTAGTCATCCAAGGTAATGCAGTCCCAGGGATTAAGAATGAGACAGCAACCTAGGGTTAATGGGTCAGTAATGGATTGACTAATGTGGGACTGTAGCATATAAAGTTTGTTTTGTTTGACAAACAAAAAAATCACCCAGTACTGTCTTGTCATTGGTGGGTTCTAAGCAGTGGTAGATTGGACAACAGTAAGCATATCTTTGGTGGATCATCAATACTGGCAAATCAGGTGAGCACAATGTCATTTTTTAAATGTTGGGGGTTTTATTGCGTATGTGTGTGTTTGTGTTGGGAGTACTGCAATAGTAGATGATTATTAAAGACAGAGACTTACAAACTGTGGAGAATATGTTTCTTTGTTTCAAAACCTTATACTTGGGTAGGTAAGAAGAAGGGATGGTAACCATTTGAAAAGTTGGGACCCATTAGGGTAAGTCCCAAATGCTGAGTAACAAAAACAAAATGTGTACTAAGTCTGAGATGCCATTTCTCAGAATATTCCCTTTTTTCTAGATATGGTGATTTCAGAGTTGGTATATATATAAGATCAGGAGTGTAGGGGACTTATCCCCTAAATGCCAAAATAGATTTTTTAAGACATAGCTTCTTGCCATTTACAGTGGATGGGCATTTACATTTAATGGACAATGTTAGCAGTATGAGTGTGGTCTTGTAGGGATCTGGAAGATGCTAAGTCTACCACTGCCAATGTCTTGTAAAGTGACCTGGAAATGGATATTGGGATGTTACTAAACAAATGCAGCAAGTGGGCTTTGAAATGTAGTTTAATTAAACAAAGTGCACTTGCAATTTACAGGCCATAATTTAATTTATTTCAGGTAGTCCAGATCCTGGTAGATTGTATACCATTACACTTAATTAGGGAGAGGTGTCATTCTGTGCAAATAAGCAGACCTAGTTTCAGTGAAAGCTCTGTGGTTGTTTGCAGGTAGGAAGTTGCAGGATGTGGAGCCAATGTGTTTTATTATTTTTAATGGATTTGTCATTTCAAAGTATGGTTTTCTTTGTTGCAAAAGAAGGCAGGATTGAATGAGCCATATAGTGTTTAAGTGACAATGGGATAGAAACATTATACGTGATGTATAATGTTTGCAGCTACACTTGTTTCAATGGTGTCTGTGATGCATAACTATTTTTGGGCCTGTGTCCCAATTTTATTTTTCGCTTTGTCCAGAATTCTTGCTCTAAGGTTGAGTGGTATGGTTCCATGCTAAATCAGAAGGTTGTATTTACCTTGGAAGACTTTTCAGCATAATTATGAGAAACGGAGCGTTTTTAATATATCCACTTATTTCCAATATAAACTGCCATGTAACTTTGCAAATAACTTTCTTATTACGCTACTTTAATTTTTTGGAATTGACAGGTATGCTTCATTGGTTCGGAGGTAAGCATAGTGTGCTGTGACTGATTTCTTGCAGCAGTCTGTGGCTTACTTATCACAATAACTTTTCTGTCTTTCTGGATGTGTGATCAATTTAACAGTTTTAAAGACGTTTTCCAAAATTAAATAAATACATAAATAAAAAAAAGTAATCCTTTCTTCACTTTGAGCTATTGACAAAGTGTGGGAATTTGTTTTTGTCAAAAGCGATGGTCAGCATTACAGCTTAGTAAATGGTCAGTCTGTGAATAACTTCTGCACAAATTAAAATGTCTGAATGTCAAATGACTTTAGATTGGAGGGAAGTTATATGTTTGCTCCAGTATGTAGTATGATCTTAGAGAGTTTATAGATTTCTTATTGATTTAATTTTTGCTGAGCAGTTGTTTGATTTATTGATGGTCCTTTTGGTTGTGGGAAACTGCATGGATGAATCCATTTATATTATGATTTTTTTTTTCAGATATTTTGACTTCCAGACAATTTCAATCAGTGAGACTGTGTCACGTGATTACTGAGGTTGCTTGTTTTACAAGTAGGGGCTCGTTTTCTGTGTGTGTGTGTGTGTGTGTGTGTGTGTGTGTGTGTGTGTGTGTGTGTGTGTATAAGAGAGAGATTTAATATGTATACTGAATATATTTTTGCAAATGGAATTCTTAGTTAAATAGGCCCCTCTTCTTAGACAAGTAGACTTGAGTAACCAATATTAGATCTTAGCCATCCAGCTGGGAAAGTTTAGTATGTGGATTTTCCTTCCGGTTTGATGAAGGCTATGCTACTTACTTAAGGAGTACATTCATGGCTATCCATCCAGTTGTAGTGTTGTTGAACTACATTATTTGATAATGAGAGCAGCTTTTTACAGAAGTTGAAAGTTTGTGTGTCAAGAACCTGTCCATACAAAGTGGCTTGTTTATGTTGCAGTGAAGGCTGTGGTCTTTGTAGTGAGCGTTTTAAATATAACCAGTATTTCTGAGGTGGAGAAAGTCTCTTAAGGCAGGATCTTTCTTAGCCTGGAAAGCAAGCCAGTGATGAAATTTATAGTGGCCAGTGAGAGACAGAGGAAAGCAAGAAGCTTTTTAGTCTGTTTGGATAACAAAGTGAACTCAGTCCTTTGACCTTTTTTTGTCAGAAATGGTTGTAGTCCTCTTTTGGCATGGTGTTTTGCTGAGGCACATGCCAAAAGGGGTGTTGCACTCAATAATTGCTCTTGTAAAGGAAGAATACAGGGATGTTATGACCTCCTTGTCCCTGGATGAGATACCCTTACTAATGAGGCGGGCCATGTAAAAAGCTTTCCGTACAATGGAGAAAACGTGGTGGTCAAAAGTCAGGTTTCTATCAACCTGGGTGCCCAAGCACCTCACGACTGACTGCATGCTTACAACATTGTTATTAATGTGATAATTTGTGGGGACATCACTCTCCTCAAAGGGGATGATTGTGCATTTTTTGGCATTTAGCTTGAGGCCATGTTTCTGGCACCAGTCATTTGTTTGGGTGAGACCCTTTTGTAGCTTATTCAGAATTGTTTTATTAAGTCAGTAATGTGAATTCTTTACTTTATTGCAACTTTGTTGGCTTACTTTTGTGGATTATAGTATTGTAGGACTGCTAATGTTGACACTGTATGTAGATGGACTGCTGGAGTGGTTTTCCCAGTGAGAAATGCTAGTGCTGTAGTGAATATCTGTTTATTTGTAAAACAAAATGTATATATTAACTAAGATGTTAGAGTTAACTGTTAGATTAGAGAATTAAAATCAGAATGAGAATTAGAATTTTAAGGCAAATATTAGGTATTTATTACATTTATTAATTGTTCGAATGCACCTACAGTACAGCCAGGAGGTTGACTTTGGTCTCCTGTGGCAGCGAAAGAGTTAACTATATGATATGTTTTATATGCGGCCCCAAGACAATTTCTGTTCACTCAATGCGGCCCCGACAAGCCAAAAGGTTGGACACCCCTGCTCTAGATATATATATATTACACACACACACACACACACACACACACACACACACACACACACACACACACACACACACACACACACACACACACACACACACACACACACACACACACACACATATATATATGTATGTGTGTGTTTGTTTATTTGTGTGTGCATGTATGTGCGTGCTTGGGTGGCCCAGTGGTTGGACTCATTAATATAGCTGGTTGAATCCAATTAGTCAAATGCACCAACTGCAAGCAGAGCTGGACTTGTCCCACCCCCAAACTGCCACCACGAGCAACCCATGTTCGAACTCATTTTTTTGTTTTCACTTAGATTGACTCAAAACATAGATAAATACAGAAAGAAAGAGAGAGATTTATAGACATGCCAGAATACTACATACCAAAAATCAGTATATTTAAACATAAAAAATATAGCACAAAGCATAATAATCACAAAAGGAAACAGTTTCCTTTTGTGATATTGTCACCAAAACCCCACAACACATTGAGTCATAAGTTATCTGAAGGGTGGCAGTGTTCTGGGCAGGGATTTTCTAAGATAAATTGCAGAGTTAGGGTTAGCAGGCATTATAAGATGGTGCGGGGGAATGGATTTCAGACACATCAACACAAAAACACAAAACTAAATCTCTCTACTTATTTACACATATTCTAACCCTGACCACAAATACTTGCTCAAATACTCCCATCTCCTATCCCAAACCCACACTTACCTTGCCCGTATACATCTAATCTTACATTTAAAAATTTATAACATTTAACAAAACAGTACTCTGTAAAAGAGAGACACTATTCAGCATGTTATGTGACAAATTGTATATATGTATATCTATATATATATCTATATATATCTATCTATATATATATATATATATATATATATATATATCTCTATATATATATATATATATATATATATATATATATATATATATATATATATATATGCACACACACACACACACACACACACATATATATATATATATATATATATATATATATATATATATATAATGTATATTTAATTATGTATGTATTTTGATGAAACATTACATACACTCACACACACATGGCTTTGTGCACAAATGATGATGTTATTCATCTTATTCTTCCAGTATGTATATCCCTTACATATACTAGACTGCTTGCTGCTACAGGTGTGGAAAATTCAGAAATGCAGCATTAGTTTTGATTGACTATGGCCTTCCTGTTTGATAGTATTCAGGTTTTGATTCGCAATAGTAGCAGTGTTATGGATAAATTAGAAGGTAAAAATTTTAAATCATTGAAAGTTTTCTTATAAATGGATTAAAATGGTGCATGCTGAGCTTAAAGCTGGTTACAAGTCCTGGCTTTGTTGTCCCTTTCTATAGCAATTTTCAAAAAGGTCCATCAAGTATAAAAGTAACCACTACTGTTTCTTGGTTAAACAATCACATCCATATAAATACCTTACAATCACAACATTGCAATGTGTAAATGATAAGAAAAAATTTCATTATCATCAATTCTCTTTAACAAATTGCTTAAAACAACATTTGCTGACACTGTGAGGGCACAATTGCTGTAAATATTTCATCTAGATTGTGCACCAGTGTTAACCTCAAAAAAAAAAAATAAATAAATAAAAAATGCTGAAAGGAGAAGGGTTTTTGGAAAACAATCATATTCCACATTTCAACACTTACAGAGGACCTAACTTTAATAGCCCAGCAGGAAGTGGGGTTTGGCTTTTCCCAGCTGTGGTGTATATGGTTACTGGAGTTGGTGTATTTGGGTCTATATTACATGATCGAACGTTAAGGTGATCGGACGCCTAAATGTCGACCCGTAAATGTCGAACCCTTAAAATCGTGAACAGACAGTTATGCAAATATTTTCCCTGAGAAAAAAATTTGCTTGGTTGTCATTGGTAATTTGCCTTTTTCCCCAATGTAGAGCAATCTAGGAGTTGGTATATTTAGTTAGGGATGGTGTGGGGGGCACAGCCCCCACTTAATTAGTGTTTAAAGGTTTGTTTTGTTTCCTACGGCTAAGTGAATTTTTTCCTAGGGAAAAAATTAGTGTAAATGGCCAATCATGGTTTTAAGGGTTTGACATTTACGGATTGACATTTAGGTGTTCGATCACCTTGACATGCGATCATGTAATATAGACCTAGTGTATGTTGGGGGTGAGAGTATAGTGCAAGAGTGACCCCTCCTGCAAAAAAAAAAAAAAAAGATGTTTTACACCTTTTTTATGTTTTTGTATGTTCTTTACTTTTGACATTTCTGATTCGATGTTTTTTGTGTCAACTATTTTGGCAGTAAATATTTTGATACAGATTTGTCGTAGGGTATACTTGACTTGGTGTCAAGGTTTATTATAAGCATTCGTACTCCTTATCATTAGCCTTTAAATTAATTCATAAAATGCATAGATTATTCTGATATGTTTTGCTATTTAAATAAATGGAAGAATCCATATTCAAGAATTTATCACCGCCAGTGGTAGATGCATACATTAAAATAATGTACTGTAGTGAACTAAGGGCTTATGATCACAACGTCATCTGCACTGAACCTCATCAGTTCAAGTCTGTAATTATATACAACAATTTATTTGTATGGCTATAATGGGCATTGTTTGAATAGTAGAAATACCCTATATAGAAAGTCACGCAGAAATGTAAAACTAAAGGGAAATTTGTTATATTTTATGTCTGACTTGACGTGGTAAATACCATTTAAAATATTTAGGTTAACTTAATGTACTCATATATTCCATATTCTTGGAAATAACTGAATAAGATCAGGAGGTCACTGCTGTGAAAGTGTGTTAAAACAGTCTTAGAAGACTCAGTGCTGCTTGAAACAAAGTCTGCAAAATGTCACTTTGCCATTGTTTAATTATTCATTAAAGCTGTTCTAGCAAGCTGTCTGTTTACCTACCAATAACTGCATAATAAAACTGATACTGTCATATACTTTACATGACTTGTTTTAAAAACAAATGTATGATCAGCAAGCAAGTGGCTTCAAGTTATGAGCAGTAACGGGAAGTACTTAGTGAAACACAAACTGGTTATATACATTGACAGTTGTTGCAGTCATTATAACACTTGCTTTGCAAAACTAGCAACAGCCCGTGTACTCTTTCTCTGTGTCTTCATGACAGTGTTGTACTACTAAACATTTTAAGACTTCATATTTATATCGTACACTGGTTTCAGCAAAGGCAAATGGAGGATGGATAGATGGCAGTATGCTACAGATACTAACAATGCACAGAGAGATTAATGTGATAAATGCAGGAATAAGGCATTTACTAGAATAGTTTGATCTACTTTCATTCGATTTCATGACTTCCTTTGGAATCTTTATGTCATGTGATAGGATGCATGTCTAATAAATGCTTAGTGTAGACAATTCTCCCTGCTTTGTTATTGCTTTGGTTCTGTCTCAGGGACGAGGCAAATGGTAGCTTTCTAGAACCTTTTTCTTCAAGTAATTATTAACAAACTAAATATTTTGAGGGACCAAACAAAGAGAGTCAGGACCATACTGCATAGGGAAAGGACCATACAGCACATAGTCAGGACCATACTGCAGAGGGAAAGGACCATACAGCACATAGTCAGGACCATACTGCAGAGGGAAAGGACCATACAGCACATAGTCAGGACCATACTGCAGCGGGAAAGGACCATAGAGCATAGAGTCAGTACCATACCACAGAGGTAAAGGATCATACAGCACAGTCAGGACCATATTGCAGAAGATCAGGACCATACAGCAGAGAGTCAGGACTATAGTGCAGAGAGTCAGGGCCATGCTTTCACAAACACTGGCAGAATTATAGTAACTAAGCTTAGTTGACCCCTTCTGGCTTTGTAGTTTATGCTACTGAGAAAGCATTTGTAAAATGATTTCATTGAAGATGCATATATTTCACTATTGATTACAAAACTTTATTGTATTTGAAAGCACTGTCAGAAGACCATATCCAAAGTAGTATGACATATTCTAACTTTATAGTTTATGATCACGTGAAAACATTTCAAAAATGGCCATGGGAAAACAAAACAGAACACTTTGAAGTTCATTAAAAATGCATTGCTTTTACAAAGTACACTAGAAAACCTTTGCCATAATTGACTTGAGGATAATTTTTACTTTACAGTTTAAAATCACGAGAAAGCATTTTAAAATGATTAGAGGGAAGCACCGTATGGTATATTGCTGAAGCAAACAGTTAAAAATTATATCACCTTCCACACTGTGAGATGTTCTTGCTTTGTAGTTTGTGATTGTGTGAAAAAAACAATAGTAGCAATGTGCAGCTTTTTTGCTCTTGATTAAAAATATATAGCTTTTACAAGTAGTGTCAGAAGTGCTAGCAAAGAAATCCAACTAATTTACTATGCTTCTGTATAAAGGATAATGACAGGTAAACAATATACAACATTTTGCTCTGTAATGTTTTGAACTATTATTGTTTAACATTGTTATTTAATATTATATTCCACTGACAACAAAGGTTGTCTTATCCCTTTAGCTTCCCTGTACAAACTTCTGCCACCTATCACAAGTGCACGCTTTGCTTCTCTTCCATATTTTTATTGCCAGCTGTAATTTGGACTAAAAGTAAAAGGGTAATAAAGCTGACAAAGTAATGGGGATTGTCACCTCTTTACATAACACATTAAGGACAATGGCTCTCTTCTCACTTTGATTATAGATAAATAGCTGCTTATTCAAAGCATAGATGAGTATCAGCCTAACAGTTAAGTGAGGATACTAGATATCCCTCATCCTGATAACAGGATAATTCATTGCACTGGCTTGAATCTGCAGGCAAAAAGTGACATTTGCTGTCTGACAACAATGCTACTGGATCAGGTTGTTGTTTTTAATACAACTGTATAAATCCATCCATCCACAACCACTTCATCCCATTTTTGCACATGAGGTTGGGGTGTCACTTCAACAGTGACACTCTTCTAGAGTAAAGGTTTACACCACCACTCATACCTATGGCCAATTTAGAGTGTCCAATCCACCTCTAGTATTCAATGGGTTCAGAAAGTAAATGGCAGGTCATTAAGCAGGCATACAAATTGCTAATGTGGAAGCCAGTTTTAAATAACTCCATACAGGTTAACACTTAATGCTAGAAAGTTATACAGAGCTGGGTAAAAGCTCAGATTACAATTCAGAAAAAGTAAAACTGTTTAAAAGATACATGCAACATTCACCTGCAAAATCCGCAGGACTGAATGTCTGCATCTATTTATATATTATGCCAGTAACGTTATGCATATGTATTTGATAAGGCAGCAAAAAGATGGAAGTCATTCTGTTCACTTAGGCTGATAGAACACTCATATGTCTAACAAGCAGTCATCTATATAAACAGTCGTGTTTTTTTCATTACTTTCATGTAGTGACGGTTGTATGTTTTGCAGATCATAACTAAACTGCTATTCCCTTGGTTTTCATATAATGGCTAAAATTTTGCTTCCAAAGGTCATCTGTGATAGACATCCCAACACAATAAACTCCAGTCTGGATAATATCAAGGCATGACTGCTGAATGCCAGAAGGATAAAAAAACAGTGAACCTGAGGCATTCCTTAACCTCGAATATCAGCATTTGTGTAATTACAGAAACCTGGTTCCATTGCAGTGAAAGTTCTCCTTGTATTCCAGGATACAAAGCTTATCATGCATTCAGAACCTCTGGCAAGTATCGGGAAATATCTGTGCTTATTCATTGTTCTGGTTTTACATAATACAAATTTGGACTTAGTCAAAGTCCTATTTTCATACAATAAAATCAATTACCACATTATAGCCAGTGATATATCACCACCTTTGACCCTTTCTGAGAGTGCAGAATACCTTAACCACTTAAAAAAGTTATCAGCTAAGCCAAATGCCTTTCTTGTTAGTATCAACACATAAAGTGATGAAAATTTACTAGCAATAAATATGTCCAGATATTTCTGGACTTTGTAAATTATAAATTAAGTTCACAAAATTGTCTCTCTACTCACCAGAGGTGTTAAACTTCTTGATCTTGACCTCACAAACATTTCTCCCAAATGCACCACCCCACTTGTTACCCCCTCCCTAGGCAAATCTGACCACCTTGCAGTTCTGTACTCTATGATAGCCTGTTGTTCTGTGGCCCCTGATAACTCCTCTGCACTCAGGGATAAATCTTTGATGATTGTTTACTACTTAGTGATCTTATTGACAATCACAAATGATATAATTCCTCAACAAACATTGTAACTGAGGCTGATGATTACTGTTCTGACTTTCACTGTCTCTATCTCTCTTAGGTAGATGCCTTGAGGCATCCATGCCAGTCCAGAGTAGGCACAATGTCAAGTTTGGTACTAATCCCATATGGTGAAACTACCACATCAGTAAACTCTTCTATAAAAACAGAGTTTCTGGCCATCATTAATGTTTGTCCTCATCATTATTATTATAAAAGAAATGTAAAACTGTAAGTAAGTTTCTCAAACTTACCATTAGAAAATATAAGGCTGACTATGAACTTAGGATTCCAGCTAATTCAAAAGATAACCATATCACCTTCTTCAGCTATAAAAGGAAGATTAGAAATAACCTACAATTCTATACTGAACTTATTTCATATGGAACCTTCTTCTTTGACCTCAAGGACATTGTTTTATGTTCTTGTGCATAAATCCCCCTCCCCCACAACTTCACTCCACCCACTCTCCCCTCTCTCTCCCATCCATTACCCATTACACACTGTTCAAAATGAAAAATAAATACTGTAGATCATGCCTATTCAATCTAGTTGAGTTCTCTGAAAGGATAACTGAGGCCATGGATAAGGCCCATACCATTCTGTTTATGTTGACATTGCCAAGTCCTTTAACACTGTCCCCCCATGCTTGGATTATTGACAGACTCTCCCAACTCAACAATAACCAGTGGATTCGCTGGATTGGTACTTGGATGTCTGGCAGAACCCATACTGAATCTAGACAGAAAATATCACTAGTGGTGTCTCATAAGGTTTTCCATGACATAAAAGTCATTATCAAGGGATCTTGGCTAACAAAGTTTGCTGATGATTGCTAACTGGGGACAGTTATAAAATTCCATTCTGATACTCAAATTCTGTAGCAAGGGATAGACCAAAGAAATACCTGGTGTATTAATCATGGGTTTAAAAAAATGCAGCATAGTTTCCTTGCTTACAATACAGATAATATTTGCTTAAATTTGACACAGTCATCAGGTACTTGGGTAAATATGTTGATAACAGACATATTCTCTATTGATCACTATGTCTCTGGTGGTTAAAAAACCCTTCTAATTTGCACATGTTATCCTTCATGGCATCTCCATGAAGTCAGAAGAAGTGATACTCCCACTTTATTCATCTCTTATTGGTCCCATCACTGAGTATAATGAACCCTTCGGTATGGTCTTCACCAAACATCTAAAGCAGCTTTATAGACCTCAACATTTCAGCACTAAAAAATCTCAGGTCTCAGTACCCTTACTTACCCTGATAAACTAGAAGCTCTATCCCTCTGCTCAGTGTTGCTCAAGTCTCCTGAAGGGTTATCTCTGCTTAGCTTTCCAAGCTATGAATGACCCAGCACTCTTTGAACTCCTTTGCCGAAACAGAGTAAGTGGCAAAGCAAACATCTGCTCTACAAAACTAAACCTATACTACCACATCGAGAAGGCCATAATCTAAACAAATGTATACTCCATTTCTGGAATAGGCTGCCCTTACCTATCAATCAGAATACTTCCCTCACCACCTTTAAAACCAGTCTGGATGGCTGGATGGGTGAAAGCAAATTTTCACCAGAAACATAAGGAGAAAGGCTAATTAATGGTGGGTACTGCTAGTCTCCCACCAGTAATGAGTGGTGTGGCTGAGCTACTAAATGGTTTCTTTTGCCCACAAGCTTAGTACAAACTAACAGACCTATGACCCTATGAATAAAGAAGTATAGATTCCTGTAACACAACTGAAAAACATATTAGTTGTTCTGAGCTATCATCTGTAAGCTACTGGTTTACTTTTCTGGCTGGTGATTGACTGGCATCTACTGGGATTCTAAACAGCCTAAAAATAGCTGTCTTTGAAGGCAGCTGTCCTAGTATCCATTACATTATTGATATATAAGGGAAACTTACCAGCAGTTACCTAAGATTGGGTTTATGATGTGCAGCAGGAAAATTTTTTACAATTGTTTCTGAACTACAATAGACAATGATGCTGTTAAGGAAGACAGAGAAGTAAAAGTTTTTTTAAATGTAGCAAAGCGATGTGTGTGCTACATTATCTCTGAAAAGAGGCACTGCTGATATAGTCAAGTGTATTTTACACAGCGACTGGCCTATTCACTGTTTTGTGTGAGATGCAGTGACTGAGGAGAATGATACACAGCTTGCACTTTTCAATTATAAAAATGAAAGTTTGCCTCAAGAGCCTTTCTATACTGGTTTATCACCATGGTTACCCACTGAGATGCACTGTTTTCTTAAAAAAACAGGAGATGTCCCTTGCTTGTTGCAGCTGATGACAATCTATATTCTGCATTGCTTTTTGTGGTAACAGCCATTTATGCTTTATATGAGAATGATGAGTAAGATCTTTGAAGTACTCTGTTATCCTGTCTGCTCTGCAGAAATGAAGCACTCATTTAATCTCTCAAAGTAAAGAATTCTTGTAAAATCGTGTCTTGTACAAAAGGTTAGCAGATGTATAGAATGGCTTTATATATGGATCCCTTTGTACACATGCTTTGCAGAAAATTAATTGATACATTTCTTTGTGATTTTTTTACCATGTTACACTTACACATTGGTATTATATTGTATCAGAAATACAAAAAAAATGTAATAATTACGAATAAAAAAGCTTTGTTTTCAAATTGAAATAATATCTCTCGAGTTAGGTGGTACAGCAGTAAGGAGCAATAACAGAGTGAGTAACAGCCAAGGGGTCCAGTGTCCGCATGTTAGACGTATAAACATCTCTAGGCAATCTTACATTGGATCATGTAATCCATCCTGTCAGAAAGCATTGCTTGCTTGTGTTTTTATCTCTTTTTTTTCATTTTTTCATTTTTCTTTAGTAGCACAAAATAAATACGAGCTTATAACCAAATCTTTTTTTTCAATAAATAAATAAATAAACAAGCAAACAAACAAGAAAAAAATGCATTCAGCAATTTCTTTTAACACATCATGTATTATCGTTATTTGCTTTTTTTCATTATTATGCAATGGTTCTACAGGTGTTGTTCCTAACTAGCTGTACATTGTATTTGAAATTTTGAAGTCTGAATGCTTGTTTTCCTCCTTGCTTTCAAGTCATATTGAGACGACATTATTTTTTTCTTCTCCATCCAATCAAACAAACCAAGATTACATTTTTGCACTGGTACATGAACTGTCTAATACAAACACTGTAGCTAGGCATATATACTTTACTCAGCTAAATATAACTTTTAGAAACATTGTGGCATATGTTTACAGAGAATCTTGAATGTTATAAAGTTAGCGTGTCTCATGTCGACCCTGGGCTACAATCTTGCCCTTTACTCAGTTTCTTTGAGCTTCAACCCCAAAAATTAAAACACAAAAGAGACTACATTTTGCCCATTTCACAGTTACCCATTACAGCTCTAATCTTCTGAGCAGCTTTGTGCAAGACTGACTCCTTAAGTTATTTATTAACATTTGTTATTTGGGAAATGGAATCATACAAACTTTATGATACATCTTTGTTGCATTTCACCAAATCTGTGCACTGCAAAAGTAAAATCTATAATACTCTAATACTCACTGTCTTAATTACAGTGTAAAAGGTTTCCTTTTTCCCTCTCATTCATGCTTTTGTGCATTTTTACCCCCCCCCCCTTTTATGGCAGGTGAACAACTTTAAAAGGGGAAGGCTTACCCAAAGTTCTGTGCTGCAAGTGGCACATTTAAATTTAACTCCTCCTATGGGTTTTGTCTCACTATGTGTTGCCTGAAATTAAAGTGGACAGGCATTTAAAAATCTGATTGGGAATGGTGACAGGAATTTCAGACAAGAAAAAAGGAAAAAGACTTGAAGGAAGTACGCAGCCAGATGGAGACAGGAATGAGCGCAACTACCCTGCAATTTTTTCAGCATTTTGAAGATAAACCAGGACCTGGGAAAAGTGTAAGCATCCATGGAAGCATTCAGGAGAGGACTAACTGTTTTAAGCTGTGGCATTGACCATGCATATGCACACTCTTACCCCTGCAAACTTTTTTGGCTTATTATTTCAGAATACATCTGCTGCCTAATAACATCTGATGCTTAGAGAAGATAGTACTCAGATTTTCTACTTGAAGTTTAAAGGAAAAAGCTATTGCTTGAAGATATTAATTCTTCCATTGTTGTAAAATTTACAATATTTTATAATCTGTTTGTATAAGTTTTACTTTTACTGATTTTAAATAATATTTTTAGAAATTGGTCAGGTAATACATTTAATAGAAAAAAAATCATCAGTGAGCAGAATACATCAGTTCTTGAGCAAATATTTTTTTTTTAGTTTTGCTTACCCATTTTTCAGTGGGGTCAGTAAAGAATTATACTTCAGTTCTATGTATCTGATTAAACATGAAGTAAGGTAATACAAGAAATGTCACCTCAGTTTCCCTTTTGGGGGTTTCAATGTGTATACCTGAATGGAAATGCTGACAAAGTTTTCAACTGTTTGCAACAACTGTTTACAAGGTTTACTGTTATTTTGCTCACATGTATTTTTTACTGCTGTTGACAGGTTGTGTCCACCTGTGTATACCTGTTAAGCTACAAAACAAAAAGGCAAGTAAATCAAGTAAAAGACATTAAACACTAGAAAAATGTACCATAAACTCAAACATGTTAGCAAGTCAGCATAAAAAAAGAAAAGGAAAAAGTAAAACAAAATGGAATCTAATACTGTGAGACAAATCAAACATGATATACAGTAGTAAAACCAAAAAAACTCAAATTTAAATTAATTCCCTGATTAGGAACAGTAAAAGACATCTACAATAGTGAAAAATAACCTGCTAATTAAAATTAAGTCATACATTCTGCAATTGAAGCAGAGTAAGAATGGACATAATGTAAAAAACATGATGCATAAACAGCAGTCTCTACAGCAACATGAAAGTGGCACTCTAACCTAGAAATCAAATTATACCCCCCCTACACACACACACACACACACACACACACACACACACACACACACACACACACACACACACACAGTAGAAATACTCTGCTAGGCATTGTTTGACTTATGAGGTGGCATTAACTGCATTTGCCACAGAAGCTTCCCCTCACAAGAATCACATCACACTTTTTTGACTGCCATGACTTCCCCAATGTGTCAAAAGATGTTTGTCCAACATATAAATGGATGGAAATATGTTGATATAATTTTGTATGTGTCCTCGGTATACTAGCATAATAATGGCCTTTGCTGGAATTAAACAGCCATATATGTAAGTTCAAAAGCTAAAGAAATATGTATTAACCACATGGGCCACAGGCAAAGTTCTAACACAACTGTGATATACAGTCTATGTGAAATCATGGCAGCATATCTTGAAAGTGATGGGTGGCACCTTTTCCACTATAATGTTATACATGTCAACTGTGGCAGATGTCATTTATACATAGCACTATACTGACATATACTGAAACTGTTCAATCATTTCGGGGTTTGAACACCTATGTATTTGATCACATAAGCTACAAGATATTTTGTAGACTGAATGAGCTACAGGAGCAGTCTTACTAAAATTGTGAGATGCTATGTGTTAGAAGGCATTAAAATTGTGAGATAGTATGTGTTAAAAGGCATTATATCATCTTATTCATGCAAGGGATGTGTGTCTGTAATTAGGTTAAAAGAGTGGTGTAATCTGTCTCCTAGTCACAAAATATTGCATGATGCTAGGTATACCCAAACACATGTGTTACATAATGCGTTTATCATTCTGATGATAGAAGCAGAATCATTCTCAGTGTGTAGATTGCCACAAATTTAAACTCATGTTTTTCTATGACAACAAACTACAGAACATTGTATCATTTCCTCACACCAGAGGAGAAGGATTACTCCTAGGTATAGAAAACACACCTTTCAACAAATTGCATCAGCAGTGTTCAACAAAGGAGTAGTCTGTACTAAATTGCACAGAAACCATTGGAAGAAAAATCTGCAGCTTTACATGTATACAGCAGATATCTGGTTGACTGCATTGTTACTTTCATGTACATTCACACTCATACTGACACAACTGAATATGAGTAATGCCAGGCTTTGAACAGATTACCTGTCTAAGAGCATAAGTGAGAACATTGTATCAATTGGAAGTGCAACACAAGATGTTGTTTTACAACTGTGACAGGGCACTTTTAAATGGATAACATCACCATAGATTTAATAGTGTGATATGTCTTCTAAAAGGGAATGAAAGTGTTGATAGAGCATAACACTATATCTTTACACAACATATCTGAAGCTGAAGTCACTTCTACACATAATGAGAGAGAAACATGCTTACAGTAGTCACTCAGTGCTGAGTTTGAACCACCTACCTATCCAGGAAACACACTGTAAAGAACATAGCATCAGAGGAACCACCATAGGTGAAATCAAATTTCAGTAATGAGAAAGTGCACATTTGAAAGGATGACACTGTGTTGCACATAATGTGCTTTGGATGAAAATGCAACACGTTGATGGGGGTAGTTGTCTCACAGTGTAAATACATCTTGCAAATGGAAGCCTACACAACAGATGTTCTGAAACAGCAAATTTGGCATGATAGTATAGATACTTACACACATGCACACTTATAGCATTTATGCAATACTAGATTTGGACTGCCTACCTCACAACCACCATGGGTGAAGTCTTACTTCTAAGGGAAGGGAGAGTGCACTTTTGGCAAGGTGACTTCATCAGTGTGTTGCAGAAAAGATGTTTGCAGTAAAAGTGGGATTAAGTGCAGAGGAAGCTATCTCCAATGCTAAACTTTCCTCCTGAGTGGAAGTGGATACTGTACATCTGTTGTTGAAGTTTTACTTGACACTAGAATGACAAAAATGAACATGAGTGCAGACACAAACATACACACACACACACACACACACACACACACACACACACACACACACACACACACACACACACACACACAGGTTCACCACTCTCAGATTTGAACCTCCTAGCTTACTAAGTACACTATCTAAAGATCACAGTATGAATGACAAGCACCACAGGAGAAGTCTAATATCTAAGAGGATAGAGTGCAGGTTTGACAGGATGAACTTGTCAGTGTGTTGCAGACAAGACATTTGTGGTAAAAGCGAGATAAAGTGCAGATGGAGCTACGTGCAAAGTTAAAGTTTTCTCCTGAATGGAAGTGGACACAACCCATCTATTGCTGAAACCTTACTTACCTGACACTAGAACCACACACACAAGTTCACTACAGTCAGATATGAACCCATCTAGAAAACGCAGCATGAATTGCAAGTGTAAGTATTAACACATCATTGTTTTGAAAAGCAGCTAGTATGCATCACAGATTTTGTAGAAAATGCATGTGACTGGACAGGACTACTTAGCAGCAATGTGCTAGTCCTGTGTAATTACATACTGCTTTGATACCATCTGTATACTATTATTCATGTACATTGCATTACTGTGAGTGACATCAACATATTTCACAGTATGGCATGGCATTTCAATGCCAATCAAGCAAGTACTTAGCAGCAATGTGCTTGTCCTATGTAATTACATACTCCTCTAGTACCACCTGTATACTATCTTTCACGTGCATTGTATTACTGTGAGTGACATCTACCTGTTTCACAATATGGCATTTCAATGCCAGTCAAGCAAGCAGTTATGACAGTTCATCCTTGGATGATTGTATGCAAATAGTAAACATTTATTGGATCACTGTCAGTTATTTTGGCTCAAGCTTGGACAATGTGCATTGAAAATAACAAGTAGACATTTCCAAAATATGCACCTACACTGCTGAATACACTGATGGAGCACGTGTGAAAAGGTTACACTCCACTGTACCAAAGTTGCAAGTTTAGGTGTTGGAGTACAAACACACCTCAACAGATTGAATTAATCGAGTCAGCATCATTGCAAAATCCAGATACCTTTGTTGCTACATTCCATGAACACATACTGAAGTTGTACAATTCAGTGACATAATTCTTTGTTGTAATTTTGCTTTTAATTCTCTCCCTCATCTGCTGCACTAGCAAGCTCATTTGCATGACAGATGGCAAAGTATTAGTGCATTTGTAATCATATCGTGACATGTTGAATTTAGAACAGGTGTTCCATCCCAATCTTTGTGCAAATAAGCATTATAGACTTCCTAATGTGTCAAAATCTTATGGAATACAGAACAGTTGTGTGTCACAGTCATATTTCATGTGTCAGGATTTACACATCTGTCATGGCAGTTGAAGTCTTTTACTCCTTATATGTATGATACATGTATATAGTGACACAATCCTCAAATGTGGTAATTGTCCATGTATTTGTCACACGTTGCAATTGTTGTTGTGTAACTATATGTGTTTATATGACATGACTGAGATCTACAGTCAAGACATCTATTACAGGCAGGTATATGTCATAAGTATTTTACCTCTGAACAAGGATGCAAATGCAATCTGATCAATCATATCATGTTGTGGGTATGGCAGCAGTATGGTCCACATGTGACTATTGTATGCTTTTAAAAGGTAAAAAATATTGAATGTATATCATGTGTTGCAGTTATTTCTGGGGAAGATATTAGCATGTTGTGAATGATTATGAAACACACCTGAGACCAAGCATGTTATAGCTGGTAGAAACATGGATTATGGAAGCAGTATTTAAGCAAGGATGTTTATTTGATGAGACAGAAGTTATTGGAAGAAGGAGAGATTTGGAGACAGGGCCTCAGATAGAGACACACAAAAAGATTGATTTATGGTCCATTTCTGCACATTTTTGCTTTGTGCTATCCTGCATTTTCTGACCTATATAAATTTACAAAATCAAATATATGGCTTTTCCTAATGTCTCCAATTGTAAATGAATGCCAAGAAATTCTCAATGTTAGGGATGACAACAACAAAAGCTATGATGCAAAATGTGTATATCTTTTGAAACTCTGTACACTTTGGATGAATCATTGCATAGAATAAAGTGTTTTTAATATGGATGAAGATAGTGCAGAAGGGTTAAAACACAATAAGGACATAACTAGTATACTGTTGTTTGACAACATATGCAGCACACACACTTAAACACATACTAGTAATATGTGAAAACATGAGATAAATGCATGATATACATCTGAATTCAAACCCTTGACAGTATAAAGTACAACTCTACATGCAGAAGAGTCATCTCCGCTCAACACATAGGAAGTCATAAATCCTTAACTTTACCTGACACATTTAAAGGAACATCGAGAAGAAATTGAAGCAAGGGAAAATGTAGGCATCAGCCTTTATTTCAGGGCAGGTGTAACCTATAATGTGTTTATGATTTTAGTTATATTAATACATATGTTAGACTGTCTCATAATAGTACTATCAGTCTGTATTTGTAGAGAACAGCATGGCTAAGAACATTTGCATGATGGAAACCGTATTAGTACAGCAAAAATTAAAATCTTCAGCTTTTGCCATAAGACATGAAATGTCATTTGCCATCACTCACTATTTGTGCTCACTGCCAAGGTCCACACAAAAGCCGAGGACACTAAATGGGGAAGACAGATTAAGTGACAGGGATAGAAACATACGAAAATATTTGCTTATGATCCATTTCTGCACATCTTTATGTTGCATTGTTGTTCTGTTTATCATCATAATTATTCAGTCAAGATCTGCATGTGACAATATTCCCAACAGGTAGCACACAGCAGAAAGATAGTGGTGTGTTAATAAAATGTTTAGCTGACACTTACCGACAAAGCAGTCATACAAAACATCCGATAACACTTTGACATACATCAAGATTCAAACCTTGACAATATTAAAAAGTAAATCTATAGTCCTAAGCATTATCTAATCACACCACATAGGAACTCTTACTTCCCTCAGTTCAAATATGAGAACAGATTGAAGCACAGGTGAAGGTATGTATTAGTCTTCATCGCACTCATAACAGTTGTAAAATATAATAATGTGTATATTACCTCCAGTAGCATAATAAATATGCAACAGTACAAAGTGAATATAGAGAAGGTGAAAATAATAAAGAGTTGAAGACAGGGATAGAAACAGACAAAGAATGTTTTAATTTTCTGGGCCATCTTTCCACATATTTGTGGTGTGTTACTGTTATGTGTTTCCTAATAAGTAATCTACCATGCTATGTATAATCAAGTGTTTCCAAGAGAGACCAAGCAGGGAAAAAAGTAGAAACACGATGAAGATGTAAGCAGGATAATGGTGGGTTAATAAGATTTGTAAACACTTTCACAAGTAATAATGGTATATATATAAAACAATTAAACATGACTTTCAGATATTTGTGGACTTGAACTCTTGACATTATCCCAAAAGTATTTTAGACACGTGAATTATGTCAACACACCACACAAGAAATGTTACATTACAATCATAATTTCACTAATCTGAGTCACAAAAGAATAAGGCTTGGGTGAATATAGGTACCAGGTTTCATCATAGTAATGACAATTCTAACATGATGGAAGGTGCATTTATAGCCAGTAGCATAAGAAATGATTTAGTACAGAACAGAGATTTGTTTTGTCAATGCATTATATGTCACACTTTACACATTTGGAACAATGCTAGGAATATTTGGACAGCAGGCTTCCTAACAATATTTGCAACTGGAACATCCCAAAGGGTGTGCATTCAACTCCACAACCTGTTCAAGAGGAGAGTATAACTGCCATACTGCTACCAGCCTGTCTGTACATAGAGCAGTGAGCCTAAGCACAACAGCATGAAGGGCAGCAAAGTAATGCACCAAAGGCAAACACTCACAAGAGTTTGCCATAGTCAAAGTCAAAGTAAACTTTATTGTCATTCAGAAATCACACGAGTGCATAAAATGAACAAAATTCTGTGTCTCCAGACTCAATGTGCAGAAAACATATAGACTATTTTCACAGACATTTACACATATAACACCTAGCTATTACATCACAGACATGCAAGTAGACAGACTAATATTTCACATAATTAGAAAAGCACATAAGCTGTGCAGTGCCATTTCCCTTAATTTACAGGTGCTGCTCAGAGCCAGGCACCATGCAAATGCTGAAGAAACAGACTGATGACACAGAAGGGGATGTTGAAATAGAATAGGATAGCAGGAGGCAGGAAGCAACTAGATTATGACAGCAGTGGAATAATGTTGGCTCAGTACAACTGTGACATATAAAACAGTCTTATTAAAAGTAAATAATAATCTGACATATTTCTGACTTAGAACCCTTGAAACAATGCAAAAATCAGTATACAGATCTGAGCATCATCTCAGCACACCAAAAAGTAACTCCTAATTTACAAAGTTAAAATCAAACAATTGAAAGGACAGTGAGAACTTATTGAAACAAGGGAGGATGTAGGCATTAGGCTTCATCACAATACCAATAGTAAAATCTAATAAGAAAAACATTACATCTCCCAGCCTAATAAATTTGTAACAGCAAAAAGTAATAATATATAAGGGGTGGAGAGAGAGAAAGACAGATGGTGAGAGAAACAGCAAGAGTTTATCCTTATGGTGCATTTAGGGCCATCTTTATGGAGCGTTACTCCTAGGTGTTTCCTCATTATTAGTCTGTCATGTTCTGTACAATAAAGTGTTTGCTATGGGGAGCAAGAACGGGTATGAGAGTAGAAACAAGATTAAGAGATAAGTAGGATAAGTGTAGTTTACTGAGTCTCCATGTTGGGAATGGAATTTCTTTTGCAAATGCTTTATTGCTCCACTATTCAAATGCTATGCTATATTACTCATACCCCTGGATTTACTAATCCTCTGTGTAAGACTTAATAAGTCTTACTCGGAGGCTGCAGTTGAACAGGATGATGTGAGCGTACCATGAATATGCATGAGGGCACGCTGACTCAACCTAAGTCCTACACAGCCTGTATAAGAAAGCAGTGGGCGGGTCCGACTGCCGAGCAGTCTAAATGTCCACGCCCCTGCAAGTGTTTTAAAACTAAACAAAGCACACACACAAGAGCAAGTCCGCTGAAATGTCCCTTCACCCAGCACCACACTCCCTGATATTGTAAACCCCTATCACAGTTCTAAAATGCAAAACATTAAATATATATTTTTTAAATCCCCAAAATAGCAGCCCGTATTTGCGCGTGTGTGCGCGGGTGTGCCCATTATTTAGCTAGAGTTAGCAATTCAGACATGGAAGAGCATAAGAAAGAATGTTAATACAAATCACACCAAATAGCAATAGCATAATGGTAGAGCATTTGCACAAAGAAGAGGCATTCACAGTTCGAGTCCCACCACTCCTCTTCATCTTTATTTTTTAAATCAGTATATGAAGTAATACCTGACAAATATGTGTAAACATTACTAAAAAGCAGTGAAATGGCCAATGTATCAGTGAACAAAATAAATATTTTAAAGGATCCTGATATAAAATTGCCTGCAGTTAAGCAGCGCTTCACCCAGCGCAATAGAGTTGCCCATAGTTTAATAGCGCTTTAACCAGCGCAATAGAGGTGCCCACAGTTTAATAGCACTTTACCTAGCGCAGTAGAGTTGCCCATTGTTTCATAGCACTTTACCCAGTGCAATAGAACTGCCCATAGTTCAATGGTGCTTTACCCAGCGCAATGTGTTTGCGTGGACGTGCGAGCCGCGCCAACCAATCACCGTAGGGCACCGAGGAACAACATAGAGCAAAGTTGCTTATATGCAGCCATACCCCCTAGCCTGTCTGGATAGTATGAAAATAAAATGAATGACAGAGTTCGAACCCAGGACTCTTGCATCAGAAGCAAAG
This sequence comes from Protopterus annectens, assembly GCF_019279795.1. Taxonomy (NCBI): domain Eukaryota; kingdom Metazoa; phylum Chordata; order Ceratodontiformes; family Protopteridae; genus Protopterus; species Protopterus annectens. The sequence goes on along the minus strand of NC_056727.1, from coordinate 1,087,676,964 downwards.
TACAGAACCACTAAGCCATGACAACATAGGGGAAACAGCCACTATTAACATTCATATACTTATGAATGGTAGTTTAACCATTACTAAGCAGGTCTGCAGTCAGCCAATAATTTTACAAAACGGCCAATCACAAAAAAGTGCGGGAAATGCTGCATATTTAAGCCCCACAGGCAGGAATACATGCCATAACTGATTGTAGCTCACATCTGCAGTTAGAATGTCTGGTGTCGGAGAGGGAACACGCTTCTGAGTGCAATGTTGGGGCATTGAGGAGTCCAAATACATGGTTTGGCTCCTTGTCCACCATCACAAGTCAAGACTCCTGAAGGGCCAGTTACAAGGGACGGAGTACAAGGCAGAGGCTTGGAACCGGTTAGCTCATTACCTCACCAGTGCCACAGGCATTCCTTGGACTAGTAAGCAGGTCCATCACCACCATGCAGACCTGAAGAGACTAAAGCAGGACCGCCTGAACCAATGGATACAGGAGGCCCGTGGGATGCGGAATGCCCCACAACTGAGTATGTAGCCATGGAATGCAGTATGTAAGAATTGATAATGGAGTATGTATAACGGATAGGTATGTCTCAATATCCCTTCATTTACTTTACAGCTGCAGGTGACCGTACTACGAATCAGCAAGCCTATGCTGATAGGCTGCTAAGGCTGCGCCACCAGGCAGGTTAGTGATTATTCTGCATGTATTGTTATATAAAATATGGGAGAGAGCATGAAAGAAAGTGTTGTAGTCCAATAATACAGCCATAAAATTGCCTGAATAAGTCATCTGCATGTACTGTCAGATAAAAACATCAGAGAGGCAGAAAAAGAGTGTAGAAACCCATTAATAAAGGTAACATATGTCTGGAATAATATCTCTGCAGGCACTGTCATATAAAATAGGTAAGTGAGCCTGAAAAAAATTGTTCTAACCTATTAATAAAGGTATAATATGTCTTGAACATGTCTGCCATATACACCGTTAAAACAAATAAAGGAGTGAGGCTGTGGAAAAGTGTGTAATGTCATTAATAAAGGTCTAAAACCCAGAGTGTGTCTGTGTCACAGAGTCTGAAATGTTGTTGTACCCTTGCAGTATATAAACAGTACTGTTTGAAAAGGTGCTGGCAACCCAGAGTTGTGCAGTCCCATATAAAGTGGGTGATGGAAGTACTAGTAGCTGTGAAACATATATACAGTCCACAACAGGCAGTTACTGGCTGGCATGAATAAATAAACCTGGCACATGTGTAGCATGTTATTTTTTCCCCAGAAATGTGAGTGTGTGTCAAGAAATGCAGGGTTCTGTACAAATCGAAGTGAAAATGTCATGTGAAAACATCCCAGATATGTAGATAAAGAAATATAAATGCAATCAAGAAATATGTAGCAGTAACATCTGCATCCTGGACAGTTAGTATGTCAGATATAGGTCAGGCATATATTGAACTAGCCAAACCCAGTACACAACCTAATGTATGGTAGCAAGTGTAATAAAACAGGTAGGGGATATATACTTGCAGTCACTAGGAATGTAGTGTAGACTTAAAGGTCAATATAAGATGTCAACCGAGTTTTTTTATACAACCTACTGTATGCGCATAAACCATGCAATTCCACACCTCAATGGGTATGTGTAATCTTAAATATTTGTTGGGACATATGTCCTATTGTTCTATAAATATTTGCATTCACGTTGATGCATGTGCTCTGTTTAAACACCACAATCATGGCGGCCTGTTGCTACCAAATTTCCCTGCATGCTGTTGGAATAACCACTGCGGTTCAATATGTGCATGTGTTATGCTTGCTGTTCAACTGTTGTACCCTTGGTGTGTTGGGTTAATGGGAATATTATTGCGTGCTGTTACAACTAACCTGGAATTCTGTTTTGCTTATGCTGTAATTAAACACACCTAATCACAGAACATATAGGAAGGCCGTCCCAGTGGACCCACCTGTCCCTCCTCAGCCAGCAAGTGCACCTGGCACCAGCAGGTCCGGTGCCCAGCCCGGGCTCCCCTCCTCCATTTGCCCTGTGCCACCTTTGGGTGTAAATGCTGCAGGGGATGGGGCTCGTCCCCTCCCGTGCAAGCGTGGATGGAGAAGGGCCACCTGTCACCCTTCAAAGGGTCCGGGCTATGGTGTGTAGGGAGATCCAGCGTTCAGTCACTGATCCCTTACGCCAGCTTGAGGCGAGGGTGGCATGTCTCACGGGTGAGCCTGCCCATCCTATGCAGCCCCCAGCACAGCCACCCTTGGGGCTGTGAAGGTTCGGTGGTGACTGCCCATGGTTGGGGATCTCAGTTCCACTGTTACCATCTGTGGGCTCATGGGCTTGCGATTTCCAAACATCTGACCCCGTCAGTTGTGTCACCCACCCCATCTGTCATACACCGTCCCTGTATGCATCTTGTCTGTCTTGTCTGTTTACCTTCCCAACCTACCTCCCCGGGCATACCTACTTCCTCTACCTCACTTCCCACTCTCACCTGAAAAAAAAAAAAAAAAAAAGGGCAATCTGTACCCACAAAAACATTACGCCCCATACATAGCTGCCCATTTTGCACACATGTCCATCGGACAAACATGTAAGCTGATAATTAGAATTGAAAGTACAACATACTTTGTTGTCCTCACCCCTCTCCCAGGGGAGGGAGGTTTCAAATTTCACTCCAAATTCATTGCATATGCACAGCTGTTGTTGTTAAAGAAATGGGCAGCTATGGACCTTCCCTACACCAGTCCTGCACATCCCGAGCTTGTTTACCTACTGTGTGTCCCTCTTTGTGCCCCCTTTTTCACCACTTTCCTATCTCCCCATTTTCTTTTCTTTAAAAGAAATTAGCGCAGGGGTTAGCGGGAGTAAGCACTTTTAAGCAGTAGTTAGCGGGCTTGCTGTGCGCTTAGCTAAGCATCGCTAAGAGTCGCGCAAACCCACGCAAACCTGCTTACAACTGCTTAAAACTGCCTTAGTCACTCTATGGCAGGGCCCTTGTACTGCTCAGCAGCAAAATGAAATACCCCTGTCAGTCTCGAACCCCAGACCTTAGACTCACAAGATTGTATGAAGTACCACTAAGCCACAGCAGATATACAATAATGTGGTGCTGAAAGAAATATATCATGCATTACAATGAGTGAATGTAAAGGGAGAATAGGAATGGCATAACACAAATCTTGTTCTGTGGCCCTTAACCAGCAAGTGTTGTGGAACTGCATGACATGACTGTGAAAAGAGAACCAGCCATGCTAGTAGGGAATAATGTTACAGTAGCACCTTACAAACCCCACACAGTATCAGAGCAGGATAAACACTGGCATATTTGAATAGGTCAGAGGCCAGACCTCCCAACTGTGACTGATTTACAGGGATGTCCCTGATTTGCAAACAAATGTTAGCTGTGCCCCTTTGACTCCCTGTGAAATGTACTAACAGTAGGCAGAAAGGTGGGGAATCTCACTAAATGAAAAATGTCAATAAGTGAGAGTAGACACTGCTTGCACGTCAGAAAAGGTGTAGTAATACGTATGCTCCGAATCCCCCAAAGTCTCAACAGCAAAATATCTGAAATATATCACAGGTGTATCCCACTTATATGTACCTTTCCCTGAGGCTGTTCAAATATTTACCTGAGAGTATCTGAGGCCTGGAAGTGTCAGAATCACACAGGCATATCAGCTTGTCTGCTGTTACACACTCAGCAAATAGCTGTAGAATTAATTCCACAAGCATGCCCATATGTAGGAGTACACCACAGAAATATCAAAGGATGTAGCCATGTACTGCTAGCAACCACATGTGACAATGCCATTGTTCAGGTGCTGAAAAGACTGGTGTGCACAGTCAAAGGATACTAGGCTAACCTCTGTCTACCATCTGGATATGTCCACAGGTGGGAGCTACTGAGACAGACTAGCCTTTATAGACTAACACGTGCACAGCAACTCTGCATGTTCAGCAAGATAAACAGCATACGATAATAAATAATGCTCTCCGCAGTTCTACACCCCTATCCAAAAGTACTATATGCCTGTGTAGTCAGGCACACCCACGGGTGTAGGTAGGCATACACAGTACTGAAATATGTCCAGTTGTCCTGAGCAGACTGTGCTAATGTCAATACAAACAAACTACAAACTGTTCAGAAGTGAGTAACGTACTAATGACAGTATAGCAGTTCACAAACAGTGCATGTGCCTGATATTCATAATTGGTAGTACAACATACTTAGTTGTCCTCACCCCTCTCTCAGGGGTGGAAGTTTTCAAATTTCACTCCTAATGTATTGCATATGCACAGCTGTTGCTGGTAAAGAAACGGGCAGCTATGGACCTTCCCCACACCCATCCTGTACATCCCGAGCTGGTTTCCCTACTGTCTTCCCCCCTTTGTGCACCCTTTATCACCACATTCCTATCTAGCCATTTACTTTTCTGTCAAAGAAATGAGCGTGGGGATTAGCAAGAGTAAGCACTTGTAAACAGTAGTAAGCAGGTTTGCACCAGTGTGTGCATGTGTGCACTTAGCTAAGCATTGCTAAGCGTCGCACAAACCCGCTTACAACTACTTAAAGGTGCCTTAATCACTGTGTATGACAGGGCCCTTGTACTGCTCAGCAGCAAAAAAAATACCCTTGTCAGTCTCAAACCCCACACCTTGGACTCACCACTCTGCATGAAGTACCACTAAGTCACAGCAGATACACAATAACTTGGTGCTGTAAGAAATATATCATGCATTACAATGAGTGAATGTAAAGGGAAAATAGGAAAGCCATAGGAATACATTGCAATAACTACATTTGTATGCCAGTTAATTCTCTAATTCAAAAAGAAAGTACATACTTCCATGTATCCAGTGTTAGCATTAGGAGGTGTGAGTAAACCTACACACCGAGAAGAGTTTAGTGGAAGAAGCAACAGTCAGGTTTCAGTACAACATGCATATCACTGGCTGCAACCCAGCTTCAGATATGAGACATATACCAACCTTCTGACTGAGACAACAGTGTCCACAGCAAACAAGCATGGGCCTCACCTTGCCCAACTGAAGGGGCTACGCCTACTTAACCTAGCATTTTATAGCAGTGTCCTGAAATCACAGTGAGAACTGCAATTACCACACAGCAGGCTGCATGCAATTACTAAATGGTGGGCATCAATTGATGCAGAGGCCATCACATGCACATGTGCAGATACCTAGAAAAGCAGCCTGTACTTGCTGTCCACATATGCAGTAATATCATTGCACCAACTGAGAGAGAAGAGAGAGAGAGTGAGACAGACAGAGAGATGGAGACAAACAGGCTGTAAGAGACAGACACTGAAAAGAAAGGCCAACACACAGAGGAAACCAAAACAAAAAAAAAATAACAAAGCAACAGCAACAACAGACGGAGGTGAGGAATACAAAGGTAAGGTATGTAACAGATATGTATTTGCTGGCATCCGAATGATATGTCTGAAGGGTACTCTACATACTGCGAATCATCCATGTGTGGCAGCAGTCTGTATCTATATGTATATGCACATGTGCATAGGGCAAGGGACATACTGCAACTGTTAGTGAAGGCTGGACATATATATGTTGTTGAAGGTTGCAATGTGCACATATGTATGTAGGCTGTAGTGTGTGGCATTGCATACAGCAAGCAGTGCCGGTATATGTCATGTGGTGGTTAAATGCTGTGGGACTGAGCTACAAGCAGTGAGGCCTGCTACAGCTATATGGCCTGAGGAAAGCAAAATGCATTCTGCACAACACTGTGCAATATTATTACAGAACCGTATGTCTCACAACTGTTGCGTAATTGACATCCCCACCATGAAAGGTGGGCAGTATATGTGCCTATATGTGCATCTATATGTACAGCAATGGATGTATACATGTATGTGTGTATATATATATATATATATATATATATATATATGGGTCTACTACTAATGCCAACGACGATACCCGACGGAAAACTCTCCGACGCCACACCGACGCCAGATGACCGACAGGTAAGTGTACCCGACAGGGTGATTTGCTGACAGCGGAAAGACAAAGGGAATGTGCGACAGGTAGGGTAAGTGTGCGATGGGTGACGGAGTTAGGAGCGGAAGGGCAGGTAAGTCGAGCGAGATTGTGGGATGTCGGGTTAGGCTGTGGGAAAGGTGAGTGTGTGTGGTCGGAGGGGTGGGGTAGTGTGTGCTAGTGAGGACTGTAGTTTAGGGCTGGGAGTTAAGGGTTAGAGGTTAGGTGCAGGTAGGTGATGTGTGCATTAGTGTCGGAGCTTGGGCTAGGGGTGGGTTAAGTGAGTTAGGGTTAGGGTGCAGGTAGGTGATGTGCGTTAGTGTCGGAGCTTGGGCTAGGGGTGGGTTAAGTGAGTTAGGGTTAGGGTGCAGGTAGGTGATGTCGCGTTAGTGTCGGAGCTTGGGCTAGGGGTGGGTTAAGTTAGTTAGGGTGCAGGTGCAGGTAGGTGAAGTGCGATAGTGTCGGACCTTAGGGTTAGGTTTGGGTCAGGGCTAGTGTGTATGCTATGTAGTGTCGCGTGTTGTTTACGTTCCGTGTCGGTGTAATGGTGTTCGTGTAATGGTGTTCGGTGTTTTGCGTTGTCGGGTTTGAGTGATGTCGGTCATCTGGCGTCCGAGGAGTTTTCCATCGGGGAATCGTCGTGTCGGTAATTAGTAGTAGACCCATATATATATATATATATTGATATATATAGATATATATGCATATATAGATATATACATATATAGATATGGATATATATATATATATATATATATATATATATATATATATATATATATATATATATATATATCGATATATATAAATATATATATATATATATAGATATATATAGATATGTATAGATATGTATAGATATGTATATACATATATATATATATATATATATATATATATATATAAATATATACATATAAAATCATATATATATATATATATATATATATATATATATATATATATATATATATATATATATACATATATAGATATATAGATAAGTATATATATATATATATATATATATATATATATATATAGATATATATGGATATAGCAATATATATAAATATATATATATATGGATATATATGGATATGTATAGATATGTATAGATATGTATAGATATCTATAGGTATGTATAGATATGTAGATATGTACAGATATATATATATATATATATATATATATATATATATATATATATATATATATATATATATATATATATATATATATATATATATATATATATATATATATATATAGAGAGAGAGAGAGGGAGACATGGGGTCATACATACTGCAACAGGTGCCTGTTGACCAAGACATGGACTGAACACCAGTGTCGGTATTGCAGTGCCAAACTTAGTTCCAAAACACTTTACCCAGTAAATACCACATAGGTGCTAGCCTGCCTAACACTGAAGGTGTCAGAAGGGAACATGGGACACAGGTGGACAGTAGCCTCCCCTTTGATAATCACAGTGCCACACTAATCTTGTAATCTATCTACGTGGTACGTGTCATCATTAAAAGTGTGTCATCTAGGGAAATATAGGTCACTGTTCCCCTCTACTCATCACAATGCCTCATGTTGTATGTACTTCACATGACAACTACAGCAAGTGGAAAGGCCACAGACATACCTCACAAAGAGTAATACTGCCCTCAAACACATGCCCTATGCAGACTGACTCACAAAACCACAGCTAGAGTGTGTTGCATACCGCCCACCCAGAGGTTACATCTGCTTGACATACAGAGGTATGTCACACCCATAGCAGTCGGCCAACCACCCTGTCAACACCTCACAATCCCTTTGGGCTACATGACCTAGGGCCCTAATCCTCGCCACTTCACTAAACAGCAAATGCTGGAGGTACAGATTCCTATCCGCAAATATGCCATACCCTGGACTAAACCACCCAGCATTAACAAACAAGGCTCCTCATTAGCAGATGCCATACATACCCCTGATGATTATTTGGGAGATAGGTAATATGCCCTGGGAGTCACCTCTGTGTATCCGGTTGACAGGAGCAAGTGAAATCACATTACATGTGTGTCAATGGCCAGGGTAGCATATGGCTAGGCTGCTCTAGGCCCTAGGGCCAATAGCGTATTACCTACCTATGACACAATGCACACACACATGTACTCAGTGCAATACCTGCTATGTGAGGTGGAATGAGTGTGACAGTGAATGTGTGCAAGGTCTGTAAAGGTGTGGTAGCTTAGTATGAGGTTGTTTCTGTCATGGTAGTTTGTGCCCTAGGTGTGAGGCCAGAGAAAGATGTGTGAGTTATTGGGATGCAGACATAGTAGGATGGCATATGTTGAGACATAGTTCCTTGTGTACGACTGTGGTGTCCCATTGTAGGCTGAAGCCATACATGTATGCTCAGTACGTGGTACTGCTGGTGAATCCAGCTCACATATGAACTGTTGTACTACCTGAAGCTGTAGGCCTAAACAGCACAGTATGGTGTATGTTCACATTCCCTGGTAACACTGTCTTGTGTGTTTCCTGTAGTCTGCACAGATTACATACCTCAGGCATAGGTATCTGTAAGTAGGGGCACACAGTACTGTAAGGTACACAGGTAATGCTCATCTATGTCTGCATACATTTGTGTGTTGTATGTTTGTCTGATGTGCGTGTAATGATGCCTGTACCATGCCTGCAATCACATGTGTGTTGCAGGATATGTCTGTGTACCTAGCAACATGTATACTCTGTTACAGCAGTATGCCAGTTATATTAACAACCATGCACATATGATAGGTAGGGGTATGGCATCAACGACTAGGGTGGTTTACTGGTAATACTGAAAATTTACTTTACATTCATTGCATTGGATGACATATCTCTTCATGCATTAGCTTTATATATCCCCCCGTGGCGAGGTTGTGCATTGTATCCCAAACAGTGTGCTGAGTACTGGTGTATACTGTTTTGTTATATGGAGTGTGGCAGGCACTGTCAGCCAGTTGTGGGCTGAGCACTGATATGTGGTATTGAACATGTGTATCCTCTGACAGGCAAACAGATGCTATATATGGCAGTTAAGTGATATCTGTACTTAATAATGTTAAGTGTGCCACATGACTTGCTCACACATATCGTTTAATTGTCTTTCAGGGTTATGGCTCATCAACGCAATCTGTCATATACAGCTGTGGAGGAACAGGAAATACACAACAGCCTGGTGCAGCACTATACACTGCTGTTTTCCAGGGCCAGCCAGCACCAGCATGAGCGTACTGCACTGTGGCAAGATCTTGTTCATCAGGTAAATGACATAGGCATGCATAACCAGACATATGAGCAGGTACGCCATCACTGCAGTGATTTAATTTGACAAGTCCAGCGGTGTGTGTCTGATATCCATAGACAACAGCTTGCCACAGGTGGTGGGGCAGCCATACATCCCCCCTCACCAGAGTGGAGGAGCTGCTCCTAAATGTGGTGGCTTCTGGACTACAGCAGCAACAGCATCACACATGTGTCATCATGGAGGCCGGAGCCACCCAGCATGATGACATGGAGCGTGCAGGTAATATGCCCTAGCTGTAGACTACTGTTACCTGTATTTTTAGACTATGCATATGACTGTGTTACTTGGTAACTCATCTTATAGTAACAACGAACTAAAAGTGGCTAGTACTTACAACCCACCGACACATCCTGTTATTGGTCTATTCGAACATTTATGTGAAAACTAATTAAGGGAAGTGATTTACAACTTTAACAGACATACAATGGGAGGAAACATTACAATAAGAAAAACAACTTTTAACATCATTTTGTAAACTGCCTATTAGATCTATGAAACCAGATAAGGGAGGGGGTTTAGTAGTCATGTACAGGGACCATTATATTAAGAAAATGTCTCTACTTTTAGAGAAAGACACCTATGAAGTCGTAAGTACTAACAAAATGAATGGGGCATACAACAGGATTAGGATGTTTTTAAATTATCTTTTTATAGATGGGCTGATTGACAGTTAAATGGCCCACTATTTGACTTTACTCGCACCCAAAACACCTCAACTATTTGGTATACCTAAGACCCACAAAAGTATACTGGACCCCCCCATTTAGAGCACTGGTTGATGGTAGACAATCCATCACCTACCCTTGTGCGAAATTAGCTGACTCGATTTTGAAAAAATATGTTAAGGGTGAGAGTCAAATTTGCAAGGACTCGTGGTCCTTTTTAGAGGAAATTAACACAGTACAGTTCCAGGAGGAGAACACCTTCCTTACAGTTGATGTTTGTGACCTGTACTCTAGTATACCTCACAACATAGGAGTTGAATGGGTGGTAGAACACATGAGATCTAAAGGAGCCTTGGATAGTGAGACCTTACTAGTTGAACAACACACATTGGAATCTTGTTTCTGTTAGGTTATCTTGTATACTGGAACCGGACAGTGTGCTTTTAACTTGCTCAAGACATTTCTATTTTCACTTTTACTTGCTTGGGAATGTGATTTTGTCTCAGGTACTGGCGTACCCTTTACTGTTATTTCAGCAACTTTGTAACATTAAACTGCATGTGGTTTTAGATCCAGTTTTGGAGCTGTGGTGTTTTACAATTCCTACAGTTTGTGGATGTTTATTGGTGTTTCTAGACTATGCATATGTGAGATGTGTATTGTGTGTTCAGCAGTTGTGCTGCCTATTGTGTGCAATACTGATATTTGGAATAGTGTCTGTACACCTGTGACTGTTGACTGTTGTTCTACTGTAGTTTAGCACACTCACAGTAGCAATGCCACAGTTGTGGCCACTGACAAACTGTGTCATATTCTTGTAGGTCCCTCTGGTGTGACAGCAGGGCAGATGATACATGCTGGTGAGTGTGTTAACACTTTAATGTTGGTAATGACATGTGCATGTCATAGGTGAGGTGTAGGCCATGTATACGTAACACACTTAAGCATACTGCATGCTGTGCATGTTTGCTGTGAGACATTAAACATCTCAGTAAAGTCAGTAGCTGCCTCAATCACATGCAATGCACAGAGCAGCAGACACATTTGTGGCAACACTGTACTGCACATTGGATATGCATAGCTGCTACAGCTGTACACAACAGAACACATTTATCATACGCAGTACACAAAACATGCTACATTTGGCATTACCACACACCTGCTGTAAGGTCACACTTCAGTATCCCACATGTCATGCACACACACACACATGATGTACCTCAGGGGTAGAGGCCTATCATGGGGCTGTGCAACACTCCTCAACACATAACGCAGTCATGTTAGGCAATGCTCCCTATTGGACACCTCACACACCCATGTACAAAGTGGTTGTGTAATTGTGAACGTAGCCACGGCACTGCAGTTCAGGTACAGCATGCTAGGTGGTGGTCTTGCATGCATTAGTAGCTGTGAGTGACCACAAGCTGCATGATGATGATGGCACAGGGTACTACACCCCATCCAGTTACAGTGACCACAGTACTACTCATAGCAGTCATTGCTGTGCACCTCAATGTTGTGTGTGTGTGCAAACATATGCACCTATACACAATATGCATAGCATGTTGTGTGTGTGTTTACATATTCCAGTATACACAATATGCACAGCAGTCGCCATCCAAACAAAGTGTCACATATATGTCCTGGAATGCTAGTGGGTGTATAGGTCACATAACACACATTGGGTATTGGGTATGCCACACATCCCATGTGTCCACCATGCACGTACATGCAGACAGTGTGCACCCACCATGTTCACAGATGTATACTTGCTAATCTGTACTGCACACATTAGTATGTTGCAGTCATGTAGCATGCCATGCCATGGCTGGCACCGACATATATGCAATATGTCCCACACTCACCATAACCACTGTACACTGGCCATGTTGAGCATTGGGATTCCTTCACGTCAACATGCACCACTCATCCCGTGTGTGTACATAGCATGCATGTGCTACACCTGTGCCCACTATTATCTGCTATGGACACAGACACTGTACTCAGACATGGAAATCTATGTGTCACACAGATAACACATGCAGCCATGGCATGTATACCTGTGAGTGATGGTGCACAGGGCATTGCAGAGCTGATAATACTTGAATGTTGTGTCCAGGTACACATTGTGTTCCAGGGTGTAGCCAATCACTGAACAACTACACAGTTGCATCACAGCAATGTACACTGTCATGAAATAGGGGTGTCTACACTTGCACTGCATGGTCTTGTGCAACACATATTCTGCATGCTGACACGTGTGTGGTGACTGTTTACCTTGTGATACTGACACCCACCTTCACCCACTATAGAGTATTTGTTGGATTGCTGGTGTGTGTGTGTGTGTATGTGCTGTAGTGAGGAGTGTATATGTGTGCATGTGTGTATGTGTGTATGTGTTCATGTGTTCATGTGTGCATGTGTGCATGTGTTCATGTGTTCATGTGTGCATGTGTGCATGTGTTCATGTATTCATCTGTTCATGTGTTCATGTGTGCATGTGTGCATGTGTTCATGTGTGCATGTGTGCATGTGTGCATGTGTGCATGCATCATGTGCTGACTGTAAAGTGTGTTTCCTGTCTTCCTCTCACAGGTGCTGAGTTAGGGGTGGCCGAAAGCAGCAGGGAACCAGAAGCCACTGCCACGGATATTGGTGATGATGAGACATGTATTCTGGCACAGGAAGGTTTGACAGGGTCTGTCATTGGTCCGCCAGTTGACAGTACACAGCGTTCAACCCCATCCATGCACACACTCATACTGTCAATACATCCATCATCACCAATGGCTATAGGCGAGGGACAGCATACAGTTGGCATTGACCAGGAGAGTGTGGTACCCATGGCACTTGCATACCCTCACAGCAGCCATAGCTGGATTCCTGGAATGGTACCACATAGACGGATGTCCAGGGGTTCTTGGGGGAGCACCGCTGGTCATATTGCCCCTGGCAGACGTGCCCTCACAGGTCTTACAATGTCCACTACATTCCGGGCTGTAATGCAGGCTCAGGCACGTATGGAACGGTACACCAGCCAGGGACTTAGGGCGCAGAAGGCCCATTACACTGCTATCAATGACAGCATCCGTGACCTTGCCAGTGCCATCCGGAATTACACCGAGGTCATTGATAGACGTTGGGGGGGAGACAGTAGATGCCCTCCACAATATGTCTTCCGTGAGCCAGGACTGTGCGGGATGGTTGCGATGTCAATGCGGACGCATGCCAGTAACAGCTAGCAGTGGTCGCGGACAGCCCACAGTTCACAGCTGCTCCCAAAGTGGCTGTCCATTGACCATCTGAGTAGACCACATGCACGTGGCTCTGGCCAGTCCCAGCAGGGACATGGGTCCAACCGTCATACCTCTGCCTCTGATGACAGTACCCAGTCAGGGTTGGTACCCGATACTGTCTGTAGCACCCCTTCCAGGCACAGGTACTATGTCCGTGGCTGGAGACAGTGATCTGTACAGCCTAGCAGGTACAGTCTGTGGCTGTCCCACAAACTACCATATATGGCAGCCACATGGTGGAGCTGTGTGCATGCAGACACACACACATATTAACCAAACAACTAGGGGTCACACATACACATACACATTACATCAATGTTGGCCCATGCTGTACTGTTGTCCCTCACACACACACACACACACACACACACACACACACACACACACACACACAGACATGTCGATTGGATGAGTCAATGTCAGGCTCTGGCAAACAACAACACACCCTGTGCATATGATGATACCTATGTCACCTCCTGTCATCTGTAACATTGATGAAGGAACAGGCTAACATGGTGCTGATGCACAGGGTGACATTATAGCAGTGTAGCAATATTAGCAAGTTATCAACAGGAAAGTGTAATGACATCTTTGTAGGTAAGTCTGAGCAGGCATTATGCATCAAAGCTCTGATTGTCATTGTAGCATTGTTTACACCACTGTTAGGTCTGAGTATGTATTGTCCACCCATGTGCCACTTGGCTGAAGTGTAATGTGTTGTTGCCAGCATGTGTTAGTGAGTGGACAGTACGTGTGTGATGTGTGCAGTACAGATTAGCAAGTGTACATCTGTGAACATGGTGGGTGCACACTGTCTGCATGTACGTGCATGGTGGACACATGGGATGTGTGGCATACCCTATTGTACACATTGTTAACATCTCATAGTACCTTTCAATGGCCAGTATGCATTCTACTGCAGTTATGAACTAACATGGGTCCACATGTGTGTATGACATGGGTTGACACTATACTGTGGGTGATACTGTTAATATCTGTCAATGATTTGTGGTCTGGTAGTATACACAACCTCAACAGCATGACTATAAGCAATAATTGGATGATGTCCTGACAAATGACACACAGTTGTAGGGAACTCAGTAACAGTTGGATCCTTCCGGTACTATACTCTAACACTAACCAGTGGTATTGACCACCACCCATTCCTGGGACCACAACTGTTTGGCACATAGCCACCTTAGGTACATGCAAACACACTAGGGATGCGTCCATCCACACCTGGAAATGCATGCATTGGCCTACAATGCATTCCTTGGATGGGACACATATCCTACACAAGGGTATCATACAGACAGATACCTGTTGTCTGATACATGCTGTATAACAGTAAGCCAGCTATGGCATAGTCATCCACATTTACTATACATACTATCCCATCAGTACCACATCGATGGTAGACCTCAACATGTATGTTGGGTACCAGTGTGTACATACAGCCTCATGTTATGTCATGTGTCCCTTGGTATCCACATATCCATAGGTATTGTGGAGTCCCTCGGTGTATCACATAAGACATTAGAGGCCTGAATGCATATCTACAAGACAGTTGTACACCTATACAGACTGTCCATTATTGCCAGTCGTTGTTGTGTATGAACATGTCTGACATATACCCCAGGCATATACCCTCACTCACACTACACACTAGTAACTGTCATGGGTGTGTGTGACACAGATGACCTTGGCCACAGATCACAAAAGTGGACGGCCTTGTCACATGCATACATATGTGACCTATGATCTGAGAAGCAGCAGCACAACCTGTCAATGGAAACAGATGTATTCATGTAGTATGCAGGCTTCACACCTATGTACTGATTGAGGGGACATGTACACATATATATTGGCCATGCAGATACCTGATGTGTGCAATGCACTTACTGTTTTAATCACAATAAGTCCTACCATAGTAAAACCAAAACCCACACCACATTGACACACACACTGTCAGTGTTTGCAGGATTCAAACCCCTATCTAACTATGTTATGATACTACTGAGAGATGCATTAACACAGCGGGCAATTTGCTTTATTGGCTGGTTTCCCTTCTCCATCTGTATTTGTGGGATGGTGACATCATCAGACTTTCCAAACAGGAATGTACCTCTTTTAGTGAGTTTTCCCAGTCTCCAAAAAGGGCACTCCTCTCAAAGGAAACTGCACACATACACACACAGTCAGTATTTGCAGGATTCAAACCCCTACTTAACTATGTTATGATACCAGAGAGAGACACATTAACACGGCATGCTATTTGCGGTACTGGCTCCTTTCTCTTCTCCTGCTGTATTTGTAGGATGGTGACATCATCAGACTTTCCAAAGAGGAATGTACTTCTTTTAATGAGTTTTCCCAATCTCCAAAAAGGCACTCCTCTCAAAGAGGACTGCATACATGCACACCCCCCCCACACACACACACACAGTCAGTGTTTGCAGGATTCAAACCCCTACCTAACTATGTTATGATACTAGAGAAAGACACATTAACATGGCGCGCGATTTGCTTTACTGGGTGGTTTTCCTTCTCCTGCTGAATTTGTAGGATGGTGACATCATCAGACTTTCCAAAGAGGAATGTACCTATTTTAGTGAGTTTTCCCAGTCTCCAAAAATGGCACTCTTCTCAAAGGAAACTGCACACATACACCCCCCCCCCCCCACACACACACACACACACACAGTCAGTGTTTGCAGGATTCAAACCCCTACCTATGTTATGATACTAGAGAGAGATGCATTAACAGAACGTGCTATTTGCTTTACTGACTGGTTTCCCTTCTCCTGCTGTATTTGTAGGATGGTGACATCCTCAGACTTTCCAAAGAGGAATGTACCTCTTTTAGTGAGTTTTCCCAGTCTCCAAAAAGGGCACTCCTCTCAAAACAAATTGCACACATACACAGTCAGCATTTGCAGGATTCAAACCCCTACCTAACTATGTTATGATACTAGAGAGAGACAAATTAACACAGTGCACTATTTACTTTACTGGCTGGTTTTCCTTCTCCTGCTGTGATGTATGTAGACTTTGTTTTATGCCATTCCAGGAATGGTCCATGTGGGTCAGCACGTGTCAACAGCTTGAACAGGACCTCATAATCCTTACCTTGTGTGATCTATCTGTGGACACACTGACATTCCTTCATATGTCAACACATATTTATGCACATCTTGTTGGTTTTGTGGATACTACATGTGTCTGGGATGTTAATAAAGGGCTATTCAAAGTCTATGTGAGACATGTGTAGCTGTGTTCAGTGATGTATGTCCTGGGTGGCTGCCTTGCAAATAGTCTAACATATTTGGGAACCATGATCCGCACATGAACATACCACAGTTGGTAGGGTTGTGTGTATGTCAGCTTCCAATAGCTCTGTTTATGACTTCAACCATGATGGATTCCATGACCTTGCAGATCAGACTTCATAGGCATACTGGACTGTACGTCCCATGGTGTGTTGTGCACCAATACTTGTGGGGAGTGCCATATGTTGCTGTAACACATTCAACGGTTCTACATCCTGTGTAGGGGGTGAGGCTCAGCTGACTGTTCAGGTGCAGGATCTGTTTGTTCTGTAGTTTATGCATGACACATATTGGGAATCAATGTATTCCACTTGCTGCCATGCTTTTGGCATTGAGGGTAGCTGCTCATCCATTCTACATGTGATATTTCCTGGTATAATAATATGGACTATCGTCAGAGGGAGGTGGGTATGTATACATGGGCCTGTCTGTCAACCCTCTCCTCCTCCCGACAAACTCAGATATATGTGTGAGATGCACCTATATAGACATACAGGATGCTGAACTCTCTCAACCCATGACTGGCACAGTCTATCAGGTGGTGAAGGTAACCACACACACCACATATCAGTCTCACATATCCTCTAGCGACAGCACTCAAACCACATTATCACACATAGACATACTCGGATGCTGTAAATGAACTCTGCCTAAGCAGCAGAGACCTCCAAAGCAGACACACACACAACTGTTACCCCACTACAATACCCACATATCACATAGTCCACAATGTCAGTATGCCACACAGTCACTGCCCTTCGGGCTAAACAACACACCTAAAACACTTGTAATAGGTGACACTTATTGTCAGACACACTGATATACCACTCACCAGCCCAAACAAGGGAAGAGTCACTTTGGGCTGTCTGTCGGGTGCCAGGATCTGCCACATAACACATGCAGTCTGGTCACTCCAAAGCAAGTACAGGACTAGCACCATCATTGTCCATGCTGGTGCGTAAAACCTCAGACGTTACTCCCTGGACCACATGACATGATACATGGAGGAACACTCTGATCATGTAGCCCAGGCCAGTATGACCCTGACCTTGTCTAGCATCTTACACCCACCAATTATGATGTCACAGTATACAGACAAACGTATCATGTTTAACAGTTGGCTAACAAATTGGTGTAATTCATAGGGGATACAGTGTCTGTCAGCCTGTGGTTACATGCTCGACATGCCACGTAGCTTCACTATGGACAGTTTGCACCTGTCACCCTTGGACTTTTGAATGCTGGCTAAGGCTCTTGCTACCACCATAGTGCCTTTTTTAAGCAGGGCTCAAAAGACAAACCCACCTCCATAGACATTACAGGTTAAATGAAACTAAGGGTAATGCTGCTCAACACCAGATGTGTTACCCTCATATTGCGGCCACTCAGGACTCTCCTCAGTATGGAGGATAGTGACATCTGTGCACTAACAGATGCCTGGTTCAGGCTCACTTATGCACACCAGCACTACCAGGTTATGTTTCATACCATGCTTTCTGACCACAAGACTTGGAACAGACAACACAACTAGGGGGAGTATCCATATACATCACAGATACACACACCTCAGGGTTAGTAGCACTGCACAAAGCATCACAGACCATACATATACAACTACCATTGTGCAAAACTGCCATTCAGTTTGTTGCCTGCTACAGACCACCCTCCCAAACTCAGGAACCACATTCGGCTTTCATGGGAACTATGGAGAATATGAAGGTCTCCACAAACACCATTATATTGGGTGACTTCAAATACACAAATATTGACTGGGGATACTACTCAAGCCCCAACACCCTCGCCCAACAGTTGCTACAATTTTTAGACTCATATGCTATAGCGCAACAAGTCAGCACAGCCACAAGGGGGAATACATATTGGACCTGATCATCACCAACATGGGGACTCTGCGTTCCACACCAGCGATATACCCCTCATTGGTAAGGTTAGAACATACATGTATCTCACTGGACATACATAGAACCTCCACACACCCATCCTGGGTAATCTTGGTGAACTTCTCATGAGCCAATGTCTCACTTCACCAAAGCAAGGTGGTATCCTTCAGAGACCCTGAGACAGTGGCAAATACGGCTCAGACTGCTGAATCCTTTACAAACACATTCTATGGACACCTAGTGGACTGCATGGATTGTGCTATCCCAAATAACAACAGGACTCACTCCTCCAATAGCAGGGGACCTGTCTGGTAGACCCCAGCCATTAATAAGCTGTACAACATTAGGAGGAAGCTACTACATGATAGAGCACAATCCCAGAAGGGGAAGGCATCTGTGATCTATACTAGCAGACAGCTACGATCACTCATGAACTTTTCTAAGGGCCGCTTCTACCGGACAATTGCACCAGACACGTAGGACTATCACACGGCCTTCTTCAGTTATGTCAGGAACCTGGGTAAACACTCACTGATATGCTGTGAGTTACTGCCTACTGACAAAAATTACCCTGAACCCACTGGCATTGCCAACATCCTGACAAACAGGTTCAGTGCAGATGTCTCCCCCCCATTCCCCCTAAGGAGCAACTATCCATCCCAACAGAGTGTAACCTCCCTGACATCACACAGTAACAGGTGAGTGCTTCCCTCCCCAAAGCGTACATCACAACATCAATGGGACCAGACGGTGTCCCAGCCTGCATCTTACACGAGCTTCATGACAGACGTAACCCTTACATTACATCACTGTTCAATATCGGAGTTGCTACAGGATATGTACCCAAGGAATGGCATACAGCGACAGTGGTCCCACTCCACAGAGTTGGTGCCACAACAGACCACAGACAATATTTCCCTATAAGCCTAACTAGCCTGTTCTGCAAAACTATGGAGCGTATTGTCATGGGAACTCATACACATAGACATCGGGAACCTACAGACACTGTGTCCTACACATTTCAGCATTGTTGTGGGCAGATCTTGCCTCTTGAACCTGTTTGTATTCTTTAAATTGTTAACAGGTCCATCGACATAGAGACGGTTGTCCACACAGTCTACCTGAACCTTGCAAAACCCTTCAAAACAAAAACCCACTGGGCCATTATGCATAGGCTCACCAGCGTCAATATGGACACATATCTCACATGATGGATTGCTACCAGGATCAGAGATAGCACCCACATGGTCAGAATTGCAGGTGCCATGTCTGACTATACACCAGTTACATGTGGCATCCCACACGGCTCGGTCCTGGGACCTCTCTTGTTCAGTATATATTTGTATGACATACAGGCTACCACAGGGGGAATATGGCTGACCATGTTCACACTTGACTGCAAACTGAGTGCCATAATCAACTCTCCAGCTGCCACATGCATACTCAAACAGGGTCTCACAGAGATAGATGACTGGTGCCTTAGCCATGGCCTACAGTTAAATGCCATTAGTTGCATAGTCATCCCCTTTGGGAATAACAACAAGCCCACACATTACCACATAGGTAGTACTCCATTACATATGGTAGGAGTTGTTAGGGGTTTGGAGACATGACTTGCTCGTCCTGTCGCCTTTGACAATCACGTTGCCAAAGTGGTTGGACAGACCTTCTATATAGGCCACCTTATCCCATATGGTTTCACATCTAGATCGAGTGAGGTCATTGTGCCCCTATACTCATTACAACCATGCTTGGTTACAATGCCACATTTGGGGTGTACCTTACCCGACACCTGCAGCAACTGTACTGGCCACAGAAATTCCTCACCAAGCAGATCTAGGGACTCACGTGGATGCCCTGCACAGTTCAGATGCAGTAACTCCAGCTCTACTCAGTCGCTTACCACCTACTCGGATATGATGTGTGCCTGTTGTTTACAGATATACCCAACTCAGAATTACTGGACATGCTCCACCTCAGGATATCTGACTCCCTTGGAGCTACACACTCCAGGGACATATACCTCAGCACAGATGTTAATAGGACATGCTGGAGGGACAGATTCTTATCCCAGAGGCTCCACTCACTCCAGATTGTCATCCCAGTTTCACATAGGCAGAGCCACCCACTGACCACCTACAGGAGACATCTTGATGACTGTATGGGTGATCGTATGTTTAACCCTGGGATATCTTCTGTGTCCCTGCTAGACAGAGGCACACTAGCCTAAACATACATGGGCTATTTTGTGTGACCTACTATTCACACGCACAGTGTAGTAATCTGACAGGGTTGCAAATGCCAAACACACTCTGGATAGGCTTGTACATGCCCTAGGGCAGATAGCCTAGTATCGACCTTTGAACCTATGCTAATGTTTGGGATGCACAATGTTTATTGCTGATACTGTTTGCAGGTCTTTATCGTCTTTGCTTTACCAGTTTCTATGAACAACTTAGGTATCTGCAGAACATATTTGATTATGACAGGGTTCCACTATATTATATATGTGTCTGTTGTCATATAACTGTGAGCACAGGGCAGATTTCTGGATAGTGAAAGGTTCCTGGGTTAACACATGCAACTGCCAGATATGTGTGGCCCACTGCTATACTCAGACATGGCCTAAGTGTGTGAGCATGCCCAGTTCAGGCTTTCCGTGTTTTGTTGCCTGACATTTTTCTCATTTATTCAAGTGTGTGAGCATGCCCAGTGTGACCTTTCAGTATGTTGCTATTTGAGGTCCACTACATCTGTTGATGTGTGTGAACATGACCAATATTAACATTTATACTGTGTGTGTTGGAAGTCAGGTTCTGTTCTTACTGCAGGACTCACCTTTGTTTTATAACTTGGCAGGGATTATGCTGTGCCTGCAGGGTTTCCATGAGATACTTTGCATAGACTTATCAACATTCCTTCATACAGGCTGATCACTGCAATACTGTCATGGTTTAGTGGTTCAGTGCTTTAACTATAATGCACAGTATCCTGGGTTCCAGGTCCATCACTGCTTTATATTTTCATACTGAGCAGACCAGACTGCTTAAGGGCCAGTTAAGCAAATATGAGCATGTTGACTTTTGTTCAGCTATGCCCTACTTAGACCAGGCTTGTCCGACATTGCTCAATATTCACCAACATTGCTGGAAATTGCCCAATATTACTCAACATTGACCACAATTGTGCTAGTTGGTGTGTGCGATTTTGTTTGCATATACTACATGGTGGTAAATGCTGTTTAGCACTGCTTTATATTGCTTAACACATGGCAATCATGCCTCAGGTGGTGCTGCATGGCTGCCTATGTCGGATGCACATACTACACTCCCTGTACATGTTTGAAAGCAGGTAGTGTCAACTTAGACATCCCTTTTACTGTATGTGCAAGTCAGAGAGAGGTATCATTTCCAGAGTTCCTACTGAGCCAGTGTATGTGCTATGAGTTGCCTCTTTGCCAAGGCAAAAGCATACTGAGCATGCCTCCTTCTGCCTACTGGGGCAAGCTCAGGTTGTTCCTCCTCTGAGTCACGCTCTGCCTGTGATGGCCTTGGCAATGGTGAGGGGCTGTTTGGCCTAGGCCTATGCTGGTCCTGCTGCAGATGTTTTCGCAGGATCGTATTATGTAGCATAGCACATATCATGACAATTTGGGTACATGTAGTTGGTGAGTACTGCAAGGCTCCACCAGATGTGTCCAGGCACTGGAACCGTGACTTGAGCAGCCCAAACTCACGCTCGATTACATTACGTGTTTGTGAGTGTGCCTCATTATGGCATTCCTGTTCAGGTGTGTGTGCATTTCTGATGGGTGTCATCAGCCATGGCTCCAGTGCATATCCAGCATCCCCCACTAGGTGACCATGTGGGATGTCCCCATTGGCAAATGTCTGGTACAGCTGCGTCAGATGCCAGATATGGGAATCATGGTAGCTTCCAGGGCAGCCAGCACACACAT
Source organism: Protopterus annectens (assembly GCF_019279795.1). Classification (NCBI taxonomy): domain Eukaryota; kingdom Metazoa; phylum Chordata; order Ceratodontiformes; family Protopteridae; genus Protopterus; species Protopterus annectens. The sequence continues at coordinate 1,087,654,453 of NC_056727.1, read as the reverse complement.
TCAGTATTATGCCCTGGGCATTACACATGACCTGGCAGTTGATTGAGGGGAAGCCCTTGCAGTTGAAGTAGACCTTACCCCGCTCGCTGGCTGGTGCTTTGATGCGTATGGGCGTGCAGTCTATTGCACCCACTACCTCAGGGTATTCCGCAATTTGCTGGAAGAGATGCATATTGCTGGCCAATACCTCACGGGAATTGGGGAAATATACATGATCGCCGACATGTGCTGACATGTCATCCAGGAACTGGTGCAGTACCCTAGATGCTGGTGCCTGTGATATCCCCATCATATCACCGGTTAGTCTCTGGAAGGTACCTGTTGCTAATATTCTTAGGCCAACACATACCTTGGTTTCCTCTGGGATGGGTTCCCCTCTGTTGGTTCTGTGTGTGAGGCATGGCCTGCACAGCTAAACAATTTGCTGCAGGAGGTCTCTGTCCACTCAATAGCGCTCCACTATCTCCAGCTCATGTAGCCCCTGGTAGGTTACCCTGGGCCTGTACACTCTTCTCTGTCTCCTCACTGTGGGTTGTCCAGCAGCATTTCCATTGTCACCACCCTCAGCATGTTGCATATGTTGCCTTATAACAGCAAGGGCAGCCCCTAACATTTCTTTGTCTCAGTAAAGCTTTTTCAGTTTTCACTTCTATTAGCTTACTGCAGTGTCTGTTGTGAGAAACATAATGGACTGTTGTTTGCAGAGTTTTAAGTGCTAGGCTGTGCTGGGCTAGTGTACTGCCTGTGTAATTGCCTGATTCTGATTGTTTTGACCTGCTAGCTCTGCTAGTATTCCCTTGTAGCTTCCTACTATTTGTTGTGCTTTCTTTTTCCTTTCTGTTTCCTCGGGGGGGGGGGGGGCAGAGCTACTCACATAAGGGCAAACACGCTCACAGCAGCTCACACGTGCGCACACATGCTTACACGGACTAAAACTTGCTTATTCGGGTTAAAACGCATGCACACCAGTGCAAATGCGCTTACAACTCTTTAAACAGCCTTATACATGCTTACTCCGGCTTAAATGCACACACTCACGCTTACAAGCGCACTCTGTCTTACTCGGGTTTACAGGCGCGGACACACGTGCATACCCACTCAGCAAAAAACGTTGGTGTTATCCACGGCATACACCTTCCATTTCTTGCCTTTACCTAGCCTTCCTGTTGACACACCTCTTTCCATGATGTGTAAATGACAGCTGACACATGTCGCTCTGCTCCAATGAGCTTCACTTATTTCATACATACCCCACTCATGATGTCACCGATCTTCTACTCTGTTACTCCCCTTATCCTACTCCTACACTCCACTGACTGTGCTTATTTGCTATGTAAACTTGCGATTCACTATCCTAACCCTCCTTTGCATAGGATTGCCTACTAATGCTTGGTTACATCTCTTAGACTGAGCTTCCCCCCTTAGCAACCTCTACACAGTGGCCATGTTGTCTTCAGCCTGCCATTCCCTTGCATTGTACATTAACAGTTTAAATAAGATCCACATTTGTGGGTTTCAATTTTTAGTTTTCTGGTTTTTAGAGTGCAGCCCATTTGTGCGGCGCTGCGCTATGCTTAAACATCGGAAATCGGAGAAAAAAAAATTTTTTTTCATATTGCACGGGAAACATTGCCAATGGCCATATATTTGGCCATTGGCATGCTTCCTGCACTGGATGCAACCTTTATTTGGAGCTGTCACAGCTCCGTTTTGCTATTTGCAAAACAGTACTCAGTTGTCAACTGAGTACATTTCTGCAAATAACACTGCTCTTACTCAGACAGGTTTGGGTTTCCTGAATCGCAAATCTACCTAATTTGCATGCCTTTCACCTGCAATTGAGGTAATTTGCATATCCCAGCCCTGTCCGTGTAAGAGCCATTTTAGGAGCTCTCTTGCAAGCCCCTGCAGGCTGTTCCTGGATCGCTCGTCGGACATGATGGCTCCATGGAGTCTTACTCTACTCTTAGACTCCATGCAAGCCATCATGAATCTGGCCCATAGTCCTGCTAAGTTCATGAAATATACCTGAAGACAAATACAGAAGTTCATACTTAAACACAAGACAGGAATATAAAATGACATGAAAGAATATGATGATATACATCTGCTATTGAACCACTTAAGGTACTTTATTATGTACTTGACCAGATAAATGCACCAACTGGAACATTCTCAAAGGTGCCTTGCAAAAAGAAAAGAGGGAGTAGCACCTCAAAGCCCATTCTCTTAACTCTGCATCACACAGACTACTGAGAGATGATCTTTGTCTGGCATGAAAGGCATCCTTGCACCCTGGCTTGATGAACCTTTTGCACATCCGCAAAACAAACAGCATCAGATGTACTAGATCAAAACATCTAAATTTTGCTTGTGACATAAATAGGACATGTTGGAGTGACAGATATGTTTCTCAGATAATTCCCATTCTCAGGAACAGACTTCCTATCCATATGTAGCAGAGTTCCTTGCTAACCCTATTAAGTGCAATTGGGAACAAAGGATGGGTAATCAGAAATTCACTCCTTGTCTGGCACCTATGTCTTTGATGCACACCTACATCTTTGATGGACAGAAGCAGTCAGTAAATCACCCCTATATAAATCAAATTTGTGGGTCACAGCTGTGTTGCACTTGTAGGTCTATAAGGGCCCTAGAAGTCATTAGCCAAGTACACACCAATGAACATATGAACCTTTGGCACTATGCAAAAAATCCAGTCAACAGACATTTGAATTATCTCAACACACCACACAGGAATTTATGTTTCAATAAATCCAACAACCTACTAACTGTTAGAATAATTGTGTCAAAATACTGTCTTTACTCTGTATTCCTACATTGGAGTATTTTAAGCGCATTTTTTGTGAAGGTAACCAGACTAGTGTGGGTGATGGCAACAACTCACCAGTTTTTTCCATGGGACAAGAAACATCATTCACTGTTACTGAGCACTGATGCACAATGACAAGGTCTACGCAAGCACAGAGAACAAAACGTGAAGGCTTTTTGATAGGCCATTTCTGGCCATGTGTGTTGTGTTTGTTTATATTGTTTTGTCAGATTAAATGTGTGAAAAGGGGGTTGATAGGACAATGGCAAAATGGAGTGGCAAACAGTGGGGGGCACAAGAGAAAATACAGGAATTTTTAGGATGATGATGGGAGATCACCATAGTTATGAACTTCTTCACAACATACATTTAGAATTGTACACTGAATTTTATGACTTTGGAGAGCCACCACACTAGGGATGGGTGACAACAACAGAATAATGTTGTATAGCCAATTTGACCAAATCAAGTGTGTCATGATGACACAAATGCAAAGTGGAGAGCTATTTATGGGTTTAATTTTTTTTTTTGTGAGACAGGTGTCCATTAATTTTCACAGAGGATTATTGGGGAACCTGCTTAGGAATGAGAGGTAGGTAGGGTAGATTTAGTAGCATGCACAGACATCCAGGACATAAAGACACACAAGGATGTTAATGGATGCAGAAGATTAAATTACACCATGGTAGGGGATAGGTATGAGACATTGGATAAGCATCTACATTCAGATTAAGGAGAGTGAGAATCTAGTCCTCACCCTCAGAACTGTCATCACTGTGTTCTGTGTCAGTTTCCTGGGTCAGTGCTGGACATGGCATCTATATGGCAATATGATGAAGGACTTTTCCAACCTTGCAGATTCAGGCAGCAAGGTCCCTCTCCAGTATATCCTCCACCAGCTGTGTCAGCTCCTGACAGATGACATAATCACCACCTACATTAGTACTGCTCCTGGAGGGTACTATTAAACCAGCAGCCAGGGCAGAGCTACCCGACACAGATGGAGACAGTAGGACAGGAGTTTTGGAGGCAATGCTGATTGGTTGTGACCCAGATGGTGTCACTGCAGCCACCTGTGGACATATGGCAGGCTGAAATCAGTGGTCAGTCTAACTCCTTGTGCTGATGGTCATTTTGGTTTCATCAGCAATGGATCCCTAAAAAATTAAGTGAGAGATAGGCTTCTTGAGAGAGACAAAACAGAGATAATAAGATCAATGTTATGTCACATTATTGCATTATTTCAATACATAAACAAATATAACACATTAATATGTTGTCCTTTGCCACATCCAGACATTATGTGAAGGCATTAATGTGCCATAAAATAAATCAGTCACAATGTTATGATATGAGAAATGCAAACAATAATTTGACCTGCCATATTGGATATATGCATTCAAAGTTAATTGCATTTGCAAAAATTGAATTGTTAATGTCATGCAGTATTGCAGTTAATATTTTCGAAATACCACAATATATTAAAATATAATGTCTGATTCTGGGTTTTGAACCCTCACTCAATTAAGCTGGTGTACTGCTTGCCTAATGGAGCAGCCATGCATGCTTGATATAAAATTTTAAGGATGCATGCTCAAAATGATATAGAGTGATAGACTGAAAATATATATTTGGCTTGCATTCAGACTTGATGCATGCTTACCACATGCCTCTCTGAGGCAAGTTAGTATCTCCTGATGTGCCTTACAATTTTCTTCAATTCCTTCTGCAGCTGTAGAGCACAGAAAAGAAAACAATTATATGAAAGCATAATGAATAACTGTCTTGGTTGGCTAATCAATGCTATATTATAAACTGGTGATAGGTCACTATACTTAACTGAGTGATGACTGCAGTCTTAAATTCATCCTCCCATTGGCTTAAAAGGCTCTGCTTGCACCTCATTCATGTCACTTTAATGGTGATGACATTGCTCCCTAGTGTATGGAATGCCAGTTTCATTGAGGACAGCCTTGGCCAAGTTATCCAAAGCCTAAGCCTTATACTGAGACCTGATATAATTCCCCAGCAGCAGCCTATGGCTGTAGCACTTGAAGAGGAGTGCCACAAAAATTCTGGACTCCTCAAAATCCTACCTTTATGCTCCAAATGGAATGCAATCCTCACCTTTTTCAGCCATTTCTACAGAAGTCAAGCTAGAATTATATGTCTGAATTGGAACCCAATTCAAATCTCATATGCAACAGCCTGTGCACAAAGATAGACAACTCTGCCTGCTGCATTTGTACAACTGAAATCACAAAAATGGCTTGGGAGACACATTGGTAGTGATTACATCTAAAGGCATTGAAGGTATGACATATGGCAGTGGGATTTGGCCATATGTGATGCTCAAACTATTGGCACATGTTTCAACGTTAAACACTGAAATGCCCTATGGTGGTCATTATAATCATTGTTGGTTGGAGGAAAAATGGTATGACGTGTGACATATTGCACTGTTGAGACTTATACACTAATAAAATTGAGTAGTACTACCTGCAAATTTAGTCCATGTGAAAAAAAGGATAACATGTTAACATTTACTTATTAACTGTCAATGCCACATCATAAATTCCTTTTTCAAATGATAATTGAGGATATTCAGATATCTGAATGAATTGACATAGTCATAAGAAATGCCTGTATGTGTATGACATTAACTAGTCATGAGACTGCATTTCTATGTAAAAAGCAGCACTTGTGGCTGTAAATACATCTCAGATGCATGGAGTGGCATGACTTGAGTAACACACATTGAGGTATGTTACATACATGGTTCACAGAACATCCTGTTTTAAGCACATATTTACAATATGTAATGAGTCATAATAATTATAACAAAACTATTGTGCACATCATACCTATGCAAGTGCATTTTAAATTTAATATCATCATTGTCGTGTTTAACATACTTTACATTCTTTATATAGGACATATACAGCAAACTTTAAGGATACATTTGTTGCAAAAACATATTTATGATACTCATTTGTATTTAGTGTCACATTTCTTATCAGACATTTGTGACAAATGTCATTCTGACCCCCTCAGTAAAAGTATTTGTAAACTGGAATCAAATCATGCATTGCCTTCCTGTTTTTTCTAAACTCACTGCACTTGCACTTATACCTTATGCCACCAATATAGGCAGCTTGCAGATGCATTTTCTTCACTCAGTACTGCCCACAGTGTCAATGCTAGTGCAATGGTGCCAGGCTCATTTGTGCTAAAAAGGTAGCCCAGATTAAACTTTCATTTTTTTCCATTGAACATGAACCATGTTTGTGTGCTGCCAAGTAGCATGCAAATGAAAAAGGCAATATAGATCTATATCTGTATCTGTATCTATATCTATCTATATACATAAATAAATCATATTTCAAACTAACACAATTAAAGGATGCATCTAGCAAGTAACAGAGCACTTATACCTTTAATATGAAACATTCATCCTTTTTACATCTGGTTACCACATCACAAGTAGTGTTTGTGTTACACATAATCAGGATTTCATGTAATGGCAATTGTTCGGAAAAGGACACACAGTGAATTACAGGAGGTCATTCTTAAGACATTTTATACAATTAATAATGACATAAAAGTTTAAAATAAAATGTATTACTGTCATGATGAACAATTGTGAGATATGAATAAGTCCTCCAGCAGATATGACACATATATTCTCATTACTCATATTACCACTTAAAAATGAGAAGAGGTAAGTTTTAAACAATTTAAGTCTGACATGTAACATCAGTTCACATTATTATGTGTCAATATTTATTCTGAACTTAGTAAAAAAATGTTTGTAAACTGGATTCAAACACTGCATTATGTCTACTGTTTCTCTAAGTTCACTTCATTTATACCTTGCACCACATAGATAGCAAGGTGGCAGGTGAAATTTCTTCACTCAGCACTGTCCATAGTGGTGACTGAAGTACACCAACACCAGTCACAATTGCACTACTGATGGCATTCCAAATTAAAGTTGTGAGTTTTTAACTTAGAAAGTGAACTGTGGTATAATGCCAGTGACCTCTGACAATTAGCAGTGATCAATGTCAAAGGCTGTGCAAAGGAGAAAACAAAATTGAAAGTAAAGGGAAACATCATGAAACAAGTATTTAATATTTATCTTTCTGAAGTTTCCTAAACGTTGTTGTCTTATAACATGAACATATACGTATTAAACATCAGTACATTTACTAAAACAGGACATATCTGTATTTGAACCATGAAACGTGGGCATTAACAATACCCACTTCAGATTATTTTCACTATTTGCCACAGACACAAACATACATTAGGAAAAAGAAAAGTAGATTACGCATACCCAAAATGTGTCATTATATTAGTTGACATTAACGGTACAATAAAACCAGTTTTCCTGTGTAATTTGCCAGTAGATGCATGGGATGGATGAATGGGGTATTGGCAAAAATTATACTAATATTTCATTTCCTCCCACAGCATTAAACAATATATGCAACACTGCAGCTATGTTTCTGTCTTAATTTGTGGGTATCATACCCTTATGTATACTTTTCTAACATGAACGCAGTCTCATTTGAATTGCTTTTGATATCTCTTTCAGTGAGTAATGTACTTTCTTTACTAAGTGAGTCAATGTAATCCCAGACTTTTGGTAAGTCTCTTCTCTCTGATATACACTCAGCAGGTACATAAAAGAGAAAAGAGTGACTAATCTTTCATACTTGCAAGCTTTTAGCAAGTAACACTTCTCAGGGCTTGCCCTTGCAGTGCTAGGGTGTTTGCACACAATCCCATAGGCCCTGACACCATGTTTATCTGCCCACAACTTAGGGCAGGTTCATAGGGTCATAGGTGTGTACTAGGCTAATGGCCCTTGAGCCTTTACAAGTCTAGCCCATAGGATTACCCTAGCATCATGCCACCTGACCTTAGTTCCCAGTGCTCTATCGAGTAAAGCCACTGGGGTGATCCCTGGCTTGAATTTCCTATTTCCCATCCACTCATCAAGATTTCCCTTGAAGAGGCCCAGTGAGGTACTCTGCTTGATATGTATCAGAAGTCTATTCCATAGCATGGGCAGTTTCTGGGTTATGAACCTGTCCCTCCAGCATGTTCTGTTGATTGTGGTAATGAGGTTGAGGTCTCTGGAGTGTGTGGTGCAGAGGGATTGGGATTTCTTTAGCTGTAGCATTTCTAACAGCACTAGGTCAGACATGGCTTTGTAAGTCAGGCAGAGATCACTTCTAAGTAAGCAATATGAGACAGAGAATAGTTGGAGTTCTTTTAGTCTGTCCATATAGGACAAATGTTTAAGGCTTAGGATCCTCTTTGTGAGGTACTTTTGCGGCCACTCCAGTTGTTGCAGGTGTTTAGTGAGGTACATGCCAAGTGGGACATTGTACTCAATGACTGGCCTAATGAGGGAAGAGTAGAGGGAAACAATGACCTTTTTCTTCCTGGATGCAAAACCTTTAGTAATGAGATGTGCCACATTGAAGACTTTCTGACCACAATGACACTGTGGTGGTCAAAGAAGAAGTTACTGTCAGCCTGTATTCCCAGATCTGTTATAATGCCTTCTGTGTTCCGTGGACTACCATCAATATGGTAATTCATGGGAACCTGTTTTTTTCCAAAGGGGATGACGACACATTTTTTGGCATTGAGCTTAAGGCCATGGTTCTGACACCAGTTGTTGGTCTCAGTGAGGCCTTTCTGTAGGATGTCAACATCACTTGGAGAGTCAATAATAGCTCCCAACTTGCAATTGTCTGTAAACTTTGTCAGCCAGAGTCCCTTCATGTTGGCTTCAGAGAAGTAGATATCAAACAATAGAAGACACAGGACCAAGCCCTGTGGGACTCCATTTATGACTGGTTGGCAGTCTGACTTGGAGTCAGCTACTTTCACACTGTGGGTTCTACCTGTGAGCCAGTTTGCAACCCACCTAGTGATATAGGGGTTGATGCCTAGCTTAGTGAGTTTTTCTATGATTCCTAAGTGAGGAATGTTGTCAAAGCCCTTGGGCAGACCAAGGTAGGCTGTATGAACCTCCTTGCCTTCATCCACAGCTCTGGTGACTGACTCAAAGAAGTTGACCAAGTGAAGCAGGCATGATATACCCGTCACAAAATCAAACTGTGTGGGATCCAGAGTTTGGAGATTCCCTATATAGGTCCATGATGATGCATTCCATAGCTTTGCATATCAGCCTCATCATGCTAATGGGGCGATAGTTCCCAGGGTAGGGTCTGTAGTTGCTCCTTCTTTGTGGAGAGGGATCACTGTAGCAGTGTGCAATTTGGTACGGACAAAGCCTGAGATGAGGCTGTGATTGAACAGGGCACACAGGTGAGGTGCCAGCTCACTCTATAGTTCATGTAGAACACAGCTAGGGATATTGTCAGATCCCATAGAAGATGTATTCTTGGCCTTGGACAGTGCTGTTTCAAAATGTGCAGCAGTAATACTGGGTGCTTGGCAATCTACTGGTATTGTGGCTGGACCCTTGGGGGGAGAGAGGGGTAAAGTTGGCTTTGAATCTGTTGGCCAGTATATTGGCAATATCTGTTGGCTCAGTATAGGAGGTACCATTGTGCAGTAGCTCAGAGCAAATCTTGGTATTGCCGTGGAGATTCTTTACATAACTATAAAAGGCCTTGTGGTTGTCTTTACTATCTGCTGCAATTCTGCTTTCATAGCTAGCTTTAGATGATTTGAAGAGGGATCTCAACTTTTTGGTGATGCTGATAAGGGAGTTTTTCTAGTCTTGGGACTTCACCTTATTCTGCATCAGTTTCCTCCTTCTGTTGTAGAGTATGTTTATGGCAGGGGACCACCAGATTGGCTTCCTTTTTTTTGGAGGAGAGCCTCTTGGTTCTATTGAGTATGTGAGATCCATGCATTTGTGTACGTGTTTGTACAGTGCACTGCTGTACAATTCGGCGGTCATTCAACTGATCTGCATTTGCATAGGTGCTGTGAAGTTAGCCAAATCTGTTTTAGGAGCCCAAAGTCGGCTTTGGAGAAGTTATTCATGGCGGTTACCTTCGTGGAGGGGGGGGGATGTGGATTTACAAGGTGATTAGTTTGTGGTCAGATCTAACCAGGGAGGAGTTGACTATTGGTGTAGTGCAACGGTCGCCCATGTTAGTAATTACCAGTTCAAGGATGCTGCTACCTCTAGTGGGAGTAAGAACAAGCTGGTCCAAGACATTGGAATTAATGAGTTCCAGGAAATGTTGGGCTAGTGTATTGGTACATGAGTAGTTTTCCCAGTTAATGGAGGGGTAGTTGAAGTCACCCAGTATGAGAGTGTAAGGTTGGACCTTAATATTCCCCAGGGTGCTTAGGAATGTGGACTGTAAGTCTTGGGACATGGTTGGAGACCTATACCATTCTATGACCTAAATCGCTATCTTACCCAATGTTATCTGCACCTGAAGTATCTCAGATGCATTATGTTGGGCTACAAGTCTGGAGGTTTGCACATCCTTTATGAATATGAAAACACCACCACCTTTGGAGCTTTGTTCCAATTGTTGGAGCCAAAAGGTGTGGAATGAGTTATAGCCTGGTAGTGCAGAGGTGCTTTCTGCTGCCTTGAATCAGGTCTCTGTTATGGTACAAATGTTGATGTTCTCCATTTTAAGGAGTGCTTCAAGTGAGATCATTTTGAGATTTAGACTTATAACGTTGAGCAGCATGACCCTCAGATTGCATTTGCTTGTAGCTGTTATGGTGGCAATTTGGTCTTTGGAATACCACCTAAAAAGGCACTATAGAGGGTGACAGATGCAGACCATCTCTGGCAAAGCATCGAGGTCTGTCAAATCATGTCATCCCAGGCAGACAGATACTGGATCCCCTTAAAATGACACCAGAAACTTAGCCAGTTGTTGAGATCAGTCATCTTCTGCTTGTACTGTGGTATCCTTCTAGGTGATGGTAGGATGCTGCTCAGGGCTAGGATCATACCTGCCTGGGCTACATAATCCGAGAGCTTCTCCATGTCTCTTTTCATGTAGTCCAGGTAGGTACGTCTCAGGTCATTTACACCCACATGTACAATGACAGAGTCATATTTGTACCTGTTGTTGAGGGACCTAAGTGCATGCATTATGTGGCAAATCCTAGCGCCTGACAGGCAGCTGGCTGTTACTTTCTCCTTATTCAACCTAGTGAGTGAGACATCAGTGTGCCTCACTATCGAGTCACCTATGACTAGTGTGCTGGGCATGCTGTTTTGCCTTAGGGGCTTTGGTTGAATGGCACACTGTTTAGGAGTGTTATGTGTCTCGTGATTAGTGTTGTGTTGTGATGGTCGAGTGCATTTCTGCCTTGGAGGTCTCTGTTGTTTGGGTATATTTTTATTGAGATCCTCCAATAACGTGGGTGTGTAGTTTGTGTTTTTATGTGAAGGCAGTACTGGCATGTGTTCTGGAGGGCTATATGTTCCATGTGGTGTGGTGCAAGTGTTGACCTTCTCCTCTTGAACAGCTATTCCGATATCGGCTGGAGAGTGCGTAGCTTCCAGTTTGGATAAATAAGTGCATCTCTCACAAGTTTGAGTGTTGGAAGGTAAGAGGAGAGGATTGTCTGTGTACATGAGTCAGTTGCTACATTGCCTCAGGATGCCCAAGTTCACCAGGTTAATAGGGGAAAGCACAGGGAACTGACCTTAACACATGCCTGGAGAGGTGGGCATTAATAAGTACTGGAACTATTTCCTTGTAGAACATTTAAGTGCTGGTAGCATTTTTGTGTGCTACAATAATTTCTACCAGAAGTCTGGTAAACTGTTAGATTAATAAGCTAGTAAAAGTGCAGGAGAGGAGGGAACTAGAAGATCTAAGGGAAAAATTGAAGACAGACTTTGACACTGCTCAGAAGCTCACAACCAGTCCTGGTTACAGCAAATCTGTATCTGAATTAGACTAGTTACAGGAAAGGTGGGAAACAAGTGCAAATGCGGGCTTTTAAACCAGAAATTTGAAAGAGGTGGAAAAACTGCCCAAACGGCCAGTAAACTACAATTTCTGGGCCAGAAACCACTCCTCCTGTGGTAGATAGGCTACCCAGTGCTTACCACTCCCACTGATAAGCTATAAGGCTTCCCTCCAGTGCAGAAAGGCTTGGTAGGCTCAGAAGCTTACATACAGTCCTGGATACAGAAAATTTATATCTAGACTAGACTATTTACAGGAAAGGGGAGGAAAGTGCAAACGTGGGCTTTTAAACCAGAAAGAAGAAAGAGATTGAAAAACTGCCCAAACGGCCAATATACTACAATTTCTGGGCCAGAAACCTCTCCTCTTGTGGTAGATAGGCTACCTAGAGCTTAACACTCCCCCTGATAAGCTAGAAGGCTTCCCTCCAACACAGAAAGGCTTGGGGCTCAAAAGCTTACAAACAGTCCTGGATACAGCAAATCTGTATCTAGACTAGACTAGTTACAGGAAAGGCAGGAAACAAGCTTGGAATTTGACATTTTTTTACAGAAAAGCAGCTAAAACAGCACTAAAAACAATTCAAGTGCAGTGCAAGCTAGCAAACTTGAGTGTGTAGCAGTATTAATACAAATACAGTTTAAATAAATGTAATTTATTCAAAATGTATTCTGAACTGAATTCAATTATTATTTTATTCAACTCTAAACAGTTAAAAGTGCCAACAAAATATTCTTATCAGCTGAGAAGCACACTCAGTCAGAACACAGGGAGATTGCAGCAAAGTTTTTTTTTAGCTCCAGCTACTACCCAGCACTACCTAGGCAGAAAACACTACAGAAATGTTTATCACAGCAGAAAAACAGCAGTGAGACTTTTAATGAAAGTTTTAAAAGATAAAGGAGCAAGGAGACTCTAGAGAATGAGTTTAACTGCAAACAAACCAGTTATATGATACAGTCCTTGGCAGGAAATTAGAACAAACACAAACAGATGTTTAACAAGTGGAGAAAATCTCCAGTTAATACCTCACACACAGTGAAACTAGCTACAAAAGATTTACACACAGTGTGACAGTAAAAAGCTTATTTATCAGGCCCTGTGAGGCATAAAATTTTAGTAAAACCTTGCAGATTAGTTTATAGTTATAAAATACAGTAAAAAGTGTGCAGCAGACATTAAAAGTGCTATAAATATCTATAAGCAATAACTAGTAAAAATAAGCAAAAAACAGGATACTTAAAATTATATATCACAGATCAGAGTTTTGCTCTGTGCCCTTCGTCTGATTAGCTCTGTATAAAATGAATTTGTGTATGCTAATGAGTTCATACATGATTTGTATATTCGCATTGTTCATCAGACTTGACTTATATAAAGCTAATCGCATTGGTAAGGAACTTGTATAGTATTAGGGAGAAAGCTTACATCCAGAGAGCTTGTTACTGCTATTTGACTTGCAAACCTTTTTTTCTACTTAAACAACTGAATTGTTGCAAACATATGTTGCAGTTTTTTTTTTTTTTTTTTTTTTTGCCGTTTTATACCTTACTAATGGATTAAATTTCAAAATACCCCATTTGATTATTGTCCGCATTGTTTGTCCGTTGCTTTAAAAACTTGTGGAAAGTAAATGTCACCTGCAATTATGGAATCCTGTCTCTGGGAATATGAACAGTTATTATTATTAGCAATGTTAGGGGTTTACATTAGTAACGCAACAAATGTGTTAAGCCTATGATATATATATGTCTGCCCTCAGCACAAGTTGATCTTCAAAGAAATTGTATCAATTTTTAATTGAAAAATTGAAAAATCTTTTTGTAATGCTTCAATGTATATATAGGGTTAGACAACAGCTGCCACCCTTACAGACTTTTAGCATTGGTTTTCATTTCCTTTTCTTCTGGATGGAGTTCTGTATTCACATGTTTGTGCTCACAGGAAGACTCATGGTGGCCTCATACATTCATATATATTTATTTTGTTAAAAATCACCTGTTGCTTAATTTCTTTATTTTTCGTTCTGTTTTGTTTCATCTCATGCAGTGTTATGGTGCCCATGATATCTGGAAAACTTAAACCACCATATGATGATGTGGTGAATGAAGTTATCATCCAGGCATAGTGACGACATAGCTGATTCTTTTTAGACATAAGCAGAAGTGACAAGTCCTTCCATTAATGCATCTGGGATCAGGTGGTCAATGATGCCAATGTGGTCAGAGGACATGGCCATACTTATCAAAAACTCAGACATCAGACCAATGTTATGATAGTGAATGCAAAACAATTAATGGACTGGATGAAAACTGGGGGCTTGTCCTGTTACTGAACTATCACTGATTGAGACAGAGAAGATCCTGTCCACTGTCAGAGATCCAGACAGCTCAGGAGGGTGTTCACTCAGAAGCATTAATGTTGGTGCTGACGTGAAAGACAACTCAAGGGTGTCTACTGTTGAACTTCCAGCTATCCAATATAATTAAATAATTTACAGTGTGTGCACATGTGTATGTGTGTGTGTGTGTGTGTGTGTGTGTGTGTGTGTGTGTGTGTGTGTGTGTGTGTGTGTGTGAGTGTGTGTTTGTGTGTGTGTGTGTGTGTGTGTGTGTGTGTGTGTGTGTGTGTGTGTGTGTATATATGCATGTGTAGATATATATGTATGTATATACATATATATATATATATATATATATATATATATACGTGCATATAATGTATATCTTTCATATGTATATATATATATATATATATATATATATATAGAGAGAGAGAGAGAGAGCACACGAGGGAGTGTGCAAGAATGGTGAGGAAGACGAGACACTGAAAGAGAGAAAAGAATGAGAGAAAAAAATGGACAGTAGACTCTTGTATGAGATATTTCTTATTCTATTGATGTAAACAGGATTGATTTCTGTTTCTTGTGCCATTTTCATTGTGATGCCTATCATCTCTGTTTTATTTCCCTTTCTTATTTGTAGGCATATCAGGTTCTGATTTTGTATTACCAGCTGCACATGGCAAGCACATATTTTTTCCTGTTATGACTGTACATAAAGTAGACGTTTGTATATATAAAAGTCCTCTTTGCATTGATTTAGCATCTATTATTGTTTACAATACCCTTTAAATAACATACATAACATCAGTTTGTATTTTATTTCTCTTTTCATTGAGTTAATTACTTGTTATCATAGGTGATCCTGACAGTGGCACTTTGGAACTCCTACAGCATCTGATGATGGTGGTGATGAAGAGACACAGTGTCTGGGGATGAAGAGGGTCAGTCTGACACTGAGATTGTTATTCCCACATCCCCTGACCATAGTAGGACACAGTAAATATGCCTACGCATACCTATGCCACAGAGCCCTCAGACATAGGATAGGTTAAAGATGATACAGTTGATCAGCGTAGTGTGGTTACTTCAGTTGCAGAGCTGGTTGAGTCTCCCTGTATCCATTGAGAGGGAGATGTGATACATAGGGAGATTGGTAGAGGTGCTTGGTGGAAGCCTGCTGACCACCTTCCTGTTGTTGATGTCTTAGTGATTGCCACATGATGTATGTATAACACCATCATGGAAGCACAGGCATGCTCCATGAAAACCTTGGAAGAGATAGTGTGAGTACTAAATGTTGTGCATTCTATGTGGGTGACTCCTTCGTCAGGATGAATGAAACATTGATTAGAACAATGTCTGTAATAGAACATCTGCTGGGGGACCATCCAAGTTACCAGAGAGCTGCTACATTATCAGGTGTAAGTGGCACTTCTTCTAATGCTCTGTCAGTGATGGAGTTGTCCATACCTAGATATGGAAGACCAGACGGTCATGGCTCCAAATGTGGTTGTGATGAGAGCTCTTCCAGCATGCATTGTTCACATTCAGGTAGCACACTGCCTTCTAGCCAAGGCCATGGAACTAGCAGTACAACTCCTGGCAAAGATGGTGCTCATGGTTGGGGGTGTCAACACTGAACTGGCTATCCATGCATGTCTCACACCTGTCCAAGATGTCAGGACAGAGTGCTAGCAACGTGCTTGATTATGATAATTGTGCCCTGACCCCTGCACATTTCTTTGTGAATTAAGGTTGCCAGTACATCTGATGCACAGTGTGGATAGCTGATACCTGCTTACTCAGCAGCTTGCTTTAATGTTAATGTATTGTAGGATAAATTATTTTGTTTTGTGTCAAAATTAACCCTCTCTAGTAAAGAATTATCTCTTTTTCCCCTGTGTTCCACTCAAACTCTGCCCCTCCTCTTTCCACTCTACTATTCCTTTTGTCTATCCATTTTTCTCTTTTCCTTCCTTTCCTACTCTTTTCCTTATCCTTGATTATCCCTCCTCTCTCTCCATCCCTACTTCTTTGTTTCAACTTACCTATTCCACCTGTCCTCACTTCTATGAACCCTACCACTCTTACCATCTTCTCTCTACTCATAATGTATGTACCCCAATATGTTTTAAATTTCTTACTCAAAATGCTTGTACTCTAATGCTCTAAATACCATATTTAAATTAATGCCTAGGATTGTTTCTGCATTTTTCCATCTAGCTAGCTATGTGACTGGAACTATATTTCTATGTTTTCTCTATTGCCTCTAGTTATCTATGTAACTGCAACAATATTGCTCTGTATCATTGTAATGTGTAACATCCGAAATGTACGTCAAAGTTTTCTCCCTGGGGGTCCACTGAAAATGGGCTCTCCAAATCCTAGTGGACCTTCCCGGTAAACAAATGCAATACATAAATAAATAAATAAATAAATAATGTTCATTCCTACTCAATTGTGAGCAATTTGTTGGCCCTTGTTGCACCTGTGTTAGTATTCTTAGTAATGCAGTCAAAGTAAATAGTTAAATATTGCTTATTACTATACTTGTGCAAATGATGCTACCATTGACCTGCTCATGGTTGGTTTACATACAGTGGTTAAGTGAAATACTTGATGCACAGTACTAGGTAAAATATATAGCTGTATATTGCATACATCAGTCATAAATTATTAGTAACATTATTGTACACCTGAGACAGGTTTTGGCTTGAGGACATATAAGCATTTTCATATGAGAGTAACCAGTTATATACCTTTTTTTCATACAGGTTCCACATTTACCTTATTAATACTGCAGCTGCAAGATGTGTCCTTCAAAGCTGTCTGTGTTTGATGTTAACAACACACAATCATTACATGATTATGTACACATTGTGGACTTTTGTAATCATCAGTTTCATTAACCTTTGTATGTGTTTAGGATCTTCACTTGAGTAGTAAATGCATGCACCATGCTTTGCCTCTTATCCAGAGTCATGGCATATTGTGCCCAGGTACATCTGCAAGAATCATCTCTAAATGGTGGTTCTCCATCAGATTCCTCATCTGCACCTGCTGAAGTTGCTGGCACTGCCTGTGGTCCTAGAAATTGTGGTCCTTGCTGAAGCTGTTTCCTGAGAACTATATTGTGCAACATGGCACAGACTGAGAGTATTTGGGAAAGGCAGCTGGGTCATACTGCAGGGCACCTCTTAATGTGTCTAGATACCAGAACCTTGATTTGAGAAAGCCAAATACATTATATAATATTCCTAGTTTGAGCACGGTCATTGTATCCTTGCTCAGTGGGATTATGTCAGTTTCTAAAGGGTGCATTAACCAAGGTTCCAGAGCATGACCTGCATCCCCCACTAGATACCTTTGTGGAAAGTCACCTCTAGTAGGCCTTGTGTACAGCTCAGAAGTGTACTATATATGTGAGTTGAGAAAATTTAAAGGGTTACCTAAACATGCATTATAGTTGATCTTATGGGCATTATGAACAACCTGACAGTTTATAGAGTGGTATCGTTTGCTGTTAATGTACTTCCTTCCCTGTTCATCAGGTGGGGCTTTTATTTCTATGTGTATGCAATGCATGGCTGCCAAAACGTCAGAGAGTTGAACTATTGTATACAATTCGTACATAGTTGTTGGCCTATCCTCTTGGGTGTGTGGGTAAGCAAATGTGATCCCTTGCATGTTGTCGAATTGCATTCAGAAACTGATGTAATATTCTGGAAGGTGAGGCTTGTGACACTCCCTAATATGTCTCCTGTGGGCCTCTGGAAAATGCCTATAGCTAGCAATTTATTGCTAAACATAGATTTGGGATAGGTTCTGGGATAGATTCTCCAAAATTTCCCCAAGGCCTCAGGTTTGGGAAGCAGAGGTTGCATATTTCCACTAATGTTTCCTGGCCAACTCTGTGTCACTCTACAATTTCTATATCATGCAGTTCATGATCAGACACATGGGGTCTAAACACCCTTCTCCTTCTCACCTGAGGTCTGGTGACAGCAGCACATTGTATTAAACCCTGGGGTACATATTGATGCTAGCTGTAACCCCTAACATTATTTTTTTTTCTAACTGTAATCATTCCTGCATTCCAAAGAGTTTTGGATTTAAGGGCAAAAGGGGTCACTGAGTGTACATGCTCACTTTAATATTCATAAAAAGCTCTGCCATGTTGGATTTCTAGATTAGCATGTAATTTGGCTGCTTATGCCTTCATTAGTGTAGTCTGCTGCTTACACTTGTTTTGAGGGAGCTGTTTAATGAATACCAAATAGCTTTATGTATAAATGTTTCTGAAGCTGGAACCATGTTGGGAAGTCATGCGATATATATATATATATATATATATGTGTGTGTGTGTGTGTGTGTGTGTGTGTGTGTCTGCATGTATGTATGAATATATATATATATATATATATATATATATATATATATATATATATATATAAACCAAAGTTAAAAAGCGGAAAGTGCTTGCAGTAAACCAATAACAGGAAAAAAGCACAAAGTTTCCAAACCGGTAGTTGCACTCAACAGACTTTAATAAATACACGAACAAACATCCAAGATAAATGCTAACAAGCTCAAATTTACATTTTTCATCTCACAACTTCTTCAGATAAAATTTCCTCTCCAAGCCACCACCTTTATACAATCAGCAATTAATTTGTGCATGAATGAGGGATCCCAAATTTAGAGAGTCCAAATCTGTATTCTGGTGCACTTGAGGGCTTTAGACTAAGAACAGTCCACAAATTCTTGTTCCTAGACATTTTTCAACTGGAAATTGTCCAGAATTCTTTCATCATGTTCCTTGGTCTTGCAATAGGGAAAGTGATCTTCAGAAGTTAGTGGCAACTCTCTTGATAAGATCTCACAGCAAGAGGTTCTCCCATTCAATTCTCGGTGTGGCCACAGGGTCTATATTAGATCAGCGAATGCATAAACAAGTGAATGCTGATTGATCGACCTTAGTTTAGTGAAAGTTAGAAATATCGAAGCAACAGAAACTTGAATTTTTTTTCCTAGGGAAAGAATTTGGTTGTCCGTTGTTTCGGTATTTTCAGTGCTGTGGTGGAAAATTACGGGTCGGATTCAGGTAAGCGTGCGATTGTGTGGATGTGAGTGTTAGGGTGGGTTATGTGAGTTAGGGTTAGGGCTTGGGTTAGGTATGTGTATGATTGTGTGGACATGAGGGTTAGGGTGGATTTAGGTGAGTTAGGGTTAGGGAGCGGGTGAGGTGAGTGTGCGATAGCGACAGACCTTAGGGTTTGGGTTTGGGTTAAGGTAAGTGGATAGTTAGTGGTGTGTGCATAGTTTAGTGCAGGGTTAGGTGTCAAATTTTAGGTGTATGTGTGTGGATTTCTGTTTGTTTGGCATCCTTATGTTGTGTGTATGTTTTTTGGATCAGCAATTTTTCCCTTTGGGAAAAAAATCGCTGATCTGACAGTTCGAGATTGTAGGCTTTCACTTACATAAGGTCGATCAATCAGCGTTCACTTTTATAAGCATTCACTGATCTAATATAGACCCATGGCCATGCCGAGAATCGAACGGGAGAACCTCTTGCTGTGAGATCTTAAAAATGTCTAGGAACAAGGATTTGTGGACTGTTTTTAGCATGAAGCTCTCAAGTGCACCAGAATACAGATTTAGAATCCCTAAATTTGGGATCCTACATTCATGCACAAATTAATTGCTGATTGTATAAAGGTGGTGGCTTGGAGAGGAAATTTTATCTGAAGAAGTTGTGGGACGAAAATGTAAATTTGAGCTTGTCACCGTTTATCTTGGATGCTTGTTCATGTATTTATTAACATCTGTTGAGTGCTACTACTGGTTTGGAACCTTTCTGCTTTTTTCCTGTTATATATGTATATATATATTTATATTTATATGTATGTATTGATATATATATATATATATATATATATATATATATATATATATATATATATGCAAATATAAATATATGTGTATATCTGTGAGAGTATGCTTGTTTTGGCTGTTGAAAGTTATGACCAAAAAGTATCAAAGGTTCCCAGCATGTCATCATCTAAAACATCTTAAAATGATTTGGAAGAGAACTGATGCTTGCCTTTATGTATCTTTTAGTTCTTAGAGTTGCTACTATAACGACAACTCTTGTGAATATTTTTGATGTTATGTTACCTGGAAAACAGTATACATGCCTGTGAAGCTCTGTGTTACTGATAATAATGTCTATTCATCAGGATTCATGTTGCCTGCCAGAAGTCAGTTGATATATTGTGTAGTGTTAGCAACTGTTTATAAAACTAATTACTCAATAGCACACAGTTTTGACAGAAAGGCTTTTTAAATGACTACATTATAAAGTTCATACCAAAATTCCAAACAGTTAAAAAGTTATATCTCTGCAAAGCATCAATTATTTAACAAGGGTAGAGAGGCTATTTTAACTTTAAATATACTGTAGAACATATGGATATCATCTATAAGCTATACATGTAAATTTCAAACAACACAAAAAATACAAATTCCTATTTTGCAAGTACAGTAAGATACTTCAGGGTATAGTGGTACTGATACTACCACATGATCAGGGATCATAAGGTACACGGCCTTTTGGGTCATGCCTCGTAGCCCAGGGTATGTAGTAATATTTCTCCACGCACAACTCTCTGTGCCTTATTGCTAATAAATATATATATATATATATATATATATATATATATATATATATATATATATATATATTTATACACACACACACACACACACACACACACACACACACACACACACACACACACACACACACACAACACACACACACACACACACACACACACACACACACACACACACACACACACACACACACACACACACACACACACACACACACACACACACACACACACACACACACACACACACACACACACACACACACACACACACACACACACACACACACACACACACACACACACACACACACACACACACACACACACACACACACACACACACACACACACACACACACACACACACACGTTGAAAGAAGTACTGCACAAGTAGTCAATTCCCTGTGGCTAGATGTTAATGAGTTGCAACTGTGTTATGGCAGCAAAAAAGATTGCTTCTACAGCAGAAATTTCTGATTTTAGTCCATTTCAATAAAACAGTTTTGTGTCTAGGAAAGAGAAAATAATATAGCATATTTTATTGCTTTTGTTCTGTGTACCTTATTGGGGCAATCACTTCTTCCTCAAACATTTCTCCACAAAAAGGTTTGAAGACTAGCAGATATGCACAATATATCTCAGGGTTCGGGGAAGAGTATTCTAGTGCCTGTATGTGGGTGCTCTTTTTTTTCTCTATTCTTTCTGCTGAGTAAAAGGGATCACCTCCTCCTCCTCCTGCAGTACTGCCTTGAAAAGACTGAGGAAGCACAATTCTGTTCAGAAATTTATTGTTTTCCTATGAACACTGTCAACAAAGTTGGAGTTGGCAAGATGGCTCCATCAATAAGTCCATCATTCAATGATTGATTTAGAAGAATATGTTTTCAAAAAGATAGCTGTGACAAAAAGGACCACACCTATAAGACACAACACAAAACACTTTTAATAAGGTCAATAAGCATAAAATTATAAATGACAACAGAGTAACATTCTCAATGTTGTGCAAGCTCATATTTACAGTAAGCACAGTAACGTTAAGAAGCAAATGACTGAGCATTGTTTCTTTTAAATATATGTAAATAAAAGTAATGCATGAGTGCAGCTGAAGAAAACTACAATATTCATTCAAAGTTTAAACATCCTCAGAGTTTAAGAAAGTATAATAAATGAAGACAATGCATGTTTCATAAGATTTTGTTTTTCAAATAATACTCCCACAGAGTGCCTGATTTCTGGGCAATATAGCAATTATGCAATTCCTGTTCCTCTTTTCTCATATCACTTTTGTCATAAATTGTAACTAGAACAAATAATCTCAGCATCTAATGTCTGTATCGTTATTATTTTTTGTCTAATAACTTCAACAAATAATAAAAACAATCAGAAGAAGAGTATTTACTTCACATTTTTGTTTGCAGTGAAATAATGGATCTCAAATAACAAAAAATGTTCCTGAGATTCTCAGCAAGTCTTGTATTTTTCATATGATAATGTGTTAAACAACTCGTCCTTCTAAGCCTCCGAGCATTCATCATCATAGTACTAACTTTTATAAATGAAAGTAGGTCTGATCAAGGGTACATTTTCTTATTTTTTTACAGAAGGTTTTCACATGGTGCGTCTTATATATTTAGTGATAAGGGCTCCACATGGACTTATTTAATTAATTTAATGATGCACATTCTTATATTCAGATTGCACTTTGTAAAGAAATTTATTAAATCTACTCAAAGAAAGAATACAGCTGAGGGCAAAAGTCATAAAATAGTATACTTAGTGTGCTGTTTCTGCTCTTAAATCAGTAAAGGATAATCTTGTTATCCACTATTCAGATAATAACAAAAGCATATAACAATGTTTGTAGTGCATATAGGGTCATGGTTATGTTCTGAAATTAGGAAAAAGACAAGCTTGTTTAGCACGTTTTTGACATCAGACAGGTGTTTAACAAGCTTTTGTTAAGAACTCCTTACCACTGTGCATGGTTTTATGCTAGAACATTCATAGCAATCATTGACCATGGTAAATGCAGCAAGTAATGCAAATAAGTTAAAAATAAAACATTAAAAACTTTGCTTAGATGGCTGGGTGTTTAAAAATATTTAGTGCTCTCACATTTGTTTTGTATTGTAGTACTGGAGAATAGGTAAAACTTCATGTACTACAAAGAATTATGACTGGGTCTTCTCAATCATAACCCAACTTATGTGTTCCTGGCATGATTGTCAAGAATCACCTGTTGAGCTTCAATCTCAAAATAGAATTCTTGACATTCATGTCTCAAATACATAACAAGCTTGTTATGATTGAAGAACAAATCATTATCCTCTATGCTACATAAACTTTTGAGAGTGGTTATGCTCTTGTCTCATGCTGAACAACACAGAAGACATTAGACAACAATATATTCAGTGCAAACCTATAAAGAACAGCACCTGTATTCTGGGTTGTCCTTTCGGAATCATATATGTTATATATAATAAACGTAAGCAGCATATTATGCCAGGGCAATCTTGGAATTGATGTGATTAATCTAAGATTTTCATTAATCTGGGGCAAAAACAATGTTTAATTAATTTTAAGAATATAGCCCCTTCCATATATTTTGAGGAAAGTGTTTTTTTTTTTTTTTTGCATGAGTTAGACTGAGGATCTTTTAACCATGTACTCCACCTCATTAATAGCAGAAATCGGCAGAGAACACTTTACAGTAAAGTAAATGTTTTTTGCATTTCTACTAAAATATTGCTTGATTTGTACTTTGCATGTCATAAAAAGTCTGTATCAAGGCTTGCAGCCAGTATAGCTGTTTAATCAATAGTTTCACTAGTCAGGCAGAATAAAATTTTAAGATTTTTGTTTTCAGTTTCATTCTATAACAGAAATGAGTCTTTATTTATTTATATTTGTTTTACAGGGTAGAACATTGCTTTGCATGGACCTTTTTCTGATTCAGCCCGGGAGCAGTATCTTGTATATCAAATCTTGCACCATGGGACTACAGGAAACAGTTTGTTAACAGCTTCTTAATCCTCTAAGCCAACTGATTCGTAAACAGTCTCTGGTATTTTATGACTTTGCTAGAATTAAATTTAATAAGCAACACATAAGCTTGTATTCTGTTTGATTTTCAACCTTTTATTTGGGTAGAATATTTCAGTGAATTATGTTAGAAGCAGGTTTATATCTGACTAAAGATAAATTGTTTGTTAAACAAAATCTTCCTTTAATAATGCATTCAAAAGCTTATGTTGTGAAATGTTATATGATTTACCTTTACAAATACATAAAATCATCAGTATTTGCAATCTCTATAGCCAGTTATTGTAAAAGTTATTTTTTTTCAAAAGCTACTGTAATTTCATGTCCAAACATACTCTTTTCTTGCAGCCTGTATAACTGAAGAGGGGAGAAAAATTGCTGGTGTCATCATACATTGTCCATCTGGGGCTTTATATTAACCCCTATCTCCTTTAAACGTAATGGGGATTACATTATCAGGATGGATGAACAGCGGTGCCACAATTGGCTATCCCCAGCAATATGGATGCCTTTGGTACTGTCATTGTTGCTGTTATACCTTGGCTATGTGCTCCCAACATAACCTTGTTCTGAGGAGAAATGAGCAGGCTAAGCCTCATCATTCCCTTTCTGGTACCAACTTGAACAAGTACATGAGCCACTAACTGAACCTGAATTAATTGGATTGTTCTTGTACTTCAACAGAGATGTATGTGTCATAGTCAGTGTTTCATCCCTTATAGGTTCATTGGTGATTACTAGGCTAACAACCACAAGGGCCTTTTTAAGCCTAGGCATGTATCCCAAATTTTTGACAAATTCTAGTACCCTTGAAAAGTCTTAGCAGGGTCTTGGGAGTTGAATCATGTATAGGCTTCCTGTGTCAATTAGAGACATAGGTTCCAAACCAAGAATGAAGTTTCTGTTCTGCATCCAGTTGTCCATGTTAGACTTGAATTCGGTTAGGCAGGAACTCTGCTTCACATAGATGGGTAGTCTGTTCCAAAGAGTGGTAGTCTCTGGGATACATACCTGTCTCTAGGTTCTACCTATATTACTGGCAAGGTTTAAATATTTAGAATAGGTAATCAGGTAATTCTGGTGCTGCTTTTTTTAGTGGATATGCAGGACATCCATCAGGTCGAAGTCTAAAAATGCCTTGTATACCAGACATACATCTCCCCCTCAACAGCCTGTAGGAGACAGAATACAGGGACAGGGTCTTGAGGTGGTCTGCATAAGATATGTTACTTATGCACTGTATTCTTTTAATGAGGAATCTCTTGGACATTCCAGTCATTGGATATGCCTGGTTAGATACATACCAAAGGGGGCATTGTACTCAGTGATAGATCTGATGAATGCCAAATATAGTGGAACAATAACTTCTTTGGACCTAGATGCCATACCTTTGTTTGTCAGTTGCACAACATAGAATGCTTTTCTCACTACTGTAGACACATGATGCTCAAAGACTGGATTACTGACTATGTTTGTCCCTAAGTCCCTAACTAGTGGGTCAGCTCTTACGTGTGCACTGTTAATATAATAGCTACCAGGGACAAATTACATCATGAAGGATATTAGTATGCATTTCTTGGCATTTAATTTTAGTCCATGGCTGTGACACCAGCTATTTGTCTATGACAGCCCTTCCTGGAGAACATTTGTATCAGTGAGGGATTTATGACTGCTCCTAAGTTGCAATCATCTTCAGCAAGAGGCCATTGACATTGGCCTTGACTTCAGAGAAGTAAATGCCAAAAAGGAACAGTCCCAGAACCAATCTCTGAGGCACTGCACTTGTGACTGACCTCTTTATAGAGGTGCACTCCCTAATGTTACAATGAATATAGCTATGAAAGGTTTATTTTACATATTTCTTATAATTTAACAACATTCCATGAATTAAAACATGCAGATCACTTGTTTTATAGCTTTTTTACAGTTTAATTCCATTGTTTTAGTATAACTATCAGGAATTAAAATTCCAAGAATTCTAAACAATCCCCACCTTATGTAAAGTTGAGATAGAAAGGGTATCTCAATGTTACATAAATTTTAGTTGATTTGTTCATTGGTAACATTTCTGTTTTTGCTAACTTAGGCTTTAGATCAGACAGTTCTACAATTGTTTTTACCATCATCTCTGAATTAAGTAAAGACTTATTGTAAAGTTCTTGCCATACTAATAATTTCAATAATTTCTTAAAAAGTAAGGGAGAAGTTGACCAGTTGAGCTAGTACTTCTTTCCAATGCAAAGAGATTCAGTATTGATTTACAGTTCAAGAAAAAGTCATCTGTGGGTAAATGGAATTTACTCAATTGAAGAAAGCTTGATAAATTCTTCTTCCATCCATTACGTGCTATAAAATGACTGCTGTGCACTTTTCAAAGAATTGTCCTCATCAATGTCAATAGTCATAGGGTAAAAGAGAGTTCTCATACATGCATTAGTAGGTAAACAAGGGCATAATTTGATTAATGCTTCAGCTGCCATTGACAACGCCAACTTGCTCTTTATAACATTTGATACTAAAGGTTTGAATTTTTTAGGTTTTTAGCAGAGAGGTTCACCAAAATGCCTTAAAAAAGAGTTACAAAATTGCCAGTAATTAGACTGCTATCTTTGAAGACCTCCTATACCCCAAGAATAGAGATGTTTGGGTGGTGGCTGAGCTCCCTAATACTCTCTTGTAGAGGACTTTCACTTCTGCAAATGACTAATTTAATATAATTTAATATAAACAACCCATGCCCATGTGACCATTAAGAACACCCCCCACACAATTATCAGCACTTTTATTAAGCTGTGATTTTGATAAGCTGCACGATCACCTGGCATACATACATCTGAAATTTATGGGATTTGGGTTTGCTGCTGTGGTTGAGTAATACTGTAATAATATAATAGGTTGCAGAAAAAAACTCCTTTTGTACATTTTTCTTTAAACTTTCAATACACAGGGCACAAATGGATCTTGCACTAGTATATTCAGATCTTTAGTTGAACAATCTAGTCTTGGAGTTTTAAGCTGAACACTCATTATCAGACTTTCTATATTTCATCCACTGTCATACAACTAAAAAGTTAACTAATATTTACAGGTGATATAGTGGTCATCTCTATATTTTCAATACATCTTGCCAGTATAAGATGCAAAATGTATAGAATGTTTATAAAATTCATAAATTTCTTTCTTTCTTTATTTCTAATGGATGAACTTTTAAATGCCCCTTTTATACATCTTTTTACTGATTTTAGTATATTTTGCCTAAAGTTTATTGACTATACATTTTGCTTTTGTTTTTCATTGCTTTGTTTAACCATTTAAAGTGTTTGTTTGTATAGTATTTGCAAGTAAAGTTTGACAGAATTCCAAATAATCTAAATTTGAAAAAAATTGAAATTGATCAGATTATAAATTATACTTTACATTATTCTTATGAAATGATACAGATTAAATTTCTCACTGGTGGAATTAAGAATTCTGCTCATATAATTTTCATAAATTAATTTACTATGGCCAAAAATGAAAAAAATAACACTTTCAGTAAAATGCATATAGCTAAGTGCCTGGAATTCAGAATAAAGAAGTAGTCTAATCTGCTTCTTCAAGAAGAAAAAGGGTTAAAATGTATTCAGTACTTGTCAGAGGCATATTTTACCATACAGCAACTAAATCAATTGTAAGCCCATGTAAACACTGGAAGCAGTAGTTATAAAAACAAAAACCTTATTCTGTACATCTGTACATCCATAAATAAAACAGCAATAGACCAGCTTACCTGACTTTTGAAGCAAACAAAACCAATAGTTTTAAATGTTTTGTCCATCAGAAATACACAGCCAATTTAACCCTTCCAGCAATGGGCTACACTTATATCCTAAAGGCTAAGGGTGCAAATTTCTCTAGGTCCAAATTCTAGACCTAAATTATAGCTATCAATACCAAATACATTTCTACAATATAACCCAGCTGGGCTGTCATACTTCAAAAGTTCAGATTCTTCAGGCAAGCTCCTGTTTACCTCTTGGATGATCATGTTGGAACTGACTTTTGGTCTTCTTGTTGCAAACTACTTTACATTTAAACTACAGTCATTGGTAAGTTGTACTTTGCTAGCAGACTAATGCATTCAGGTTGCTGATAGCTCTCTGAGAATATTTCCACATGCAACTTACTTTGCCCTGCTCATAAAAATTCAATACATATTTTTGTCAAAAACATGTTACAACTATCCCCTTCCAAGGAAATAACCAGGTGATTTGAACTCAACACTATGCCTCACAGGGCCTTTAAAATCCATCAACATTACAATTTACTACTCCTGGCCTGTGAGTCAAGTAGTCTGGAAAGGCTGCAGAGATAACACCTATTGGCATAGCTTGCTATTAATATCCATCTGCTTATTCAGCCACTGTAAAGGGTTGTGATCAGTTGACAAGTTGAAATGCCTACGCAATATCTGATATTCCATGGAACAGAGGGCCACTTTATTTTGAGACATTGTCCTTCAGTTGTCAATTACCACCTTTCTGAATTGCTCAACTTTCAGCTGCTATAGCTCACTGGTTCTTCTCACCTTGAGTATTGTGGAATTGCATTGCTCCCAAACCTGCCTCTGATGTATTCATATACTGGTTGAAACTTTGAGAAAATAAGGAGCTCCAGCCCAATTTTAGAACATACCGTCCTTTAGTTCATGAAATGTTCTTTCTGTCTCAAGAGACATCTGTGGTTTGACAGGAGCTTTACATTTTATGAGATTTGTCAAGTACAGGCTACAGTAACAAAATTATGTGTACACTTTGTGTGGTGCATATCTAGGTCAAGACATAACTTCATCTGTGTTTTATTGGATACTTCAGGGCAGTGACATTCTTTATGGAATTTATGCTTTGCTAGTTGAACTCTTCCTATAAAACATCCCAAATTTTTCATGACCATGATACCAATTTTAGCTTTCTTACCACTTACAGGCAAACTTGCTGGTTTCGGATATCACACAGGATATTTTTTTTCTGGCTAACCACAATCAAACTCTAATTCCATTCATTTCTTCTATGCCAATTCCTTTCTACTGGTTTTGATTCTGGGCTTCTAAGAGTGTCAGTGTTTTCCTGTTCCTTACTTATATTGATTGGGTATAGTGAACTGCTGCTTGTGTTCTTTTTTGTTAAGCATATCAGTCTTCTATACTGCGCCTAAGTATTTTGCTCCTCCCACATTTTCCAAAATGCTTTAAAATAGGAAATATATTTTCCTAATATTACTTCATTAGTCAAATGATGGTTACAGCCATTGGATATAATTGTTTTCATAGAACTGTTTGAATTGCTACATGTGTGTGGGGTATTATTTTATATTACCATGAATGCACATTGCCACTAATTTTGGGTTGTTACTAATCTTATGCTTAAATAGCATGGGGCCCATGAAAATGGTAATCATGCCTCTAGACTCCTATCAGTGCTTGAGCATCCCTTTCTGCTAAAAACATACTACACATCATCAGTTTAGTTGTAACACAATGATATAATTCTCACTCGATTATTTTAGCTGCGGTCTTATCATGCTCCATATTAAGAGCATTTTTGTAGCATGCCTTTTAGTGTTTTCACATTTCTGCTACTCTCTTCAGAACCAATCTCTTTAGTATTAGAATGTAGCAATGTGATCCTTCTACTGCATCTGAAACACATTAACACATTTGCTGCTTTTTTTTCTCAGAAAATGGTACATGTCTTACTCAGTTTTAATCTTTAGAAGCTGGTGTTATTAATTAATAAACATTCTACGAAAACCATTAGTTTGTTATAGTTGCTGGGCTCACTTTGCAATTAGCATTGTCTTGTGTAACTAGCCAGAGCTCTTTTTAACCTGCCTACTGTAAGATTTTTAATATTTGCATTTTGCTGTTACTGGTTGGTTTTAGCCACGGCTTTAAAATATATATTTTTAATTATGTATCTGATTTTAACTTGTTTGTCAACATTAAATATCCAGTTATAAATTTGTATTACTTGCACTTCAATCTTATTCTAGCCCTAGCCAAAAGTTTCTCTTTAAGTTTCTCATAACCCATATATTAGGTTCCCACCATCTCTATACATATTTAATTGCTTCTCCTGTCAGCTGGGATGAGAAGATTTTTGCCCAGTCTTTTTAGTCTCAGTTCTGTATGGTGGTGTAATGCTCAAATACCACCAGGTAAATTTTGCAATCATCTTCACTGATTATAACAATGTACTAAGCACGCAATCAGCTGTGAGGGACCTGGGCATCCAGGTTGATAACAACCTGACTTTTGACCACCATGTTGCCTCCGTTGTACGGAAGGATTTCTATACGACCCACCTCATAAGTAAGAGTATTTCATCCAGGAACAAGGAGGTCATAACATCCCTATACTCTTCCCGTATCAGACCCATTATCGAGTACAATGCCCCCTTCAGTATGTACCTTGCCAAGCATATGCAGCAGTTGGAGAGACCACAGAGGTTTCTGACGGGTCTATATTGCAATGTTGAAACTTTGTAATATCGAGCACCAAATGAGCGACACGTATTCATCGAAACACATTTAAGCAATTCAATGTATACTTTACACGGCAAAGATGTAGTTGGCCAACTACACAGTGTTGCCCTTTTCTCCACTGTAGTGCAATCTCGGAGTTGGTATATTTAGTTGGGGGGGGTGTGGGGCAGAGCTCCCACATTGGAGGGTGTGGGGGGCAAAGTTCCCCACATAGTTATGTTTGTAAGTGTGTGTGTGTGTGTGTGTGTGTGTGTGTGTGTGTGTGTGTGTGTGTTTGTGTAAGCAAATTCTTTCACAGGGAAAGAATTTGCTGTTTTCACCATTCTCTCTTTAGTGCATTTCATCTTTACGTGTCGACGAAGATGCGTTTGCTTAAATGGCACTTTGGTGTTATAGTATAGACCCATTCCTAACCAGGAAAATCCAGGTTCTCAACCACTTATCCTACACAGATAGGCCAAAAGCCCATCCCTCTACTCAGTCTTGTACAGACTGTTCAGAGGTGACCTGTATCTGGCATACAAGGCTGTCTTAGTTGCTGCATATCCGTAAGTCAAACTCCACTCACGCAACCCACACGCAAGGTCTCAACCTGGTCTGTGACATTAATAGAACTTGTTGGTCGGATAAATTTGTGTCCTAATGACTCTCCCATCTGAGGAAAAGACTTCCTCTCCATGTCAAGCAGAGTACCTCACTAGCTCTCTTTCAGAGGAACCTGGATGACTGGATGGGAAACAGAAAATATGCCCCTGGGATCCCACATGTGTCTCTGCTGGACAGGTGCTGACATTGTGTGGAACATGGGTGAAATTCTTGGCTAGGCTTATAAGGGCCTCTGGGCCAATAGCTTAGTATCGTTCTATGAACCTATGATTAGTTTGTTTAAGGTAGACAAATTCTTGGGATTAGTATCTAACTTGCCTTTTAAAACAAATAAAACCAAGACCTTTAATGTTTTATCCAGCATGTACACAAAGTCTAAGGTTTTATCTAGCATGTACACAAAGTCCATTTAGTCCTTCCAGCAATGAATTGCTCTTAAAGACAAATACAGTGATGGCGATCTCTCCCATATCCTGATTCCAGCTCTATAGGTTGTATGTACCCCCATCAGTACAGTTATACACCAGGGCTTGACGGGACTGTTGTATTTCCTGGGTCTTCAGACAAGCCTGTTTACCTCATTGCTGATTGTCCACTTGATGAACTAACTTCCTGTATTGTTGTTACAGGCTGCCCACATTTATACAACAATAACTAGAAATTGTAGGGTTGCTACCTACCTACCTAATACATTCTGGTCCCTGACTACTGTTTTGTGAAAATCATTCAACAAGTAAGCAATGTTATCCAGCACTTAAAGACACCATACACATTTCAGTCCTCAACATTACACAATATATTTCTTGAATCTTGTAAAAAGTTTTTTTATATAGTTTTAGCAGAACAGTATAGTTCTGTCTAATAAAGGATCAAATATTAGGCCATGATGATCAAACACATATATATAGCTGATCCTGACTGGAATTAGCTAATTATGTAAGTAGGTTGTAACAAAAAGCACAGAGTTAATGTCTTATATATGTATAAATTAATAAAAACACATATGACAGTTGTATTAATTTTATATCCAATCTGAATCCCAGTTCTATAAATGATTACCTCCTTTAAATTGTATTTAAGCTTACATTATTAATATAATTACTGATCTTTCTTTTAAGGATTTAGTACAGACTGGAATGACGTTGCTAGCTTATTTTGTTTATTGGAATGATAACATTTTTGAATAATGCAGAATGAATTTTACCAGACTACAAAGGGCTTAAAAAGGAAAAAAGACAGAAATAATTTAGTAGAAGTGGAATAAAGACTAGAAAAAGTACACAACAAAACAAATACAATAAAGTCTTAGAATAAATCAAGGGTGGAAACCATAAGGACAAACCATACAGTAGAGCTAAAGAAGGTCTTAAAGAAAACAGATGAGAAAAAGTTTTAAAGTGTCACTGAAATGCCATGCTGTACAAAAAGTTTATAAAAAAGGAAAAGAGAGCTGGAGTAATAACCAACAACTGTAACACTTCCTGCCCATGTTTTAGGATCTGTATTTATGCAAGAATGTACATACAGAGACAACTATAATTTGCTCCATCTTTCCATTTATGTTTCCTGACTATCTTGTTGTACATTTGCTTCCTCTAGAGATACAATAATCTAGTATTTGTATATTTATCCTGCTCCCAGACCATCTTTTTCTCCTCATGCCCCTGATTTCTTAATGTACTTATTCTGCACATGACAAGCTTTACAATGCTCCATGTTCTGTGAAGGTTGCATTACTTTATTATCATTTATTTCTTGTTGCTGTCCTACTTCATTTAAAAAAACATCTTTTTATGAATTTTAAGACAAAGATCATACAAAATTATTTAAAGATAAATAGAACAAAAACATACCTATTTATATATGTCCACAACAAAATCAAAGATATAAATCTATATCATTAAAACCTATCAAGTAAATCACTTAATTGTGACCAAAATCTAAACTGGTGAGTAATTTTTAAAGTTGTAATTTTGGCAGCTGACAATTCTTTTTTATAGACATTTTTTTTTCTAAATTAATGAAGTCAGTGAAAAAAGAGTAGTTTTACATTACCAATTCTTAGTGACTATTTTTTCTTGCTATAGCTAAAATGGATCAAAGGAGAGGAATTTGCACCCTAGGAATAGAATCCTGAACTGGAGCATTTAGCAAGATCAAGAAGTTAGAAATGATGCAATTACCTGTCCACAAAGCTTGGGCAAAATTTCTAAATTCAACCCAAAAAGGAGTTATTGTTTTGCAATCAAATATCATATGAAACCAATCTGAGTTACAGACTTCATTACACCTCCATCAATTAATTTTCCCATATTGATATATTAAAGCTACTTTATGTGTAGTTAAAAAAGCTCTGTGAAAAAACTCCATATATATATTTTCCCATAAAGAGAATTAGTAGATCTCCCCACATATTTAAGAACTAAGCATTTATCTTCACCAGAAAATGCCTTCTCATTAATCTTAGTTGAGTAATTCCAAAATAATGAATCTGTGGAAGCAAATTCTTCCCTTAATATTTTGTAAATTATTAATATATATATATATATATATATATATATATATATATGTGTGTTTTTTCTTTTTTGAATTACTATTGATTCTGAAAAAAACTCAAGAATCTTTGGAATATGTTTTGTTTGAAAATCCATGGAGATTTTGATTTTTATCACTAACATTTTTATACAAGATTGAATAGTCAACCAATTACTATTTTCTAAACAATGTCTTGCAAGAGGATAATCTGTATTATGTGATTTATTTCAGATTAAGAATTGATGTCAAAAGATTAAATTTGCATCTCTAATGTCTAGTATTTCGTTTATATTAAAAGTTCCCAAACACCCCACCATATCTGATATAGGGATCAATAAAAACAAAAACAATAAATCTTTAACTATATAATTAGAATTTATGAATCTTTTAAAATGTATATGGTTGCAATCAGTGAAGGGAAAGAAATAGTATTTTTTTCTTTTTATTTAAACATAAGTC
The DNA here is from genome assembly GCF_019279795.1 of Protopterus annectens. Lineage (NCBI taxonomy): Eukaryota > Metazoa > Chordata > Ceratodontiformes > Protopteridae > Protopterus > Protopterus annectens. The sequence continues at coordinate 1,087,620,484 of NC_056727.1, read as the reverse complement.
TTTCAAGATCCAATAAAATGTAGTAATTCCATATTTAGGAAACGATTCTACAATGTAGCTGTTATTATTTATTAATCTTCCATGAATGGATTTCCAAGTTGATTGGTAAGAGGAATTTAACCATTGGGATATTAATTTGAGAATGATGGATTTGTCATATAATTCAACATTTGGAAAACTTAATCCACCTTCTTTCCAACTTTTAACATACCAATCAAAGGATATTATTGGGTTATTGGGAACCAGAGAAAATTAAGAAGAATAGAATTTAATTTCTTAAAGATTTTTTCAGGAAGGAGAATAATTAGTGATTGTAGATAAAAAAAGTATTTTTGGTAAGATTATAATTTTTATTAAAGTAAGTCTGTTTTCCATTTAAAAATGTTCCAATTAATAATAATTTTAGTAACAGTGTCTATTAAATTATTGTAATTTACTGTTATTGAATCTTTTACATTAGATTTAAATATAATTCCAATATAATTGATTTGTGAATTGTCCCAAATAAAATTCTTATAGTTTCTTAAATAATTATTAACTTTTTTATTATTAAGTAAAGTTTCTGTTTTATCAGGGTTGAACATTAAACCTGAGGCTTTTTCAAGGTAATTAAAAGACTTAGTTAAAATTTCTATTGAAGCTTCAACATCCCCAATTGTTATTAAAATGTCATCTGCAAATAATTTAATTTTACAGGAATAGCTTTCATATATCAAGAATCCCTGAATTTTGCTATTAGATCTAATAAAGTTTGTGAAAGGTTCAATTGCTAGAACAAACAATAAAGATGACAAGGGACAACCCTGTTTTGTACTTTTAATATTTTGAAAGAGCTAGAAAGAAAATAGATGATTTTAATAGCAGAAAATTAGTTAATATATGGATGCATTTATAGGATTTATAACATATAGGGAGAATTCATATTAAGTGATTTGAACAAATAATTCCAGCTTCTAGAATCAAAAGCCTTATTTATATCTAGACTTATTAAAGTTAGTTCCTTTTTGTTTTGTTATTAGCCAGATCTATTAAAAGGTTAAGCCTAATTATGTTACCCTGAACTATTTTATGTATTACAAAACCAGTCTGATCCTCATTTATTAATCCTGGCATCATAAGGTTCAATCTTTTTGCAAGAATCAACATAAATATTTTATAATCAACATTTAATAATGAAATAGGATTGTAAGAAGAATATACATTAGACTCCTTATTTGGTTTCAAGATAGGAGATACCAGGGAATATTTTCAAGAGGGGGGATGGTTGACCTATGTTTACCTTGTTCAAAAACTTTTAGTAGGATATTTAAAATATTTTGCTGGGGATAATTTGTATAATTCTGGGATTATACCATCAAAACCTGGACTTTATGTGGTTTAAAATTATTAATTTGATCTTTTAACTCCTTAAAAGAGAATGACTTATCAATCTTGGATCTTTGTTCTTTGGTTAATTTAAATATTTCATTGTCTTTAAATACATCATTGATTATGTTGTTGGTTTCTAAATCTGTCTCACTGTAATTAATTTCTTCATGATATTTTGTAAAGCATTTTAGTATGTCTTTTAAATCAGTCACTTTTTTATTTTAATAACCTTGTTTGGAAATTATTTCTTTAATATGACTAGTAGTAGTGTAAGCATTTTGAGTTTATTGAGTAAGTTTGCAATTTTAATTTTTCCAGATTTATTTACTTATTTTTTTCAAACACCTTTATTGAATTATCACTTATGACATAGGCAAATTTACATTCATCTAAAAGTAATCAAACTATATTAACATGACAAACATTATACTTCACATATATTGCTATATATTATATAACCTAAGCAATATTACATAAATTATTAAATTCTTGCCTTTTTAAAACAAAAACATTTTTTTATTAAGCCATCACTTATTGCATAGGTGATCATACATGTATATAAATGAAAACAAACCACACCAACACAATCTTAGTTGCAAGCATTTTATATCACAAACTATATTGACACATGCCCAGTTCCAATCATTATACATCACTTATAATCTGCCCAATCTTTCTCACTTATTACATAGCTCATTTACGTCCTGCCACCTTTTAGACCTTATTCCTCCCTTGCATGTATTGTTTCCTCAATTTCCATTTTTCTTCTGTTATTTACTTCTGCCCTTTTCTAAAGATCTCAATTCCAATTGTTTTATTTCTGTTACTATATTCATTACTTCCATTATAGTTGCTTTAGATTTTGATTTCCATTTTCTAGTAATTGCTTTTTTTGGAAGCCACCATTATTAGAACTTTTCCAGATTTATTGATATTATATGGTGAAATATATCACGATATTAATATTTTCAACTCAGCATTTGCTGATTTGTCATAAGGTTTTAAATTGGATTTCAGTGTATTTATATTAGACTGCAAAGACATCAACACCTTATCCCACTCTTTTTTACATATGTACCAATTTTTAATTCTTCCATATAGAAAAGCTTTTAAAGAATCACAGAGAATTACTTCTGAAATGTCTTCATTATTATTAACTTCAATGTATTGATCTATTTCTTTTAGACACCATTCCTTAAAGTCTTTTAATTTTAATATATAAGCAGGGATTCTCTGATAGTAAATAAAAGTATTTGACTTTAATGTTAACATAAGTGTAATATGATTGTGGTCAGATAAAGAACATGAAGTTATAAAAACATCTACAATTTTAGTAAATAAACTATGAGAAGTTAAAACTTTATCAATATTTGTCTTGGTGCTAAATCTATAAGAATAATGTGTAAAGTTAAAAGAGTTGGTTGATTTAATATCGTAGGTATCTCTCAAATGTTGAGAATTAACAAAGTGTTTAGCTACTGAGGATAGCTTAGTAACCTTATCAGTAGTTGCGCCTTTCCTAGAAATAATAGAATTAAAATCTGGTACAATAATCAATTAACCTATTGTATATAAGGTTATAATAGCCAAATATGTTTAGCAACTTTGGCACCAATTCTAGGTATCCAGTAAGAATTCACAAAAGTATAAGGTTTTTGTGAGTGGTTACTATTGCTAAACCCAACATGCCATTTTAACAGAGTAAGTATTTATTATTTTAGGCATAGCTAATGAATTTCTCCAAAAATAAGAGTGTTTCTCCTTTCTGATTTAAAATGAGAACTCACAAGAGTTGAACAATCTTTTAACATCAATCTATCTGCATCTTTAGATAACAAATGTGTTTCTTGTAAGAAATTATGTGAGCTTTATGCAGTTTTAAATATCTGTTTAAGCTACTCCTCTTCAATGAATTATTAAGTCCATTGAGGTTTAACAAGAGACAATTAAATGTAGACATTCATAAGAACATGTAAATGCATCGATTTAAGATGATTTCGTTTAAAATGTAATAACCAACTACTAATAATTGTTGGTATGGACAGATTTAAAAAAAAAAGAAAAAACAAAAGCAAAATTTTAAACTTATATATATTTAAACTTCACATCATGGAACAAAAATTCCATGATTTAAAGATATAATCATACAACTCACACAACAACTAACCCATCCCAATGTCAACAAGCTAAACAGTTGCTACTGCTTCTTAATTTAAAACAATATTATTAATTATAACTATTTAGAGCACAAACAAGTCATGTTAAAATGAAAAATAATATAAAGTATTAATCTGAGAAATATTAATATTTACAATCATAGATAATAGAAATATAAAGTTGGAAATGTTAATAATGATATTCTATATTTCTGAATATTTCACATTTTTCACAGAAATAATGCATTTCAAATTTCTCAATTTGATCAAGACATTTTATATAGTAATTTCTTCTAATTAATCCCACTATAGAAAATACTATAAATAGCCTACTATTTAAACATTTATGCAGATGAAATAAATAAAACCGACAGCACCTATAACACTAGACATTATAACACCAATACATATCAAGATCATGTATCAGAAAACTTTTAAAACTCATTTAATAACATGGATTAAAAGGTAAAAGTGATAGTCAAAATATGGAATTATAATTAAAATATTTAAATTGTAAATATTTGTTTACAATTTAAAACTGCATATTTGTGCATATTATATGTGCTTATGTATGCATAATGCATTTACATGGATGCGTATACATATAACTGTGTGTATGTGTTTGTAAATTATGAGTAGGTGCTTGATATGTATATTAACAGTTAAGAGCATGAATATTTCTATGTAACTATGCATGAGAGTAAATATGCAAATAAGTGAGTGTTTTTAAATGAATGTTTGTATTATAAATGTATGTATGTTACTATCAGTACCTCTAGTACTCAAAATATACATTTAACTTCTAACTTCTGTACAGGAAGCATTATTTTATGATTATATTTTAAGTATCATGTATTTACAAATTTGCTGAAAGTAATTTTCATTGCCATATTCTGAAATGTGCAGATCAAGGTTTTTGTAGTCATCATACCAATGGGAGATGAGAAATGCTTGAAATTATTGAAAAGTCTGTTTAGTATAAAACAAAATTACATATTTCACTAACAAATGCAGAATGTTTCAAATAGTTAAATTTGCTCATTAATATTGTTTTCCAATAATTAGTGAAGTAACTCTTTGTAATTGAAGCAACAGATGTTGTGCAGATTGAGATGTTTTATGCATTTTCTCCTCAAAACTGTTTCATATAGCAAAGACAACTTATATTAAAGTATAAGTACAGTAATGTACATAAATGTTGTTATATGAAAATTAATATCTATAGAGAAGTCAAACAAATGTATTTCTCTCAGAGCAAGTTTATAATCACTGTTAATAGTTTCCAGTCAAATGTCTGTAAAAATCATTTTGTATAAAACTTTTATAGTGACCAGCATGCAGAGGTGTGAACCATATGCATGCTTGTTTTTAGTAATGAAGTGTTCCCCATGTTTAACCTTACAGTTTTGCTGCATTGCACAGCTCTTTTGGGCATCAAATCCGGAATTAGATTTCATAGCTGCATTTTAAGGGAAGTATTAGGACAACTGCATACTGAAGTAATACCAAACGTTTATGAGGATATTTAGCTTTTGTAGGCAGTTGGTTATACCTTATATAAACACATCTGTAGACTCTTTACCATAACTCCTAACCATACTGAATTACTCATTTTTTACAGAGTTTTGGGGTCCAAATAATGAGGTACCATAATTCCTGAGTGGCACCCTTTAATTTCTGAATTTCCAGGCATTTTTTATTTAAAGTTTTTTTCCTGCTTTTTGTGCTGACGTCATCATGTGCATAATGATTTCAGCTCCATAAAATGGCCTGCCAGGCTGTCGGATTTGAACTCAAGGGCTCAACATGCAATTGTGCATGCATTTCCAGCTGTTCCTTAACTGTTAACAGGAACAGAACAAGCCACAGTGTGAGGTATGGATAAATGCTTTACAACCTATGTACAGAGCTGCTGTTTCCCTGGAATGGACAGAGGTGTAAGCTGCCAAGCCTCGGGGTATGGGTAAATGCTTTGCAATCTGCCATGTGCCTGGAATGGACAGAAATATAAGCTGCCTATTTAGGTATTTATGGACAGAGATTTAGGTGTGTGCTGCCTATTTAAGTATTTATGGATAAGCTGCCATTTGCAGAGGTGTGTCTGTGTGTATGTGTATGTGTATGTGTGTGTGTTAGTGTGTGTGTGCATGCACATGTGTGTGTGTGTGTGTGTGTGTGTGTGTGTGTGTGTGTGTGTGTGTGTGTGTGTGTGTGTGTGTGTGTGTGTGTGTCTGTGTGAAATGTCTCAGGTGAATATACCTGGTGGCTAGAGGAGGTACTCAGGCTCAAACCATGTACCTTGAGTACAGGTTACAAGAGCCTAAAGTCCCTACCCACCACTTGTGAAAATTTCCCAGATTTATGTCTCATATTTTTGTTCTGTTCATCATAAAACCTGTGGTTTTCTGGATTTTGTGGCAAATCAGTGAAGGATTGAATTCAGTAAATAATGGCAGGAATTTAAAATTCAGACTTCATATTCTTAAAAAAATAAATGGTAACACAAAACCTTTTATTCTAGCAATTTTCTATGTTTATAAGATCAGTATTAGTAATTTGTCCCTATTTTTGGGGCTGTATTCCCTCATTATTGGCTTTGTCCAGGTTTTTATGCTAAGAGATTGAGAGTAGCTATTGTGAGAACTGAATTCTGTATTTCCCCCATTATTGGCTTTGCCCAAGTTTTTTGTGCTAAGAGTTTGAGAGCTATGGTGAGAAGTGAGAACTGAATTCACTAAATGATAGCCATTTAAGTTTCAGTCTTCCTAAAGTTCATATCCTTCAGGAAAGTGCTGATTTGGCATAGTGACTGTAGTGCACAGGATCCTGGGTTCAAGGCTTGTCAGTGAAACGCATGGTGGTAACACAACATTTTATTCTAGCAACTTTCCAAAATTATACAAGCAATGTTTAAAATGTGTCCCTGGTTTTTGGACTTTTGTCCGGCCCCCCCAAATAAAATGTGGCTTTTCCCAGATTTCCTGGGCTGCAAAGTTGAGAGATACTTGAGTGTTGAATGGATTTTACAAGGAGCTGAGAGCTTTGGGGGAAGAGAAATTTAGTGTTGCTTATGCTGAGTCCGCTTGCATTGTTAATAGCTTAACAGGTAAAATACTTGCACTTGATGCAGAAGACTGTGGGTTCTACTCCCACACTATGTAGATGCATTGCTGATACTGCACTGTGTTGTACTTTTAAAGGGGGTGGGTGCAACAAGTCAAGGGTGTAGCTACAGATAGAAAAGAAGTGAGAAAATGTCATGTACAAGGGCATATTTATCTCAGTGGAAAGTGCAAAAAATATTAACCCAAATTCAGGAACAGAAAATCAGAATGATTATATTCTGTGCTGGATTATAAGAAAAAATGTGTATGTGGAAGTAGACTTTTATGATGAAAATGTTCTGAACTGGGCAGTTTTGTCATTGGTTCATTTTGTTTCATTGCCTACTGGAAAAATATTTAAACAATAAATTTAAAATGTGCTTTAAATCTAACAAGTGTGCTGTATTATACAAGGAATGTAATTTAATAAAGTCAGGAAGGTGTATCAAAGAACACATGTATGTTTCTTGTTTTGTGTGCAAGTGGCCTATGATTTGAAAACAGCCCAAATGTAATATTTATCCACCACTGGCTAGATGAATTTTCTTTGGATGTGGTGTAGGTTTCAATGCTGTTTTAAGGAATGTGAGTTTCAAGGACAGAGAAGTTTTAATGCTATGTTTATTTTCATTGTGAGACAGTATTGCTTTGTTTACCAGATGTCTATTAGCGTTTGTTCATTGTGCTCTAAAAGTGTAAAAATAAAATCCAAATAATCAATGTAGAAGTAAATCAGTATGCACATTAGTGTTTATGGTAAATGGGGTGAAATAGCCAGGTAATGGGACATTGGAATGGCTGCAGGAGGACTCTAGTGTCATATTTTGGTTGTCTTTTCTTCAGTTTGCATTTGAAAATTGGTATCCCATACTTCCATTGGAGTGGGTGGGGTTGCATAATTATGTATGCTAATTTTATGTTAATCAGCACACATATTTGTACCTATCTTTCATTGGCCTTGTCCAGATTTTTGATGTTTCCAGGTTGAGAGGTATGTTCCTTACTTATGAACGGACAAGTGTGGTCTATGTAAATATGTATTTCACTTTGAATGTGGTTTACATGTGGATGCCCTTATGTATATAGAACTGTAGTGTAGCATACTTTGCTTAAGTATGGATGCTTAATTAGTATATCACCAACTTTCAAATTATAAATAGCTCTTTATAACAATATTTTAATACACTGCCAGATGTTATGTATGGTACATGCCATTCTCTGTTTACTATACTATCATCTTCATTCAAGCTATGCATTTGTAAGTATTCTGTATTCCACCAACACTGTTGATAATTAAATACTTCTTTGTATTATATCTCAGGTGTTCTATTATCTGTGGATCACCCTTGGTTTATGTGTTTGTTATATTTTTTATTAGATTAAACCTTTAGGTTTGCCACTATCTGTTGCAAGAAGCACATCAGTTATTTTAATTATTAGATCTTACTTAATGAAACTATCAATTCCTGTGAAGAATTTGTATTCAGAGGAAGCCCAGGTAGACAATACCAGATAGCCCTTGAACAATGCAAAAGTTCAGAAATATAAGACATAGCTATCAAAGAAGTTAATGGTTTATACTTGCATACATGTAATGTGGATAGGAAACAATTTATTAGGTCAGTGACAATAATGGATCAGTAAAGGAAAGTACCCTTTTAAAATATCAGGACTCACAATGCCAAGTCCTGAAATGTTTAGACTGAATAATCAAAATTCCAGTCTGGCAGTGTGTAAATATTTGTGTTTACAATATAACAGGTAACATGTTACAACTGTAGAGAAGTATTCTGCGTAGCAGCAACTGTCTAATTCAATATTATTAAAGTTATATACATTTTTTCAGCTCCTTGATGACACATTGAAATCAGTCATATTGTTTAAACTAGCATTTTATCACAATAAAGAAAACAACTTTCACTGAACTATAATTAGGATGACTACAAGATGTCACTAAACAGAAGTTAGTACCAGGTCTATGTAAGTCTGCAGATGTCTTCTTTTTCTTCTTTCCACTGCATTCTTCTTTAATTTTCTTCTTTTTTTATTCCACATTTTTAAACATAATGAGCACAAAACTAAGTAGATATGTTTTAAAAGTAATTTTAATTTAAATGTCCTATTTTCTATTTCTGTTCACTTCCTGTATGTGAGGCTTAACATGTAAAATGCATTTTCTGCAGCACAGGAAGCTTGAACATGAAAAATATAGTGTTATAAGATGAAAAACAGCTCAAGGTATGTGAAAAAATATTATAAAGCAATTTAACCAACACTAGGCAGGTAAAGGGACAGAAAAGAAGCAGTTACTATAAAAATGGCTCATGGCCATGTGTAATACTTGTGAGTTAAACAGATAGCCATTTTTATACTTGAAATAAGAACTAGCACTACTTTTTTTAAAAATTGGCTTAATCCTTACATATATAAATGCACCAACAGCCAACATCTCTAATTCTTTGAATAAAAGCCCAAGTAATAAGCAAACACCACACAAGTTAACCCTATTAAAAGAAAGTGAAGTAACGTATATAAATGATTTTCATGCAGCCAAAATTACTCAGCACAACACCCACTGCACATAGATAAAGCTTATCACATACAACCACATTCACCATATAGAATATCCAACAATAAAAAAAAAAGATTACTTGAAATTATGCATAGAAAGTATATATAAATTAAGTGGATTAGTTAAGCACATTAATATATACTCCACATACACAATACTCTCTATGTTAGAAAATAATGTCTGAGACAATTTCAATAAAATAATAAAGAGACTTACAATTAATAGTAAATTAATACAGATACACAATATCTAAGATGCTGTGAATATACCCCACTACATACACACTGCTCTCTATTTTTGAAAACAATGTTAGAGAGAATTAAAATAGAATAATAAAGGGACTTGTAAGTAACAGTAATAATAACATATATACACTATTTTGGATACTATGGAAATGGTGTTTTGATTTTTGTTTGTTTTTACCTTGTATTTGATGATGAACTGTAATAGATGCCAAAATTGAATACCTTTGAGAAAGCTATTTAGGCGAAATAGAAACTGAGAAAAACATTACTTTTATGTCCTTCAAATACCAACCATGTCTTGCTGTTTGTCTTTTTAAGATGACAAGAGTCCAACCCATATTTTTTGATTGATCAAAAAGTTTTTTTTTTCTGAGAATAGTCCACTGCATTCTCTAAAAAATTAAAACTTTCTGAACTTTTGGGAAAAAGATCCTAATTTTGGCTGGAAAAATGAGTTGAGCTTTAATGTTTATCTTCTTTAAGTATTTTATGAATGGAATACATGCTTTCCTTTTGGTCATTACAGATGGAGTATAGTCATTGTCAAACCTGATAGTGTTGTTATTTATTTTTATCAGAGAATTAGCCCAAAGAGTCTTTGGTACCAGGTACTTGTCTTGGCTGGAGAAAAATTTTACAATAATAGATCTGGGGACCAGAGGATTTTTCTTCAAAGAAGAAGTTGAAAGAGATCTATGTGGTCTCTCACTACCAAAAGAGAGAACTTCTAGTAGAATTAGAATTTTAGGCATCTATTTAGTTAAAAACTGTAACATATTGCCTCCCTCTTCCTTTTTTCTTCTAGATCTACTTTCTAGGTCCTCTAGTTTTTCCATAAGCAAAGCATTTTGTTTTAAAAGGAATTCTGTGTGATTCTCACTCTGTCATTTTGCTATCTAGGTCATTTAATGTGTCTTCTATTGTTCAGATTGTTTTATGATCTCTTTTACCATTCCTGCTTGTCTCTTGGAATCTTCTTTTATATTATCCATTTTGATCTCAAGTTTATCAAATTTAATAGAAAACTCTTGGATACTGCCCATTATAGACTGTAGTTACTTTTTCACCAAGTTGTCTTTAGAGTTCACTTTTGAGTGGCTCATTCTGTCACAACAGTCAATAAAATTTCAGATAGGAATAAATCAAAGAAAAAAAAACATAAAAACTTGATTTTTCTTTCAAATAGTTTTCCACATTTGCTTAAAAGACTCAAAATGTATAAGAAAATAAGTTTTTGTTAAGTCTGTACAATAAAATCCTGTCAGAAAAAAAGGAAAATAAACCAGAGCTAAGACTTTGTGTTGTTAGCAGTTTGCCATCTTGGCCACACCCCTTGCTTTCCTACTTTTGATCTATGTAATAGCTTCTCTTAGAGGTATTTTTATAATGCCATAAATTTGTTGTGAGCTTCTTTCTTTTTTTCTTTCTTTCTTACGAGTCTATGTTTCATGATATTGCTACACCTACACACATTAATCTGTATTGTCTTTGCACTAGACTGAAAGCTGAATCATTCAAAGAACCTTCTACTAAAGATATGAGATACAGCGTTGGTGGCAAAATTATGTCATGGGAAGATTTTGTGACTGTTGTCAATAATTTCACAAAGCAGTAATGTTAGAAATATAATGCAACATGTACTATTAGTGCAGGCCTACATATTTTAAGAAGGTTTGACATTAATATCAGCTAAAGTGCTAGTATGGTAAAAGTATCTGGCTATATTTGAACAAAAAAAACCTGTTAACCCTTAACCCAAATTTCATGCTATTCTTTTCCTAAGTGGAGTTTGCATGATGACTAATTTGTCCAGAGCTACATCTGGATGCTTTAAGGATTGATGGGGGGAGGGGGCAAGAAGGTATAGGTTAGGCAGGTTTGGATTAGAGTTTTAAAAAGATCGGTAAGGGTATACATTTTGGGGAAGAAGGTTGAAGAGGTTGCAAGGGAGGAAGTGAGGTAGGAGATGAGAGGGGTTGTTGTAGTGATTTAATTAGTAGGACTAAAGGACAAACAGTTACTTTGGTGTACATACTGCTGGAGGGATGTGACATTGTTGGAACTTATGCCAATATGGACAGTGTCCATCATGCGGCAGGAGAAGTTGCAAGGTAAGAAGGTTATTTTCTTTTCTGATAATCAAGTGGTGGTGCATGTGTTACCTAGAAAGATGGCCAAATCAATCACAATTAGTTTTGTTAGTCTTGACAAATTTGGTTTTACGGGGTTTATTGATTAACTTTTTATTTTCATGCAGACACTTACCAGGGAAAACAAATCAGATAGGTGATAGTCTCTCTCATTTTCAGCTTTACAGGTTTCAAGAATTGTTTCCAGTGGCAGACATGCACTTAGTACCATTGCCACCAGGAGTGTGGAACATTGGTCTTGCATATTTGGATGGCAGTCTTAGACAAATTCCACTCAGAGAGATTATGTAGTTGCTTTGTCTGCATTTGCTGCTTTTGTTAAGGGGTTATCAGAGGCTGAAACGTGCTGGTCAGGAGAGATTATGTTACATTATGTGGTTTCTAGGTGGCTCTAAGGGATGTCTGAGAGATCCCTTAAAGCCCATTTGGTGACTGTTGCTATGGCTGCTCAGTTGGTTGAGAATGTCTCCAAATCGTGTGTGGTCTGTGACATGTAGAAAGGCTGGGAGAGGGTAGCAGGTTGAAGGGTGGAAGGTCACCTCCCCTTGATTAGGCAGATTTTGAGAGAGTTGTTGAAGGATTTGCGGTTGTTATTAAGCAGGCAGTGTGCAACTTTATCACTGTGAATATATATATATATATATATATATATATATATATATATATATATATATATATATATATATTTATAGAAGCATTTACAGTGTGGGAACTATTGGTATGGAAGGATATTTGCGTTGTGCAGTCAGAAGTGTTGATTTGGTTGTGGCAATCTAAAACAGATTGGTTTGGGAAGGGTTGACATAAAGTCTTGCATAAGAACGTGTAATGGTTCATATATCCAGTGGCATGGATCAGATGGCTTAGGATGGCATGAGCAGATACAATGTGTGGAACTGTCTTTCATACGTTGGGTGGCAAGGCAATTAAGGTATTTCAATTCATTGTTATGATTAGGAGGGTACTTCAGTCTTCGGATATTTATAGGCTCATAGATGTTTACTAGGCTAATGACCAGAAGGACCTTTTTAAGCCTAGCCATATATTCCAAATCTCTAACAAGCTCTGGTACCATTCTTAAGTGTAAGCAGGGACTTGAGAAATGAAATATTTGCAAGCAGGGCCTGGGAGATGAACCATTTATAGGCTGCATGTGTCCATTAGAGACATAGGTGCCAAACCAGAGATGAATTTCCTGTTCTCCATCCAATTGTCAAAGTTACACTTGGATTGGGTTAGGGAGGCACTCTTCCTCAAATGGATGGGGAACCCATTTCACAGAAGGGGTAGTCTCTGGGATCCATACCTGTCTCTCCAACAGGTCCAATTTATATCACATTCAAGGATTAAGTCCTTAGAATGAATAATTCTGGTGATGTTTGTTTTGTGGATATGTAGGAGATCCATCAGAATGGGGTATGGCAATATCTTGTATACCACGCATAGATTTCCCATCAACAGTCTGTAGGAGACATAACACATGGACAGTGCCTTGAGGTAGTCTGCATAGGACATGTTACTTATGCTCTGTATTCTTTTAGTGAGGAATCCCTGTGGATGTTCCATTTGTTGGATATGCCTTAATGGGAGCAGGTTTTCAATACATTCTTTCAGTATAGGAAGAGCATCCAATTTGGCTTAGGAAAGGAGATCAGCTCAGTTGAATAACAGGGTAAGCCATTGGTCATCTGGTGCTTTTTGAGTTACATTAGATAAGTTGTTTGATTTGTGTTGGCATGGTAGATAAAAATTACTTTTGTCTAGGTGGGAATATTGTCAATTTTGGCCATTTCTTCATGTACTGGGCTGCAAGACAAGCTGCAATCAGGGCAGAAGGAAAATGGTTGGGGTTTCATAATGATGGCTGAACGTGTTTTGACATGGTGTGAGATGTATGTGATGGCAATATCCTCTGCATGAAATGGAAGTCATTTGGGTGCGATTTGGTGTACCTTGTATTTTGGTTGCACATTTGGGTGGTAATTATTTGGGCTTGGTCCCTAAAAGACAGTTGTTAGCTGGACTAGTAGCAGATTTGGTGGTACTGAGATAAAAATATCCAGGTATGATAATTGTTTGGTCAGAAAATGTACCGCAGCTAGTCTGGAGCAATGCAAATAAGTTTATTGGTGTTGAGCAGGCTAAGCAATTTGCAATCATAAGCTGGGATAGATTGCAGGGGGGTTTTGAATTTAGACTATGGGGAATAGAGATTTTGATGCAGGGATCCTTAGTGGTTTCATGTGGATAGAGTCCATTTGTGTGATGTGGGTTTAGACTTATTTAATGTGCACATTGCATTATTTTTACAGGATAGGGTTAAGCGATTTGTTGAAAAAGGAGGGGACAGCCCATGAGCAGGCTGTTAAGCAGAGAAGAGGGGATTTAGTTGAAACCTTCTTCTGACTCCCTTCTTTTATCCACGCTTTCTTTTCTTTTGTTTAAATAATTACTTTGTGCAGGTAAGGAAGTGAGCAGGGCCATGCTGCATCTTATTTAGTTGGTATTAAAGTGAGAGGCACATTTTAATGCTGCTTTATAGAGGTCAAGTGATGGTGAGTGGTTTAACGCTGCCTTTCAAAATGGTTCACCGTTTGTTGATCATTGAATGCTGTTATTGTAAATATTCTTGTTTAATATAATAAACTGGTCATTTTATGTGTTTTTGTGGTAAGAGATCTAATCTAGGCAAAAGCAAGAGTAATGCTGCTGAAAACCTGCTCAGTGCTGGTAAGTGCCATCTGGTTCTTTCTTATTCTTAGCCAGCTTCCAGCCAGCCCAGAGCAGGAAGCATGCCTATAAAATAATATATAAACAATAAAACAAAATAATCCAACAGAAGGAAACAATTGAAAGTTATAGAAGAATATAAATAAATAAATAAAAATAAATAAATAAATGCATAAAATAAAATAAAATAAAAAAAAAAACTATAACTATAAACAAAAAAAATAATCAATATTAATTTTAATAAGTCTGTCTGCATTATTTTGGGTCAATGCACTTATTAAGTTCATAGGTAGTTCATAGGTTCATAGGTAGTTACTAGGCTATCAGCCCAAGGGCCTATGTAAGCCTAGCAAACAAGGCTTCCTGACTTTCACCACCCAAGAAGGTTATTTTCCTGTGCCCCTGTCGAGCAGAGACACAGATGTGATCCATGGGTTGAATTTCCTATTTCCCATCCACTCATCAAGATTTTTCTTGGAGTCCTAATGAGGAACTCTGCTTGACATCGATAGGTAGCTTGTTCCAGAGTATGGAAAGTCTCTGGGACAGGAATCTATCCCTCCAGCATCTTCTGTTTATTGTGGTGACAAGTTTTAGGTCCCTAAAGCTTTTAGCTCAGAGGGATTGGGATTTCTTTAGGTGTAGCATGTCCAACAGCTGTGGGTTTGACATAGCTTTGTATGTTAGGCAGGTATCACCTTGGAGTAGGCAATATGCTAAGGAGTAAAGTTGGAGTTTTTTGAGACAGTCAGTGTAGGGCATCTGTTTTAGTGGCGTAATCCTCTTTGTGAGGTATTTTTGTGGCCTTCCCAGCTGCTGCAGATGTCTTGTAAGGTACATTCCAAAAGGAGCGTTGTACTCAATGATGAGTCTAATGACAGCCGAGTAGAGGGGAATGATGACTTTTTTTTTCCTGGATGAGAACCCTTTTATGATGAGATGTGCCACATAGAAGTATTTCCTGACTAGTGTGATGATGTGATTATCAAAGGAGGGACTACTGTCCACCTGAATCAAAAGGTCGCTTATCACACCTTCGGCATTAAGTGGACTGCCACTTATGCGGTGGTTCATGGGTACCGAGTTTTTACCAAAGGGGATGACAATGCACTTTTTGGCATTGAGCCTGAGGCCGTGGCTCTGACACCAGGCATCAGTCTCTGTGAGGCCCTTCTTTAGGATGTCTACATCATTTGGGGACTCTGCTATGGAACCTAATTTGCAGTCATCTGGAAACTTTGTCAGCCAGAAGCCCTCTGTGTTAGCCTGTATGTCAGAGAAGCAGATACCAAATAGGAGAGGACCCAAGAGTGAACCCTGTGGTACTCCACTTGTTACACGTTTGAAGTCAGATTTGGAGTCTGCAATATTTACAGTATGGGTTCTGTCAGTGAGCCAGTTGGCAAGCCATTTTGTGACATATGGATTTATACACAGATTAGAGAGTTATCTATGATTCCATAAAGGGGGATGGTGTTGAATGCCTTGGTGAAGTCAAGATAGGGTGTGTGAACTGTCTTACCCTCATCTGCAGCTTTGGTGACTGTTTCAAAGAAGTTGATCAGGTTTAAGAGGCATGATCTGCCCAGCACAACCAAGATCTGGGTGGGGTCCAGAGTTTGGAGGTTACCAATGTCTTTGTTTATGAGTTCCATGATGATGTGTTCCATGGCCTTGCAAACCAGGCTCATCAGGCTAATAGGGTGATAGTTCCCGGGGTCCGTGGTGGCTCCCCTTTTGTGGAGTAGTCTAACTGCTGCTGTGCACCATTCAGTGGGTACAAAGCCTGATGTGAGGTTGTGATTGAACATGATGCTTGGGGGGGGGCAGTTAGTTCTGAAGTCCGTGTAGAATGCAGCCTAGGATGTTACCATTTCCATGGATGCTGTGTTCTTGGCTTTGGAGAGAGCAGTTTTTACCTGCTCAGATGTGATGGCATGGGCACTGCATTCTTCCAGTATGGATTTGGGCCCTTTAAGAAGTGAGGGGGGCTAAAGTTGGCACTGACCCTATCAGCCAGGATGTTGGTGATATCAATTGGTTCCGTAATTTCATGCCATTGTACTGTAGCTCAGAGCATATCTGGGTGTTGCCGCTGAGATTCTTCACATAGCTTTAAAATGTCTTGTGATTGTCCTTAGAATTAGTGGCAATCTTGTTTTCATAGCTGGCTTTGGAGGATTTTATGAGGGGATCTCAGCTTCTTGTTGAGGCTGACTAGGGAGCTCTTCTACTCATGGGATTTTATTATTTTTTGCAACAGTTTCTTCCTTATGTTGTAGAGTTTGTTTATAGCAGGGGACCACCAGACTGGCTTCCTTTTTTTAGAGGATAGCATTTTGGTTCTGCTAGGGATAGCACAATCCATGCACTCATGTAAGTGCATATAGAGTGCATTTCTATAAGATTCGGCAGTCATAACTGTATTGTCCACCTCCATGGGTGTCGTGAAGTTTGCCACTTCTGTCCTGAGAAACATGAAGTTGGCTTTGGAGAAAATTTTTACAGTGGTTTCCTTAATGGGGGGTGGGGGCGGGATATGGATATCTGTGATTAGTTTATGGTCAAATCTGACCAATTAGGAGTTGAATTCAGGTGTGGAACACCGGTCACTCATGTTGGTAATGACTAGGTCTAGGATCTTATTGCACCTGATGGGGGTGTGGATAAGTTGATCCAGGGCATTGGTGTTTATGAATTCTAGAAAGCGTTGTCTGAAGGAGTTGGTACATGAGTAGTTTTCCCAGTTAATGCTCGGGTAGTTGAAATCGCCCATTATTAGGGTGTTTGGTTGAAGCCTAATATCAAGAAAAGAGGAGTGGGAATTCTGAGGACATGGTAGGGAATCAGTAGCAAGCTACAATATGGATTGCAGTTTTGCCCAGAGTTAGTTGCACTTGGATAATTCAGATGCATTATGTTGGGCAACTAGCCTGGAGGTGTGGATATCCTTAATGAATATGGACACTCCTCCTCCCTTGGTGTTCCAGTCCTGGTTAGATGGCCGAAAGGTATGGTATGAGTCATATCCTGGTAATGCAGGGGTGCTTTCTGGAGCCTTGAACCAGGTTTCAGTCACTACACATATAACAATGTTCTCCATTTTAAGAGTGCCTCGAGTGAGTGCATTTTGAGGTTTAGACTTTTAGCATTGAGCAGTATTACCCTCAGTTTTTTCTTGCCTGTATTTGTTATGGTGGTGGGTTTGTCATTTGAACCTTGCCTAAAAAGGCACTATAGGGGCGGCATGATCCTTAGCCAGTATCCAGAATCCCAGGGGTGACAGGTGCAGGCCATCTCTGGCAAAGCATCTTGGCCTGTCGACCATGTTGTTCCAGGTAGACAGATACTGGATCCCCTTGGAATGACACCAGAAACTTAGCCAATTGTTGAAGTCAATCATTTTTTCCTTGTACTGAGGTATCATTCTGGGCAAAGTTAGGATGCTACTCAAGGCTAGCATCATACCTGCCTGGATTACAAGATCGGAAAACCCCTCCATGTCTCTTTTCATGTAGTCCAGGGAGGTACATCTCAGGTCATTCACACCAACATGGACAATGACTGAGTCATATTTGTACTTGTGGTGTAGTGACCTGATTGCATGGGTTATGTGGCGGAACCTGACACCTGACAGGCAGCTATTCTGGTGAGTGGAATATCAGTGTGCCTGACTATAGAGTCACCTATGACTAATGTGTTAGGCACATTGTTTTGCCTTATGGGCTGTGGTTGAGTAGCACACTGGGTCAGTATGTTATGTGTCTTTTGGGTTGTGTTGGGGGGTGGAGGTTGCTTGCTATTTTCTGCTTGGAGGTCTCTGTTGCTTGGGCAGATTCCTATTGAGAGCCTCCGAGAATGTGTTTGTGTATTTGGTGGTGTAGGTATAGTGGGACTATGTGATGTGTGTGGTGGAAGTGTTTACCTTTTCCTCTTGACTGAGAAGTTCAGTCTTGGGATGACAGAGCATTGCCTCCAATTTGGCAAGATAAATGCATCTCTCACAGGTTGTAGTGTTGGATGGTAGGAGGAGAGGGTGTACATGAGGCAATTGCTACATTGCCCCAAGATGACCAGATTCATCAGGTATACAGGAGAACACCGGGAGTTGTCCCTTGGACATGCCTGGGTAATTATTATTTTCCTCTAGACTAGTGAGGGAAGTAAGTACTAGAGCTGTTCTCGAAGTAACTTGAGGAAGATAAGTAAAAAACTGTTAACCACTAGGTTGAGTGCTTCAGTGATTTGTAGCTTATATAGTGTTTACAACAGATCTGAACCAGTGCTGGGCACGGAAAAGCAGAATCAAGTGCTAAAATTAAGAAACTGGCTAGTTCTAAGGGAAAAACTGAAGAGCAGACTTTATGGCGCTGGGAATAGTTTAATCCTAGCTAAGCGGCACTTCACGATGCGCAAAATCGAGCAAACATGGGTTTTTAAGAAGAAAGATGAAAGGGATAGAAATAGCTATAAACAAGTGAAGACAAATGACCACCAAAGCTGTAGAATGTATTTTTAATAACTATTGGTAAGCACTTTCATGAAACACTTCTTCAGACCATATCACAAAATTAAAACACACTCTTTAAATACACAAAACATAAAACAATAAACCAATCAATTTCAACTAATGTAACAACTTCCTAGTCTTCAAATAAGGTTTTACAGGCGCAGCATCATTTAAACCAAAATCTTTGTCTGTCGGCAGCTTTAAAATCCACCTCAGCTCTTCACATTCTATCCTATTAAGCATACTACCTCCGCTCACATTCTTATATAAAATACTTAACACCATAAACTCAAAATTATGCCCTTCATTGGCTTTATGTTTATTTAGTGCATTTGTGGGGACATCCCTCCTAATATCTCCTATGTGCTTCAGCACCCTGTCTTTAAATCTCCTACTTGTCATCCCCACATAAAAACAGGGGCATTTTTTACACATTGCTAAGTAAACCAGATTTTCACTGGTGCAATCGGCAGACAAACTTACTTGATGTTTAACCCCCGTAATGGGATGAACAAAAAACTCTTCTTTGAGATATATTAATAGGCTTTGCAAGACTTGCAAGGAAACATCCCCACTCTATCTGAGATCTTCATCCATTGTGCTCTTACCCCATAACAAAGCTTTTGCTTCAGTGAGGGACCATTCTTGAATGCAAAAGAGGGAGATAGACCTACCACATTTTTGATCTTCTTATCTACCAATAATACTTGCCAGTTGTGTTTAATTACATCTCACACAACACCTATATTACTTGCATAAGTAAGCGAAATCCTAGGTTTCAAGTCCATACCCCTCACACTAACATTCTAATTGGAATAAAAGTCAGAGAAGTACGGACTACCTGTGGTTCCCCTCAAACCATTCACCTGTGCTAATACATCTGAGATTTCATCTACCCTATAACCCCACTCTATAAACTCCCAGCATGCAATTTCAAATGCCTGCAGCAGATCTCCACACTCTTTATGTAGGCTGGAAGTCCTTAAAAATTGACTTTTCATGAAGTTTTTAAACACAAACTGCGGATGCATGCTCGAAATGTGGAACTTACCATTCTTCCAGCATGACTTTTTATGTAGTCTCGTCCCAAATTTACCTACTGAGTCTAACTATATTTACACCCAAGAAGTCTGTGTTAATATTGGAATAGTTAGCCGTGAATTTTAAGAAGTCAGTACTGGTATTCAAGAACTGAATAAAATCAAGCAGTTCTTGCTCACCTCCCTCCCACAATAAAAAAAATGTCGTCCACAAACTTCTTATAATACACAACATTCTTGCCAAAAACTTCATTCTTAAAAATATACAAATCTTCCCAAAATGCCATAGTCAAGTTGGAGTAACTATTGGCACATGCTGTGCCCATAACTGTACCCAACTTTTGCAGGTAGAAACAGCCCAAAACAGCCAATAAAACTACAGTATCTGAGCTGAAACCACTCCTCCATTGACAGATAGTCTGTTCCAAAGCTCACCACTCTCACTGATGAACAGAGAAGCTTCCCTCTATCTTAGAAAGGTCTGGGCAACACAGGAACTTACAAAACAGCCCAGGATTCAGCAAACTCTGAAAACCAGGCTTTACTAGATCTAGAAAGTTGGGAAATGAGTAGAGGGATATGATTTGTTTTTGTTTGTTTTTTTTATTTGTTTTTCAAAATTAAAGCAAATTCAGTAATAAAAAAACACTTTTAACATGGAAAATAGGCTATTGCACTTGAATGTTTATCCCTTTATGGTTAAACAGATGAAAAAACATTTAAAAAATTATATAAAGTGCAAACAGCATTTGGTTTCAAAAATAGTGCAAATAAGTAGCAAAATTAATAAACAGTGTCATTTTTTTCCCAGCAGAGTGGCTTTATTACTTGTTATTCTTTTAAAACATAGCTATGAAAAGTATTTAACCATCAAATCAGATCTCCAAGAACATATAATAGTAATGGTGAATCATAACATTTGGTATTACCTTACAGCTATTCTACTTTTATCCATCTGAACTTTCATCAGTTGTTACTCCCTGTGAAGCCTTGTGTCTACCGTTCAGGATGCCTGTATAAGTTCATGACACATTCATATATATATATATATCTAGCATTGTCATGCACCTGTTTCTGTTCATCAAGTCATCTATGACACTAAGAAATAAGAGTGCTTTTTGTATCCAAAATATTAACACATGTTGAAGCCAAATTATCTTGACAAATCAAAAAACAGCCTGTAAACATTTAAGATTAATTATTAAGAATGCATACAGCTCATTTAAGGGGATGGGGATGGGTAGTTTTACAGTCAGAATGACCTCTACTCTTATCTTTCAAATGTATACCATTTTCTTTGAGAGGTGGGGTCAGTATAACTGAAAATAGATTCCTGAGCAGTACAATGTTATTTGTGGAAGGCCGACTGGTAGAGGATCTGCTACAGCATGGTCATGCTAAAGCCTGCCTTGGCTGCTGAGTCTGTGCACAATTTATAGTGATTTGTGAGGCATAGACAGTAGTCTGCATGGCAGCTTTAAAGACAGGGGTTACAGAGCAGGTGACATCTGCAAGGCCAGCAGGTTTGCCACACAACAAGATAGGGCTCCAATTTCAGAAGCAGTCACTCAACAACAAACATCAGGTGAGGCTAGTTACAACATATGGCAAGAATACTAGGGCTTCTATGGACATCATTTCAAAACATTGGAACATTCTGCAGACTGAAAGTAATAAAGGGAACATCTGAATGACAACTGCTTATATTCCTTTCGTAAGGGTCGCTTGCTGGGGTCCTTGTTTAGCCACTACAAGAGGTGGAACAATAGGGACAATCTCTTAGCCCAAAGAACAATCACTGGACAAAAAATGGTGGGTTGTAGCCCATGTGGACATTGTAACCCATTCCCCCAGGGTGTTCAAGACAGATAGTTTCAGCCATAATACTCCAATTGTGTGCGACATCTTATTTTTTGCCAACTGTAGTTCCAGTTGGGTAATGTATCTGGCAAGATGCACATGCATGGCATTTTATGTAGGACAAACATCAAGGCCCTTGAAGTTGAGGATAGGGGAACACCTAAGTGACATCAGAAACAAAAGACAATCCAATGCTTTGTTTAAACACATTTTAAAACACACAACTGGTGTCTTTAGATTCAATGTGATTGATTGTATTACTCACAAATGCAAAGATAAGGCTGCATTACATAAAATTTTAAACAATAAGGAAAAGGAAGTGGATAGTCAGGTTGGGGGGATTGTTCCCACCAGGACTGAATGAATATTTTTGAATTATGCTATTATCCAGATAGTAGATAACTTGAGGGCATTGTATATAAATCACTGTTCATGGGAACTGTTCATTTATATTTGTATTTATCACTGAAGAAGGCTTCAGCCGAAACCAGTTTGATTTATGTGGGGGTATTTCTTTCCCCAAGTTTTTTAACATTAAAACAGCTATTTACATTTACAGAACTTATGCTGGCTCATGTGTTTTGTATGGCAGCTTCAACCAAATTTCTACTCAAAAACATCTTTATTACTGTTTATTACAAATATTCATAATTATTTACATTATAAAATGAAACATAACATCAGTAAACAATACAGGTTTCTTTGGGTCTACTTTACATGATCGAACTTTCATATGTTCGATATTCATATGGACGAGGCCATATGACTGAACATGTAAAAGTTTAAACATGTAAAAAATAAATAAATAAATAAAACAAAACAAAAAAATAAATAAAATAAACATTTCTAGAAGGAGGGCAAGCCCCCTACACCCCCACACTCAATGTTATTTAAATAAACCAACTCTGAGATCGCAGTACATTGTGGAAAAGGGAAATCTTCCCATTCCGTGCTGTATGGAGATCTCCATTCAGACCGGTCAAACCTTTAAAAGTTCAATCATATGGTCTCGGCCATATGAAAGTCAAGTTTTTAAAAGTTCGATGATCTGAAGGGGACCTGTTTCTTTTGCCATAAAGTAAACTGCTAAAGCTGCTATTGCTCTAAGTGGAGTGTGCAATGTCAACATTGTAAAAGCTTCTACTACTTACAACGAAATGCAATGCTGTCAGCCAGCCTTTGAACAAACTCTGTTTATTACCAGACTTTATTTTCCTTTATTGAAGGAGAAATACAACTACTGTGTGTGAAAATCTAATATATGCAATAGATACTGTCCTTGATTATGGTAAATTGTATAAAATGATGACAATTAGCTGGACTGAGTCAAAGTTGTCACTGATATACTTTTTACTTTGAGGGAAAGATTTCTTTTAAGAAAAGGCATTGTGAAAGACTGTATAAGATGTATTGCATGTCAGAGTTGAAAGTCTACTCCATGAAGTAACAACTACAAGATTAGTAGTTCCTGAAAAGTAATTCAATGTCTTTTGTGGCTGCTGGATGAAAATAGGAACCTTTTCATTATAAAGTTCAAATCAGAAGGAGAAATGCACCTTCTTGGGGTCTTAATTACAAAACATCTTTATGAAAGACCTTGGCAGAAGGAATTAATGCAATATAAGATTAAGCTGATTTTGATCGATAAATATTTGTCTTGAATATAAATAAATGATTTACGTAACACTGCAATCTTGGTATTTTGACAGCGTAGAGATTCGGGTTTCCCTGCAGTAGTCCAAAATAAATATTTCCTCAGTTTTGATGATATGATATTGCTTTGGTTGTTTTTTTTTTTCACTTCCTTAAGGATGTATAGGACTTGGTGGACTTCCAAATATGTAAACCTATAAACAGTTACATTTCTATATAACTTTGTGTCAAGTAAAACCATGTGCACTTAGATAAAGTGTTACCCATTTTTGTTTAGAAAAATAATATAAAAACACCCCTGTTGACATGTCAATGTACAGAATTAAAAATAATGACATGAGAACACATTGGTATAAACTTACAGTAGCATTACATATGTTATTTAGTAAGTTGTATAAATATGGGTATGTTCCTCATGACTGTAGACATGCACTTTTTAAATGTGTCTTTAAGGGAAATGGGAGTAGGACAAACCAAGAGTCATACAGACTAAGTTTGGTTTCTTGTTATGGAAAATAATGGAGAAGGTTATATTGGATAAATTATTGTCAGAATTGGAAATATTGAAAACAAAAATATTACCACCTGTAACATATTCTATCACAATATAATAACAGCTATGAATGAAAAATTGTACTGTGATGTAATTTATATAGATTTAACTTCAGAATTTGATAGGGTCATACATCAAACAGTAATCAATAAATTACAATTAGGTGTCAATGTACTCTTGATAAGAATGATAGCTGCATGACTTACAAATAGGACATGGCAAGTATCATACAACAATTGGACAGGTAAAATTCGAGGCTACAGTCAGGGTGACCCACAGGGCTCTGTCTTAGGTCCATACTTGTTTAGAGTGAATCTTTCAGAGATATATTTTCATCTGAGGTGTTCTACACTCTGCACACAGATGACTTGAAATTGGTTAAACCGATTACACGTGTTACAGATAGAACATGTCTGCAAAAGAACTTGACTAAATTGACCATTTGGGCATAGGAGAATAATACTTATGTATTTTATTTTATTTTACATTTGTTTACCAGGATGGTCTGATTGGGACAGTACCCATTTTCAGTGGAAGCCCGGGGAGAAAAGCTCCAGCCTAAACTTACATACAAAGTCATCACATCAAGTAATAGAAATTATAGACAAAAAATGAGTGTTAACATATTTACAGGATAAACATTTAAAAACAAAAATATATACATAGTATCAAATAGAAAAAGACTTTAAACACCTGAATATAAACAAATATATGGTTGAACTTATATATGCGGAGGAACATAACATTAGTTAGGAAATTAAGCAGGGAGATCACTTAGACAAAGTAGTGCAGTTAGTAATACTGTGGTGAGAGCTGCAGCTAGGAATGTAACTACTTATAGAGAAGTAATGTTGTTAGAAGGGATATAACAGAGTTTGTACGTATAGCTAAATTGTATAAGTAGTGCTAAGTTAATAATTAACCTGGAGTGTTACATGTGCAAAGCCAGGATTCAGATAAGTGTCTTTTGAGAGATATTTTGAAATGATTAAGATTGCTTATGGATCTAATACTATGTGGAAGGGTATCCCAATTTTTGGCAACAAAGTTGGAGTAAAGAGAGTTCCCTGCTGTATTGGATTCTTTGTTACTTGGATTAAGTCTTTGTTAGATGATCGAAGATTACAAATGTTAGAATAAGGTTGAGAAAGCTTTTAAGAGAAGGTACGTTGTCAGGATTGTGCATTATTTTGTGAGACATTATTAACTGGTTATAGTTCATAACATGAGATAGCTCCAACCAAGAAAGATTTTTGAGGCATTGACAGTGATGGGATGAATGTGTTGAATCTGTTGCAAATTTGGCAATCTTATTGTAACATGATTCTAATTTACTTAGTTCTGAATTTTTGAGGTTGATAAGTATGTGGGATACATATACGAGTGAGGAGAGAAGGTGGGTTCTAGCTATGGCTATTCTTGCAGCATCTGTTAAGAATTTTTTGTTCTATACATCATTCCTATTTTTTGTGAACCTTTTTAATTGTATTAGAAATGCATATGTCAGAATTTAGTCTATTGTCAATTATGACACCTAATAGTTTTGTTTGAGAATCTGGGAAAATCCTAGTACTATTACTGGCAGTGATACAAAAGTTAGCTAGGAGGTTAGTAGGTTTAGATGGATGAAAGATCATAAGTTTAGTTTTATTAGGGTTGAGAACGAGTTGTGAGTTTGCTAGCCACGTTTTAATATCAGAGAAGGCGTTTTGTGTAACTGTAAGAAGTTGAGTTATTGTGGATGCTGCACATATGAGGGTTGAATCATCTTTGTATTGTATGATAGATGCTTGACAGGAGGCAGTATTAAGATCGTTTATGAATATGTTGATAAATACATCAAAAAGAAAGCATATAAAATTTGAGAGGCATAAATAAAAAAATAATATTTAATACAGTGCACAGTAATTAAAACTGAGTATATGGGTAGATCTGGCTTTGAGTTTTTCTAATCATACCAACCGATTGGTTAATGATAGTTATAGAACAGTAGGTTGTATGAAAAGAGTTATAATGTCTAGAAAATTAGAAATAATGAAGTCATTAGTTACACTAGACCCAAACTTGAGTATAGAATAACAATATGGAAATCTTATAAGAAAACAAGCATGTGTAAACTGGAAGAAATGCAGTGGTAATATATCAAGGGCATTTGCAAATGTAAAAAGTTAAGCTATTATAAAAGACTAAAATATCTGAACTTGTACAACGTCTCATACAGATATTTATGAGGAGACCATTTTCAGGTATATAGAGCATTTAGAGACAACTACTTCTGAGAATGCTTGGGGTTATCAAAAAGTATTACAGAATCATCAGCCAACCTATGTAGAAGATTCCATAGGAATGAGAAGTGTGCTAATTGGTTCTCTGAGACAGTACCTGATGCATGGAATAGACTACCAATTACATTAAAACACACACTAGTTTAGATATTGTTAAGAACAGCCAGGACACTTATTATGGGAACTACTGTTTCAGTATATTGGCAAGCAAAAAGGGCATTATTGCCCATGCCTGAAATATTTTATGTATGTCTGTATGTATCTACATGATGTCCTCAATAAATACATCTCTGAGCATCACAAATGGATAAAACTCTCATCCTTTGAGATTAAAGAATATGTTGACAGAAAATGAAAGATACTCCCCCAGATTCACAAATCCTCCGTATAAGACTAAATAAGTCTTACTCGGAGACTGCAGTTGAACGGTATGACGTCAGCATGCCATGAATTTTCATGAGGGCACATTGACTCCACTCCAAGTCTAACACGGACCGCATGGGAAAGCAGGGGGTATATCCGACTGCCGAGCAGTCCAAAGGTCCACGCCCCTGCAAGTGTCTGAATTGTAAAATGTCAACACACAAAAGCGAGTCCACTCAAATGTCCACGTACCCAACACCACACTCCCTAAAAATGTAAATCCCCAGCACAGTTATAAAAAGTAAAACTTTTTTTTTTGTAATTCCCAATATAGCTACCTGTATTTGCATGTGTGTGTGCGGGTGTGCCCATTGCTTAGCTGCAGTTAGCAATCTCGACATGGAAGAGCATAATAAGGAATGTTTATGCAAAGTACACCAAATAGCAATAACATAGTGGTAGAGCCTTTGCACAAAGAGGAGGCGTTCACAGTTTGAGTCCCACCACTCCCCTTCCTATTTTATGTTTGAAATTAGTATATGAAACATACTCGACGTATACGATTAAAACTTTACTAAACAGCATTGAAATGGCCTATGTATCAGTGAACAAAATGCATATTTATAAAGGATCCTGACATATAATTGCCCACAGTTAAGCAACGCTTTACCCAGCGCAATATAGGTGCCCGTAGTTAAGCAGCACTTTAGCCAGCACAATAGAGGTGCCCGTAGTTAAGCAGTGCTTTACCCACCGCAATAGAGGTGCCCATAGCTAAATAGCGCTTTACCCGGTGCAATCGGTTTGCATGGAGGTGCATGCTGCACCAACCAGCGCACCGTAGGGCAATGTGGAGCAACGTAGAGCAAAGTTGCCTAAACACAGCCACACCCCCTAGCCTGTCTGGACAGTAGTAAAATAAAAAGCAATGACAAGGTTCGAACCCGGGACACTTTGCACCATAATCAAAGTACTGAACCACTAAGCCATGACAGCTTAGGATAAACAGCCACTGTTAGCATAAATGTACTTATAAATGGTAGATTAACCATTGCTAAGCAGGTCTGCAGTCAGCTGAGAATTTTCAAAAATGGCCAATCACAAAAAAGTGTGGGGAAATGCGGCATATTTAAGCCCCATAGGCGGGAATACTCACCATAACTGATTGTAGCTCCCATCTGCAGTTAGAATGGCTGGTGCTGGAGAGGGTACATGCTTTAGAGCGCAACGCTGGGGCATCGAGGAGTCAAAATACATGGTTTGGCTCCTTGTCCACCGTCATGAGTCAAGACTCCTGCAGGGCCAGTTCCAAGGGACGGAGTACAAAGCAGAGGCTTGGAACCAGTTAGCTCATGACCTCACCAGTGTCACAGGCATTCCTCGGACTGATGAGCAGGTCCGTCACCACCATGCAGACCTGAAGAGATGGAAGCAGGACCTACTGAACCAATGGATACAGGAGGCCTGTGGGATGCAAGATGCCCCACTACTGAGAAGGTAGCCATTGAATGCAGTATGTAAGACATGCTAATTTATTCTATATAATGGATAGGTATGTCTCAATATCCCTTCATTTACTTCACAGCTGCAGGTGTCCATGCTGTGAATCAGCAAGCCTATGCAGATAGGCTGCTAAGGCTGTGCCACCAGGCAGGTTAGCAATTATTCTGCATGTATTGTAATATAAAATAGGTGAGAGAGCCTGAAAGAAAGTGTTGTAGCCCAATAATACAGCCATAAAATGCCCTGAATAATTCCTCTGCATGTACTGTTATATAAAATAAGTCAGAGAGCCAGAAAAAGAGTGTAGTAACCCATTACAAAAGGTAAAATATGTCCGGAATAATATCTCTGCATGTACTGTCATATAAAATAAGTGAGCAAGCCTGAAAAAGAGTGTTCTAACCTATTAATAAAGGTATAATATGTCTTGAATATGTCTTCCATATGCACTGTAATATCAAATAAAGGAGAAAGCCTGTGGAAAAGTGTGTGATGTAATTAATAAAGGTATAAAACCTGGAGTGTGTCTGTGTCACTTACTTTGAAATGTTGTTGTACCCTTGCATTATACAAATAGTACTGTTTTAATAAGTGCTGGCAACCCACAGTTGGGCAGTCCCATCTAAAGTGGTTGATGGAATTGCCAGTAGCTGTGAAGCATATATGCAGTCCTCAACAGTCAGTTACTGGCTGGCATGCATAAGTAAATCTGGCACATGAGTAGCTTGTTAATTTGTTCACCAGAAATGTGAATGTGCTACACAAAATGTAGGGTTCTGTACCAATTTAACTGAAAATGTCATGTGAACACATCCAGATATGTAGATAAAGAAATATAAATAAAATCAATAAATATGTAGCAGTAAGATCTGCATCTTGGACAGTTAGTATGTCAGATATAGGTCAGGTATATAATCAACTAGCCAAACCCATTACACAACCTAATGCATGTTGGTAAGTATAATAATACATGTAGGGGATATGCACCTGCAGTCAATAGGAATGTACTGTAGAATAAAAGTACTTATAAGATGTTAATTGAGGTTTCTTTCTACACCCTACTGTATATGCATAAACAATGCAATTCCACACCTGAATGGGTATGTGTAATCTCAAAACATTTGCTGGGACATATGTCCTATTGTTCTATAAATATCTGCATTCACTTTGATGCATATGCCCTGTTCAAACACCACAATCATGGTGGCCTGTTGCCACCAATCATCCCTGCATGCTGTTGGAATGTCCACTGTTGTTCAATATATGCATGTGTTATGCTTGCTGTTCAACTGTTGGAACCGTGGTGTGTTGGGTTAATGGGAATATTACTGCATGCTTTTACAACTAATTTGGAATGCTGTTGTTTATGTTGTAATTAAACACACTTATCACAGAACGTATGGGAAGGCCAATCCCAGCGGACCCACCTGTCCCTCCTCAGCTGGTGAGTGCACCTGGCACCAGCAGGTCTGGTGCCCAGCCCGGGCTCTCCTCCTCTGTTGGTCCTGTGCCACCATCGGGTGGAAGCGCTGCAGGGGATGGGGCTCATCCCCCCCATGCAAGTGTGGGTGGAGAAAGGCCACCTGACACCCTTCGAAGGATGTGGTGCGTAGGGAGATCCAGCGTTCAGTCGCTGATCCCCTATGCCAGCTCGAGACAGGTGTGGCGTGTCTCATGGGTGAGCCTGCTCATCCTACGCAGTCCCCAGCACAGCCACCCTCGGGGCTGTGAAGGTGCAGTGGTGACTGCCCATGGGTGGGGATCTCAGTTCCACTGTTACCATCTGTGGGCTCATGGGCTTGCGATTTCCAAACATCCGTCCCCATCAATTGTGTTCACCCACCCCATGTGTCATACACCGCCCCGTATGTGTCTTGTTTGTCTTGTCTGTTTACCACCCCAACCTACCTTCCCAAATATACCTTCTTCCTCTACCTCACTTTGCACTCTCACCTGAAAAAAAAAAAAAAAGGGCAATCTGTACCCACAAAAAAAATTACGCCCCATACATAGCTGCCCATTTCGCACACATGTCCGCTGGACATGTAAACTGATAATTATAATTGGTAGTGCAACATACTTTGTTGTCCTCACCCATCTCCCAGGAGTGGAAGGTTTCAAATTTCACTCCAAATTTATTGCATATCCACAGCTGTTGCTGGTAAAGAAATGGGCAGCTATGGACCTTCCCTACACCCATCCTGCACATCCAGAGCTTGTTTTCTTACTGTCTTTCCCTTTGTGCCCCCTTTTTCACCACTTTCCTATCTCCCCATTTTCTTTTCTTTAAAAGAAATTAGTGCAGGGTTTAGCAGGATTAAGCACCTTTAAGCATTAGTAAGCGGGTTTAAGTGAGTGTGTGCATGTGTGCGCTTAGCTAAGCATCACTATGCATCGCGCAAACCCACGCAAACCTGCTTACAACTGCTTAAAGGTGCCTTAGTCACTTTGTATGTCAAGGCCCTTGTTCTGCTCAGCAACAAAATAAAACACCTCTGTCAGTCTCGATCCCCAGACCTTGGACACACTAGACTGCATGAAGTACCACTAAGCCATAGCAGATGTACAATAACTTGGTGCTGAAATAAATATATCATGTATTACAATGAGTGAATGTAAAGGAAAAATAGGAAGGCCATAACACAAAGCTTGTTCTGTGGATCTTTACCAGCAATTGTTGTGGAATTGCATTACATGGGTGTGATATGAGAAGCAGCCATTCTAGCAGCAAATAATGTTACAGAGGCACTTTACAACTCCCACACAGTATCAAAGCAGGACAAACACTGGCATATCTGATTAGGGCAGAGGCCATACTTCCTAACTGTGACTACTTTTCAGGGATGTTCCTGATTGTGAAACATATTTTAGCTGTGTCCCTCTGAATCCCTCTGAAAAGTACTGATGTCAGTCAGAAAGGTGGGGTATTACACAATGAATACTGACAATAATAACAGTAGACACTGCTTGTACTTCATAAAAGGTGTACTAATCCATATGCACTGCTTTACTCAAGTCTACACGTACTGTCTCTATAATGTGTAAGGTGTACCATACTTTTAACTACCTATCCCTGACTCCATGCAAAGATGTATCTGAGTGTTTCATAGGCCTGGCAGAGGCACAAACACACAGGCATATCAGCTATTCTACTGTTACACACACTGCAAATAGCTTTGGTAGGACTTCCACAAGCATACACTTATGTAGGAGTACAACACAGAAATACCAAAGGATGTAGCCATCTACTGGTAGCAACTGACTGTAACAATGCCATTGTACCAGTGCTGAAAACACCTGTGGGTTGCACAGACAAAGAATAACAGTGTAACATCTGGCTACCACCTGGATAGGTTCACAGTTGGGAACTATGCAGACAGACCACCTGCCTTGATAAACTAACAGGTGCACACCAATCCTTTAAGTCCAGTAAGATAACATTCACACAATAATACATAATGCTCTCTGTATGTCAGCACCCAACCACAATTAAAATATACTTGTGTGTTTAGGGTCTACCAAGGATGTAGGTAGGCATACTCAGTACTGGAATTGTCCAGTTGTCCTGAGAACCCTGTGCTAATGTCAACAATAAAAAACGCAAACCCTGCAGAAGTGAGTACATTAATATTCACAGTATAACAGTTCACAAACAGTTCATGTGCCAAAAGAATACTTCTCAATAACTACTTTTGTATGGCAGTTAATTATATGAGTAGAAAAGAAACTACATTGTCACATATATCTTGTGTAAGTATTTGTAGGGGTGAGTTAAGCTCTACACTGATAGCTCTGTACTGGAAGTGGCAACAGTCAGGTCTGAGTACAACATGTACATCACTGTCTACACCTCTAGCTTCAGATATAAGAAGTATACCAACCTTCTGACTTACACAATAGTGTCCACAGCAAACAAGCATGGGCCCCACTCTGGAAATTTGAAAGGGCTACGTCTACATACCTTAGCAATTTATAGCGTTGAGTTTCTATGACAGTGAGTACTGCAATTACCACACAGCAGGCTGTATGCATTTACCAAATGCTGGGCACCAATTGGTGCAGAGGGCATCACATGCACATGCGCAGATACCTATAAAAGCAGACTGTACTTTCTATCCCCACATGCAATCATTACATTGCACATGTCAGAGACCATATAACTCCTGGAGAGTAGTGAGAAAAAATTATTACTTAATAAAAAAATATTTAATTAAGTAAAAAAATATATATATTTAATTACTAACCAAAAATAATAATTAAGAAAAAAATGCTTAATTAATAACCAAAAATAAAACTTAAGTAAAAAAAAATTTACTTAATTAATAAAAAAAAAATAAATAACAAAAAGGTTGTCAAAGCATATACAGACAGACCTGAAAGTGACAAACAGGTATGTAACATATATGTAGTTACCGGCAAGTAGTAGATGTTTATGAATAGTACTGTACATGCTCTGAAACATGCATATGTGGAAACAGTAGGTATGTATGCACTGATGCCATGCATAACTACTGCCATGGACAAATTAGTGTGTAGCTGTGTGCAGTAGGACATAACTGTGACATATGTAGCTCAGTATTATATGTCAAACATCTGATCATGTTATCTATGTTCTGTACAGTACTGTGTATAATGGCAGTTTGGGGGAGTAGTGCAAACACCTATATAAACTTGGATGTGACAGAATAAGACATGCATGATAGTCATATAATGTGTAGCTTAGCATTGGCAACTGCTGTACCAGGCTGGTATAGTAATGTAGCATTTGTAGCTATATATACTCTTGTACTATTACTGTATGCACACATGTGACAACTGTCCATGTTGTAGCAAGGCCTAACAGGTCATCCGTGAGGTGTACGGACTTACAACAGTGTGGACCTTGCGTGTGTATGGCACACACATATGGAGAGATATTTATGTGTCCGATATATTAGTATCTTAATATGTGCATAGAGCAAGGGACATACTGCAACTGTTTGTGAAGGGTGGACATTTATATGTTGGTGCAGGTTGTTATGTGCATATTTATATGTAGGTTGTAGTGTGTGGCAAACAAGACAGCATACAGTGCTGGCATATGGCATGTGGTGTTTAAACGCTGTGGGCATGATTTGTTAGGTTTTTAGTCTTCCAGACAGGGGGTCCTGCTAAAGATACATGGGCTGAGAATACCTTCCATGCATTCTGCACAAGACTGCAAAATTATTACATAACTGCATCCCTCTCAACCTTTGCATAATTGATATTCCCACCATGAAAGGTGGACTGTATATGTGCCTACATGTATATCTATATGTACACCAATGGATGTTCATATGTATGCTCAAGCTCAATGTTGTAAATGTATTGCCATCCCTTTTGTTAAAAACCCTGTGCCCATTAACTACCACATAGGTGGTAGTCTACTCAACACCAAAAGTGCGATAAGAGACCATGGGACACAGGTGGACAGTAGTGTCCCTTTTGATAATCACAGTGCCACACTAGTCATGTAAACTGTGTACGGTCCACATTTCATCAGAAAAGGTGTGTCATCCATGGAAAAAGAGGTCAGTGTTCCACTCTACTCATCAGTCATAAAACTCATTATAGAGTACAATGGCCCTGTTGGTATGTACCTCAGAAGACATCTACAGCAACTGTAGTCTACAGACACATACCTCACAAAGAGTATTACCAGACTCAAACAGATGCCCTATGCAGACTGTCTTACAAAACCACAGCTACATTGTGTCGCATACCGCCTACCCAGAGGCAACCTCTGCCTAACATACAAAGCTATGCCAAACCCACAGGTGTTGGACATGCTCCATATAAGTAGATTAAAATCCATACAAGCTACACACTGTACTGATCTAAACCTTGTAATGTCAAAAAGCAGAATATGCTGGAGTGGTACATTATCATCTCAGACACATACCATACTCTGGAACTAACTACCAATCAATATCAAATAAAGGTCCTCATTAGCAGTTGTCATGAATAATCATGATGATTGGATGTGAGATAGGAAATACAACCCGGGAATCACCTCTGTAGCTCTGCATAACAGGGGCACATGACCCTAAATTACATGGGTGTTGAAGGGCAGGGTACCATATGGCTAGGCTTCCATAGGCCCTATGGCTAATAGCCTATTAGCTACCAAGGACCCGATGTACACACGCATGTACTTGTTGCATTACTTGCTATGTGAGGCTGACTGAGTGTGATGGTGAATGTATAGGTGAATGTGTCAAAGTTGTGTATATGTGTGATAGCCTAGTGGGAAACTGTTTATATTATGGTATGTAGTGTTGTAGCTCTGATCCCAGCAAAAGA
Source organism: Protopterus annectens (assembly GCF_019279795.1). Lineage (NCBI taxonomy): Eukaryota > Metazoa > Chordata > Ceratodontiformes > Protopteridae > Protopterus > Protopterus annectens. Next base: position 1,087,586,068 of record NC_056727.1, on the reverse strand, counting down.
TATGTATGCTATTGCTAGGCAGGAAAAGCAGTATGGCATACGGTGTGACGTAGTCCCATGGTGTGGACTGGAGTGTGCCATTGTAGGCTAAAGCAGTTCATGTATGCTTATTGATTGTTAACACTAGTGAATACAAATCCTGTATGAACTGTAGTACTACCTGAAGCTGTAGGCCTAAACAGCACAGTATGGTGTATATCCACATTGCTTGGAAACACTGTTTTGTTTGTTACCTGTAGTCCTCACACGTTACATACCTCAGGCATGAGGTTTTGTAAGTGTTGGCACACAGTACTGTATGGTACACAGGTAAAACTCATCTGGGTTGCCATACCTTTGTGTCTTGTAGGTATGTCTGATATGTGTGTGGGTATGCCTGTAACATGGCCTCGGTGGTATGTGTCACAGGATATAAGTGCATATCTAGCAACATGTATAGTGTAGTACAGCAGTATGCCACCTATATTGATGAATGTGCACATATGTTACTGAGGGGTTTGCTATCAACAAGTAACGTGGTGTACTGGTAGTACTGTAACTGTACTTTACATTCATTTCAAAGGAAGAAAAATGTCTGTATGCATTAGCTTCATATATACCTCCTGTGGCTAGGTGGTGCATTGTGTCACATACAGTGTGCCATGTACTGTTGTATAGTCTTATATACTGGTTTCACTTTGTTGCTGTGCAGAACATGGTTTGGTATATAGTATGTGCCAGGCACTATCAGGCAGTTGTGGGCTGAGCAGTGATATGTGGTATTAAAAGTGTGTATCTACTGACAGCCAATAGGTTGCTATATATGGCATTTCATTGATGTCTGTACTTTAGAATGTTAAGTGTGCCACATGACCTGCTCACAGTTATTGTTTTATTGTCTTCCAGGGACATGTCTCACAATCGAAAACCTGCATATTCCCCTGAAGAGGAGGAATTCATCCTAGATGCCCTAATACAACATCACAACCTGCTGTTCTCCAGAACCAGCCAGGACCAGCATGGGCGCACTGCACTGTGGCAGGATGTTGTCCGTCGGGTAAATGATGTAGGCATGCATAACCGGACTTGTGAGCAGGTATGCCATCACTGCAGTGATTTAATCAGACATGTCCAGCAGCATGCTTCCGATGTCCACAGACAACAGCTTGCCACAGGTGGTGGTGCAACAACACATCCACCCCTCACCAGAGTGGAAGAGCTGCTCCTCAGTGTGGTGACTCCTGGCCAACCACTACAACAGACATGTGTCATCATGGAGGCTGGAGTCACCCAGCACGTTGACTCAGAGCTTGCAGGTAAAATGGCATATCTGTAGACTACTGTTAGCTTGATTGTTAGAACATGCATTTATCAGATGTGTATTGTGTATTTAGAAGATGTGTTGCCTGGTGTCATGCAATATTGATAATTTGGTACATAATCTGTATGCCTGTGACTGTCACCTGTTGTACTAATGTAAAATTGCAAACTCACAGCAGCAATGCCATAGTTGTTGACACTGACAAACTGGCTCATATCCTTGTAGGTCCCTCTGGTGTGATAGCAAGACAGCAGACCCATGCTGTTGAGTGTTCTACATTTAATATAGCATATAACATGTGCATGTCATAGGAGAGTTGTAGGCCATATACACATGTAAAACACCTACACATAATGCATGCTCTGCATGTTCTCTGTGGGATTATGCACATCCCAGTGACATGAGTAGCTGCCTCAAACACATGCAATACAAAGATCATCCCAACCAATTGTGGTACATTGTTGTGGACATTGTATAGGCAGAGTCAATACACATGCACACAACATACACCACTTTGTCATATGCAGTAAGTGTTAATATGATACACATGGCGTACATAGACACCTGCTGTAAGGTCAGACTCCAGTATCCCAAATGTCATCAACACAGCACACATACCATACCTGAGGGGTAGAGGCTTATCATGGGGCAGTGCAACATGCTTCAACACACAACACATTCATGTTAGGCAATGCTCCCTATTGAACACCTTACATACCCATGTAACAACTGGCTGTAAAATGGTTAATGTAGCCAAAGTGGTGCAGGTCAGGTACAGCAAGATAGTTGCCAGTGTGGCATACATTAGTGGCCTTGAGTGACCACATGATGCTGCCTAAAGATGGCTCATGGTACTACACTACATCCAGTTACAGTAACTACAGTACTACACATAGCATTCATTGCTATACACCTGACAGTTGTGTGCATCCAGCCATGGTATGTATACCTATGAGTGATGGTGCACAGGACATTGGAAAGCATTTTATACTTGCACAGCAATGTTGTGTTCATGTACACATTGTGTTCCAGGGTGAGGCCAATCATTGAACAACACACATGCTTCAAAGACATATATACTGTTATCAACAAGGACTCTCTATACTCGCACTGCATGCTGTTGAGCAACACACATCCTGCATGCTGACACGTGTGATAGGACTCTTTGGCTTGTGATACTGTACTCCATCATCAACCACTAATGAGTATGTTCTGTATTGCTGTTGATGTGTGTGTGTGTCAACTTGACTGAGTAGCGTATTTGTGTGCATGTGTGCATGTGTTCATGTGTGCATGTGTTCATGTGTGCATGTGTGCATGTGTTCATGTGTGCATGTGTTCATGTGTGCATGTCATGTGTGCATGTGTGCGTGTGTGTGTGTGCATGTGTTCATGTGTTCATGTGTTCATGTGTGCATGTGTGCATGTGTTCATGTGTGCATGTGTGCATGTGTTCATGTGTTCATGTGTGCATGTGTTCATGTGTGCATGTGTTCATGTGTTCATGTGTTCATGTGTGCTAACATCCTGTACCGATTGTAAAGTGTGTTTCCTGTCTTCCTCTCACAGGTGCTGAGGTTTTGTTGGATGAGTGCAACAGGGAACCTGAAGTCACAGCCACAAATAGTGGACATGATGATACATGTGTTGTGGCACAGGCAGGTTTGACAGGGTCTATCGTTGGTCCGCCAATCGACAGTACACAGCTTTCCACCCCATCTATGTGCACATTCATACTGACAATACATCTCTCAACACCAATGGCCTTAGCTGAGGAACAGCATACAGTAGGCATTGACCAGGATAGTGTGGTATCTATGGCACATGCAACCCCACACAGCAGCCACACCCAGACACCTGGAATGGTACCACATAGGCATATGCCCAGGGGTTCTCGTGGGAGAACTGCTGGTCATAATGCCCCTGGCAGACGTGCCTCCACAGGTCTCACAACCTCAGGTGTGTTCCGGGTTGTAATGCAGGCACAGGCATGTATGGAATGGTACACCAGACAGGGACTAAGGGCGCAGAGGGCTCATAACATTGCTATCAATGACAGTATCTGTGACCTTGCTGGTGCCATCCGTAATTACATCGAGGTCATTGATAGATGTTGGGGGGAGACACTAAATGTCCTCCACAATGTAATGTCCATGTGCCAGGACAGTGCAGGATGGCTGAGACATCGACGTGGACGTATGCCAGCAACATCTTCAGCTGGCAGTCATCGTGGACGACACAAAAGTCCCAGCCACTCCCGTAGTGGCAATACCAGCCCCAACAATGTTGGGGCTGGGTTGTCAATAGATCATCCTAGATGACCACGTGCACGTGGCTCTGGCCAATCCCAGCAGGGACATGTGTCCAGTCGACAGCCCTCTGCCTCTGACGATAGTACCCAGTCTGGCTTAGTAACCGATACTGTCCGTGGCACCCCTGCCAAGCACAGGTACTGTGTCCATGGCCGGAGACAGTGATCTGTACAGCCTGGCAGGTACAGTCTGTGGCTGTCCCACAACCTCCCATATTTGGCAGCCACAAGGTGGAACTGTGTGCATGCAGATACACACACATAAACCAAACTCCTAGGGCTAACACATACACACACACATTACATCAACATTGACCCATGCTGTACTGTTGTCCCTCACATACACACACACACACACACACACACACACACACACATACATGTCGATTGGATGGGTCATTGTCAGTCTCTGGCAAACTAAAAACACACCCTATGCATATGATGAAACTGTGCCACCTCCTGTCATCTGTGACATTGATGCAGGAACAGGATAACATGGTGCTGATGCACAGGGTGATCTAATAGCAGTGTAGCAATGTTAGCATGTTGTCAACAGTAAAGTGCAATGATATCCTTGTAGGTATATCTGAGCAGGCATGATGCATTAAAGCTATGATTATCAATGTAGTATTGTTTACACCAGTGTTAATTCCAAAAATGTATTGTCCGCCCATGTGCCACTTGGTTGATGTGTGTGGTACTGGCAGCATATGTTGGTGAGTGGATGGTACGTGGGTGATGTGTGCAGTACAGATTTGCAGGTGTACATTTGTGAACATTGTGGAGGTGCACTGTCTGCATGTACGTGCATAGTGAACACATGGGAAGGGTAACATGCCCTGTATTACACAATGTTAACATTTCATATTTCCTATTGGTGGCCAGTATGCATTACTACACATATGTTACAACTTGGGTACACATGTGTGTATGACATGGTTTGACACTGTGCTTTGGGTGATACTGTTAATATCGGTCATTGGTTTGCATTCTGGTAGTATACATAACCTCAACAGCCTGACTTTAACCAATCGTTAGATGATGTCTTGACAACTGACACACAGATGTAGGATACACAGTAGCATTTGAATCCTTCTGGTACTATACTATACCAGTAACCAGTGGTATTGACCGCCACCCGTTCCTGGGACCTCTCCTGTTTGGAATGAAGCCATCCTAGGTACAAACAAACACACTAGAGATATGTCTGTCCACATCTGGTAATACATACAGTGGCCTACAATGCATTATCCGGATGAGACACTTATCCTCCACAAGGGTATCATACAGACAGATACCTGTTGACCAACCCATGCTGTAAAGCTATAAGCCAACTATAGCATAGTCATCCACATTTACTATACATAGTATCCTGACAGTACCACATTAGTAGTAGCCCACAACATGTAGCAGGGGTACCGATGTGTACATACAGCCACATGTTATGTCATCTGTCCTTTGGTATTCACATTTCCAAAGGTATTCTGATGTCCCTTGGTGTATCACATAAGCAATAAGGGGACTTTATGCATATCCACTGAGTTGTTGTACACCTATAATGAATGCCCATTATTGACAGACTGTGTTGGGTTTGAACATGTCTGAAATATACCCCAGGCATGAACCCTTACTCACACTATTCGATAGAAACTGTCATGGGTGTGTGTGTGAAACAGATGACCTAGGCCACAGATCACTACAGTGGCTGGCCTTGTCACATACATACATATGTGACCTAAAGTTTGAGAAGCAGCAGCACAAACTGTCAATGGTAACAGATGTATTCATGTAGAAAGCAGGCTTCACACCTATGAACTAATTGAGGTCACATGTACATATATGTATTTGCCACACAGATACCAATTGAGGTCACATGTACATATATATATATATATATTTGCCACACAGATACCTGAAGTGTGCAATGCACATACTGTTGTTTTACTGATATGTCATACAGTAGTAAAAGCAAAACCCACAACACATTGACCAACAGTGTCACACACACTCAGCAATTGCAGAATTCAACCCCCTACCTAATTATGTTATGATTCGAGAGAGGTATGCATTAACACAATGAGCTATATGCTTTACTGGGTGATTACAATTCCACTGCTGTATTTGTGGGATACTGCCATCATCAGACTTGCCAAAGAGGAATTTACCTCTTTTAATGTGTTTTCCCAGTCTCCAAAAAGGGCCCTCTTCTCAAAGGAAATCACGCACACACACCCACACACACACTCAGCAATTGCAGGATTCAAACCCCTACCTAACTATGTTATGATACTAGAGAGATACGCATTAACCCGACACGCTATATGCTTTACTGGTAAATTTCATTTCCACTGCTGTATTTGTGGGATACTGACATCATCAGACTTGCCAAAGAGGAATCTAGCTCTTTTAATGTGTTTTCCTAGTCTCCAAAAAGGGAACTCCTCTCAAAGGAAACCACACACACACACACACCCACACACACTCAGCAATTGCAGGATTCAAGCCCCTACCTAACTATGTTATGATACTAGAAAGATACGCATTAACACAACACGCTAATATGCTTTACTGGGTGGCTTCTTTTCTCCTGCTATATTTGTAGGATGCTGACATCATCAGACTGGACATGGTAATGTGTGTGCACTTTGTTTTATGCAATCCAAGGAATGAACCATGTGGGTCAGCAGGTGTTAACAGCTTGAACAGGACTCCACAATTCTTAGCTTATGTGATCTATCTGTGGACAAATTGCCATTCCTTCATATGACAATACATATTTATGCACAGATTGTTGATTTTGTGGATACGACATGTGTCTGGGATGTTGATAAAGGGCTATTCAAAGTCTATGTGGGACGTGTGTAGCTCCTTTCAGTGATGTATGTCCTGGGTGGCTGCCTTGCAAACAGTCTAGCAGGTTTGCGAACCATGATCTGCCCATGAATATACCAAAGTTGGTAGTGTTGTGTGTTTGTCGGCTTCCAATAGCTCTGTTTATGACTTCAATCATGATGGACTCCATGGCCTTGCAGATCAGACTTCATAGGCTTATAGAACTATAGTTCCTATGGTCTGTTGTGCATCAACACTTGTGGGGTATGTCATATGTTGATGTAACCCATTCAACAGTTTCAGATCCTGTAGAGAGGGTGAGGCTCAACAGACTGTTCAGGTGCAGGGTCTGTTTGTTCTGCAGTTCACTTATGACACATATAGGGAAACAATGTAATCCAATTGATGCCATGTTTTTGGCTTTGGAAGGAGCTGTTTACCCATTCTACATGTGATATCTTCTGGTATGATGATAGGGCCTTTTGTCACTGGGAGGTGGGTATGTATGTATGGGCCTGTCTGACAGGATGTCGGCATTGTCAGTCAGGTACAGTTGGCCCTGACTCAGGACATATATGAGTGTACATTGCTATTTATGACATAGCTGAAGGAAGTGTCATGGTTCTGTCTTGACTCCTTTGCAGATAATCTTTCTAAAACACCGACAAACCTGAGCACTAAACCCATGTTATACTCTTTTGCACACTTAACACCCTACTGATCCTTTTTGATCAGTCAACAGAGTATTTCATCATAATATCCTGGCATGTCCAAAGGTCGGTTTCATGTGTACCCTCCAGTCCAGCTGGTGAATATTGGAATTTTGACGCAATGTTACAACTGCTTTATGTACACAGACAACCATCTCTTCCTCCCAACAAACTCAGATATATGTGAGAGATGCAACTATATAGACAAACAGGAGACTGAGCTCTCTCGACCCATGACTGGCACAGTCTATCAGGGGCTGAAGATAACCACACACACCACAAATCCAGTCTCACATAGACCTATAGCGACAGCAAACAAAATACATTACCACACAAAAACATACTCGGAGGCTCTAAATAAAATCTGCATAAGCAGCAGAGACCTCCAAAGCAGACACCCAAACAACTGCTACCCCACAACAATACCCACATATCACATAGTTCACAAAGTCAGTGTGCCACACAGTCACTGCCCTTAGGGCTAAACAACACACCTAATACACTTGTAATAGGTGACTCTATTGTCAGACACACTGATGTCCCACTCGCCAGGCTGAACAAGGAGAAGGTCACTTTGAGCTGTCTGTCGGGTGCCAGGATCTGCCACATAACACATGCACTCAGGTCATTCCAAAGCAAGTACAAATATGGCTCCATCATTGTCCATGCTGGTGTGAATGACCTCAGATGTTCCTCCCTGGACTACATGACAGGAGACATAGTGGAGCTCTCTGATCATGTAGCCCAGGCCAGTATGACCCTGACCTTGTGTAGCATCTTACCCTCACCAAGAATGATGGCACAGTATACAGGCAAACTGATCAATTTTAACAGTTGGCTAACGTATTGGTGTCATTCAAAGGGGATCCAGTGTCTGTCAGCCTGGGATGACATGCTCAACATGCCATGTAGCTTCACTAGGGACGGCTTGCACCTGTCACCCCTGGACTTTTGAATACTGGCTAAGGCTCTTGCCACCCCCATAGTGCCTTTTTTAGGCAAGGCTCAAAAAACAAACCCACCTCCATAGACAATACAAGGTAAAAGAAACTAAGGGTAATGCTGCTCAACACCAGATGTCTAAACTTCAAAATGCATGCACTCAAGACTCTCCTCAGTATGGAGAATGTTGATATCTGTGCAGTAACAGGCACCTGGTTCAGGCTCCCGAAAGCACCCCAGCACTACCAGGTTATACTTCATACCATGCTTTTCGGCCACAAGACTCGGACCGACCAACAAAAATAGGGGGAGTGTCCATATACATCACAGATACACACACCTCCATGTTAGTAGCACTGCACGAAGCATCGGAGACCATACATGTGCAACTAACAGTGGGCAAAACTGCCTTTCAGTTTGTAGCCTGCTACAGACCACCCACCCAAACTCAGGAACCCCACTTGGCTTTCCTGAGAACACTGGAGAATATGAAGGTCTCTCCAAACACCATTATATTGGGTGACTTCAACTACCCAAACATTGATTGGGAATACTACTCAAGCCCCAACACCCTCGCCCAACGGTTGCTAGAATTTATAAACTCAAATGCTATGGCACAACTGGTCACCATACCCACAAGAGGGGAAAACATATTGGACCTGATCATCACCAACATGAGGACTCTATGTTCCACACCAGAGGTATACCCCTCATTGGTAAGGTCAGACCATACATTTATCTCACTGGACATCCATATCCCATCCCCACCCCCATCCTAGGTAATCTCGGTGAAGAACTTCTCAAAAGCAAACGTCACACTTCTCAAAACCGAGGTAGTATTCTTCAAAGACCCTGGGACAGTGGTAAATATGGCTCAGACCACTGAATCCTTTACAAACGCATTCTATGGACACCTACTGGAATGCATGGATCGTGCTATCCCAAATAAAAACAAGACTCACTCCTCCAAAGGCAGGGGACCTGTCTAGTGGACCCTGGCCATAAATAAGCTATACAATGAAAGGAGAAGGCTACTACATGATAGAGCACAATCCCAAAAAGAGAAGGCATCTCTGATCAGTACTAGGAACAAGCTACAATCACTCATGAATTCATCTAAGGCCCACTTCGACAGGAAAATTGCACCAGACACTAAGGACAATCACAAGGCCTTCTTTAGTTATGTCAAGAACCTGGGTGGCAACTCCCAGATATGCTGTGAGTTACTGCAAAATGACAGAACATGCACTGAACTCACAGACATTGCCAAATGGCAAACAGGTTCAGTGCAAATGTCTCCCCCCATCCCCACTAAAGAGCAAATGTCCATCCCAACAGAGTGTAGCTTCCCGGACATCACAGATGAACAGGTGAGAGCTGCCTTCTCCAAAGCAGACAACACAGCATCAATGGGACCAGACGGCATCCCGGCCTGCATCTTACACGAGCTTCATGAAGAACATAACCCTCACATTAAGTCACTGTTCAATATCAGACTTACTACAGGATATGTACCCAAGGAATGGCATAAAGCAACAGTGGTCCCGCTCCACAAAGGCGGTGCCACAACGGACCCCAGACACTATCACCCTATAAGCCTAACTAGCCTGGTCTGCAAAGCTATGGAACGTATCGCCATGGAACTCATACACAAAGACATCAGGAACCTACAGACACTGGATCCTACCCAATTCGGCTTTGTTGAGGGCAGATCTTGCCTCTTGAACCTGGTCGACTTCTTTGAACAGTTACCAGGTCCATAGACGTAGGGAAGGTAGTCCACACAGCCTACCTGGATCTCGCAAAACCCTTCGACCCAATACCCCACTCGGGCATCATAAATAAGCTCACCAGCTTAGATATCAACACATATGTCACAAGATGGATTGCTAACTGAATCAGGGATAGCACCCACATGGTCAGTATTGCAGGTGCCATGTCTGACTCTACACCAGTTACACGTAGCATCCCACAAGGCTCAGTCCTGGGACCACTCTTATTCAGTATATATTTCTCTGACATACAGGCTAACACAGGAGGAATATGGCTGACCAAGTTCGCAGATGACTGCAAACTGGGTGCCATAATCGATTCTACAGCTTGCACAAGCATCCTCCAAAAGGGTCTCACAGAGATGGATAACTGGTGCCAGAGCCATGGCCTACAGCTAAATGCCATTAAATGCATAGTCATCCCCTTTGGGAATAACAAAGTGCCCACACATTACCACATAGGTGGTAATCCATTAAGTACGAAAGAAGTTATTAGGGATTTGGGGACCCGAGTTGATAGTAATCTCGCCTTTGACAATCACATTGCCAAAGTGGTTAGACAGACCTTCTATATAGCCCACCTTATCCCAAAAGGTTTCACATCTAGATCAAGTGAGGTCATTGCGCTCCTATACTCATCAGGCCCATGATTGGATACAATGCCCCATTTGGGATGTACCTTACCTGACACCTGCAGCAACTGTAATGGCCGCAAAAGTACCTTACCAAGTGGATCTAGGGACTCACACGGATGCCCTGCGCAGTTTGGCTAATGTAACTCCAGCTGTACTCAGTTGCTTACCGCCTACTTGGATGTGATCTGTGCCTGATGTTTAAAGCCATGTCCAACCCAAAATTAATGGACATGCTCCACCTCAGGATATCCGAATCCCTTAGAGCTACACACTCCAGGGACTTAAACCTCAGCACAGATATTAATAGGACATGCTGGAGGGACAGATTCATATCCCAGATGCTCCCCTCACTCTGGAATGAGATCCCAGTCCCACATTGGCAGAGCCCCTCACTGACCCTCTGCAGGAGAAATCTTGACGAGTGGATGGGTGATAGTATGTTTACCCCTGGGATCTCTTCTGGGTCCCTGCTAGACAGAGGCACAATAAACTAAATGTAAAAGGGCTATCTTGTGTGACCTACTATTCACAGGCACAGCCTACTAATCTAACAGGGTTGCGAAAGCCAAACACACTCTGGCTAGGTTTATTAATGCCCTAGGGCAGATAGCCTAGTATCAACCTATGAACCTATGATAATGTAAGGAGTGCACATTGTTTATTGATGATACTGATTGCAGGTTTTTTATCTTCTTTGCTTTCCCACTTTCTATGAATGACCTAAGTATCTGCAGAACATATTTGATTATGGCAGGGTTCCAATATATTATATATGTGTCTGTTGTCATATAACTGTGTGCACAAGGCGGATTGGTGAATAGAGAGAGGTTCCTGGGTTAACACATGCAACTGCCGGATATGTGTGGCCCACTGCTGTACTCAGACATGGCCTAAGTATGTGAGCATGCCCAGTTTGGCCTTTCAGTGTATTGTTACCTGACATTTGTCTCATTTATTCAAGTGTGTGAGTATGCCCAGTGTGACCTTTCAGTATGTTGCTGTCTGAAGTTCACTACATTTGTTAATGTGTGTGAACATGACCAATATTAACATTTATACTATATGGGTGTTGAAATTCAGGTTCTATTTTTACTGCAGGGCTCACGTTTGTGTCATAACTCGACAGGGATTATGCTGTGCCTGCATGGTTTCCATGAGACACTTTGCATAGACTTATCAACGTTTCTTCATACAGGCTGACCCAGGAAATACTGTCATGGTTTAGTGGTTCAGTACTATGACTATAGTGCACAGTATCCAGGGTTTGAGGCCTGTCGCTGCTTTATATTTTCATACTGAGCAGACCAGACTGCTTAAGGGCCAGTAGAGCAAATATGAGCATGTTGGCTTTTGTTCAGCTATGCCCAACTTTGACCAAGCTTGTCCAACATTGCTCAATGTTAACCAACATTGCTCAACGTTGCCCAATATTACTCAGCATTGACCAAAGTTGTGCTAGCTAGTGTGTGCAATTTTGTTTACATATACTAAATTGTGTTAAAAGCTGTTTAGCACTGCTTTATAATGCTTAACACATAGCAATCATGCCTCAGGTGGTGCTGCAGGGCTGCCTATGTCGGATGCACTTACTACATTCCCTATACATGTTTGAAAACAGGTAGTGTCAAGTTAGGCATCCCTTTTACTATATGTGTGAGTAAGAGAGGGGTATCATTTCCAGGGTCCCTACTGGGCCAGTGTATGTGATATGTGTTGCCTCTTTGCCAAGGCCAAAGCATACTGGGCACACCTCCTTCTGCCTACTAGGCAGGCTCAGGTTGTTCCTCCTCCGAGTCATGCTCTGCCTGTGATGGCCTTGGCAATGGTGGGGGGCTGTTTGGTCCGAGCCTATGCTGTTCCTGCTGCAGCTGTTTTCACAGTATCATATTATGTAGCATAGCACATACCATGGCAATTTGGGTACATGTAGTTGGCGAGTACTGCAAAGCTCCACCAGATGTGTCCAGGCACTGGAACCGTGACTTGAGCAGCCAAAACACATGCTCGATTACATTTCGTGTTTGCACGTGTGCCTCATTATGGCATTCCTGTTCAGGTGTGTGTGCATTTCTGATGGGTGTCATCAGCCACGGCTCCAGTAGATAGCTAGCATCCCCCACTAGGTAACCATGAGGGATGTCCCCACTGGCAAATGTCTGGTACAGCTGTGTCAGATGCCAGATATGGGAATCGTGGTATCTTCCGGGGCAGCCAGCACACACATTCAGTATTATGCCCTGGGCATCACACATGACCTGGCAGTTGATGGAGGGGAAGCCCTTGGGGTTGAAGTAGACCCTACCCCACTTACCAGCTGGTGCTTTGATGCATATGTGCGTGCAGTCTATTGCACCCACTACCTCAGGGTATTCTGCTATTTTCTGGAAAAGATACATATTGCTGGCCAATAACTCATGGGAATTGGGGAAATATACATGATCACCGACATGTGCTGACATGTCATCCAGGAACTGGTACAGTACCCTGGATGCTGATGCCTGTGATATCCCCATCATATCACCAGTTGGTCTCTGGAAGGTACCTGTTGCTAATATTCTTAGGCCAACACATACCTTGGATTCCACTGGGATGGGTTTCCCTCTGTTGGTTCTGTGTGTGAGGCGTGGCCTGTACAGCTCAACAATTTGCTGCATGAGGTCTTTGACCACTTTATAACACTCCACTATCTCCAGCTCATGTAGCCCCTGATAGGTTACTCTGGGCCTGTAAGCTCTTCTCCGTCTCTTAACTGGGGGTTGTCCAGCAGCATTCGCATTGTCACCACCCTCAGCATGTTGCATATGTCGCCTTATAACAGCAATGGCGGCCCCTAACATTTTTTGTCTCAGTAAAGCTTTTTAAGTTTTCACTTCTCCTACTTTACTGCAGTGTTGCAGTGTCTCTGAGGAAAACATGGTGGAAAGTTGTTTGCAGAGTTTTAAGTGCTGGGCTGGGCTGGGCTGGGCTAGTGTACTGCCTGTGTAATTGCCTGATTCTGATTGTTTTCACCTGCTAGCTCTGCTAGTACTCCCTGGTTAACTTCCTACTATTTGTTGTGCTTCCTTTTCCCTTTCTGTTTCCTCAGGGGGGCAGCACCGCACACACAAGCGCAAACACACTCACACCAGCTCACACACATGCACACATGCTTACACGGACTAGAACTTGCTTATTCTTGCTAAAAAGCGTGCACACAGGTGCATACATGCTTACACATATTTCAGCAACCTTACACATGCTTTCTCCGGCTTAAATGCGTGCACACAGGCACACACGCATGCACATAGTCTTACTCGGATATACAGGCTCGCACCCACGTGCAAACACATTGCAAGCACTTCAACAAGAAACTTTAGTGTTATCCACGGCATACACCTTCAATTTCTTGCCTTTAGCTAGGTACCTGTTGCCACACCTCTTCCAATGATGAGTAACTGACAGCAAACACATGCCACTCTACTCCAATGTGCTTCCTTTTCCCTTTCTGTTTCCTCAGGGGTGCAGCACCGCACACACAAGCGCAAACACGCTCACACCAGCTCACACACACGCACACATGCTTACACGGACTAGAACTTGCTTATTCTTGCTAAAACGCGTGCACACAGGTGCATACGTGCTTACACACATTTCAGCAACCTTACACATGCTTACTCCGGCTTAAACGCGTGCACACAGGCACACACGCATGCACACAGTCTTACTGGGATATACAGGCTCGCACCCACGCGCAAACACATTGCAAGCACTTCAACAAGAAACTTTAGTGTTATCCACGACATACACCTTCAATTTCTTGCCTTTAGCTAGGGTACCTGTTGCCACACCTCTTCCAATGATGAGTAACTGACAGCAAACACATGCCACCCTACTCCAATGAGCTTCACTTCTTTCATACATACCCCCCTTGTGATGTCATCTATCTTCTACACTGATACTCCCCTTATCCTACTCCTACACTCCACTGACTGTGCTCATTTGCTATGTAAACTTGGGATTCACTATCCTTACCCTCATTTGCATAGGATTGCCTACTAATGCTTGGTTACATCTCTTAGACTGAGCTTCCCCCCTTAGCAACCTCTACTCGGTAGCCATGTTGTCTTCAGCCTGCCATTCCCTTGCATTGTAAATTAGGAATTACAATAAAATCCATATTTGTAGATTTTAATTATTGGTTTTCTGGTTTTTAGAGCACAGCACATTTGCGCGGCACTGTACTATGCTTAAACTTCGGAGATCAGGATAAAAAAATTATTTTATTTTTATTTTGCATCAGTGAACATTGCCAATGGCTGTATTTTTGGCCATTGGCATGCTTCTTCAACTGGATGCATCCTCTTTTTCGAGCTGTAACAGCTCCATTTTGCTATTTGCAGAATGGTACTCAGTTGTCAATGGAGTACATTTCTGCAAATAACACTACTCTTACTCGGACAGGTTCGGGTTTCCTGGATCGTAAATTTACCTCATTTGCATAGCTTTCGCCTGCAGTTGAGGTAATTTGCATATCCTGTCCGTGTAAGAGTCGTTTTAGGAGCTCTCTTGCATGCCCCTACTGGCTGTTCCTGGATGCTTGGAGTCTTACTCTACTCTTAGACTCCATGCAAGCCTTCGTGAATCCGGCCCACTGTTATAAGCAAAATCATTATAAAAACACTTTCATCTGTAAATAACAAAGAAAATGAATATATCTGAGCATATAAATGCAAATATGATCCAGCAGTCGGGGTCGACAAAAAAGAAAGTATTCAGAAGAGAATGACAACAAAGTCAACAGGAGAACCAGAAGGTAAAAGGCTTGGTGTTCAACTTGTCAAAATATGAGTGATCTCCCTAAGAATTGTCTTTATTGAATAAAGGTCTTTCCTTTATTCCATCTACCAGGACAGAAATTAGTGATTTATTAACTGACCTTAGGATGTTTGGACATAATTATAGTCTGAAACTCATGTTTAATAAAGGACAGAGTCAAAAAATTAGTTACTCTTATGACATGTTTAGACCGAAAAGCTCTTATGTTCCTACATCACCCCCCCCATGTTGAATGTTTTGTGAAAGCTTGTAAAAAAGATGTATATGATTATCTATATGGAAAAAACAATTGTACTTATTTTAATTTGACCCCTCTTGAAATTGAAGCACTATGGTCTCTTAAGATGAATTCCAATATAATTGTTAGACCCATAGATAAGGGAGGAGGAATAGCCATTATGAACACAGCTGACTACAAAAAGGATACGTTTACATTACTGGCTGATACTGAAACTTATGTTGTTATAAACAGTTGTGATTTACTGAAAATATATAGTAATGTGAATGACAACCTTTATGATTTACTGATGCGCAGATTAATTGACCATGACCTTTATGAGTTTTTGCACGTAGAACACCCTTTGATTTCTTGTGAAAAAGGGTTACCCAAACTACACAAGTTAATATCTCCACTTCCCATGAGACCCATTGTTGTGGGCGGTGGGTGGTTAACACAAACTATGTCCTTATACATTGAATGGAAACTTGGTCCTGTGTTTAAGTTTAAACAGATACTCACAATTATAAGGGACACTACACAATTGTTAAGTGATATTGAACAATATAATAATGAACATATGGATGGTGAAGTTCTTCTAGTTACACTAGATGTTAAGAATCTCTTTACCTCCATACCCAATGATTATGGGGTAGATGCTATTAGGGATGTTTGGCACAGTCTAACTCGTATGAGTAGTGATGGAGTCTTTTTGATTTGCACCCTTCTTGAGATGGTACTTACTAATAATGTATTCATGTTTGAAGACAATCTTTATTTGCAACAATGGGGTGTCACTATGGGCACCCCATGTGCAAATTTTTATGCAAATCTGGTAATGTATTTTTGGGAAACCCTGCATGCCTTCATATGCATCTATTATCCATACATTATTCTGTAGAGACGCTTTGTAGATGACGTTTCCTTTCTTTGGAAGGGAGACGTTTCTTTATTATGTGATCTTGTAAAATATCTTGAATCTAGTACTGAATTCTTGAAATTTACGTCTATACATAACATGCATAAGATAGATTTCCTTGATGTTTCTGTCTTTAAGAATAGCTCTGGACTTCTTAGCACTAGGTTGTTTTGGAAACCATGTTGGAGAAATGGGCTGTTGCATTTTAACAGCATGCATCCCAGATCTATATTTTTGAACATAGTAAAAGGACAATACCATATAATAAAAAGGATTTGTAAAGAACAAGAAGTCTTAAATGATGAAATTGCAGTCCTAGAGAGGCTGTTTAAAGATAGAGGCTATACAGACAGTGTAATAAAAAAGGCTAGAGAACAGGTCTTTAAGGATGATAACTTACCAATGAATAATTCAGCTGTAATGGAGCATGCTGCTTTGGGCAGACATACATATTCTTTTAGTAAGAAACTTAGTTTCATTGTAAAATATACTAATGACAATGAAACTGTCACTAGAATTATAAAACAAAATTGGCATATATTAACTATAGACCCTTCCACAGTAGAACTAATAGGAATGACACCCAGTTTTGTTTATAAAAATAGTTTTACTCTAAAGTAGATTTTATGTAAAGATAAGAAACAGTGGTTAAGACCGAAAATTCCTATGACCTTTGGCACATTTCCATGTGGTTCCTGTAACATGTGTAAAGTGATAGATGATATCAAAAGTTTTTGTCATCCCACCTTAGACTTTGAGTTCTTGCCAAAATTTTATGCTACTTGTAATAATAGTAACCTTATATATTTAGCTACATGCACATGCTGTAGCTTTTTTTACGTGGGTAAAAATTCTAGGAAGCTTAGAGATAGAATTTATAATCACTTATATGATATTAAGAATGTCAATATGCAAAATGCTTTGGCAAAACATATTTCTGAGTTTCATACACATGCTTTTAGGTTCAAAGTACTTCAATTAGTTTCTGTTAGTCAAAGAGGAGGCAATATTAATAACTATTTGGAATACATAGAATTAAGTTGGATTTCCAAGCTACGAGTACATGTCCCCCCTGGATTGAATTATTTCATTAGTATTAAACCAGCTCTGGAAGCATGACAATTTAAATGAATGAATTCTGTATTTGTTTTCAAGTTGGTCCTTTTTAAACAGTTTTGAGCTTTTTTTCATTTAATTAATTGAGTATCAATTGCTATAGTGATGTTTGTTTTTAAGCTGTGTAATTGATATATAAGTGATAATTATTTAATTATTTAATTGATTAACCATGTTGAGTATGCTATTTAAACTGCAGGTTTTATTTTGTAACTTAGATCTGAAGAAGCGTGGTTCCCACGTGAAAGTGCTCATCTGTTGTTTCATTAAATTATTCTCACTTGTATACTTCTCTTCATGGTGGTCCTTCCTTGTCTGTTTTGTCAGCATATAAATGCTGTGAAAGCTAAAAATTACAAATCTTTTCTTTTTTCCAAAAGAAAAGAGGCCTTCAATATTTAGATCTTGAGTTTACTGTGAATTAAACACCAAGTAACCTTATAGATGCTCTGAAAGCTATACAACAAACTTAGAATTTCCAAAAATGATACAGAAATTCAGTATTTAAATATTAAGTCTACTAAGAGTAAACACTTAGAAGAGTAAGTACTATGTAATCTACAGTACCTGATCTTGACAGCAGAATGACTGAGTCAGAAAGTCATATTTAGACATATGAAAGCAGAAATAAAGGTTCAGTCTAAAATGCTAGATGATTATGAGATAGATCTAGATGAAACAATTCTAGATTTTTTAAAATAACCAAATGGCAAGAAAGCAAAATATGAAAACATTTCTTATAAAATAGCTTAAAATATACTTTGCAAAGACTTCTCCATAAACAGCTATTATGAAAGAACACTTAGATCTCTAGTTTTGCCAGAAGTGAACTTAGAAATATATATTATTCTGATCTCTGTTACAATAAGATTCACCCAATTTCAGGATGTACAAAAACTGATTATGAAAGCCTGAATGAAAGTTTGTATGCTTTAATGAAGTCAAGGCAATCAGATACGATCATACTTTTTCAAACACAGTCACTATTGTGACTAAAATGAAAACATATACAATTTTCTTTGGCATGTCTACTCATCTAAGAATAAAGCTGAATGACAGACATCTGATTTCTGATGATACTAAGGAATTTTTGAATGTTTGCAGTTCAACACATGGTTTTGGAAATTAAGAACTGTTAGCAGTGTTCACTCCTCAGCTGTTGGTTATTGCTGTGGTGTTGTAGTGCTTAGCATTGTCACCTCATAGCAAGAGGTTCTTCAGTTCGATTCTCAGCTGGAGTGCCTTCTGTGTAGAGTCTGGATGTCCTCCCTTTGATCAAATGAGTGTGTGTGTTTGCGCGCGCATGCACACGTGTGTGTGTGTGTGTGTGTGTGTGTGTGTGTGTGTGTGTGTGTGTGTGTGTGTGTGTGTGTGTGTGCCTTCTGTGAAGGTTGGGTGTCAGACTGGCAACTCAACACCGTAAAAATATACTACTAATTAATAGTGGACTGGTGATCCACTGTGGTGACCCCTAACCAGGAAAAACCCAAAGAGAGAATCCTCAGCTGTAAGGCTGAATAAGTTATCAGGTCACAAATCAAATAAAGATTTACCTGAAATGATGGAAGTGCTACCTGAATGCACTTGTCTCACTTCTTCTTCTTCTTCTTTTAGCTTTTCCTGGTTAGGGGTTGCCACAGCGGATCACCTGTCTGCTCATGATTGGCAGTGGAGTTTTTACTATGTCGAGTTGCAAGCTCGGCGCCCAACCTTTCACAGAAGGCACAATGCACTTGTCTCACTAACCTTGTCAAAGGTAAACATTCATGAATTTCACTGACTGAGAAACTAAGTGAAATGTTTTCTGCCACTTTTAAAACACAAGACAGTTTTTATGTAGATTGAAGTTCTCAGTTATTCAGAGCAGATGTTACTGATTAGTGTTGTAAGTACTTTTTATCTCAGTGTCTTCCTTGTATTTGAAGAAAGAAAACAAACAGCAACAAGCCATGATGTTTTCTCTTGGATAAATTATATGTTTTCTCAATTATTCTGGAGAAGATATTTATTGGCATTGTTATATTCCAAAATAATTTGTAGCCACTGGTAAAGACTGCAGTGGTTTAACTTTTGTTATATATAAACCAAAGATAATAAGTCAGTGAGTACATTGTACATATAGGGAAGAAGAAAAAGCTGATGGTGCAGTTTTAAAGGAAAATATAATATATGTCTTACAGCCTCAGCAATTCCAATTTCAAGATGTTAGTGCAAAGAGTTGAGCCTATGACCTGTTAAGAAGATGATTCATGTAGTCCAAGTTTCAGTTTTCTCAGCTTCAATTTGCCTACAGCAAGCTCCTAAAACAGACAGTGCTCTGGAATAATTGGGAAACTGCCCAGGCTCCTTGATGGTCTCCTTGTCTGCATGCCTAGCAACTATCTATGAACCTTGAAGTTATTTGCTTCAGTCTGAGGAATTTGCTAGTAGATTTATGCTGCTGTCTCCAGAAGCATAGTTTTTTATTTCTTAGATTATAAAAAAGATTTTTGTAAAAAAAAAAAAAAAAAAACTGGAAAATGCGTCATCTTACAAAGGAAGTTCTCTACTTAAATTTAAATATTTAAAATATGATTTATATGAATATTTAGTATGCCTGATGTTCTGTTCCAGTGCATGGAAATGTTAATGAAAACTACAATACTTACAAAAAGGCTGTTACTTAGAAACATAAAACTTCTTTAACTACTGTCTAAATGTTTAAATGAATCCAGTATGTATAAATAAATGGGATAGCCAAATATCTATATATTCCCTCTTAGAAAGCACAAATAATTTTAAGTAGTCCATTGTATTCAGAAGTAAGGAATATGAAAACCATTCAACAAACATAATTTTAATTTAATTTTAAGAAAACAAAACATATTAATGTGTTAAAAAGTGGGTTGAATTAATCTATTTTGCATATATATTTTTTCAAAGCATGTGCCATTTGAAAAAAGGGACTTAAAACAAGGAAGGTGACAGGTGGCCTGTCTACAGATATCATATTTATATACTTTATGAGTTATTTAGAAGCATTTTAAGTACACAAGATATTTGTAGTGATACGCAAAGCTGATTGCTAGTTTTTCTTTCTCCTTTTAATTAAACTTCTTAGAGAAAATTTTAAATATTGTTCATTTGCTGAAGTACAATTCAAAAATGTATTAAACTTTGTAAGCTATAGGAGTTTGCTTATTTGTGCATAAGAAGTACAGAATGATTCTTCTGAAATTGTTTTTTTTAAATAAAAGTACCAGTGTTAATATTACATTGAAACATTTTAGGACAAAACTTTGCCTTTCTAGGACTATAAGTATAGACATATTATACTGACAATGACCAACTTGAGTTATATCTGGGATTTTTGCATGATCCTGCTTGCAATGTATACTTTCAAGCCTATAATTGTCTTTCTCTCTTTTCGTTCTTAGTGTTATGACTCTTTTTCCAAAAGGTCATATGAGATCAGTTTTGTGTACATAATTCCCCTACTGTTTAATAATGGCACTTTTGTTTTCATTTTTTTATTCCCTTTCAGATAATTTATTTAGAAGTACTGTAAGATTTATCTGTATTTTATATAGAGGTTACAGTATGAACAACAATCTAAAATCATCTCTTGAAACATAAATAGATATTATAAATCAACCAAAAATAAATGTTTAACTACTTTAAAGCTATAAAACCAAATATGCTTCATGTGACTTATTATAGCCCATGGAACATAAATAAATAAAACTCAAACAAGATATGTTTAGTATATCAACATTTTTATCACTTAAACTGATGTGTATGTCACATGAATCAAACTGACATAAGACTCAGATTCATTTACCGATGAGGAAGGTTAACTGTTCTTAAAGGAAATTTCTAATCTCCATACCACTAACCAAAATGAATATCTACTCAATTCCTGAAAAAGTAACTTTATATTCAGATAACTTTTAAAGCCCAATTTCTTCTAACTACTTGAATCCCTATTTCAATGTTAAACACCAATTTCAAGTGATGCACAGCTCAAAATCAAGATGCATATGTCTCAGACAGACAAACTACAGCATGTGTACGGGAAGTCATGAATGTAATTAATCTGATATTATTCAGTTCATATCTCTATTACTTTAAATGTAGAAAAGGTCTCTCTTAGATTACTTTGAACATATTTATATGTTGTTCTAAGGAAAAAAAATGTAGTGCTGGAATTATTCCTTTCAGTCTTTCAAAATGATATAAACATGCATTTTTCTATTCATTTAGACCCAAGGATTTCTTTTGAAATATCTCTTTTTTGAAGCACTCATTAAAAATGCCAAGTTTTATCTCATTTATTCATTTAGCAATGACACATTTAACTTGTTTAAGTAAGAAATATGTTTTTAGGTACTGGGTTTTAAGGGGCTATATTAGATAAATGAAAGTTTATCTAAACGGACGCTGTAATCATTGAAAATCCCGGAACTCAAACTCACGCAGCCCCCCACACCCCTGCTAAATATATATTCTAATTCCAAGATCGCACTACAGTGAGAAAAGGGCAAATATTCTGAGCTTCACTGTACTGCAATCTCACAAAAAACATATCAAAATCCTGGATTTTTGATGATTGCAGTGTTCTTTTAGATGAACTTTCGTTTCTCTAATATAGACCTGGTTTTAAGTTCACATGAAGAATTTCTGTTTCAGTTTTCTTTTATTAATGGATGATATTTTGATATCTGTTCCTAATCTTTCAATTAAAATGACTATATTAATGATTTGTGTTGATGAATTCATATTCTATGATTAATCTGGATAAGTCTCACATCTTATTTATAAACTGTATACCATCACTTCATTCAAACCAGCTTTTTCAAGTTTGTTACTTTTAGGAGTTTAAATAGATTATTCATATAATTTGCTAAATTCAAAAACAAAATATATTGTTACCAAAAAAGGTTAAAAAAGCAAGTAATTTCTTGGGAAAACAGGGGATTACTTTATGTTCAAAAGTTAATTATCACTAAATTATTCTTATATCTAATATACTACTCCACTTAGTTACATTAATGAGTTTTCTTCACATTTTTTCTTTAAAAAATAATAAGAAAGATGAAATAAAATGTTCATAGAGGTCTAATAACCTGAGGATAAGATTGGGTATTATGAGAAAAACTATAAAACAAGGTGACATCCAGTTCGCTCATTGAGAATTCAACATGTCAATACAAATTCATATTTTCTTTACTTATCCCTAAATTTTAGTAAAATATGGAAACTTATGCAAATGTCAGACATTTTTAAGTAAAGAAGTTATGTGCTAAAAAACACAAGAGCTGAGATTCAGAAAAATATCTCCATCAGTACCCAATAGTGCAACAGTGATGAAGGCCTCATGGAACAAAATCTCATTACCAGATCATTATCACATGTTTCAACTGATTATTGCATAACTACAGGTAGGAGCACTAGTGTTGCCTTTACCAACCCCAACAACAGAGTTGCTTAGGTATCAAACACACACACACACACACACACACACACACACACACACACACACACACACACACACACACACACACACACACACACACACATTGCTTTACAGTACTTGACAGTACTTACATGATATGATCTTACATGCATTCCTGCCATGCCATCAAAAGAGAGTGTACACATTTTCACTTTCATCCACACATAATGCAGTAGTGCCATTTTTTTGTGTCACTCCACCATGCTAATCTCATCAAGGTAAAAAGTTCAGTGAAGTGCACGTGGTAAGTTTGTCTTGACTGTACCCCTGTACTGTCATATTTGTATGTGGCCTTAACCTGTGAGACTAGTTTAGTATCTATCAGATCCTTCTTAAAACTTTAGTGTTACAGCAGTTGCTGATTCTGTCTGGCATACTATACTGAGCAATCCTCCTACAGACATGAGGGCATATCTTTTGATTTCCAACCAAATTTTGGAATGAATATCTTGTTCAAATAAAACAATTATGAAATAATTTTAAGAAACTGACACATATGAACATTTTATTAGGCATAACATGTTATATTCAAAAACTCCTCTTGAGTGTTAAAGCTTAAGCTTGTTAAACCCTATTCAGGATGTTCAAATGAACTTTATGTTTATGAAAATAGACATAATATTTATGTTAGTGATGTATGGTGTTTGTTTTATGGACTTACTATTTTCAGAGATGGCAAAATTATTCCAACAAATGAAGTTTTCATTGTAAAAAACATACTTATAATTATTCCTTTTGATGAAGTTAAAATTCCATTTAATATTAAGGATCTGAAAGACTCTATATGAATTCCATAGCCTTAATAGACACATCAAAAAAGGAGGATGGCTTTGTTTGACATACTAATAGGTGCATAGGTTCATAGGTGTTTACTAGGCTAACTACCACAAGGGCTTTTTTAAGCCTAGCCATGCATTCCAAATCTCTGACAAGTTCTGATACCCTTGATAAGTATAAGCAGAGGCCTGGAAGATGAAACCCTTACAAGCTAGGGCCCTGGAGATGAACCATTTACAGATTGCCTGTGTCCACCAGGGACACAGGTGCCAAACCAGGGATGAATTTGGGTAATAAAATGAGTAATTTAACCCTTCTGGTAGATAGCTGTAGTTAGAGTTATAAAAAATTGCTTGGTTCTATTATTTATCACTATAAAAATATTAAGATTAATTTTTCTTAAAGAAACTATATATTTAAAAAACAAATTCAGAATAAAAAACTGTGGCTTATTAACCCATCTGTGTTAAGCTCATCTATTAGCATTTGTATGGAAACTTTGCATTTCTAATTCCTTAATCTTAAAAATTAGCTAAAATGAATTGTGTTTCCCATGTAAGCCATGGGATTTTGAAGATGATTGCATAGAGGATTCACTTGAATTCATGTCTGAAATTGGTTCCTTTGTGGAAAGGACTAGCAAATGTATTATGTATTTTGTGGAAGACATCTAAAATTCAGTAATTAAAAAAAAATCAGTAAAATACTCTGCAATCTTCTTCAAGTGATTATTCTTTTTTTAATTTTTGAGCTGGTTTTGTTTGGGGGAATTAGATCATCCAAAAAAACATATTGCTAAGTACTAGAAATGCATCGATATATGTAATATTATGTGATGTAATCTTCTCTGAACTTCTTTTTAAAAGATATTTCTTTAGGAAATAAAAAAATTACTTATTTTAAGATCTGCTCAGGTGTAAGTCAAAGTAATTAATGTAATAATGTCATTGTAAAAACAAGTAACTCTTTTTCAACAAATGTCTCCTGTACTAGAATAAATAACTTCTACAGATTACATGATTTAAATTCAGAACTGTACATATGATTTTGAGTTACAGCGAAACCATTTATATAGGTTCATAGGTTTAAGGGTACCTACTAGGCTATTGATCTATGTAGATTTTAAGAAGCCTAGCTTTACATTCCCTCAGCCGACTTTAGCCCTTATATTTTACAGGCAAATAACTGAGAAACAGTCTGAGCAAGTATATGTTGGGGCATTTACATTTTCCCTGTCAGTGAGGGACAAGGGTGTAAACTGGGCATGAATTTGTGGTTATCCTTCCATTCCTCCAAAATGGATTTGAATAGACTAAGAGAACTACTTTGTTTTGCTTGGAATGGAAGATGCGTCCATAGAAGTGATATTCTCTGTTGTACAAATCTATCCCTCCAATTCTTTTCTATTTATTTTTCAAAAGATATTGAGATCCCGTGAGCAGGTGTTTATACCATTGGGCATATGAACATGTTACAGATCTAACAGAAGAGGATTCCCTTCTTAGCAATCTGCATGATACTGAGAAGAGGCACAAAGTTTTGAGACAATGTGCATAACTTTTAGCGAGAAAGCATTGTGGTCATTCGAGCTGTGATGTGTTTGATTGCGTATTATACTCGATAATCAACCTTAAAGGGTGCTGACTACAGTGTAATAATTACATCCCTGGATCTGGAAGCAATACCTTTAAATATAAGCTATGTGAGCAAAACAGAATTCCTAACATCAGTGGATACATGTTGATTAAAGGACAATTTATTGTAAGCATAGGTTCTCACTACTTGTGGGATGAAATTTTATTTTACTTATTTTATTTTATTTTACATTTGTTTACCAGGAAACTGACTGGATGTGCAGCCCATTTTCAGCAAAGACCGAGAAAGAAAAGCTCCAATTAGTACAAATACAAACCAAAGGAATAATAGTACAGATTAACCAAGACTACATTACAATAAGAATGAGGAAGAATAGCTCCTCTTAATACAATACAAGCAAATGTAACTAATGAATAACAATGAATTATATTACTATGTTGTAGAAGCAGAGTAATTTTCAGCGATGTGTTGTCAATGTAATAGTTACAAGGGGAGACATACTTGGTGAAGGATGTGATTATACACTGCTTGACATTTAGTTTTAGTCCATGGTTTTGACACTACCTATTTTTTAGGACAGGCTTTATGGAGGATTTTGATGCCCCCTGGGGAGTATATAATGGCACCAAGTTTATAATTATCTGTAGACTTGGTCAACGACAAACCCTTAAAATTAGCTTTGATTTCCAAGAAGTATATGTCAAACATGAGTAACCTAAGAACTAAAACCTGGGGTACACTACAAGTAATCAGTCTTTTGGAGGAGATTGACTCACCAACCCTACCTTCTTGGGTTCTATTTGTAAGACAGTTTCTTGTACAGTGAGTTACATAGGGATTGACATTTAGATTAGAGAGCTTTTCTACAATATCTGAGTATTGGATAGTGTTGAACACCTTTGCAAGGTCAAGATATGTGGAGTGTACTGCTTTGTCCTCATCCATTTCTTCAGCAACTTTTTTTCAGAAGTCAACCAGGTAGGTAGGACTTGCCCTGGGAAAATCAGAATTGGGTTTGATCAACAGTCTGTAGGTTACCTATAACCTTATTTATTAGTTCCATAATGATCCTTTCTATAACCTTACAAATGAGACTGGTCAGGTTTATGGGTCTATAATTAACCAAATTTGTTGAAGCTCCACCTTTGAACGTGGTAATGGTTATCCTCCATTCATCCAGTACAAAGCCTCTTTTGAGACTGACATTAAATAGCTTCTGTAGGGGATTAGGCAAGTCATGTTTCAGGCTGACAAATAGGCAGCCTGGTATGTCATCTGGCCCCACTGACATAGTGTTCCTGCCCATAGATAGTGTCTTGAACACTTGTTGAGGGGAGTATAAGTGTGGGTATGTGATCTGAGAATATGACAGGAGACATAGGTGTAATTTTCTTTGGAAACACAGAGGTGATGTTTGAGCAAAATCTGCCTCACAGTCAACTGGCTATGTACTCTGAGTCATTGTTTCTGAGCTTTTTAACATAATTAAATATGGTTTTGTGGTTATCCTTTGTCTGGATGTCAATTTTTAACTATAAACTGGCTTTAATTGATCTGATCAAGGTTCAGAGTACCTTATTTAGTTTATCAAGACTGTTATGGCATCTTGAGAGTTATATTTATTTTTGCAGGCAATGTTTTTTTTTCTTTTCTATTATTACAGAATCTGTTTATATTTGTGTCCTAACATAGTGGTTTATTTTTGAATATTGTGTTATATTTATTTCTGAGGGGAACAGATGTATCTATGCAGCTATTTTCATAATCATAGAAACACCAGCATCACCATACTACAAATATATTTAAGTTAATTCAAAACTGTGACTAACTGAATTGTAAGTATTTTTGTTCTAGCGGAGAAGCACCCCTGTATCCTCACCACCCCAGACTTCTATATACCAACTCCATGATTATGCAAATCTGAAAAAGTGAGAAATCTCTTGCAAAAAAGGAATCTCTGACAGTGCACACTAATGGATTCCTTTATAATGCAGTGATTGTGAACTTTAAAGTCCTCAAACATTAAATTAGATAATCATTTATTTCAGCTTTTTTTAATGCTTGACAGGAAGCTTCATTGACCAGTTTCACACTTAACAAAAATAACATAACCTGCAACCATTTGATCATAACACCTATGATTAGCTGCATCACACCCACATATAAATCTGATTACTTAAATCACAAACTGCAGTGTTTGGCATTAAACTATGCCTTCTTCAACATTCCTATTACATTATTAATAGATGTTCTTGATTACCCAATTATGTCCCCTGTTGCTTTTATAGATTTAAACATTTATGATGCAATCTTGCATTTAATGTGCTTCTATAATCATCCTCATTGTATATGCTTATGCAAAAATGACTTTGATGTTGAACTGATATAATATTATTTCTCATTGTTTGCTGTGTATACACTGAAGCTTTTTTCCCTAGGTCTCCACTTCTAATGGGTCACATTACACACAGTCGAATGATAGATAATTCGAGTGAATCTTTGCACATTAGCAGAAGAGTCTGCTGCCAGATGTGGCATTTCTCTTGAAGGAAGCAAAGAGGGATATTCTTATAAATACATTAATTTGGCCTACTAATTGCAAGGTTTCTTTTTTCATGTACTGAGAAAGAGGAAGCAATGTCTGTGTAGACTGATTCCAAAGGTTTAAGAGCTGCCATCATGTCTTACTTGCATGTTTTCCTACTGGTAGATGGTGGCAAATGCATAATAGCATGAATCCCAGATGATAGCCTATTTCTTGGGAGTATCTATCAAGACCCATGGAATCTCTGTCATCTTGGACTAGGCTAGAAATACTTTCATGAGTACAATGCCTGCGATTGTTCCCAAAAAGATGTAGTGATTGCATCAAGCAAAATGTCACATTTAAGCGGTATTGCACATGTTTTTGCTGGTATGATGAAATTAACTAATTAAAAGGATAAGTGGTAAGACACAAGTTTCTTTGTCTTTGCTAGTATGATGAACTCATATAGTTAAAATGGTTATGTTTTGTTTCCTGAGACATACAACTCTGAGCTAACCAGATGACAAAAACTCTTGCAGACTTCAGATAGAAACATTTGGCAAATATTCTTGGAGGTGATTGATAGCCCAAATGACTGAGTTAATAAATGGAAATGATATTAAGTTGTCTTAAATCTGCAGTTCTTTCTGAGAGAAGGTGTTATTGGTGTGTGTAAATATCCACCTTTTATGCCTGTTATGCACTTAGGAAGCCATCTGTATGAATGGAAGCAGTGTCGTTCATGTCACCATCCCAAAATACTTTGTATTAATGGCTTTATTCAGATTTGATCAATCTAGATCTGGTCCATGTATCCTATACTTCTTAAGAAACAGAAACAATTTGGAATACAATCCTTGATGTACTTGATTTGAACATATTGTTTGTTTTTTTAATAGCAGCTGATTAATGCCAGATGCTTTGTTTGCAGTTAGACTTTACCACCATGACTTAATGTCCGAAATGCCCATTCATTTTTGTTATCTTCAGTCATGATGCTAAATGAGCTTGAAAGCTGTGACTTTGTGATATTGAGAAGGGGAAGGGGAAAGAAAACCCCCTGAGTCATTTGAATGAATTTTGGCTATTTATCTTCCTCTTTATGAAGCTGTGTTGTAACTGGCTTGTTTTCCTTTATATTGTATCTGTGCACGCTGATATTTGAAGGGCATTTTTTTAATGAATTTTTTTTAGGATAGAATGTATTTAAATGAGTAGGAGGGTTATATACCTTTTCAAAAGAAGAGCTTATTTACTTTTGTTCTCTCAGTCAAAAATGATGCCATCTGTAGGCTGCCAAAATAAAATGGCATGATATACTAGGATATGAATAATTCTCAGGTTAATGTCATGTACACATTCTCATGACTACCCTTGGATACAGTCAGCATTAAACAAAGTATCTGTTATAGCAATAATCAATTATGTGGGTATGGTATATTGAAGATTTACCCACAGTTGGTATTATTGTTTAATCACAAGGGCGAAGCCTGAGAGATTAAACAAAGCCAACCATGGATAAATCTTAAATATACCACATCCAGGAGTCACTTATTCCTATTATACAACGATATTATTTAAGGGAAAAAAAATACTTACTTTTCTTAAATAATCCCTGGGATTCGATAAACTTTGTGCAGGAAAAGTGCTATTCTTGCATGGAGTGAACCATGGCTGTTTACCCTTAACTTTAACAACATTATATTCATGAAGGCTCTCTGCTGCTAAGGCTAAATGGACATGAGCACTACTGAGTGCAGTGGGTGTGTTTAGGTAGAGCACGCACATCTAACACACCCCCTGCACCCAGAACTTTTTAAAAGTATTTCAGTGCCCTTGGATGCTAAAATGAAATAAAATTAGCAAAACAGTGTCCGCTGACACTGAAATAGATAGGGCAGCAAGAAAGCAATGCAGGGGGTTTGTGACAGGTTCTGTCACACACCACCTGCATTGTAAAAGTGCCGTACGGCTGTACCCCTCAACTGTACACTTTTTTGCAGAATGCCCAGATGCCTGCCTCACATACCTCTCAATCTCCTAGAGCAAGAAAGCTGTACAAATCCATAAATAATGGTGGGGAGGCACAAAAATAGGGACACTTTTTAAGTATTGCACTTACAAACCCAGAAAGTTGATAGAATAAAAGGTTTGCATTAGCATGGATTTCCTGAAGGGTATGAAGTTTGAAACCCAAATGTCTGTCAGTATGTTCTGACTTAAACCTGAGTGATTTGCCAATGATTTGCTAGAAAAACACAGTCATACTTCTATGTGTCCCTTTACAATTTCCCTTACTGTGATGACAAGGAGTACAGATACATGCAAATAAAATGGGTTTATTAAATTTCTTTTTTTACCATCCTAAGGTATGTTTAAGCATAGCTGAATGGGTGTGCATGCTATGGACCTCTGCTCAGCATTGCTTAAACATCCCATAGGAGATAAATAAAAATATACAGCTAAAATCCTTATTTCAGATAGTGTAGTGGTTAGAGTACCAGCTTTGTATGCATGTATTCATGGTTCGAGTACCAAGACAGACACTTTATTTTTACACGGGAAAGCAGTGTTAACGTTATTATTTTAATTTTAAATTATGTAGTAATTGATATTTGTTAGCCAGGGTTGTTAGCCAGGGTAGTGCATCTGGTCTAAAATGTAAGTGTGAGTGCATATAACATGCAAAATCACCTATGTATACACAAGTTTCCCATACAGTATAGTCACATCCCATGGTAATGTAATGAAAGCACATAGAGGGACGTCATGTAAAGTAAATCATATACACTTATTAATATGTCAGTAATGATCAATTAAGTCATTATCCTGATATTTTTTAAATAAAAAGTGAGCAATGGTTAGTAGAGCTCAGCTATGCTTAGTCAGTGTAAACATTGCATAAATGTGAATGCTAAGCAGCAGTCAGCTCAGCTAAATGGATTTGCACAATGCTCAGCAATTACCCCTTTAAGCACTGTTCAACCCAGCTTAGTGGGTTTCCACACTGTTTAGCTGAGCTCAGCATTTTCAAAATAGTCCAATGATGGCAAAGGGTGAGAATATAGCCTTATTTAAATGGCACAGGCAGGAATACAGCCAGAATCTGTTGTAGCTTTCTCTGAGTAGGAACTATGTCAGGTGTTGGTGAGGGCTTGCACTTTTGGGTGCAATGCTGGGGCATTTTGGAGTCCAGAGTCATGGCTGGGCTCCTTGTACCAAACAATGATGACAGGCTGCTGCAGGGCCAGTATGAGGACTCACAGTATAAAGTGGACACCTGGGACCATCTGGCATGCAATCTCACCAGTGCCACTGGCATCCTTTGAACTGGTGAGCAGGTACGGCATCACTATGCTGACCTAAAGCATGGGAAGAGGGTACTCTTGGCCCAATGGATCCAAGATACCCAGGATAACCATGCTCCAGCAGTTTGTAAGTATCCCAGATATAGCTGTACCAAATTCTAGCCTGAGTATGAGATAGACAGGTATGCATAATGTTTTTGTTTTCTCCCCCTACAGCTGCAGTGGAGAGGGCTAGCAATGCTGAGACCCATGTGGATAGACTGACAAGGCTGCTCTGATAGGCTGGTGAGTGCAGATCTACCTTGCAGTATATAATGAAATAAATAAGGAATAAATTGTTTACTGTGTTCGGTATCTAATGATTAAAGAAAGGTTTACCTGACTAATAGTTATCTACAGCATATGCAGTAGTAGAGCACTGTGTCATATAAGTACAATAAAAACCTAAACCACCAACTGTTGTGTTTATTCTGGTATGTTGTTGTAGAAATAGAATATGTACAGGTTCTGCACCGAAAATATGGCTTTGACAGCATGAATTAACAAAGGTTGTTCTGAGAATCAGCTAGTATGCAAAACAGTAGCTTGTGGAGCTGTAAATTAAGATATACATGAAATATGACATATGTTATGCACTAAGATCAAAACCCTGAATACTAATGTCAAATGCATTATAGTGTGTCCCCTGCTGCACTGCCTTGTGTTAACTTTTGCTTTCCAGATCATATAATTTCAAAGGATTACTACACAGTACAGTAACTATCATGCATAAATCTCAGGATTACAAGGTCAGACTGTCTAACGTACAGAGTATTAGGCAGAAAACAGTCAAACAAGAGACAGCAGCTCCCCAGAAGCCCAGTGTGATGAGAAACAGCTTTGTAGTTCATTTTAGCACACCCAAACAAATAAACCAAAATGAGGTGTTTAAACAAGACATGTACAATTTGACAAAAGGGGAAAAATAGCTTTAAAAAATTACAAAAAAATAAAGATTTGATTATTACAAGAGCAGATAAAGGGGAGCCACATTCGTGTGGAACAAAACTGATTACAATAAAGAAGTAGAGAAACATCTTAGTGATGCCACATCTTACTGCAGTCTTCCTAGGGACCCCACTAGAGGATTTAAAGAACAGATAGATGAAGTATTAAAACAGGCTATTAGGGGCAGGGCTACTACAGAGGATTTATCTATACAATTGAGGGTCGATGATCCTAGCTTTCAATATTTTTACCTAGTACCCAAAATCCATAAACAAGAGAATCCACCTCCAGGGTGCCATATAGTGGCTGGCAGTGGTTCTTTGATAGAACCATTGTGTGAATATTTGGAATGCAAGCTGAAATCTTTGTTGGTGCATGTTACAGCTCGTATAAAAGATACCAACCAATTTTTAGTGCTCATGAATGATTTACAGATTTCTAAAGATACATACATGGGCACACTGGATGTGTGTGCTTTGTACACTAGAATCCCTCATGAAGCAGGTATTAGAGCAGTGAAGCACTAGATGGAAATGTTAGGCAGATATGATGAGGTGGCGATGGAATTTTTATTAACTTTATTAAGATTGGTTTTGGATCATAATTCCTTCACATACAATAAAGAATGGTATTTACAGATAAAGGGTACAGCAATGGGTGCAACTTTTGCACCCATATATGCTGACTTTTTTATGTTTTTTTTGGAGTGGGAGATAATTTACGGTAACAAAAGCAGGTTTAAGAACAATCTCACAATGTGGTGGAGATATTTGGATGACTGTTGGGTCATTTGGACAGGGGATATTTTGAAGTGGCATGAATTTTTGGAATATTTAAATTCCAGTGAATATGACATATATTTTAGTGGCAATATTGATTTACATTCAGTAGAATTTTTGGATGTGAAAGTTATCAAAGCTAAGAATGGTACAATGGACACTACTTTGCATAGGAACTATTTTTCCAGAAATTCAATATTGCATGCCAATAGTAGTCATCCTCGCCAGATAGTGAACAATATTCCTAAGGCCCAATTTGCCAGAATAAGAAGGATTTGCACCAACAAGGATGAATTTAGGATGCAGGCAGAACAGCTTAAAACAAGATTTTCAGCTAGGGGGTATGACCACAGAAAGATAGGTAAAGCATTATAGCAAGCGGTGGTCCAATCCAAAAGTCAGTTATTAAAGGAAAACATACACACACATATTAAGGAAGACCAAATTAGGTTTATTACTAAGTATGGGTCTAATACATTCAAGATTAGGCAGATCATTTCTAAACACTGGCATATTCTTAAGTCAGATCCATATTTTGACATAGTGTTAGGAAATTATTGCAGTTTTGGTTTCAGAAGAGGCAGAAACATAGGTGAACATTTGTCAAGCTTCAAAAAGGGACATGTAAAGCAACATAATCAAATAAACCCAATGGCAGTGGGGAGCACATATTGTGGACATTGTATATATTGTAAACGTATATCTAAGACTAAATCATTCACTTCTGTTAACACATCAAAAGTGTATGACATTTTTAATTTGATTACATGTGCAACTGAATGTGTGGTTTATATGGCACTATGCCAATGTGGCTCTTTTTACAAAGGGCAAACATCTCTCAGTTTTAAACGACGGATTAATTTGCACATGAGTGACATAAATTGTTGTCGAAACAGAAGTGCGCTATATAAACACATATTGGTGCACCCCGCACACATTTTGTATTTTGGGTATAGATAAAGTGATAGGTGAAAACCTATCAATGATGTATAAACAAAAAATTCTGGTGAAAAAAGAAAGACAATGGATAGTTAATTTAGGTGCCTTGTTTAAACCTGGACTGAATGATCACTGGTAAAAGCATGCTAAAATTTATGGTAACTATATTTGGATGTATATAAGGACATTGGGTTGTTATAATAATAATGGTAGAATACTATTATTTGATATTTATCAAATCAATATAGATAATGCTGTTCAGTTATTTTCTCCCATGTGGTGTTGATGTTTTCAAGATAATTAGCTCACTGTTGCTTTAAATGAATATGTATAAAAGGAGAGGAGGGCACTCCCTAACACATGCACTGATGATGCTAAGGTGAAACCTGGTTTGCTAGTGAGGTGACTTGCCCTGTTAGCCATTAAAGTTGGCTAAGCATCTGTTTCTGGATTACTGTGTTCTTTTTTCAGTTTGACTTTAAATTTGTCGTGCTGGTTTCATTTGCGTATATGTATTATATATATATATATATATATATATATATATATATATATATATATATATATATATATATGGTTCCCATTCAGAAGCCTGAAACATCATAAGCCTGAAAATCAAAATCCTGAAACCAAAAGCCTGAAAATTCAGAATCCTGAAAACTCAAAATCCTGAAAGCCCAAAATCCTGAAACTCAAAATCCTGAAAACACAAATAATGCTAATATGTCACTATAAAGACACTAATATCTACCAACTGACCCTGACCCTAACCCTAACCCTAAGGTCCGTCACTATCGCACACTCACCTGAGCCACGCCCTAACCCTAACTCACTTAAACCGCCTCTAACCCCAATATTTGTCACTATTGCATACATACCTAACCTGCGCCCTAACCCTAACTCACTTAAACCGCCCTAACACTAACATAAAACCAACCGCACACTTACCTGACCCCAACACATGACCTAACACCACAGGGCTAACAATAGCAAAGCCACAATGACATCAGTATGTCTATTTGGTGTTTTCAGGATTTTGAGTTTCAGGATTTTGGGCTTTCAGGATTTTGAGTTTTCAGGATTCTGAATTTTCAGGCTTTTGGTTTCAGGATTTTGATTTTCAGGCTTATGATGTTTCAGGCTTCTGAATGGGAACTATATATATATATATATATATATATATATATATATATATATATAGGATTCCACTTCAGAAGACTGAAACATCATAAGCTCAAAATACATAAGCCTGAAAGTCTGAAAATTCAAATGCCTGAAAACTCACAAGCCTGAAACTCAAAAGGCTGAAAACACACAGAATACAAATAATGCTAATTTGCCAGTACAAAGACACACAGAAACACATACAAAACAAAGCATAGTAGCTGCGTCCCCCACACCCCCTGTTACTTAAATATATCAACTCTGAGATTGCACTTCACTACAGTAAATAAATTTCAAGCTTATGATGTTTCAGTCCTTTGAAGGGGAACTATATATATATATATATATATATATATATATATATATATATATATATATATATATATATATATATATAGATATAGATATAGATATATAGATAGATAACCAACCTCTTACTGCGAGACATCTGCAAAAAGCCCGACAAAGTGGGGGCATAAAGGACAAACAATAGTGACATCTTTGAAATATGGCTGTTATACGCATAGAAGTCTGCTAGTGTAGCATGGTATGATTTAACATATACGTCCTGATAGATTCCAGGTCTAAAACAAAAATGAATGTCATCATTTACTGTTGTCAGTGCTAACATCATACACGTGATTTGTCAGAAACCCACAACTGTTATGGGGAGCAGACCAAACATATGAGCCACGCATCTGGACAGTGTCAAGACATCTGGACAGTGGAGAGATATGCCTGCAGTCATGTATCAGAAGAGAAAAAATAATGGGAGCTGCCAACCATTTCACCCAGCACCTTCTGAACCACAGTAAGACTAACACAACACTACCCCAAATCAGCTCTGGGGAATTACCCATGTATTTCCAAATATATCATGCACTACAGGGATGGAACTATAGAGAAAAGCAGATATTGGTTTAGAAATGTCCACCCACAACCATTTGAACCACAGTCACAGCAACATACCAGTACCCCAAATGAACTCTAGAATATAAGGACTGTTTGAACAAAATTATTCTGTTTGCCAGTCACACACTACACCGACATATACTTGCCCAACTCACAGTCCACTGGGAATCTTGAGGTGTTACAGGACATTTCTCAGTCTGCCCCTACAAACATATACACCTGATAGACTACCAGCAACTGTAGCAGCATGCATAGTCAGATAGAAAAGGATCTATGACACTCACATCTGCTACTCTCCCTACTCAGTCCAACAAACATTTTTACACAACATTGCTACATAATTTTGGCTGTCTGTTAACAATGGCCAGACATACATAACTCTCAACTGTACAGATTTCCACAAACTGTCAAGGGTGTGGGACCATATATATGGCCACTGCCACATACCACTTCCAGGAGTCT
The DNA here is from genome assembly GCF_019279795.1 of Protopterus annectens. Taxonomy (NCBI): domain Eukaryota; kingdom Metazoa; phylum Chordata; order Ceratodontiformes; family Protopteridae; genus Protopterus; species Protopterus annectens. Next base: position 1,087,549,554 of record NC_056727.1, on the reverse strand, counting down.
GCTAAGTCACTGGAACAATATCAGGAGAGCAGTCTCTAAATAATGCACTTACTGCAAGACATCTGGACAAAGCATGACATACTTGAGGGACAGGGGGCCGAAAAGAGGGACATATCTCACATAGTTACAAATTGAAACCATTGCTGGTGTTACAGGGTTTGTTGTAACATTACATCCCTGAAGGATATGATGTCTGAAACACTAACGGATGTCAACATTTAGTGACTACAATCCTCACATTATCCTACTGATTTCTTAAAAACAGATATTGTCTGAGGAACAGACCAAACATAACAGGCAAACATCTGGGCAGTCTGTGGACATCTGGACAGTTGAGAGGTATGTCTGAGACACATCATTGTCAGACGTCAAGTCAAGGAGAAAGTGCATGTCCAGAAAAACCCTGTTAATCTAGCAATCCTCTATGTGTATAACAGTAATACTTACTTACAATCTGTACCCAATTCTGGACCTTTGTCCCCCATGTTATTGGGCTGTCTCCACATGTCTTGTCCTGAGAGGTATTTCCACCTACCATCTGTGAAGCTGTAGTCTCCACACCTGCATAATGTCCTCCACACAGGCAAGCAAAAGGGGCAAGGCCCACATGAAGGACTTAATTATAGCACTGTGTTGCTATGACATTGGCTACTGGAAAGACAACACAGCTGCTATGAATGAAAGTAGCACATAGAAGACACTGATTGGTGCGCAGGCCATCACCTGCTCATGAGCATTACCTACAAAAGGCAAGCTGCTGCCTATGCAACACAGGTCTGAACCCATCTGCATAAAGAATGACTGCGACTACACAAACCTAACCATTTGCATTATTCTGAGAAAACTCTTCAGCACTATAACAAGTATGTCAATCACGTAAGCTTGTAATGGAATGTAGAAGGAGGGATGCAATAATGTCAAATAGGAAGTTAAACACTAGGTCACAACAAGACCTGTTGGATGCACATGCTGCTGTCCAGCACCTATGACCATTCCTGCTTGCCCTGTCTGCATTGACATGTATCACATCTCTGGCCCCTGAGTCACTCCAGCAAAGGTCAGCTCATGTATGATTACTACTGGAGTTTTTGTTGTCCAGTACTGAGTGTGACACGGCTAGGCCAGCTACCTGGGATGTTGTCAATATTCATGTCACCTTTGAATGCTACTATGGTACATATGCTTGTCTTACAAATGTAAGAGACTTATATAGGTTATGTGCATAGTACACAACAGGTGCAGAAGTGTGTGTTCAACTGTATGTTATATACTGAGCCCATACTTGACAACTTTCCAGAGTTTTGCAGACTGACCACGTCTGCCTCATATTGTAGTCAATGCCTCATACAGTTGCATATTGTCTGGCACACCACTGGCAACCCATTAAAGACTGAAGCCATAACATAATAGCATACATATGATTGTCAGATGTCATATCCTGTGGAGTAGACCTGTGAATGCGACACCATCTTTGCTGGCAACTAAGTGTGTTTCAGCTAGATTCATAATGTCACACCATTTTCCTGCCTTTGCCCACCACTGATGTATGCCTTTGTGCAGATATCTTGCTCTAATAGGACCTAGGTGTCTTAACATGAAACCTATGTCAATGCAAGCGTACCTTGTCCTGCAGGATGCCAACATTTGTGCAGTCACTGACACCTGCTTTGTAGTTGTGGAGAGCACACTAGCCTTGCCAGGTTACTCATCCCATCATACGTTTAGACCCCAAATTGAGGGCTGCAAAGCCACAGGAGGTGGAGTGTTGAACATTATCATACACATACACAACTCCAGGCTGACCAAACAGTATGATGCAAGGGAGACATCCCGAGTGTAGTTAGTTGACAAAACACCTACTTAAATCATGGCTAGCTACAGGCCTCCAACCATGACTATTGACACCCACCACACCTACTGGGACTTGCTAGAATCTGTCAGGATTCAATCATCTACCCTGCTTCTGGAAGACTTCAACTACCCAACCATACTGTTCATGACCTATGCCACCTGAACATGAATGCACACAGATTTATTGGCTTTGTCAATGGCAATGCAGTGGCTCAGCCAGTCAACACTCCTGCGACAGCTTGAAATATCCAGTGCCTGGTCCTAACCTACATGAGTAGCCACTGTAGCACTCCTACAGTGTCATCTTCCTTGGTAAGATTTGACCACACAGCCATCACTGTTCAGGTCACCATTTCTCCTACCCCCCCCCCCCCAGGTCAGGGTCAAACAAAATTAACTTTACAAAACTGTCTATAAATCTCCTCAGAGCAGGTAGTAGTAGCTTAATAGCCAATGTCCCATAAGTAGGAACTAGCAGAAGTGTCCAGAGCCACACCAAAATACTCTGTGGGCACCTACATAGTTGTATGGACTCAGCAATACCTGACAGGACAACATCATCTCTCTCGAGGTAGGGTAAACATCCGTGGTGGACAGCAGCAATACACAAATACCATAATAGGTGGAAATAATTGCTGGACAGGGCCAAGAAGGAACAGGTACCTTATTGGAAGCAATGTCATCTTGGTCTGCACAAGCAAATAAGGTCACAGGTGAATTACCCTAAGGCTATCATTGAGTGCAGATTGGACCCATCTACCAAGCCAATCACTAGGCCTTCCACACATGTGTCTGCAATCCCAGAGGCAACACACAAATCTGCTCTGTAGTGGTGGTCAGTAACACCACATACACATATGGCATAGATATAGGCGACCGGCTGCAGATAGGTGAAATGTAAACATCACCCCCCCATCCGCCCATTGGTACACATGCACATGCACAGCACCTGCCCCCCTCCCCTCATCATCAGGAAGCAGGTCCGTAATGCCCTCTCAAAGGCAACACACAGAAGTCTCCATAGGCCTGATACCATCCCTGGCTGCATCCTACATGAACACAGGTATGAGCTCTCAGATCCATTGCACACTGTAGTCACTCAAGCCTGAGCACCAGTGTCATCCCACCTGCACAGAGGACAGCCACTGTCATCCCTTTACACAAAGGCAGAGCAATCCACCAACCCAGCCAATCATATGCACATCAGCCTAACTAGCCTGCTCTGCAAGGGCATGGAAGACAATATCAAGGACACTATGAAGAGGGACATTGGCAACCTCAAAATGCCTGAGTGCACACATCATGGTATTGTCAAAGAGAGATCAGGTCTGTTAAATCTGGTCAACCTTTCTGAAGTGATCAACAAACACAAGTACGATGGGAAGATGGTGAACAATGCCTACCTTCACCTAGCCCAATTCTCTCACAATAATCCCCAGGCAGCCAGGATACATATACCTACACAGCTAGATATCAACCTGTATGATACCAGATGGGTAGGTAACTGGCCCAATGATAGTACTCACTCGGTTGAAGTAGTGGAACCCACCTCTAGTAATAGAGTCTCCCAAAGCGGTGTACCCCAAATATTGGTCTGGTGGCCTCTGTTGTTTGAGATATACATATCTGAGGTACAAGACAAAAGAAGTGGTCTGTGGCTGACCAGGTGTACAGATGCTTGCAAGCTGGCTGCTATCTTCCATTCCCTTACTTATGTGAGCATCCACCAAGAGGCTCTCACACAATTAATGACTGGTGCAAGAAGCATTTCCGCAAACTGAATGCCAAGAGAGGCATCATTCTCCCTGCTGTGGCAGATGTCATCAACACTAATTATGACAGTAATGATGTACTAGGCATGCAATCAGGTGTGAGGCAACTTGTACACCAAGGTTGGTAGCAACCTGACAGTTTCCCACCGTGTGGTCACTATTGTACGGAAGGTTGTCTATATGGCCCACCTCACAAATATGGGTATGACATCCAGGAACCAGAAGGCTACAACACCACTGTATACCACCCTTATCAGATGCATTACCAAGTACAATGGCTCCTTTGACATGTACCTTACCAAGCAAATGCAGCAGTTGCAGGGCCCACAGAGGTTCCTGACCAGGCAAATCCAGGGTCTGTAACACCTATCCAATACAGGTAGGCTGAACGCCCTGCCCCTGTACTCAGCCTCATTCAGACTGATTATAGGTGACCTGTGTCTGGCATACAAGGCCATTTCTGAACAAGCCTTGATGGCATTTCTGCATATCTGTTAGACATACCCCACACACGTATCATGCACACAAGTCCCTCACCGGGTCTGTGACATGTATAGTACTTGTTAGTGAGATAATATAGTGTCCCACACAACACGCTGTTTGTAAAATACACTCCTTCCCCATGTCTAGAAGAGTATGTGTATAGCCCTCTTGAAGAAGTAGCTGGACGACTGTATGGGAAATGGATGGGACACTCCTGGGATCCCGTCTGTTTTCCAGCTGAACAGGGGAAACAGGTGCTGGCTCTGAAGGGACATGGGTGAAAGTCAGGACAAGGCTTATGAGGGCATCAGGGCCAACAGCAGGGTATCATCTTATGAGGCTATACACCTAGTACTTTACATGTTTCCTGTATGCATTGCAGAGTGTCCTGCTATGTTGTCTGAAATTAATATTTGTGAGTCTGAATTGTGTAGGTACTGCAGTGATAGTGTATAGTCTTGTCCCTTCATCAGTTATCATCACATATCATTACATCTTGTCATTGTGAGTGGTCTGTATAGCAGTAAGTCAGCTCTTACAGTATGTGCATATGCACTTGGTGACACTGTATAGCTCATCCCAATAGCCTTGGTCTTGGCCACAATTACTATTCTGCTACTAGACCCATCACACAGTAGGATTTGTCACCCTTCATTGTGGGCCTTACAGTAGCAGTGAAAGAGAGAAGGATTGCATCAAGAAGAACTACCATAAGGTCTGCCCTGAAGGGCCCACAGGTGTCACAGCTGTGCCAAACTGTAACAGGAATGTGTGTGTGTGTGTGTGTGTGTGTGTGTGTGTGTGTGTGTGTGTGTGTGTGTGTGTGTGTGTGTGTGTGTGTGTGTGTGTGTGTGTGTGTGTTTGTGTGTGTGAGTGTGTGTGTGTGTGTGTATCAGCAAACATAATACTGCAGGGTATTAATTTACATATGTTGTCTCCCCCTTGCAGGTGAACACAAGGGTTGGTGTCCCTCCCCCTCACAACCTGATGTCAGTGTCTTAGCAGACCCCCATGATGATGGTGGTCATAGTGAGGCACAGGTGGGGTTGTTGGTTCCTGAATCCATGCCATTGTTTGGTATCCCACTTTCACCCACCATGTCCCCGCACACAGTCAGTATGCCCACACATACTCAATCCCCAGCAGCCACAGATAATGGGCAGGTTAAGAGTAGTGGCATGGAACAGACTAGTGTGTTAAGTATGGCAAGTGTGAGTGCAGACACCAGCCATAGACAGAGAGCAGGCAAGGTCACACACAGGCAGATGGACAGAGGACTACTGCACATCAAGCCACAGAAGGTGTCACCAGACACATGCTATGGTCCATCATGGAGGCACAGGAGCATACTGACTGCAACACCAGATAGATGCTCAAGGTCATGAATGCAGTGGTGGTCCCTGGCATGCGTGATGACCTCCATGGCATTTTTGGTGCCATACATCATCTTGCCGATATCTTGGAAAGACAGTGGGATGAGACATTGTGCATTGTCTGTGCTTGAGCATGTGGTGGGAGTAGGGCATAGGATGGGTGGATGTAGCTCAGCAACATGATCAGCTGTGAGCCCATGTGGCTGTGAACATTCACAGTCCCATAGTGGCAGTACCAACAGCACTACCAAAAGGATGGTGGTGCCCACACCACACCAGAGCAGGCCATAGGTATGTTGTCCTGGCCAGTTCCATCAGGGATGTGGATCTAGTAGACAGCAGTCACCATCAGGGAGTAGTATTGCATCTGTTCTTGGGCCTGGTGGTGCCAGTGATACTCCTGGCAGAACCAATTACTGCGTCCCTGCTGGGAGATGATGAACTGTAATTCCTGCCATGTACTGTCCATGACTGTCCAACATAGCCCTGTGTCAGGCATTCACATCACTTGATGGTGTGCAGACAAACACTTGCACATCCCTATCACAGGCCAATCACCACCAGACATTCACAGCTCCTCTGTATGGCCCAGTTGAACATCACCCCTTCAGACACACACACACACACACACACACACACACACACACACACACACATGATGTCAGCCATATGGCCCAGCTTAGGCCTCTGACAATCTAACACAACACCCTGATGATACTTGTGCCACAACCCTGTTATCCATACCATCATTGCATGGACATGCTTATATGGTCTGATGCACAGGGTGACTATAGTACAGTGTGGCAATGTCATGCTGTGTAAGGTGCTGTCTGCTGGCGCAGTTATGGGTACACATTGAGGTGTATGTACCTTGTTAGCCATGATGTACTATTGATGTTAGTACTGCTGACTGACTGTAATGTCATATACTGTACTCTGGTTGTGTTCCAGGTGTCTATGTGTCTGCAGGCTGTGGGCCTGCTGACAGTAGCAATCATGAGTATGGTGGAGTGGAAACAAAGTGACCTTTTCATAGCCAAGGTACAGCTGTATATGTACATGTTTACCAGGTGTGTTTACATGCAATAGTGTGTGAGGGGCAATTGTGGAGGACAGTATGACCTTGCATACATATCCTTGACACAGCCACCTAGCCTTCATACCTGTCACCTGGGTGTCCTGTAGGACTGCAGGCTCACACATAGAGCAGAGGTTACTTGAGTACTGGCACTAGGTCCCTCAAAAGCTTAGCCATTACATTAACTGCAACAGATTCAGCTATCAACACCTGTTGCCCCTGCCATTTCTATCACATCCACTCGACCATCATGCAGTTGATAAAGGTATGTCTGGTACTGTGTATGACAGGTTTGGAGTATGTATTCCTGACACAGGTCAGCCTGTGTTAGTCTAACCTGAAAATCACCAGCATGTGTGTCTGCTATCTCATATGCATGTCTGGCCTCTAGTGTGGGTAGTGCACACAGACTCATAGTCCCATACATGGGCAGCTGTTGAAGGGCTGGGCACAGCCCCTACATGCACAGTCTTACTAATGATAGTGCTAGACACATAATACAGATAGCACAGCAGTACTGTAGTTTGGCAGTGTCTACCACCACCATTGAAGTGGATGACAATTGTGGGGGCTGTTAGGATTGTCAATGGTGGGTTCAGATGCCCTTAACATGTTAGAGCCATCTGACACACACACACACACACACACACACACACACACACACACACACACACACACACACACACACACACACACTGTACATGTTTACCAGGTGTGTTTACATGCAATAGTGTGTGAGGGGCAATTGTGGAAGACAGACACACAGACACACAAGAACACTGCTGCATGGGGATATGCATTAAAACACACACATGCACATGGAGGTGAAACTTATCAAAGTAGATGACCTGCCCATCTATTAAAGTACAGTACAAAGTGATATGACCATTGCACCACAGTGACTTGGAGTTAGAAACTGCGTAAATGTGCTTGTACGGTGGATGACATTTGTATGGGCTGACACTAGGCTGGCAATGGGGGAGGTCATAGGGTGGAAGAGGCACACAAAATGGTATAGCCATCACATACACACAATGAAGCAGCCACAGGGACTGTGCATACAGAAACACATATACAGTTGCCAAGAGACATATTGGTAACCCTACGTATCCACTTGTATTTACTATAGTGCTGCGTACACATGACATGTTTCACATAAATTATATGCCTTGGACATAACACACAACCTCTAACAACAGGTAATCTTGTGAATGCCTTCATGGATGGTGGGATAACCCACTAGACATAGTGGTTAGTCTTGTCTATTGCTCCTACAAACCTGCACAAGTGATAGATTAACAAACTTTGTATCAGCATGATGTGTCAATCAGGTATGATGTCTGATGCTGGCATGTGTGTCAGTATAGTAACTGTGACATATTTGGCAATGATATCACAGAAATGCTCATTGTCAGGGGACACAGACCACATATAGGTTGCAAACATGTGGATATCCCATGTACATCTGCACAGATGACTGGTATGGGCTAAGGATAGGTTCTTTAAAATGATGTCATGGGTAGGGGGTCAACAGGCCTTAAAATGGTATAACCTACAAACACAACAGCCATGGGGGATATGCTTCACATGCACTGCTATAGTTGTCGGTATTGAGATTAGAACCCCTACCTAAGTATTGCCACTATAGTATTACACAGTTATTGTACATGCCACAGAGCTTAGAGGGCTTACAAGTGTATACAGGTACTTATAAGGAGAATGACATCAGCAGGTCTTGTAAAGTAGGGCAATGGGATGTGTACCGTGTAGTACATGCCTCAAAATGGTATAACCCACACTCACATTGTGTGTGTGTGTGTGGGTGTGTGTGTGTGTGTGTGTGTGTGTGTGTGTGTGTGTGTGTGTGTGTGTGTGTGTGTGTGAGTGTGTCCAAACACACACACACACACACACACACACACACACACACACACACACACACACACACACACACACACGATGTGAGTCTCATACACAATATCACAGTTGACAATATTGAGTTTGGAACCCCTACCTGTATAGTTATGTGTACTACAGTGTTACCCAGTTATCACACGTGCCACGGAGCTTATAGGGTTTAACATTGTCGTAAGGTATGTCTAAGGTGATTGCATTAAGAGCCTTTGTAAAGTATGGCAATGGGAAATGTACTGGGTGGGAAGGGCATCAATATACATTACCCAACCAACATACACACTTATAAACACCTTCACACACACACACACACACACACACACACACACACACACACACACACACACACACACACACACACACACCTGGCACAAGTGAGTGTAGAACCCCTGCCTATCCAGTTATCTGTACTATACTGTTAGTTATTACACATGCCACAGAGCTTATAAGGCTGAGTGTTGTCCAAACGTTCTTATAAGGGCAATGACATCAGCAGGATTGCTAAAGTAGGGCACTGGGAAGTGGTGTGGGTGGGAAAGTCCTCAAAATACTTCAGCCTACAAGCATGCACATTTACAAACTCTTGTACATACACTTTTATACACACACACACACACACACACACACACACACACACACACACACACACACACATTTGCTAGATCTGAGAATAGAACCCCTGCCTATTTAGTTATTAGTATTACAGTGCTACACAGTTATTGCACGTGCTAAATAGCTTACAAGGCTGATAAGTGCACAAACTTCTAAGGTGAATGACATCAGCAGGACTACTAAAGGTGGGCACTGGGATGTGTACTGGGTGGGACAATTTTCAAAATACTTCAGCCTACAAACATACACACTTACACACACTCACACATTTACCAGAACTGGGAATAAAACCACTGTCTATCCAGTTATTTGTACTATAGTGTTACACAGTTATCGCATGCCTGACAGAGCTTACAGGGCTGACAAATGCACAAAGGTACTTCTAAGGTGAATGACATCAACAGAACTGCTTAAGGTGGCACTGAGATGTGTACTGAGTGGGACAGTCTCAAAATACTTCAGCCTGCAAACAAATACACTTGTACATGCACACAAATTTGCCAGAATTGGGAATAGAACCCCTGCCTTTCTAGTTGTTTGTACTACCATGTTACCCAGTTATCGCATGTGCTACAGAGCTTATAAGGCTGCCCTCTGCACAAAGGTACTTCTAAGGTGATGGACATCAGTAGGACTGCTAACATAGGGCACTGGGAAATCCTCACAATACTTCAGCCTACAAACACACACACACACACACACACACACACACACACACACACACACACACACACACACACACACACACACACACACGTGATATGATATTATAACCACCACCTCAGTACTATTACACAATAGAGCTTGCCTTCATACTGACACATGCAACTGGTTACGACTGGTATGCCACTGTCTGCAGCAGAACATCACTCTATGCCATTCAGGGTATCCGTGTGTGTGACTCACTCTTTATGTGTCCACCTGTGTCTCTCTCTCTCTATCACTGTCTGTCTCTCTTTTCCCCACGTCTATGTGTGTGTATGCTTGACATATTATCTGTTCACCATATATATGTCTGTGTATCACATGCAACAGATGCAGATATATCACATATGGGCCACCTGCAGCTAGCTGAGGGTAATCCTGTCTGATGGGTGTGTGTAGGGACAGTTAAGATGTACATAGCTTTCTGTATGCAAAGAGATATATGCACAATACAGTTATATAGTCCAATGTGAGTTCTAACATGGCCAGTGATTCTCTAAGTGTAGAAGCATGCCCAGTGTGACCTTCTATCATGAGAGTCGGACTCCATTCCAGAGATAGGTGCACTGCAGTTCAGGGTTTGTATGATACAGCCATACCTCTCAAAAGTAAACAGGACTTTCCTAGAGGTACTTGGTTTGTTTTAGCAGACATTTTCTGACATATCTGAAGTCTGACACTGCAATGTATTGTGTCATTACCTAGTGACAGACATCCTCAGATCATCACAGTGCTTTACCAGAGGAATACAAGATGTATGATGCACAGACCAATATTATGAGTCCGAGTATATACTTTCTTGCCCAAAACTGCCAGTTGAGAGGTTTGGCTACAGCCGGTTGACTGATGAAGCTATGTAAACAGTCCAGCAACTTGGTGATATACTGGCTGGGGATCTCCTGCTTGTGTGTTATTCTTCTTAAATGCAATTTCATGTCTTGGTGTGGCCATACCTCTCAAATGTACATTTTGTGGCAGATTGTCCAGGTATTTGTCTAGAAGTTTTGTCTAGTCTACATAAACTTGTGTTTTTATGGTAATTTAGTTGCATATAATTGAAGACTGACATTACAAAATAATGACAGACATTAATGTTTCAGACTTCATAACCTTCCAACAATTCCAGGTAATGCAAAACCCATTATCCTACCAACTTTCTCAGTATGTAAGGGCAATATTTACAACATGTGCCTATCATTGTGCCTTTGTCCCACTTATATTTATGACCTTGTCCAGATGTCTTAATGTCAGAGGTTGGGAGGTATGATTGTGGACACAGAGTGCATTCTATTGTGCAGAACTGTCCATTATATGTGTAGTATATTCCACATAGCATTGTGACTTCCAGGTATGTCAGTGGCAGAGCAGTACGGAGTAATGTGGTGAACCACTAACAGACAGTTGTGAATAGGTTGATAGGTTGCTATGATGCTAGTATGGTACTGGCCCTGAAGCCCTTATGACCCACACAGACAAGAGTGCAGCCCATGTTACAACATGTCAGCACACAGAGCCCCTGTACACCAGGGACACAGGTGGGATCACAGGACTGAATTTTGTATTTTCCGTGCAGTTATACAAGGAGCACAACACTAGGGGTATTGAGGCACTTAGCTTGCTGTTGACGGAGTGTATTCCACAGATGGGGGAGTGTGTGGTACACGTATTTGTCACACTAACAAGGCATACTGATATCACAGCCCAGGTTGATGTAGCACCTAGAGGTTGATGGAGTGGGCCTTGAGTTCCAGATGTGAAACAGTCCCATCAAGGCAGGGTCTGGATTGCTTTGTATGCCAGAAAGGGATCACCTCAGCAGAGTCTGTATGGAATGGGGTTGAGGGACAGTGCTGTTAGCCTATCTGTGCAGGGTAGGTGTTTGGGCTTTGGAGTAAGGCCGTAGTGTTTGCAAGACCCTGGTGTGTGGAGACTACATGGTCTGTGATGTGTTGGTTTCTGGAGTTCCCATGTGATTTTGCTTCTGAGGAGTCCATTGTTTGGGGTTTGTTTTGCTGTGGACCTCCACTTAGTGTGTGTTGTGTATTTACAGGGGATGTTTATTGACTCTTTACACTGCATGGCACCTATGTTACTGCGCAATCTGCTCTGGTGTGCACATTCTCCATTTGTCTGGCCAGTGGTTCCCCTTCCCCTTATGTGTGTCTGTTTGTCCTTCTGTAGTCCAGTCACAGGCTTTGGCTACAGTGGCTGCAGTTATCTATTTGTAATTCTGATGTGGGTGGGGTACATGTCGTTACATCGCACACAGGGTTGTGGACTTTGCACCTCTGAGTGTACCTATTTAACAGGTTGTCCATCATTGCACCACTCCATTTACTGTGGTTCTTAAATGGTTTGTGTTGCTATATGCTATTATGAGGCTACATGTGGTCCTAGCTGTCATACTATCACAGACTGACATCTGCACAGGCCTAAATATGACAGTCAGACAGAGGCCCACACATGGGGAAAGGGTGTAAATACTGTCCTGCCAAACATAGACAGTTTGAAGACCGGTTTGGTAATTGTTTCTTTGCTCTTATGGATTTGACATCTGCTTCCCCACTGTCTGCCATTGCTGTTTTGACATGACCCTTTCTTGTTTTGCAAATAGTTGGCAGGCAAATGCAATGTTAAGACAAGCAGAACAGATATACAAGGCATACTTGTGCTCCTTCTGTGACAACCTGTGCCATTCCAGGGGTAGGGCTGTTGGGCAGTGATTTATCAGTGCTGACACAGAAAGGTGGCACTTTTTTATACACTGGAAGTACACTGACCTTCAGGTACCTGCTGTCCTACTACGCACCATACCTCTCAACTTCTGAGAGCCAGACATCTGGACAAAGCCATAAGTGATGAGGGACAGAGACCTAAATATAGGGACCATTTATAGGTATTGGCCTTACAAACCTAGAAAGGTGATTTAGTAACAGGTTTTGCATTAGCATGTGTGTCTCTATATGGTATGAGGTCTGACACTACAATCTGTCATTATTTTTTGACCTTAGTGTTACGTGATTCGCCAATGAATTGCCAGACAGCCACTACTTCATGTTATACAGACCGCAATTATGGTGCAAACCTCTGGACATTCTGCAATAGGTCTGTACAACTAAGATATATGGTAGGCACTGTGTAGGTTACTCCAAGCTGTGTACTGTCCATATGTGTGTTCCCCTGTCCATGACCTGTATAGCTTTCCTGCATTAACAGCTATTGACATCTGGACAGTGTGTACAAATCCTACCATAGGTGTAGCTGATATGCAGAATACTTGGCACTGCAGTTCTTGGAACATCGCCCGGCAAAGACAGCACTGTACCTAGGCCACTACAACACAACAGCTGGGAGTAAGGGCTGACCACATCCTGACAGTATTAACCACACATATACATAGCTCACTGACCCCTGCATTTTATGGATATGCAACAAGTTATCATGTTGATTGGGACAGCCCTGACAATTTGTGCTCTGTTGCTATTTCCCTGCAAACATACAAGTTACTGCATTTGTATGGAAATATGGGTGTGTGGGGGGGGGGGGCACACCTGTCAACTGTGCACATTTGCACAGACTGTGCTGATATTTGCTTTACATGTTGGTTCACTTTAGCATAGTCTTGTGACCTGCCTTGGAGACTAGAGGCATATCACTAAAGACCGCAGGTCAGATTGTAATGGCATACATTTGAGTTTCACACTTCTTACCCTTCAGAGCCTTACTGACCCTGCAAGACCTGGTGTGCTATCATTGTGTAAGTCTGTAGAGGGGTATTTCATCATTGTCACCCATTGTGGGCCTTTGCCAGACATTTCTTTATGGTTTTCTACAGCTGACTTGCTGGGTGAGGCTGAGAGGTGAGTATGGGATCCCCACACTGACATCCATGCTTGTGACCTATGACCCCCCAATTAGTAGGCCCCCCCACATATACTGCAGTGGGATTTGTCACCTTGGGTACTACTGCATAGTGTGGGAATGCCAGCATTGGGCAAACATTTCCTGGTGTCCCAAATAGCTGTCAGTTGTCTGCTGCTATCCCAGTAGGCCACCCCATTTCCTTGCATGCATGCAGCAATACCATAGATATGCTACCAGAACATACTAATCCATTCATTTATTGTAAAGAAGACTGACTCACCTTGTGCCTACAGCAGTTGTGAGGATGGTGCTTGAGGGCTGCCTATGTCGTATGCACACAGTACACTGCCTATACATGGTAAGGTACAAGTAGTGTGATGTGTGTGGCATCAGTTTTACTGTGTATGCAAGTCAGAGAGAGGAGTCAGTCCTTGGGTCCCTACAGAGCCAAGGTGTGTGCTATACATTGGCACTTTGCCAAGCTCAGGGCATACTGGGCATGCCTCCAGCAGCCTACAGGAGCTGGCACAGGGGGTTCCTCCACCAAGACCCTCTGTGCCTGTGGGGACCTTGGCAATGATGGGGGGCTGTGTGGCCCTTCCCCATGCTGTTCCTGTTGCAGCTGTTTCCACAGTATCATATTGTGCATCATGGCATATACTGTGAACATGTGTGCACATTTGGCTGGAGAGTAATGCGGGGTTCCACTAGATATGTCAAGGTAGCGGAACCATGACTTGAGCATCCTAAACACATGCTCTATAATGATCCTGGTTTGTGCATGTGCCTCATTATGGTGTTCTTGAGTGGGTGTGTTCATTTCTGATGGGTGTCATCATCCACAGCTCCAGTTCATAGCCAGTATCCCTCACCAGATGGCCATATTGGCTGTCACCCCTGGCAAATCCCTGGTACAGCTGTGAGGAATGCTAGATGTGGGAGTTGTGATAGCTTCCAGGGCTGACAGCACACATATTAATGATTATGCCCTGGCATTGCACACAACCTGGCAGTTGATGGAGTGAAAGCTCTTGTGGTTTATGGTAGACCCCACCCTGTTCACCAGGTGGTGATTTGATGTGGATGTGCGTGCAGTCTATGGCACCTAGTACTTCCAGGTAGTCTGCTACATGGTGGAAGAAGAGCATATTGCTGGTCCTCTCCTCACAGGTGCTGTGGAAGTAAATGTGCTCACTGGCATGTGGTAGCATGGCATCCAGGAACTGGTGGAGTACCCTGGATGCAGATGCCTGTTAGACCCCCATGATATCCCCAATAGGTCTTTGGAAAGTACCTGTAGCTAGTATTTTTAAGGCTACATATACCATGGTATCCACTGGGATGGGTTCCCCTCTGTTGGCTCTGGGTCTGAGATGAGGCTGGCACAGCTCAATGAGTTGCTGAAGTATGTCCCTGTCTACCCTGTAGTGCTTTACTATCTCCAGATCATGTAGCACCTGGTAGGTTATGCTGGGTCTGAACACTCTTCTCCTCCTCCTCAGTCTGGCGTGGTTGCCAGCATTATCCTCCTCACCATCCTCAGCCTCTAGTACATACTGATGTATCAAAGTGACAGCAGCCCCTAACATTTTGTCAGTTAAAATTCCCCCAAGTGTGTACACCAATAGTGCAGAGTTTGTGGGGAAAAAACAGACCGTAAGGTGTTTGCATAGTTTATACTGTTGTGCTGCAGATGCTGCCTGCATGATTGGCTGGCTATGATATATTCCACCTGCCTGCTATTTTATTTGCACTTGATTGCTTTTATTTTGCTATTTCCCTTTTTTCCCCTTCCCATTTCTGCCCCTTTTAAGCCTAGAGGTGCACCACTCAAACCTGCTGCCCAAATGTAAACAGTTCTGAAATTTCTGTTTTTTTTTTTTGTTTGTTTGTTTTAGACCCTGGGCATGCTGCACAAACTCGTTTAGCTAAAGTAAACACTTTGAAGCCGAAATGGCCCTCTCCTAGATGCAAACACACTCTTCATTTCATGGAAGAAGTCAATACAGCCTCAGACACACACCCTTGCTTAGCTGTGCTTAGCTAAGCCCAAATGGGAGCCGTGGAGCTCCAATGTGCTTACACCAAGCATGACACACACCCTTTTCATGTCAGCTGCTTCTCCTGCTTACACCACTGCCTTATAGTTCCTACATGGTTAGGTGCAGCCAGACAATGGTCTCCCATTTAGTGATTCAGTAAATTTTTGCTCATTTGCATACCTCACTGCCTTAGTCCCTTGTTACACCACTACACCAGAGCCTTCCTCCTTAGCAACCAGTGTTACCTGTTATTATTTTGATTCTTCATGCCATACACGATAATGGCAAAATACCGATTTCACTTAAAATTGTCCATGTTTTTTTAGTTTTGGCACAATCCCATTTGCGCACCCCTACGCTATGCTTAAACGGCCGAAATCAACCAAAAAAAACACGTTTATTTTCATATTGTTGCAACACTTTTACATGCCAATTGACCAGTCACCACAAATATACCAGTTCCTTCTTTTCATATACAACCAGTACCTACATTCCTCATTTGCACTCTCCTTCAAAAACTAAAACCATGTACCCCCTCAGCTGACCGTCTACCAGCTGAATACCTGCAAACAGCAGCTAAAGCCATTGCCTACCCCATTTCCATCCTTATAAATAGAACAATTACAGAAAGTACAATCCCTTTCATCTGGAAAGTCTCTCACGTCATCCCTCTACATAAGGGTGGTACTTCGTCTGAGATTTCTAACTTTCGACAAATTGCCTTACTCTCTCCAGTAGCAAAAATAATGGAAAAATGCATCCACTGACAACTACTTGACCACCTTCTCCATAATAATTTACTTGCAAACTGTCAGCATGGTTTAAGGCCATTCCATAGTACGACCACTGCCCTTCTATCCTTTTCTGACTGTATGAACAAAAATCATAACAATAACTCTCTTTCTTCTGCACTATTCATTGACCTGTCAAAGGCCTTTGACATGGTTAACCATCACCTACTTATAGATATATTAAAAGCCCTATCTCTTGACCCACAGGCATTACTTTGGTTTAAAACCTATTTAGAAAACAGACAGCAAGCAGTGCACTGGGATAATAATCTATCTATGCACCTCCCTGTTAACATTGGAGTACCTCAAGGCTCTATTTTAGGCCCCCTTCTCTTCTCAGTTTTTATTAATGATTTAAATGCCAAAATTCCACAAGCCACCTGTATACAATATGCAGATGATTCAACTTTAATATGTTCTGCTAAATCCATAACTTCACTCCAGACCCTCTCCCAAACGGTATTTAATATTGTGGAAAATTGGTTCATGCAACATTGCCTCCTCCTTAACCCTAAAAAAACAAAATTATTGCTCTTTACACCTACCCAAAAGTCACCACAATTTCATTTTAAAGTAACTCTAACAATGGAACTAGTATATCTTCAGATACTTCAACCCCTCTCCGAGGAATCACAATAGACCACAATCTCAGCTATGATGATCATATTAATACTACTATAAAATCTGTCAACAGAAAACTAGGCTCCCTTTATAGAATAAAACCCTTCCTTACACCACTATCTAGAACTACTATTGCCCAGACCCACCTTATCTCCACCCTGTTCTATGCTCCTGCCATTTATACCCGTCTATCAAAAAACAACCTTGACAAACTTGCAAACAGCTATAATAACATTGCCAGATTTGCCTCTGGTTCCCCTTTCAGAACCCATCACTGTCACAACCTCAAACAATTGAGTTGGTTAGAATTGCAGAACCAAATACTTTGTCAACAACTTACCATCACCTATAAGATCCTTTACCACCCCAAGAATACCCCAATCCTCACCAATCTGATTACCCCATACAAAAATCTTGCGACACTATGCTCAGCTAATAAGCTTCTAGTTTCCACTATTAAATCAAACAACAAGGCTGGGGACTCACTATTCACTAACACAGTAGGAAAAACCTGGAACTAGCTTCCAAATGAACTCTCAACTCTTTCTTCCACACTGCTTTTCAAAAAATATCTTAAAGAATATCTTAAAACCCACTGGTTATGCCCCTGCTCTAACTCTGACTAAGATCTCATTCCCCATCTTGCTCTCCCTATACTACTCTGCTCTGTTGTTCTGACACCTACCTGTGTTAACTAGTAAGCTAACTAACTAGTATTTAATCAAGTTTTTTTTCCCTTCTTAGTACTCAATATGGGTCTACTTTCTCTAAAAGTGCTACCACTCCACTGTATTAGATATCATCATAAGTTTGTACATCTATAAAACAGGCAAAAAAATATATATATTTTTGTTTTGTTCTCTGTATTTAATCTTAGCCTAGCTTTAACTAAACGACTCTATACAGGTTTACTTATGTAGAGTGTAAATAATGTACTGTATCACATGTTACTCATTCATACAATATATGGCATGTCACTGCCTATACTTGGAGCTTTTCTCCCCGGACCTCTACTGAAAATGGACATATATCCAGTTAGACTAGCCCGGTCAACAAATGTAAAATTAATAAATAAAATATTTTTGGCCATTGGCATGCCTAATGATTATAATACAGGCTTTACTTTGAGCTGTCATGCCCCATTTTCATTTTTGCAGAAATGTACATGGCCAGTAACTGAATACATTCCTGCAATGGACACTGTTCTGGCACGGATGCCTGCCTGCTTACTGAATCACTAATTCTCTTTATTTGCATTGTTTTCAACAGCAAATGAGGTAATTAGCATTATTCAGTGGTTTCTGTGTCAGAATAGTGCTGGCAGACTCGTGCATGCCCCCAGACTTGTTTACTGGATCGCTCAGCGGCCATATTCCATGCAGGAGCTCCTACACTATTCCTGCACAGGAAAATACGTTTATTGAATCCTGGGGAATGTTTTTGTATAACAGCTCCGTGGTGTTCTTCTGCATAGTTTCCTGATTCCACTGCTTTGTTGATGTACTGCAAATGCATATGTGACTTCTGTTCCCAGAGTTACCCAGTACATCAGTGTTTTGGAAGGCAAGCAACAGAGATAGGAAGATATCCATTGCTTATTTTTTTTTCTGGAAAAGAAAAGAAAGCTGTAACCTCCAGACATTTAGAAGTATGAGAAATGGGGAAAATACAATAAAATCAGGTATATTTCTTTAGTTTTGCAGAATGTCCCTTATTTTTTTTATATTTTCCCCATCTCTCATACCTCTACTTTGTATGCCATTATCACCAAATTCTACAAATTATGCTTGATTCAAGAAGTACAATGTTGAGAACTATATTCTAGAGGATGATAATCATGACTCTGTTTATAGCTGTAATGTTTTCTAGCTGGCCAATGTAAAAATATAAGCTAGCAAGGGATGTTGTTTGTTTTGCTGAAACTCAATTAATAAAATCATATGAATTGTACCTCTGCTTTGAAAACAGCTATTTTCTCCAAATTTTTCAATGAATAGTGGAAGATGGATATTTGATTACAGGAGTAAAATACATATTTTTGTAGCAGGGATGGAGCCCAAGGCATGTACAAAAATGGGAAAAGGGATTGAGGATGGCTGGATCTACACTGTCTGAAAAAAAGAAAGTCTGAAACTTAAACGCATGTCATTATTTAGTGACTTCGTTCGTCAGTCAATTGTCAGAAAACCACTAATTCTATGAGGAACAAAGTCACTAAATAATGACATGCATTTCAGTTTTAGACTTTCTTTCGTTCCGACTAATGCATGTCTATACATACATACCAATAGATAAAAAAGTCTGGCGACTCAATGGTAATCTAGCAGACAGACTTTTACCATTGGTATATTCTCAATTTACAATGGGCACACTGGTTGAGCTGACTAATCAGCATGCTTGTTTTTGAATGTTAATGGCCAGTTGTTGTGTAATGAAACATTAGCACACTTCAGTTTATACACTTCCATCTTATCAATTGCAGCAATATATTTTTCTGACCTACTTACAGGAATCAGAACCTGGCAATACATGCACTGCTCCCGGAGCATGTTCTAAAACAGAACTTTGTGAGCAAATGACACCAGTAAAATAATTCAAAGCTGTAAAAGCTAAAATTACTAATGGTGTATTTTTCTAGTAATGATTGTCTAACAGCCTCAATTCCTTTTCCAAATGATAAAAGGTATTCATGAAATATATTTCATATTGTCTTTCTTTGATAGGGAATTGGTAGCAGGATTTGCCTTATGCATATCATATAAATCGTCTATATCCATGGATGCCTTATATATTTCATTGGCTCTCTTTGGTCCTGCTGGTTGTGAATCAGTGCTCGGAATATTAATCATAATAGGTCAAAACATATCATAAAAGTAGGGGAATTGTCCACTCTGATTTTGTTAGCTTCATCGTTTTCCTGTACCTTCTATTTGGAATTGATGGAATTCATATAGGCCAATTAAAAAAGTCTCCTATAAAGTATTTACAAAAGATGTGTCATCTGGTCTTGAACCAGAAGATTGTCTGGAAACATCATCATGTTCAGATCATACCAAATGACAAGCTCCAGTCTGAGTGCAAATGAAAAAAGGATTGTTTTTTTTTTTTTTTAATTTTTTTTGTTCTGTTTTTCTTCAGGGACTTTTATTTATCCTGAAAATGTATATATAGTTCTATTACATGTACAGACACTGGTCTAGGGAAGGGAAACATGCAGGTCTTCACTGCCTCCTTGCTGTTTCTGAAATTACATTGACATGCTTTCAGGACTTTATACCTTTTTAAACTGTTTGCCCTTTTTGCCTGCTGACCACATACTTTTTCAGTTATGTAGCCCACTCATTCTCTTCACCAGGTAAGTGTTGACTGAGTGGTCCTAATCCAGGTAGTCATCAGGGGTAGATTTGAAGTTTTTGTGTTTTTTTTTCTCCTGGGTCACTAACTTTTACACAAATCCAGCAAGGCACTAAGGAAGGAATGTGATAGGGTTGCCCACAAAGAACACCCTCTCATTTTCACAAGTATAATTCCCTCTGAGTAGCCCACCCCTCCCACCTGTGGTAGGAGCAGTGGCTCCATTAGTCTCCACCAAGGACATCACTCCCCCCACCAGAGGTGAGTCTACTAATCAAACTCTGACTGACAGCATCATAGTCAGTGCTCCATTCCTCCCAACCACTGAAAAGCATTTTTGGCAAGCAAATTATAGTCAACAACTATCAGATCAGAAGTGGAAGAATTTTATGTATGCTTAGTGGGGATATCTTGCTTAATTGCACTGAATTTTCTAGGTTCACTCATTAAAGTTCACCACTGTGAGTCTGGCATGATCTGTGGTCACAACAACATCATCATCATTATAAAAAAAAACAAAAAAAAAAAACACTGCACAGAATGCCACAGAAGCTGCATTTTAATCCAATCTGAGCGTTTTCTTTCTAAGATGTGCAGAACTTCTTCAGACTGCTGAATGAAAGCACTCAAATTTGATTAAAGTATAGTTTCTGTGGCATTCTGTGTCTAATTCTTTGTTTTTTTACAGTTGCTCAGTACACTGTTTTGTGGAAGTTGTTGATCTTCACCATTATCATCGACCCCCATTCCCCATTTTCTACACAGGGTTGGGGTTTCCCATCAACTGTTGCCATCTCTCTCAATTCAATGTCATATTTTCTGTCTTCTACTATTGCAGGACTTCTCTCATAAAATCCATCCACCTCTTTGCCAGATGTGCTCATTTACTCTTGCCTTCTTCCCGCCCGACCCAAATCTTCTATAACAGATTGCCTTCTGCTTTCCTGCTCATGTGCCTGAAACATCATAATCTGTTCTCTTTAACCTTTTCTACAATTGGAGCTACTTGGACTTCTGCTCTGAAGTCCCAATTTCTTTGTGTGTCCCACAGCGTGCATCCTACCACCCATCTCAAGCACTTCATCTCCATTACCTTTAGCTTCCTCATCTGCTCTGTCTTTACTGCCCAGGTTTCTATACCACACAGTAGTAATGATCACACCACTGTTTCTTACACGTTACTTTTCAGCTTCTTTGGTATTCTTCTGTCAGACACCTTCCTGACACTCTGTGCCAGTTGGATACAACCCCTCTAAATCTAACGTTAACACCCTGATTCAGACATACCCTCCCCTTAACCACCCCTCCCAGGTACTTGAGGCTGTTCACTTTTTTTCACTATTTTCTCTTCTATCTCAAGTTGCGCCCTCTTTTGATTTCCCCCATTTGCTACCATTTCAATTGTCTTATCTATACTCAGGTTCTTCCCATGTGCCTTCAGTTTTGCATTCCATTCCCCTATCCTTTGCTGAAGTTGTTGTTCAGAATCTGTCTGTAATGCCACATCATCTACATACAGCATCTTTGTTGATCTGTCCTCTCTGACCTGTTTGCTAATACAGACCATCACCAGTATGAACACAAATGGGCTCAGAGATGAATCCAGATCACACCAACTCCCACTGGGCCCCCCTCCAAACACTGTTCATACTTGTGTCATTGGGTCTTTGTACATTATCTGCACTAATTCTACCAATGGCATATGCTTTTTCAAAGTCTAGGAATGAGCAGTTGGACTCTTTTTTTTTTTTTTCTCTGCTCTATGTGGGGGGGGGGTGCCAAATGAGGGTCTTGCCCTGGGCCCAAATGACCTAGCTACTCCTCTCTTGTTTTACCACCTATACTGTAAACATGAAGGTCAGTCAGTGCACCTTTGGTACTTTAAAGTACATCTTGCTATTCTCAGGGTCATTCCCTCCTAAAAAGTAACAGGGGAGGAAGTCATTTAATTTGATAAAAATGGGGCACATGCTTGGAGACTTTTTTTATTGAATTCCTTTAGAAACTGCTGAAAACTGAGTAAACATTATACAGCATCTGAGTGAGCTCCTCTGCAGCTGAAATTACTCCACCACTTGAAAGAAACTGTTGATACTGAAATGGTGAGAAGAACGGGAACAGGTGCTTGACAGTGCTGGATATATAGGAGTACGTCATGGACCTGTGCAGGTATATTGCATTTCAGGAGCAAGACTGGGCTTGGTCATTGTAGGGAAGAATGGCAGAGCTGATGAAATCCAGCCAGATGAAAGCAGTACATAGTGAGTAAACACAAATGTTATGATTCAGTTACAGTGATACTCTAGAAAGAAAATCTATGTAAATTAAAGGTATGAGGTATGTTGTGAAAAGCTACAAAGGCAATGATAGTCTACTCTGCCTCTTTCTTATCCAAGTAATGTTACTGAATACCTATCAGGCACTGTAAGTGTTAAAATAACATCTGCTTAAACATTAGACTTTTACTGGCCAAGAAGGTTTAGATGCTTTTTATGAACATTTTCTAAGGAACAGGTTATCACTTTTTGAGGGTTTAAATTTGTGAAAAACAGCAATTAATGGCATAACTAGGAGGTTACATAGACAAGGTTCTGTGAGGAATGACTTAAAAAAACTGTGATGTGTCTGTTAAACTTTACTGACCCATGTCTGACAGCACCTTGTTGTGACATAGATGGCAGACATTTTTCACCTCTTGCATGATAGGCTAGCCCCCTGCAGTATCTTATTGACTCATATCTTCCTTCATACTACCCAGCAGAGCAACACACACCATATTCTGAGATGTGTCTCCCCTTTATCAGACATATTAACCTCATTCTGCAAGAGTCAGACATGAAAGAGGAGAGCCTGGTATCCATATTCTACATTTGGCAAGAATGTATTATATCTGCTCCACCCACTAGGCTGTTTCTGCATCCTTTTACCCAGCTTTTGTAGACACAGACCATAATGGTGCCCTAGCACCATCTCTGCCATCTTACAATTAGCTTTCTTCATGCAGTTTGATGCAGCACTTGCATACCTTACACTGTTGGTATGTGTCAGCGTTTCCTATGGTAAGAAATACTACCCCCAAAGAAAATAGAACTTGTCATTGGCCACTTTGTGTTATAAATCTGAGCACATTCCTCATGTGCTAAGTCACAGTCCCCTACTCAACACTTGCTGTCTGCTTCATGACTATATTTACAAGATATATACTGACCTTTATTGTGTTTGCTCATCTTCAGTTTTGGTGCAGTCTGTGGGCTGGGCATTTAGTTATAAGCGACAAAGCTCCACGGTACCTCCTACTTGAAATCAGCTATAAATGTGACAAATTAATTTGCTATTGGTAAAGATAGTATTAAACAATGTCAAATAATAACAGTGTCTAGATATTCTTTTTATAAAGAATATTTCTCTTCTCTTCTGTTGAATTTTCTATATGATGAAAGGCTGCATTTGTACCTAATAGTGTAACTCATGAGAACTCAAGAAACTGAAAAAATGAAAAAAAAAAATACTGACCAAAATATGTAACAATATGATGCGATACTGTGTGCGTGTGTGCGTGTGTGCGTGTGTGTGTGTGTGTGTGTGTGTGTGTGTGTGTGTGTCTTGCTGGAAGGTACTTAATGATATCGCTCTCAGCAACATCTATAATTATGTGATTATTAGAACAGAGGCTATAAAAAAGCAACATTGTGACGACTCACAGATCAGCATTTCAATAAGGGGTGTTTACGGCTTTGGGAAAGAAACAAATTACTAAGAAGGTCATAATAGATATCACAAAGTAAACAACAACCTCTACGTCAGTGACCATGACAAATGGTAGTTTTCGCAAAACTGGAATGGGAAATTGCGAAACACAGAATGCACATAAGTGCATTGCTGCATAAGTATGAAGCAGTCCAAAGGAATAGAAATAGCAGATAAATTCAAATTATTGTGCTAAAATTATGCCACCACCCCTCCTGCTGGTTTATAATTAGAAGCAGAAACCTTTTGGGGAAATAACTTCCACACACCTCTGGTAGACATTTTTGTTTTCTACAAAATGTTTTCATCTTCTGTATGACGTTAGCTGGTTAAATGAAGGATAATGGCAGAAAGCATCATGCAACAACACCATATCATTTATCTTCAATCAGAAACTTCTTGCTGGTGGAAGAAGAAATGCCACAAATCATATCTGTACTAACCCTCCAAATAGTTAAGAATAACTCTTTTTCACAGTTCTTCCAATAGCTAACAGTTTGGAATTTCTGCCAAGTTTAGACTAAGATCCTTGTGACAGATAAAAGTGTTAACTAAGCAGGTTAAGACTTGGCTAAGAAATTAAAAATCAGAAGTATGTAGGCAGGTTCAAACCGCAGACAATTAATTCTGGGATATGTTCTTATGAACAGTAATGTGTAATAAGAAGGGGCAGTTGCTCTCCTAAAAACCACAGGGGAAAAAGCATAACTAACAGTATAACTACCAAGATAATGGTAGTTCAGCTGTGCTGCAAAGTTTCCATTGCACTTTCAATGTGTGAGAATTTCTGAAATACAAAGCAAGAAGCAACATTTTCCAGAGTGCTAACACTACAGTATTCTATAAATGAAGAAAACATAGCATCATAAAGGCATAGTGCTATACTTTCTGAAATTATTAAATGCAAGATCTGAAAGGAAAACTTTAATGGTTCTGAAAATGAAATATTTGAGAAAAAACATCACACCTCATCTAGTGTGCATGTGAATTGCCTGTGAAAAGCTCTAATGCCCTTAGGCATTTTTATGAGCCATAGTACAGATCGTTCCACCTCCCTCAGAGGTGCCTGGGTCGAGCTTTGTGCTGGAGTGCCTCCAAAAGCTGTTAAATTAGGAAAGAGCTGAACAGAAATTCTACAAAGCATAAATAATTCATAAAGGAAATGTCAGACCTAGTTTACACCGGCCATAGTTTTCTCAAGGTAACCTCTGCATTTATTAGATCTTACAGCAAATGCCATATCAGATAAAATCTTGCAACACTAAAGCAATGGAATGCATTTTATTTTAAGCCTATCTGTCAAATAACTATAAGCCTAAATACAGTTATAGGTGTATGCAGTTGTATAAACACATTGTTTAAATGCTGCACATTTGTTTAACAGTAAATGCTTAAGACAACTACATAAACTGATGAGTATGTAACATCCTAAACACTTTAAACTTCAAAAAAACAAACTGTAGCAGAACGCTCTGGATCATATCAGTACAGACTTGAAGAAATATACTATGGGTTGGCAGCTGTCAGCTTTGCACCCCATAATCTTTTATCTAGTTGGACCCATAAATTCCATGTGCATCTTCCCATCTGTTGTTGAGTTCAGTAACATCTTCACATCTCTTCGTCTGATCAATATCAAAGACTCAAAAAAAGATTAAACCTTTCTGAGATGGACAACCAAGGATGTTATCTCAGTAGTTCTTGTCTGTGAAATGCTGAGCATAATGAGACTTTTGCCTGTGATTTTATTGTTTAACTGTTACTTTCACAGCATAGTGCATACATTAACACTTATATAAAATGTTGGCTTGCATATCTTTATCTCAGCAGATTAACTGTCTTCCTCCCTTCTACATCCTTTTTCCAGTCTAAGTACATTCTTGCTTTCATTAATTATCAGTCGTAGTGGGTCACAGACAGTCATAAACACCAAGCAATGAGAGCTGTAACAAGATGCTTTTTCCTTTCACTGTGGTAGTCATGAGCAACGGTAGTCAGTCCCTGTCTTGGTTCTCCAGAGTATCAGATGGCACAGTGTCTAATGTCACTGGCTCAGAAGGCTGACAGATGTGGTGCTTTATAAACAAGTAAAACAAAAGATGGCTAGCAAGATCACCAGTGCATTTACAAATGCTGTAACAAAAGTGAAGGGCTCTATCACAATGTAGGGAACATCAGTAACCATTCACTTTTTAAAATTTCAGAATGTTTTTTTTAATGAATGCAAATCTAAATGAATTTCGGTATGATTAATTGAAAATGCCAGCATACTTACTGTGTCTCTGTTATTCAATATTATTCTATGCTGAAATGAGTAGAAACATTTTTAAAGTAGTTATATCACAGCAATTCATATAGACATTTGCACGAGTATGTGTGCATGCATGGACTTGCATGAAAGTACACACACACACACACACACACACACACACACACACACACACACACAAACACACAAGTGTGCATGCATGAACTTGCATGGAAGTATACACACACACACACACACACACACACACACACACACACACACACACACACACACACACACACACACACCCTCTTGCACACACAAACAGCATTTGTCCTACCTGATTCATTGTTTCAGGACTGGTAATGTTATGTTTGTAAAATACACTGCCACTGGATCTCAGCATCATTACTTTCTCCCTAATTATAGTACTTGTAACCTTGTAAGAAGCCAGAAAATGAGATGCATGGTTCTCTAAATACACTTTAATCGATGCATTCAAGTAATTTCTGCTTTCTTGTTCATGTTATAGCCTTCTTGACCACTGATGTTCATTAACTTCTTAGCTTTAGTTTTAATTTTCTACTTTTCTTTCATAAGAATATGTGCATTCACATATTATCAAAAGAAATAAAATTAGGGATGTAGTTCATACAATCACATCTTTCATGCTTCTAGCAAAATGCATAATGGAAAAAAGAGTGTGTGTCAAAAAACCTAGTAGATAACCGTATTTCAGTCTTTCTCTCTGTCTCACACACACACACACACACACACACACACACACACACACACACACACACACACACACACACACACACACACACACCACTTTTATTTTTCTCAGTACTAATACATGATGTAAAACTGAAGTAAGAGATCTGCTTCTGTATAATCAAAGCCCCCTTTCTCAAACTACATCCAGTTTGCAACCCCCAAAATCTAACCTAAAATACATAGACCATGATTTTAGTCATTACAATCGAGCATTAATTTCCATAAACACTGCCTGTTCAACCAATCCAAATACAATTACACATCATAACTAATTAAATGTAATTCCATGTTATTATATTTTTTGTGTGTCTTCCTATTCACTTTACAGCAATGCCAACTCCATTTTAGGCTTGTGATGAAAAATGTAAAGTGTGCCTTCAAACCTCTTTTCTTGTATGAGCTGGGCAGTATATTGTCTCTTTCCTTTATGGCAATAATTTATTTGCCTACTTCATTGTCACAGACCAAGATTTATTAGCAGGTTTTACTGGTCTTTTTTTTAGTAAGACAGGTCTTCAGCTCCTTTAAGTCCACCACTAATATTTGTGACTTAGAATACTGTCTTCATCATATAAATTGCATGCTATATATCTAAATGCAAGACGTTGTGATGCAATTAATAATATAGACACAAAGGAATATGAATGGATTATTCGACTAGAAGCAGATAAATATCCAAGCCTTAATAAACAGGTTACATTAAAACCGGTCCTAAAAGCTAAGCAACAAAGAGTGAGGAAAAAGTATTTTTTGTTATATTTGTCATATATATATATATATATATATATATATATATATATATATATATATATATTTATATATATATTTCTTAACATGTTTTGATGTATACACCTTTTATGGATGATTATCTTTTTAAGAAGACTGATTATTGATTTTAATTGATGTTATTGATTGGTTGACTGTGTCATGTGATATAAATAGATTATATTTAAAAATGCTGTTTTTATGGGATTGTATGTAGGACACTGAAGAATGATAGTTCTATCTGAAAGTTTTGTCATTTTATTAAAGTATTTGATGGTGTGGAGTACTACTTTTTTCTTGCTTGAAGCTGCTTTTGGTTTGTACTTCTCCACTTCACTACTAGTTCACCTTTTTTCTGGGATTCATTATATAAATTACAGTGTACCCATCTTTTTATATTACCTTGTATCCTTTTTAATCTGGTTGTAAACACTGGGCTGAATACGAAAATGGTCATCTTGGATCAGTACTCTAGCCAGGTCAATAAATAAATACATTCATTTTCAAATTTCTGACTTCCAGTACTAAAATACGTAAGTGCTCTTCTGAACCTTTTCCTCATTCAGGTTATAATCATAGCTATGCATTATATACAGTGTCAGATCATAATTCACAAGAGCCTGGCAGGGCATTGAGCAATAGCAGCTTCTGACTTACCCAAGCTGATTATGCCAAGTACCATCAGTGGCTGGAAGTATCCATGATCCCCAAAAACATGGAAGCTGCCTGCAGCACATCAGGCAGCCCTGTGATTCACCATAACACAATGAGATTTACTGTACAATGGTTGTTGTGCAGCCGCTTTACTTACACTATATGATAACTGGTGCCATGAGCTTCCCTCTAGAGCTACTACAAATATTGCCATTTGTTGCGCATACTTTAATGTTTATGCAGACATTTTCTGGGCACTTCAGTAAGTAGTACCCCTGGCCTGACTTTGCTGCAGTGTCACACTGCTAGAGCCAACACCTTACTGTGCTTTGGTTGCTCTGCCAGACAGACTTGCAGCTTAATGCAGCTCAACAGACTACTTCAGCTAAACTTCCCATAAGGCATCAGGATGTTGTAGTTCCTAGAACAGCATGACATTCTAGGATGGTAGAAATTTATGGTGTTAGAAATTCCAAGATGATCTGCATGTTCCCCAATATTCAGACATTCTAAAGTATAGTGAAGATGAACCATGTTGGCTTTCCTAGAACCAAGGATGCTTGGAGACATGGCATTGGCTAATTACTTTTAATTTCATTTCATTATATGTTAGTTTAGCTTCATATTCAATTTGTAGCAGTGGCAACTCAATTTTAGCCATCTAATGAAAAAATATAAAGTGCGTCTTCAAATTTCCTTTGCTGTATAGGCAGGGAAAAGTATATTGCCTCTTTTTTTAAGGCAATGGTTTCTTTGTGTACTTCACTATTACAAATAAAGGTTTATTTCTAGGTTTACTTATTCTGAATCTTTTGGCAGTGTACCTTTATCAACTCATGCTCAGTTTACAGATTCTAGTACTTTGTTTTCAACACAAGAACAGCATCATTAACAGTTTACAAGGCTTGTAATATTTTTGTGTGGTCAATTTCAAAACAAGTAACCCCAGTTTGATTCTTGGTATTGACTTAAATTTTGCCTTTCAAATTCAGGCACAAGTCTACTTTGTTCTTTTCCCATCTTTTCCAACTTTCCAACTATAATTATTTTCCTTTTTACTTGCCCTTAATTTTTCTGTAACCACTCAAACTGTTTATTTACAATTTTCATCCTTTCCATATCATTCTTTAATTTTTCATCCTTTTACTTTTGAGAACTACAATTTTGATGATATTCATATACAGTTACACTGACTCATTTTACAAATCTACTTTTTTATGCTGTTGAATAAGCTCAATATGAGCTTTAAACTTCCTGGTTTGTTTAATTTTTCCAACTTGCTGAGGCTGTTCTTAGAGTATTTGTACAAATAATCTACTTATTGATCTGTTATATACTCTGATGAGTCTTCAGCTCCTGAAAGTCCATTACTAACATGTATGACTTTCCTGACCAATCATGTATAGCTATTTTTTACTTATGCCAGCTCATTTTTATGAGAATCTGATTCACCTCTATTTTCAGAAACCATTTCCTCTTAAGTGTATTTATTTTTCTTATTTGTGCTTAATAATAGCACCATCCTGCTGTGGCTTTTACAGTTCTCCATTTTGTCAAGAATGGCCCCAGCAACCTTTTGTGTTTTCTTGACCTTATCCTTTAAAGTGGTTATTATCTTTGGAAACCATGCATTTTCCAACATCATATCAAGATTTTTTTGACTTTCAGTCAAATTAATTTTTTCAGCTTTTTTGCACCTTCAGAGTTGGATACCTTTACTTTTAAAGCTGCCACGTCTTGGAAACGTACCTTGTTTGTTTCATTCTGTTACTCTTTGGCTGTATGCTGTATAACTGTACTCTCTGAAAAAGACTTCAGTTCCCTTTCTATAAATGCATGTTCTTTGATAACACTTTCTGACTTTAGAAACAAATGCTCTTCATTGCCATTGGTTAGTATAGCTGTTGTGGAGCCATTAGAGATAATTTATTTCTCTCCAACAAATGTTTATTTTACTTCCCACATTTGCAGCACATGACAGCAAAACACCCATTTCCTTCTGTATATCTGAGATGTTTTAATGTAAAAGCACTTTCATTTTGCTTCATTACAAGCAGTGCAGCTGATGTAAGTGGTCAGTGTCGCTTCCCTTTTGAAAGCCATTTTGTTGCAGCATCTTAGCAGAATCTAGCATCATTCTGCCTTACATGTTAACAACTTTACTTTTCAGTATAATCATTGCTTGTTTATCAGCCCTTTAGCCTTTCATTATTTAATACAAACAATTGTAACATAATCATAAACTGGGCTTACATATCGTTTTCTTTCTTGTGGCACATAAGTGTTTCACAGCAGTGAAGCTCCTTCTACTGCCACAGGGTTTTTAACTGTTTGTGGTAGAACTTCCAACTGTTTCAAAGCAATGATAGCAAATGACACCTAATGTCAATGATAGCAAATTATACCTAATGTGCACACAATAGTTTCTAGCAGAATAACTTTTATTTCTAAAAGCACTTCAGCATCTACATGGCTCAAAGTATCACAACAGACTAGGCTTTATTTGTAAATGTGAAGTTCTCTAAACAATTATTTTAGTGCAAACAAAAACGTACCACCCACTGGGGCTGAATGAACATAAAAAAAGTACGGCAACCACAAAGTGCAGTCCAATCCACTATAAGCAACGTTGAAACTTGAAACTGAAACCGAACCATCCAAGTTCACAAATAATGTATATTTATTAAAATAGAACCACAACTAAGCGCTTTCACCAGCAATCTGGCTTCCTCAGACTGAGGAAGCCAGATTGCTGGCGAAAGCACTTAGTTGTGGTTCTATTTTAATAAATATACATTATTTGTGAACTTGGATGGTTCGGTTTCAGTTTCAAGTTTCAACATTGCTTATAGTGGATTGGACTGCACTTTGTGGTTGCCGTAATTATTTTAGTGCCTTTAATTTTATACTGTGCACTGTAATTTTTCAACTATTTCTTATAGCATACAGTTCTTAAGTGCTTGTCATATAGCTTATTCATATTTCATGAGCAAAAGCAACTTTGAAAATACCATTGCGAATAATAAAAGAAAAAAAAAACATTTGGCTTGCTAGTCTTGGTGATGAACCTATCAATATTGATAGAAGTAAAAATGCCATACCTTGCAGCAGTAGCAAAGCTAGGGTGAGGTGAGAGAGACATCTCCCCCAGGTGCAACATTTTAGGAGGTGTAATCAGCCATCCATCATCCTGAACACAAGCTGGTATTGCATTTGCAGGGAAGCCTGACCACTATAGCTCTCCGTGCATAGTATAAATTGTAGCAACTGCTTGCTACATTGCAGCAAGTAGCTTGCTACAGTTTAAAAGCTATTTTTTTAACTAAAATCTGAATGTTGTAGCTCTCCTTTTAGGGTTTAAACTGCTTGCTACATTTGTTGCAAGCAGTTTGCTGACGTTTAAAGGAAGAGGTCAAATCATCTGAGTGCTTTTGTCCAAACGTAAAATGTATAGCACTATTTCAAAACTGTTAGTGACAGCTAATCAGAAACATTTAAGCTGTCCTCACTCAGTCATATGCCCCCCCCCCAGCAGAAACACTTGCCATTGGTTTAGTCTGCTCTTGGGTAATCACCAGAGCATGCACAGAATGCGTTAATTTCTGTGAATTCGATGTTACAGTGTTGATCTCCTCAGTGTCAGTGTAGAGTACATTCAATCAGGTGCCCGACACCTATATATATATATATATATATATATATATATATATATATATATATATATATATATATATATATATATATAAAGATATAGATATACATATATAATTGGGTGCTTATCGTTTTGTTGAATGACACGTTCTTCTAAAGTCAACTGATCTAAGAAAAGTGTTTGAAAGTCAATTTAATCGAATAACAACTTAGTTGAAATTCATTTTCACTGAATGCGTCATATGTACATATAGTTCTATAATGCATAATATGGAATATGCACAAGTGTTTGAAGAAGATTTAGCAGGTGCTTATGGTAACCTCTACATAATCATCACTACTGCTGATTATATATGTACTTTTGCAATAATTTCCTGTGTATTGCATTTTCATATTTCTCCACTGTTATGCGATTATTGATTTAGTTGATTTAAGTAATTAGGGGATGGGGTGTCAATTCCCCCACTTGGTGGGTGCTGGGACCTTGTCCTGACAAAAAGAAAAACTCTTTTTGAAAGGTTTTGCCTTTGATGTTTTTGAAAATATCATGTTTCAGGTATTCTGATTTCTGAATTAGATTAAACTGTGTTTCAGTGAAACTGACATTCCACCATTTGATTATATGAATTGGCTTTAGAGTAAATTTTCACTCAACCAATTGAGCTACGATATTATTGGCTCAGAAACATGCATCTGTGAAAATATGTTCAGTTCACAGCTAAAGTAATTGTAAATTAAAAAGTCTGTATAAAAATATCATGTTTTTAGCTATGTTAATGCATGCATGCATAGTGTGAACAGATATTATCACACAGTGCCACTTGTAAGGCACTCACCAATTTGCTCATGCATCATAACACTATGGGCACATGTTTATATCTGTTTTGTGAGTACTTCTAGTTTGTATTCATTCTGTCAAGATATTTTCAGACTTTCTTTCTGCACTATGAAATTAATTTTACAGATTGTCATGATTTTTACTATATTCCATGTATTGCCAGTTCCAATACAAAAACTAACAAAGCAATAAGCATAATCCATTTTGCTGGGTGTATTCAGATTCACAGATAAATGCTGTGTGCATGCATAATGCTAATTTTGGAGAAGTTTACTATGAGACCGTTGAGACCACAGAAATATGCATCTGTGAAAATATGTTCAGTGCACAGCTAAAATAAGTGTAAGCCAAAAATGTTTGCATAAAAATATCATGTTTTTTATAGATATGTTAATGCATACATGCATAGTGTGAACAGATATTATCACACAGTGCCTAACTTGGCATATCCAACAACTAAAACGTCCACAGAGGTTCCTCACTATAAGAATACAGGGTGTAAGTAATATGTCCTATACAGACCGCCTCAAGGCCCTATCCCTGTATTCTGTCTCTTAAAGGCTTTTGAGAGGAGATCTATGCCTGGCATACATGGCATTGGCAAATCCCACTCCGATGGATCTCCTGCATATCCTCAAAACAAACAGTACCAGTCTAAAGACTTAAACCTTGCCTGTGATATAAATAGGACCTGCTAGAGAGATAGGTATGTATCCCAGAGACTACCCTGTCTATGGAACAGGCTCCTTATCCATGTGAAGCAAAGTTCCTCCCTAATCCAAGTGAAGTGCAACTTGAACAATTGGATGGGAAACCGGAAATTCATCTCTGGTTTGGCACCTATGTTTGTGATGCAAACAGGTAACCTGTAAATGGTTCATCTCCCAGGCACATGCTTACACTTATCAAGGATATCAGAACTTGTAAGAGATTTGGGATGCATGGCTAGGCTTAAAAAGGCCCCTGTGGTTGTTAGCCTAGTAAACACCTATGAACCTATGAATGTATAAGCCACTCATCAATTTGCTCTTGCATCATAACACTATGGGCACATATTTATAGCTGATGTGTGAGCACTGATAGTTTGTATTCATTCTGTTAAGATATTTTTGGAATTTCTTTCTGCCCTACAAAATTAATTTTAGAAATTGACATGATTTTTATTATATTCCACGTATTGCCAATTCCAATACAAAAATTAACAGAGCAATAAGCATAATCCATTTAGCTGGGTGTATTCAGATTCAAAGATAAATGTTGTGTGCATAATGTTAATGTTAGGGGAGCTTGGTATGAGACCGTTGAGACTACTGATCAAACAGGCATTAAATTAGGAAATGAATAATTTGGGCAGGCCAACAGAAGGACCATGCAAACAAAGCTTAATGCTAATTGGAGAAGCAGCACTAGTCCAGCGAATGGTTGGAGCTATGCTGCAGTATGTTTCATTGTGTGACGTATGTCTAGCAAGGCTGAGTAAATGTGTGCTTGCACGTACACAATTTAGTGTTACACAGTTGCATCTTCACTTGTCAGGATGCAGAAGGGCAGCAAGACAGCCAGCAGATCAGACACTGTCGGTGTGCACATCAAGGTGCCAACCCTGTTTGCCATATAAATGGGAAGGGAATGATAAGCAGAGGGAAACACATAAAGGTAAACCATGATATATGAAAGATGGGGTGAAAGGATGTTTTTTTTTTTTTTTTTTTTTTTTGAGGGACAGAGTGCCCTTTTCAAGTGTAGAGAAGAGGGGTATGCATGAAAACAATAAAGAAAGGCTGTGGATGGATTAGAGGGAGAATTGTTTAATTTAGTTTGCTCACTATTTCAACACAGCTCCACAGACTTAGGTGGCCAGCCACTGCTCTATTGAATTCATTTGTGCAATTCCAGGAATCAGTTGCATTCTGTTAACCATAAGTACAATTTTATACTGTATTCTGCACTTTAAAACTGTATTTTTGCTATATTGCTGATTTTTTAAAACTGTTCTTGCTGATTTGTTGCACTTTTTGTCTGCGGTAGCATAGATAGATTCAGACCTGCTAAATCTGGTTATATTTGTTAAATTGAGTAGTAAACCAGGCTATATTTTATTGGAAACGGCCTCCTTGTACCTTTGTGGCAGGAGAGTGCAGTTAGGACTCATCTTATTGAAGGTTGCTGGCACAGGGATCAGTGTTGAGGGTTTTTTGGTTAAATTGTCTAGTTCAGTTTTCTCACTGTTGCTACATAAGCCTCCCATTTGTGCAAGTTTGCACTTGTTTTAACACAGCTCCACAGAGTTAGGCAACCAGCCACTGCTCTGCTGTATTCATCTGTTTACAAGTAGCGCACCTCCATGCACCATCATGCACTGCCACGCAGTGGGGGTAACCAATGGTGGTTATAGACACAAAAAAATTCAGTAGATAAATAAAAGTTTCAGTAGATAAATTTTCCCTTAGTAACTGCCCATGATCTGTCTGATAAGTCCTTAAATTGCACTTGCTGCTCAGTGAGCACCTCAGTTGCACTTTTGCCCCTTAAACAGTCCCAAAACCATCAAATCTACAATAGTCTAATACCATTTAGAGAACCCCTCCTAGAATAGACCCTTTATAGAGCACCCCATTGGCATGATTTAACCTAGCATTATGGATGGTCAGTTTCCCTCCATTTCTCCTACCAGCCTGATTGACATGGGTATTTTGAGGCAGTGTAGCAACTGCCTCATGTACACTGACAACCCTCTACTCCTAAATCACCCAATTACAATTTGTGAGGGATGCATCTACACTAAGAATCTGGAATCCTTGCTGTCTCGTGCACAGATCAGTAACAGTGAACAGGTTGTCAGCTCACTTACTACACCTCCCATGCAAACCAAGCACTCAACAAATAAACAATAATATGTGGGAGTACTTACCAGAAACTTGCTTAAACACTAGAGACCTATTAAACAGAAACATGCTACACCTAATACAGCACCACTCAACTCAAGTCCACATAAAAACACAAGCACCAGTGTGTCACCAAATAAGCCCTTAAGGCAAAGCACATCTAAACCAAATTTTTAGTCATATGTGACTCCATTGGGAGACACACAGATGTACTACTCACCAGGATGGAGAAGAAGAAGGTTATAGTCAGCTGTCTATTGGGTGTCAGGATCCGTCAGATCACACACGCACTCAATTCTCTCAATAGCAAGTACAGTTATGACTCCGTCATAGTTCATATCGGTGTAAATGACACTGGACAATATGAAGAGAGACATGATTGAGCTGTATGAATATGTCTCCCAGGCAGGTATGTCCCTATCTTTGAGCAGCATTATACCCTTACCTGAGATGATACCACAATATAAACAAAAAATGATTGACTTCAACAATTGGCTTAGTTTCTGTTGTTGTTCTAAGGTGATCCATTTCCTGTCAACCTGGGATGACATGGTTGATAGATCATGCTGCTTTTCCAGAGATGGTTTTCACCTGTCACCTCTAGGCTTTTGGTTACTGGCTAATGCACTTGCCTCCACTATAGTGTCTTTTGAGGCAAGGTGTCAAGAACAAAATTTCTGATGTGAAAATATCACTCACAAATAAATTAAAGGTTATGCTGCTGAACACTAGGAGTTTAAATCAGAAATTGGACTATCTGGAAGCACTCCTCATACTGGAGGATGTTGAATTCTGTGCAGTCCAGAAAAATTGTTTCAGGGCCAGAGAGACTACCCGGTCTTGCAAGGCTACTCTCCCAGTTGAATACCAACCCTTATTTCATCAAGTGGGTTGCTGACTGGCTCACCAACAGATCACACTCAGGCAAAGTTGGAGACTTTACCTCAAATAACAGACCTGTCACCAGTGGGGTTCCACAGGGGTCAGTGCTAGGTCCCCTATTGTTTCGAATATACTTCTCAGAAGTTCAGGCCGAGGGGCTGTGACTGACTAAGTTTGCTGATAACTGTAAATTAGGTGCAATCACTGAATTCCCAAACAATGTCAATATACTTACAGGTTCCTAGGTGTTTACTAGACTAATGACCCAAAGGGCCTTTTTTAGCCCAGCCATGCATCCCAAATCTCTAACAAGTTCTGATACCCTTGATAAGTGTAAGCAGAGGCTTGAGAGATTAAACATTTACAAGCTACGGCTTGGGAGATGAACCATTTACAGGTTGCCTGTGTCCATTGAAGACATAGGTGCCAAACAAGGGATGAATCTCCTGTTCCCCAATGAAACTGTTCAGGTTGTACAGAGGAACTCTGCTTCACATGGATGAGGAGGCTGTTCCAGAGATGGGGTAATCTCTGGGATACATACCTGTCTCTCCACCAGGTCCTATTTATATCACAGGCAAGGTTTAAGTCTTTAGAATGGGTAATTCTGGTGGTGTTTGTTTTGTGGATATGCAGGAGGTCCATCAGAGTGGGGACTGACAATGCCCTGTATGTCAGGCATAGATCTTCCCTCAAAAGCCTGTAGGAGACAGAATACAGGGATAGAGCCTTGAGGTGGTCTGCATAGGACATTTTACTTAAGCTCTGTATGCTTTTAGTGTGGAACCTCTGTGGACATTCCAATTGTTGGATATGCCTGGTTAGGTACATACCATAGGGGGCACTGTACTAAATGATAGGGCTGATGAATTCTGAATGCAGTGGAACAATGACTTACTTGGACTTAGATGCCATACCTTTGTTTATAAGTTGCACAATATAGAATGATTTCCTTACTACTGTAGACACATGATGTTCAAAGGCTACATTACTATCTAAGTGTGTTCCTAAGTCCCTGACTACTGGGTCAACTCTAAGGGTTGTGCTGTCAGTATGATAGTTACTCAGAGTGGATGACTTCCCAAAGGATACTATTATGCATTTCTTGGCATTTAGTTTTAGTCCATGGCTCAGATAACAGTTGTTAGTCTGTGTCAGAATCCACTGGAGAACATTTGTGTACAGTGTGGGATTCAATGACAGCTCCTAATTTTCAATCATCTGTAAATTTAGTCATCCAGAGACCTGACATTGGCCTTGACTTCAGAGAAGTAAATGCCAAAAAGGAGTGGTCCAATGACTGATCCCTGAGGGACTCCACTTGTGACTGGCCTCTTTGTAGAGGTGGACTCCCCATTTCTAACTTCCTGGGTCCTGTCTGTGAGCCAGTTGGCTATCCACTTGGTAACATACGGGCTTTTATCTCACTCCCTCAGTTTGTCAACAATGCCTGAGTGGGATATTGTGTCAAATGCCTTGGCCAGGTCAAGGTAGGCAATATGAACTATTTTGCCCTCATCAGTTTCTTTGGTGACCTTCTCAAAGAAGTCCACTAAGTTGAGAAGGCATGATCTGCCCTTGAAGAAAACAAACTCGGTCGGGTCCAGTGTGTGGAGGTTTACTATATCACTATTGATCATTTCCATGATAATTATTTCCATGTCTTCACATATAAGACTAGTGAGACTTATGGATCTGTAGATTCCAGGGTCTGTAGATGGCCCACCTTTGTGCAGAGGGATGACTGTTGCTGTTTTCCATTCATGAGGCACGAAGCCTGTTTGGAGACTATGGTTAAATATCAATTCCAGAGGCCCTCATAGGTCACGTTTAATGCTATTTAGAAGGCATCTTGGGATATTGTCTGGGCCCATTGATGCAGTGTTCTTGGTCTTAGCGAAAGCAGTAAAGACCTGTTCCCTAGTGATAGCAGGGGGAGTTAAATTTGATAGTATTTCCTGAGGGAAGGTTGAGCTGGAATGAGGGGTAAAGCTGGAACTGAATTTATCTGCTACTAGGTTGCTGTATCTTCTGGCTCAGTATAGGTGGTTCCATTTACAAATGAGCTCTGCACACAATTGTGTATTGCCTTTAAGGTTGCAGACATAGCTAAATAATGCCTTGTGGTTGTGCTTGGTCTGGGAGGCCAAATTCACCTAAAATTTGGCTTTGGTAGACTTTATTTGTCATCTCAGATGTTTGTTAAGTTTGATGAGAGTGTTTTTATCCTGCTGGGTGCTGTACCCCCTAATTTTTGCCATGATTTTCTTCCTTCTGTTATAGAGCCTGTTGATTTTGTGATTCCACCAAGGTGGCTTGTTTATTGAGTTAGTCCTGTACTTCTTCCTGGTGGATACAGCTGCCTCTATGCAGATATTAACATGCTTGTACAGGGTTTCTATGAATAGCTCTGCATAGGCAGCAGTATTCTCAGGGTTTATGGGAGCTTGAAATTTTGCCAGGTTGTCACTTAATAGCAGGAGGTTAGCCATAGAGTAGTTCCTGAATATTCCAGGTTTAGCTGGGGATCCAGGTTTTATTTTCACTTCAAAGGAGACCATTTTGTGGTCTGACCTTACCAGGAAAGATGTTACAGCAGGGGATGTGCAGCACTCTCCCATATTAGTGAGGACCAGATCCAGTATGGCAGCACCCCTGGGTGGTGTATTAACTCCTGGTTCAGGGAATTTGTGTTTAAAAAAGGGATTCCAGATAGCATTTTTCCCTCACCTGATGTATGCAGTCCTGCTCATAAACCAAAACATCCATAACTGGTAAATGATCAACAAGTCTTTTCTCGAGTAGACATCTCACTGTCCTGTGACTTCCCTCAACTGACTTTTAACTGTGAGGCAGACACAAGTGATTTAAATCACTCATAATCCAAAATTCACCAGGAAACACTAATGTGAAATTAGGGCAAACAGCACCATGCACTGAAAATCTTCTGACCTTGCTAACCAAAAATCTTCAAAGTATTTTAAAAACAATGCTGCTTCTAAAGGAAAAGAACTGGCAAGGCCATAAGCTTGTTTAACTTCACTGCTATCTAAAAAGCCAACTACTGAAAGCTTCTTGGCAGCTATTTCAAATGTTATGTCACAGCCATATCATGCCGATACCCCCAACAACTGAATTTTTCTAGAGAGGTATTGTAACAAGTCAAAAAAGCACGCTTTGCTTTTCACACCAACAATATTGAGTCTAATACATTTGATGACTGCTGGTTTGTAATCACATACAGAATGTATGTTAGCTGACAGCTCATTACTGCTGACCAATCCAAAATCAGCATTCCATATCATGTTGTATGCTTTTAGTGATGGTTTTGACATCAACACAAAAGGAAGTGGCATTGTTTTACTGGCATCATTATACATAACAAAACCATGGAGGCTGTATAGTTGCCTGTGAAGCTTGCCCAGAATCAAAAACATAATGTCCATAAGCCAAATACTGTCTTTTGATAAGTATAACAAATTTTCCCTCGTAGCAAATGTAACAGCATAGATGTCTGTGATAGCATTACAACAATGTTTAGTCACAAAGTAGCTATCTTTAAGTTTCTATTCAATAATATTTATATTGGCCAGCATTACTACCACTTTATTGCCATATCTTTGCTGTTGTCTTCTAACTGTACACTTGCTGCACCGGACATGTTCTGCTGGGCACTGACACTGCTATAGTTGTTGATGTGGATGCTAATACATCATCTGCAATTACATGTGGCAGGTCTCATGAATATGTTACGTACACTTTTAATTCTGGGGCTAACCTATAAGAGTCTACCTGAGCCATACCAGTGATATATATGGTCATGACCTAAACTTTTCACAAGCATCTCACCAACAATGTCAGGGATAGTAACAGCACATCCTTTATAGCATGCCAATAACTTATTTTTATATGCCTAATACTTTGTTCTCTGTGACATTTTCTAAGTTGTGCAAATAACCACCAACATGCAGCTCATACTTACAGTTTTTTGTATTCTACTGTGCAATAGTTACTGCCTAATATTCCAGGTGCATGATGTTTATTTGCATTATGCACCATGGTACTGAGGAGCTCTGCTATGGAAAAATACACTCATGGGTTTTGACTGTACTTATCTAATTGACTAAGCTATGCTGTAAAGGTTCAATATCATCAACAATTTTACTTTTGCCCAATACTTTAAATTGACCTGTTCAGCAGGTTTTCTATTGCTTTTGACAAACAGTCAATCTTACTAATAGTTATGAATCCAAGTAGATAGATAGATATCAATGTCTGTGGTGCAACAGGTGGCACACTTGCCTTTGTACTGGAAAATCAGAATGCTGTGGGTTCTCTTCCCACCATAGGTGCAGCGATTATTTTCCACTGTTGGCATGGCAGTGCAGCATAAAAATGAGGTGCTGTACTCCTGAATGTGCCATCCTTTGGATGAGATGTTAAACTGAGGTTATATTTGCCTGAAGCTGGTGTTGGTTGAGGTAGATGAAAAAAATCTTGTGAAGGCTGCCAGCCCAGCTAGCTAGAATTTTGTAAATAATCCTACGTCATTTGTAAATATTAATATGATCCATAGGCTTATCAATGTAAATAAACTGTACGTTATATGCTAAGCTTCAAAAATGTAACCACAGTGCACCCTACAGGAAAAGAGCCAAACCCAAAGAAAATAAGTTGAATTGTTTACGACTGGTATTTATCCCAGCTTGGAGACAGAAAGTCTGCAGCTAGAAATTCTTTCTACTGTCTCGAAACAGAAATAATTACAGGTTTCCAAGGTAAAAGTGTTTAACAGTATTACGACTTCTAGTTCTTGGCAAAACTTTGAGAGATAAGTATTTTTAACACAGAGGTGTTATATTTTAAGTTCCTGTTAGCCTGGGAACTAAAGGGAGAGGTGACAAGAATGATGTAATCTGAGATAACCCAGTAGAAATGTTTCATAGTTATTTAAGAACTATCTGAGAGAGTGAGTCTCTGCATTTTGTATTTGTCTTTGGACATGTAAACATCCATTCAGCACTTGCATTTGCCTGGTTCTGTGAGTAAGTTATTTAGAACATAGTTTCTTTTACAGATAGATGGAATACAGTAAGATCAGTGCAGATGTTTTCTGTATTTATTTGAGACTGTCCTGAAATGTTGTTTTAAAATATTTCCTGTGATTCTGAACTCTGTTGTCACTGTGTTGAGTTGAGTATTGTCTTTTGCTTTTATTATTTATTATTAAATATATTTAACCCTTCTAATTGTAGCTGATTTGCTTAGAGATATTTAAGCTCTTAAAGTACTTGCATATGTATTTAGTGACACTGTACAGGCACTCTTAAACAGCCTTAGTCTTGGACACACTTACTATTTGGATAATAGTAACATTACACAGTAGAATTGGTCACCGTTTGGGAAGGGCCTTATAGTAGCTGATAAGAGTATTTGGTGGCAGCTGGTACTACCTTATATTCTGGGCAGAAGGGAGCATAGCTTGTGAACAGATCTCATGACATATTTAGTAGGGGAAGCTCCCCCAGTGCCCTGGCCAGTTTTCCATTAGTAGTATGTTGTCAGCTCACAGTAAGAGGTTTTCCATTTCAATTCTCAGCTGGAGTGCCTTCTGTGTAGAGTCTGCATGTCCTCCCTGCATTCGTGTGGGTTTTCTCTGTGTACTCTAGTTTCCTCCCACATTACAAAGACATGCATCTGGAGCATTTCTCCCCGAGCCTCAGTTGAGAAGTGGCTTCATTCCAAGTTGGACTTTCCCAGTAAGCAAATGTTAAATAAATAAAATAAAAAATAAATATACAGAGATATAAGGTTAACTATCATTTGTGTAATTGCACCTTGTGTGAGATATCTCATTCCTAAACCAAAGAAGAGAAAAAAAAAAAGAACGAATGCAAAATATATCGAACGTGGAAGTGGAGAATGTCTAATTCGATATGTTTTAAACATTCTCCACACTCCTGCAAGGTGTATTACCCTGCAAAACACAGCAAAGAAAGTTTTTGCAGGGTGGCAAGCCCTCTGCACCCCCTGCTACTTATATATACAAACTCTAAGATCGCATTACAGTGAGGGAAAGGGTACATTTCCCCACCCCCAATATAGTGCAGTCTACATTAAAATGTTGAAATTCACAACAGTGAATGCTATAGCGTATTTGCTGTTGTGCATTTCAACATTTTTGTTTTCATTCTTTGCATACTATCAAACTGGGTGTTCAAACTAACAAAATCGAACAAAGTCCAATCGCACAAATGATAGTAAACTGAGATACATATATATATATATATATATATATATATATACAGATAAATATAGATATATACTTACATATACATATGCAAAGATATGTGTGTGTGTATATATATATATATATATATATATATATATATATATATATATATATATATAATTTACCTTCAGTTGGTTAACTAACATGAATGTTGACATCCTGAAGGTAAACCACTCTATATCAAAAACAGAAATACTGACTTCCTAGTACACATGCACTGAGGTTGCTACTCTGCATATGCAAATATTACTTCAAAAAAAGCATAATCAACACCCTCCCCCACGTGGGAGGCTGTACCACCCACACCCCCAGATAATTGTATATACTAACTCTGAGATCACACAATCCCTGTGGAAAGGACATATTTCCCTACCCGAGAACTGTTGTTCTCAAGCAGCAGTCAGTTATCTGTACAGTCCACCAAATGTGGTTGATTAAACAGATGTCGACCAAACTAATGGACCCCACATATACATATGTAGTCAGTTCTTGCATTCGAGGAGTAGCTATGGCATGTAGAGGAATGAAATAATTATAGTAAACAGGAGCATCATCATATGAGCTATTTTCATTCAGGTATAGATATTGGTTTCCTTGTTTTATTGGCTTTTGATAGTGTGATTATAGTTGAGTTGAGATTAAACTGTGTGGCATTAAGTCTAAAAGTTTAATGTTAATATTTTAGTCATTAATACATTTTTAATTTAGCTTATTTTTTGCAGATATATGTGCATGAAATGCACTGTGTTGAACTACAACAGAGATTATCTTGCACTGTCAGCAGATGAATAAGACAATGAGCTCTGAATGAGCTGCTTCTTTTAGTGCAGGGTTTCATTCCCTCAGGCTTTGATTGTCTACCGTGTGACTGACCAAATCATTTCACCATATGGTGCTGCTGAACTGTCACAAGAAAAGGATGTTTATGTCCTGTTTGATGCTGAAGACTGTTAGCAAATGCATTTCCTATTCT
This sequence comes from Protopterus annectens, assembly GCF_019279795.1. NCBI lineage: Eukaryota > Metazoa > Chordata > Ceratodontiformes > Protopteridae > Protopterus > Protopterus annectens. Next base: position 1,087,505,382 of record NC_056727.1, on the reverse strand, counting down.
CTTTTAAATCCACAAACCCTTCACATGGCCAGTAATTAGTGCTTCAACATTTGCTGTTTGACAATGAATCCCCCAACATGTCTTTTGTAGTTTAATGGCTTGCCAGATGCACTTTCAACAAATGTAAGTTTCAAGGGAAAACAAATTTACTACTGCTCATGCTATGTCTGTTTTCAGTGTGAGAGTTTTTTTTTGTTTTGTTTGTTTTGCCATAATCATTTCATGGTTTGCTATCATTTTCCCTTTCTTTTCTGTTATTTTTCATTGTATAATGTTCTGCCTCCATCTAATTCTATGGGGAATGCCTTCTGACCTTTGTTGTCATGTATGGGGTTCCACTAAGGTTGTCAGTTCAATGTGAGAAAGCCATTCTGAGGACTGGGGTGTTTTTTTTTTTTTTTTTCTAGTGATAGCAGTGTTACCTGAGTTGTTGTCACTCTTGGTTCACAGTGGCTCACTGTTGCTTTTGCTGATGTTTTATGTGTCAGTAGTATATATATGTGTAAAGCTGGTTGCCTGTAAAGATAAAAAAATATTTGTCTGCTATGAACTAGACCATCCTGAGTATGCTGCACTCCAACAACAGGTTGCGGATCTTTACAATGCAGACAACTACAGGCTGCAGCTAATATTTCCATTGTGGCCATTTAACGCACTTCCTTATTGAAATTATTCATGCTTTGTTTCATGCTGCGCCACCTTCAGTTTAAACAACCAATTATAGTACCTCAAATGCTGTCTTGACCGGTCATCCAGATCATAGGTGGACAGAGCTGAAAGCCATGTACACCCCCATGAGGCACTGCAGCCATAGTATGCAGGGGAGGAAGTTATCGAATTGTACAGATTTTTGTGAACATTGTAAATGTAAAATTAGACCCAAAATCAGAAAAAAGGCCAGCACCAAGGAAGGTTCAAAAGTAGTTTAATAAAACTGAAACTAGACCAGTTTCAGCAGCAAGGCTTTCATCAGTAGTATAGTCAGCAAAAAGCACTTAGTCATCATCTTATATAATGTTCTTTAAGGCATCTATATGACATCACTTCCTGATAAGTCAAAAATGCAAACAAGGCAAAAGTAATTGAAAAATACAATCAAGGCAAAAGTAATTGAAAAATACATAGTTCAGTAAACAAAAAGTTTGCCTGAGTTGCATGCATATCTCCAGATTATAATGAAAAAATCCAAAGAGACACAGTATACTGGTATATCAATGATAATAAACAAACTTAATAAAAATCATACAATAAAGGGTAAATGCCCAAAAATAAACCCGAAACAAAAGTCAGGTTATAAGAATTCTGGTGTTGAATACCAGCCACAGTATCCTAAAATGAGCTGAAATGCAAAACCTAAGCAATGCAACCTGATAAGAAATAAGTACATATACGTAATGCAAGTGATGGTTAATTACAAATTATAATTTATCATTTAATCCAGGAGGAAAAGCCCCCAAGTTTAATGATCCACCTTTTTCTTTGGTATTTAGGATATCATGCCAACCTGTTTTAAAAGATCGATTCCCTATGATATGATCAATGATGGTGAATGTAAATTTGGCAGTGGGATGTTTGATAACATGTCTATATAGTACATTAGTTAATCTTCTGTTTCTAATGTCACCAAGGTGTTCAGAGATCCTGACACGAAACTGTCTAGACGTTTGGCCAATATAAAATGCATGACATGTACATGTGGCAAGATAAATAATCCAGTCTGAACTGCAGTTACCAAAAACTGTATGTCGTATATTTGTCCAGTGTTCCTACTAGTGAAAGAAGTAGTTTTGAAAATATACTTACAAAACTGCAATGTCCACATGGATAAATGCCTGAAAGTTTATCTCCAGTTTGTCTTCTTTGTCTTGGAGTGTGATCCATGACCCTGGTTTTTATAGTGTGAAAATAAATTCCCTAAAGTTTTGCCTTTCCTATAGGAAAAATAACATCGTTCTCCGAGATAATCTTCCAACAATGGATGAGAATTCAATATATTCCAATGAGTATTAATAATATTTACTAAATCGGCACTATTCCTGCCATAAGTGGTGACAAATCTACATACATCTGATTCCTCATTATGAGTTTTAGTATTGTATTGGAGAAGAGAATCCCTGGATTTAGCATTACTAAATTGGACTGCTGACTCAATAGTATGAGTGGAATAACCTCTGGACAAAAATCTCTTGGTTAGATCCATTTGATGACTCTGAAGATCATCCACTGAGGAACAAATCCTTTTCATCCGCACAAACTGTGATTTCGGTATGTTCCAAATAATATGTTTCGGATGAAAACTATCAGCATGTAGAAGGGTATTATATTGTGAGGATTTTCTGTGTATGGACGTTCTAAGAGTGTTATCCTCCTGTCGAATTAAATTGACATCCAAATAACTGATTGCACTCCTATTATATTCCACAGTGAATTCGATACCCCAGATGTTCCCATTCAAATGTTGAATAAATTCCTGGAGGTATTCCTCACCTCCTTTCCATATAAGCCAACAGTCGTCCAGGTATCTTCTCCATATATCAATCTCAGGTAGATATATGTTGTGCAAAGGGTCATATAAAATCATATCTTCCATGTAGCCCATAAAAAGATCAGCATAAATGGGTGCAAAGGATGCACCCATAGCCGTACCCTGTAGTTGCCAATAGCAGTTTTGTTGGAAATAAAAAACATTTTTAGTTAGAATGTGTTCAGCCATACACAACAATAAGGTGTTCATCCCTGGGGGGTATAAATTGATTTTATTTAGCCAGTATTCCAAGGCATTAATACCCGCCTAATGAGGGATGCTGGTATAAAGCGAGGATACATCAAGGGTACACATAAGCCATTCAGGGTCCAATTGAGACTCGGAGACTATCTGCAAAAATTCAGTCGTGTCCTTGATTCTTGCTCTAACACATGTTAACAGTGGTTTCAATTTTTCAGTTAGAAAAACAGACAAGGGTTCAGTGAGTGACCCAATGCCAGATACAATCGGTCTGCCTGGTGGCTGATCAATGGACTTATGAATCTTAGGAAGTAGATAAAGTTATTGTTTGTAGGATCCTTAACCGTCAAATGAGTTTTGGTTTTATCAGAGATAATTCCAGATTCTACAGCCTTTTCCAAAAATTCATTAATTTCCAAGGCAAAACCTGGAGTAGGATCAATCTCCATCTTCATGTAATGATGATGGTTGGAAAGTTGTCTAAGACCTTCATTCACATAATACTCAGTATCCATCACCACCACCGCACTTTGTCGGCAGAAATAATAACAATATCCGTATTATTTCTGAGTTGTGTGAGTGCTATTTGTTCCTTCCTAGACATGTTATGCTTTATAGTGTCAACAGAACCCAAATTGAAGTGTATATCTTTTATAACCGCCTGCTGGAAAACAGCAACATGTTTATCCATGGGAGGGTTAAATGTAGATTTGTGAAATCTAAAATCAGATGATCTTTGAGCATTGTCAGTTTGATCTTGTTGTTGAAAAAATAATTTCAAGTTAATTTTCCTACAAAAATCCATTGTATCAGAAACCAAAATACTTTCATCAGTGAAAAACCAGGTATGAAACCAAGGCCTTTATTAAGAAGGAATATTGATCATCAGTCAAAATATGACTTGAAATATTTAAAACATTAGTACATGAATGATTTACTTCACTATCGACATGAAGAGCTCTTCTAAGTTTTTGACCTCTGTGTTTCCTTCCTGCCCTGTGTTTTTCCCCTAAAGGGACCTCAGTCCTTGACCCTTTTAGCATTTGGAGAATCACCAATATTAGGTGTCTCAGTATCAGTAGTCGAAGAATCCTCACCAGAGGTAATAAAGCTAGGCCCAGTCTTTTTAAAATAGACCTTGGTCTTTTTAGCGTATAAATGAAGCATTCTTGGTACCATGAGCAAACCTCACACCCCTTTGTGAATCAAATTGTTTGCCCCTATCATAATCTTCCTTATCCCGGGCAAATTTATGCAATTTCTTTTTCTTAAGGTTATTTTCCAAAATAGAGATTTCTTTAGATAATTTGCCAAGACAACCCTGAAAACTAGCCTCATGTTCAAACCGTTTCAGGTTGTTACATGTTTTCTACTTCAATAATATTACTCTGTATTGTTCTCTCATAGAAAGAGGCCAAAATATTAACTCTAATCATGGCAGCCTCCTGTTGTGCTTGTTGCCAATCTTTCAACAGAGTTTCATCCGGTGTGCCCACTAGTGGTTGGATTTTACATCTCAATCCTCTAGGGGATATATTCTGTATTTGGTAAGCTTTAAACAATTTACTGTGCCAAATGTTTGTTCTAAGCATCTTAATTTGTTTACCTAATTGAAAGAATAAGTTTTACTTAACCGTCAACTGGATCCATGATTACCAAATCCACCTTTTCTGTATGTTCAGTTCCTATGCCAAAAATTTTTAAGTCATCCTTGTCGGAGCATAAACCAGATAACAATTTACTGAGATCCATGAGAATAAGTTGCAATGAACCGGAGGAAGAAGATATAAAAATAAAAATAAAATGAACCCTGAAAAGATTCTTTTATTCTTAAGGGTTGAATTGGCAAATCACGAATAAGTCCAAAACAGAAAATCACAATCAGAGTCACAAAGAAGTTGAAGCCAGAATAAATGGCAAATGTAACCCTATATACAGGGAATAATTAACCCTAGCACCTAGGCAAAAATGCTATACAGACCAAAAGTTAAAGGCCTGTAATGTCTAAAATGCAATGTTCTGAGTAATGCACAACCTACAGTTGTTCAGAGGTGGCTAAATCCATATGGAGTATACCAATATGTAATGAATTTAAGCCAGACACACTTATGCACCTTATTTAAATCAGATAACAATATTAAGAAATCAATAATTGTTCAATACAGTCCTCAGATGAAATTGTTATCAAAGGTATAAATGTACAGATGATTATTGTCAGCACTGTATACCCAGCAATTATTCTAAAAGAAGACCTGAGTGCAACACTGGGCAAACAAAACAAAAGCCCTCAAGATATGTGACCAATATTGACTCAAATGTGAAACAAAACATGAATCAGTAGGAACATAGGAATGAACAGATATAAGCAATAATATTGTATCAACCTAGTGTATATAACAATGGCTAGTTCATCATAATCAAATGAAATAAAATAAAATTATGCACATATTACAAACTGAGCACCCATACATGAAATGTCCTTGAAAAAATAGCAATGTTGTATTGTGCTACAACAGTACTCAGAAATCCAGTATAAAAAAGCGACTAGGCAAAATAATATGAAATATACCGTGTTATAAACTAAGAACACATACATGAAAAGTCCTGAAAAAATGGCACTGTTATATTGTGCTACAACAGTTCTCTAAAGTCCAGTATTCAAGAAAAAACGATTTAACAACACCATCCAGACAGTTAGATGATTGTCACAGAAAAATTCTTCATTATGGTAAAACAATTACCAATGAAAATTAATCCAAAAATAGATGTCAAGAACAGTACCTGGAAAGATGAAGTTTGAAATGTATTAGGACCCTTAAAAAGTTGTTCCAAACAATGTCCCAAAAGGCCAAATCGATCCTCGAAGTCCTGATATGTCCAAAAACAGTATGGAAACCACAACGACCTTGAAAAACAAATCCCAATCCGAAAGATGGTGGAGAAAACACTTGCAACCACGTGTAAATGCAAACGATAAACTCAACAGCGTTAATGCATCCAATATACTCACTTGTTAACTTAGATAAACATGATAATCCAACAAAACCAAAAAGATGACCAAAGTCAATCCTTTAAAAAGCGATGTAGATGCCATGCATCCGAAAATAATGATGTCCAGGATGAAAAATCCTAAGCAATCCACAAAAGATGACTACCTGAATGGTAGAACTCCCCAAGCCAACAGCCAGCACAAGCGAAAATCAATGTAGTGTATAGGAGCTAGCAAGTTAGGCTGTTGCACGGCAAGAGCACTTGTTAGACCCAAAATCAGAAAAAGGCCAGCACCAAGGAAGGTTCAAAAGTAGTTTAATAAAACTGAAACTAGACCGGTTTCAGCAGCAAGGCTTTCATCAGTAGTATAGTCAGCAAAAAGCACTTAGTCATCATCTTATATAATGTTCTTTAAGGCATCTATATGACATCACTTCCTGATAAGTCAAAAATGCAAACAAGGCAAAAGTAATTGAAAAATACAATCAAGGCAAAAGTAATTGAAAAATACATAGTTCAGTAAACAAAAAAGTTTGCCTGAGTTGCATGCATATCTCCAGATTATAATGAAAAAATCCAAAGAGACACAGTATACTGGTATATCAATGATAATAAACAAACTAATAAAAAACATACAATAAAGGGTAAATGCCCAAAAATAAACTCGAAACAAAAGTCAGGTTATAAGAATTCTGGTGTTGAATACCAGCCACAGTATCCTAAAATGAGCTGAAATGCAAAAACCTAAGCAATGCAACCTGATAAGAAATAAGTACATATACGTAATGCAAGTGATGGTTAATTACAAATTATAATTATAGCTCATTTTAGGATACTGTGGCTGGTATTCAACACCAGAATTCTTATAACCTGACTTTTGTTTCGGGTTTATTTTTGGGCATTTACCCTTTACTGTATGTTTTTTATTAAGTTTGTTTATTATCATTGATATACCAGTATACTGTGTCTCTTTGGATTTTTTCATTATAATCTGGAGATATGCATGCAACTCAGGCAAACATTTTTGTTTACTGAACTATGTATTTTTCAATTACTTTTGCCTTGATTGTATTTTTCAATTACTTTTGCCTTGTTTGCATTTTTGACTTATCAGGAAGTGATGTCATATAGATGCCTTAAAGAACATTATATAAGATGATGACTAAGTGCTTTTTGCTGACTATTCTACTGATGAAAGCCTTACTGCTGAAACCGGTCTAGTTTCAGTTTTATTAAACTACTTTTGAACCTTCCTTGGTGCTGGCCTTTTTTCTGATTTTGGGTCTAACAAGTGCTCTTGCTGCACCAGCCTAACTTGCTAGCTGCTATACACTACATTGATTTTCGCTTGTGCTGGCTGTTGGCGTTGGGGAGTTCTACCATTCAGGTAGTCATCTTTTTGTGGATTGCTTAGGATTTTCATCCTGGACATCGTTATTTTCGGATGCATGGCATCTACATCGCTTTCTTTTAAAGGATTGACTTTGGTCATCCTTTTGGTTTTGTTGGATTATCATGTTTATCTAAGTTAACAAGTGAGTATATTGGATGCATTAACGCTGTTGAGTTTATCGCTTATGCTACGTGGTTGCAAGTGTTTTCTCCACCATCTTCGGATTGGGATTTGTTTTTCAAGGTCGCTAGGTTTCCATACTGTTTTTGGACATATCAGGACTTCGAGGATCGATTTGGCCTTTTGGGACATTGTTTGGAACAACTTTTTAAGGGTCCTAATACATTTCAAACTTCATCTTTCCAGGTATTGTTCTTGACATCTATTTTTGGATTAATTTTCATTGGTAATTGTTTTACCATAATGAAGAATTTTTCTGTGACAATCATCTAACTGTCTGGATGGTGTTGTTAAATCGTTTTTTCTTGAATACTGGACTTTAGAGAACTGTTGTAGCACAATATAACAGTGCCATTTTTTCAGGACTTTTCATGTATGTGTTCTTAGTTTATAGCACGTGTATATTTCATATTATTTTGCCTAGTCGTTTTCTCTTTTATACTGGATTTCTGAGTACTGTTGTAGCACAATACAACACTGCTATTTTTTCAAGGACATTTCATGTATGGGTGCTCAGTTTGTAATATGTGCATAATTTTATTTTATTTCATTTGATTATGATGAACTAGCCATTGTTATATACACTAGGTTGATACAATATTATTGCTTATATCTGTTCATTCCTATGTTCCTACTGATTCATGTTTTGTTTCACATTTGAGTCAATATTGGTCACATATCTTGAGGGCTTTTGTTTTGTTTGCCCAGTGTTGCACTCAGGTTTTCTTTTAGAATAATTGCTGGGTATACAGTGCTGACAATAATCATCTGTACATTTATACCTTTGATAACAATTTCATCTGAGGACTGTATTGAACAATTATTGATTTCTTAATATTGTTATCTGATTTAAATAAGGTGCATAAGTGTGTCTGGCTTAAATTCATTACATATTGGTATACTCCATATGGATTTAGCCACCTCTGAACAACTGTAGGTTGTGCATTACTCAGAACATTGCATTTTAGACATTACAGGCCTTTGACTTTTGGTCTGTATAGCATTTTTGCCTAGGTGCTAGGGTTAATTATTCCCCATATATAGGGTTACATTTGCCATTTATTCTGGCTTCAACTTCTTTGTGACTCTGATTGTGATTTTCTGTTTTGGACTTATTCGTGATTTGCCAATTCAACCCTTAAGAATAAAATAATCTTTTCAGGGTTCATTTTTATTTTTATTTTTATATCTTCTTCCTCCGGTTCATTGCGACTTATTGTCATGGATCTCAGTAAATTGTTATCTGGTTTATGCTCCGACAAGGATGACTTAAAAATTTTTGGCATAGGAACTGAACATACAGAAAAGGTGGATTTGGTAATCATGGATCCAGTTGACGGTTCGTAAAACTTATTCTTTCAATTAGGTAAACAAATTAAGATGCTTAGAACAAACATTTGGCACAGTAAATTGTTTAAAGCTTACCAAATACAGAATATATCCCTAGAGGATTGAGATGTAAAATCCAACCACTAGTGGGCACACCGGATGAAACTCTGTTGAAAGATTGGCAACAAGCACAACAGGAGGCTGCCATGATTAGAGTTAATATTTTGGCCTCTTTCTATGAGAGAACAATACAGAGTAATATTATTGAAGTAGAAAAACATGTAACAACCTGAAACGGTTTGAACATGAGGCTAGTTTTCAGGGTTGTCTTGGCAAATTATCTAAAGAAATCTCTATTTTGGAAAATAACCTTAAGAAAAGAAATTGCATAAATTTGCCGGATAAGGAAGATTATGATAGGGGCAAACAATTTGATTCACAAAGGGGTGTGAGGTTTGCTCATGGTACCAAGAATGCTTCATTTATCATAAAAAGACCAAGGTCTATTTTAAAAAGACTGGGCCTAGCTTTATTACCTCTGGTGAGGATTCTTCGACTACTGATACTGAGACACCTAATATTGGTGATTCTCCAAATGCTAAAAGGGTCGAAGGACTGAGGTCCCCTTAGGGGAAAAACACAGGGCAGGAAGGAAACACAGAGGTCAAAAACTTAGAAGAGCTCTTCATGTCGATAGTGAAGTAAATCATTCATGTACTAATGTTTTAAATATTTCAAGTCATATTTTGACTGATGATCAATATTCCTTCTTAATAAAGGCCTTGGTTTCATACCTGGTTTTTCACTGATGAAAGTATTTTGGTTTCTGATACAATGGATTTTTGTAGGAAAATTAACTTGAAATTATTTTTCAACAACAAGATCAAACTGACAATGCTCAAAGATCATCTGATTTTAGATTTCACAAATCTACATTTAACCCTCCCATGGATAAACATGTTGCTGTTTTCCAGCAGGCGGTTATAAAAGATATACACTTCAATTTGGGTTCTGTTGACACTATAAAGCATAACATGTCTAGGAAGGAACAAATAGCACTCACACAACTCAAAAATAATACGGATATTGTTATTATTTCTGCCGACAAAGGGGGTGCGGTGTTGGTGATGGATACTGAGTATTATGTGAATGAAGGTCTTAGACAACTTTCCAACCATCATCATTACATGAAGATGGAGATTGATCCTACTCCAGGTTTTGCCTTGGAAATTAATGAATTTTTGGAAAAGGCTGTAGAATCTGGAATTATCTCTGATAAAACCAAAACTCATTTGACGGTTAAGGATCCTACGAAACAACAACTTTATCTACTTCCTAAGATTCATAAGTCCATTGATCAGCCACCAGGCAGACCGATTGTATCTGGCATTGGGTCACTCACTGAACCCTTGTCTGTTTTTCTAACTGAAAAATTGAAACCACTGTTAACATGTGTTAGAGCAAGAATCAAGGACACGACTGAATTTTTGCAGATAGTCTCCAGTCTCAATTGGACCCTGAATGGCTTATGTGTACCCTTGATGTATCCTCGCTTTATACCAGCATCCCTCATTGGGCGGTATTAATGCCTTGGAATACTGGCTTAATAAAACCAATTTATACCCCCCAGGGATGAACACCTTATTGTTGTGTATGGCTGAACACATTCTAACTAAAAATGTTTTTATTTCCAACAAAACTGCTATTGGCAACTACAGGGAACGGCTATGGGTGCATCCTTTGCACCCATTTATGCTGATCTTTTATGGGCTACATGGAAGATATGATTTTATATGACCCTTTGCACAACATATATCTACCTGAGATTGATATATGGAGAAGATACCTGGACGACTGTTGGCTTATATGGAAAGGAGGTGAGGAATACCTCCAGGAATTTATTCAACATTTGAATGGGAACATCTGGGGTATCGAATTCACTGTGGAATATAATAGGAGTGCAATCAGTTATTTGGATGTCAATTTAATTCGACAGGAGGATAACACTCTTAGAACGTCCGTACACAGAAAATTCTCACAATATAATACCCTTCTACATGCTGATAGTTTTCATCCGAAACATATTATTCGGAACATACCGAAATCACAGTTTGTGCAGATGAAAAGGATTTGTTCCTCAGTGGATGATCTTCAGAGTCATCAAATGGATCTAACCAAGAGATTTTTGTCCAGAGGTTATTCCACTCGTACTATTGAGTCAGCAGTCCAATTTAGTAATGCTAAATCCAGGGATTCTCTTCTCCAATACAATACTAAAACTCATAATGAGGAATCAGATGTATGTAGATTTGTCACCACTTATGGCAGGAATAGTGCCGATTTAGCAAATATTATTAATACTCATTGGAATATATTGAATTCTCATCCATTGTTGGAAGATTATCTCGGAGAACGATGTTATTTTTCCTATAGGAAAGGCAAAACTTTAGGGAATTTATTTTCACACTATAAAAAAACCAGGGTCATGGATCACACTCCAACTCAAAGAACACTTACTGGAGATAAACTTTCAGGCATTTATCCATGTGGACATTGCAGTTTTTGTAACTATATTTTCAAAACTACTTCTTTCACTAGTAGGAACACTGGACAAATACGACATACAGTTTTTTGGTAACTGCAGTTCAGACTGGATTATTTATCTTGCCACATGTACATGTCATGCATTTTATATTGGCCAAACATCTAGACAGTTTCGTGTCAGGATCTCTGAACACCTTGGTGACATTAGAAACAGAAGATTAACTAATGCACTATATAGACATGTTATCAAACATCCCACTGCCAAATTTACATTCACCATCATTGATCATATCATAGGGAATCCATCTTTTAAAACAGGTTGGCATGATATCCTAAATACCAAAGAAAAAAGGTGGATCATTAAACTTGGGGGCTTTTCCTCCTGGATTAAATGATAAATTATAATTTGTAATTAACCATCACTTGCATTACGTATATGTACTTATTTCTTATCAGGTTGCATTGCTTAGGTTTTGCATTTCAGCTCATTTTAGGATACTGTGGCTGGTATTCAACACCAGAATTCTTATAACCTGACTTTTGTTTCGGGTTTATTTTTGGGCATTTACCCTTTATTGTATGTTTTTATTAAGTTTGTTTATTATCATTGATATACCAGTATACTGTGTCTCTTTGGATTTTTTCATTATAATCTGGAGATATGCATGCAACTCAGGCAAACTTTTTGTTTACTGAACTATGTATTTTTCAATTACTTTTGCCTTGATTGTATTTTTCAATTACTTTTGCCTTGTTTGCATTTTTGACTTATCAGGAAGTGATGTCATATAGATGCCTTAAAGAACATTATATAAGATGATGACTAAGTGCTTTTTGCTGACTATACTACTGATGAAAGCCTTGCTGCTGAAACCGGTCTAGTTTCAGTTTTATTAAACTACTTTTGAACCTTCCTTGGTGCTGGCCTTTTTTCTGATTTTGGGTCTAACAAGTGCTCTTGCCGTGCACCAGCCTAACTTGCTAGCTCCTATACACTAAAATGTAAAATTAGGAAGGAACACTGTAATGATCCTCATAGAAACTGTATGCAGCAGTACTGTACTGTGTTAAATTTCTGACTCTGTATGAAAACTCAGTCAGGGATATGATGTAATATTCTGGACAGCCGAGAGGTATGCACGACACAACTAATACTGTATATTGGTTTAGATGCCAGAAAACAATATATAAATTAGTAAATATTTCTACCAAAACAAATACACAGTTAATACCATTTTAAAAATGAACTGCAACAAGTATGTCTACCGGCAGTACATTCCACAAGTACAAACTATTTCACCAATGCATAACCCTACTCTTACCTCCTTGTAAAGCAGTGCCATGTAGAATAGTAAAACACACAGTGCTATACTTACTAGATTACAAAACTGAATGTGAAGGCATTTACATTGCTTTATTTTGTCCACAGCTGAACACCAAGAAAAAATAAGAGCTAGTCTTTGAAAAAAGCCTGCCACGCTGCAATATTCTCAGTTCTGCTCTAGCAGTTTACCTAACATGATGTCTTGATGGGGCACACAGTTTCGCAGAAAGATAACTTCCAGCATTCCATCAGAAGCTCTTTCTTAACAATTTTAGCTAGGAAGTAAACCATTCCACCTAAAAAAATCACATATGACCATTACCTCTGTGGTAGTACTGCACCTGGAAAGCATGCAAAACAAAACTGGAGCACGTAAAAAAGTATGACAAATCACTTTAACAGTACAGCCAATGCCTAAATTCAAATGCAGTGCAATTTGTACCTGAAGATTATTTCAGATTATGGAAATTTGTACTCATTACTTGAGCACAATCTAGTTAATGCCATGATCCATCTGTGACACTGTACCCTACTCTCTAACTATTCTTACAATGTTGTAATGCCAGAGCACAAATAATGTTGTAGCACATGCAATAACCTGAGTTTCTAAATATGAAGGTTCTAAGTATTAAGTCTTCATATCGGATCTATGCTGTGAATCGGACACAGCACAGCACTACTGGAATTCAGCAGTGTGGCCAAGGTATTTGGTATTACACACCAGCTTACGAACTTTTGGTGAGAGTATTGTAAGTTTAGCCTTCCTGACCCTGGACCTGATGATACATGTTCTGGAAAGAAAAAACATTTATTCTGCCAGGCATTCATAAAGAAATCACTCAGTTATATGTATAACTTAATAAAATAAAACCATAGTAAACGAGACAGTCTTTTTTCCTTTTAATGTAACGTCTAGCAAATCATATTAAACTAATTAATTATACTCTTCTAAAAAAATGCAGGTTATGGTGTGAGTAGAATTGGGTCTGATCTTAGATGAAATGGAGTCCAATACAAAGGACTCCATGGTAACCCCTGCCATCCACCTTCCTGCATTAACCCACAGGTTTCCCAATTTTCCTCCATTCTGTCCTACTCAAAACAATATATCTAGGCAGATAACTTTTTTTAAATATTTCACATTTTGTCTTAGTCTGCAGCTTCTTCCTTCAAGCATATGCCAGGCTTTAACTGGCCAAAGCTGTCCTATAATAACTGTGGAGGAAATAATAGAATTAAGCTGGGGATCTATTGGCTAGTAGACCCCACAGGAAACATGGAGTTGTAGATGTTCTTGGGTACATTTCAGAGCTTTTTTCAATATTTTGATCCAATAATGTCCTGGATAAAACTCATGAGTATGATAGGAAACAAGTCATGTCTAAGGCTTAAAGTTCAAGGCTAAAAAAAAACAATTCACAAAAAAAAAAAAAAAAAAAAAAAAAAAGAAAAGAAAAGACAGATGCTTGTGTGGATACATAATTCATATCTGGGAATATTTTCTGCCTCCCTAACCACTCCTCTAAAACCAGAGAGTCACTGTCTGCATACCCCACCAGTGTTAGATTTGAATGAAAGTAAAAGAAAATATACCAAGGTCATTCACTTCAAATTATTGTTGTACATATGCAGCAAGCCTCATCACTTACACCCCAAAAATATGCCTCACATGCTCTCCTTGACGTTAGTCTAGATTGAAGGACGTAGTAATATATATTAACTTGTTGCTGTCAGATTTATATACACAGCAAAATTCCAATACAGAATTAAGAGTCCAAGTATTTAGGACAATCCCTTTATCTATATAATTATATTTCTAAAAACAAAATAAATCCAGTTCTTAATCCTCCTTCTTCAAAAATGAGACTGATTCCATAGGTTTTATTGGGATACGCACATTTATCCTTGTAGACTTCTTCAAATCCACTTCTTTTAGTTTGTATTGAAGCATACTCCTTGTGTAAGGCCAGGTCAGACTGGAATTACTTCCCCACTTGTGAGTGAACTTTGATTGTCTGTGTATATACACAGCATGCCTCCTTACCCCTACCCTCTGAAGACAGCCACTTGTATAGACATCTATTTCTTGATTGGGTGGAAATGGAAACACACACACGTGCGCACACACACACACACACACACACACACACACACACACACACACACACTGAAACAATCATATACACATCCAATAATAAGCAGTGGCTCTTATGTCTTTACAAAGATTTCAACAAATATATAGTGTTTAACACTGTTCCTGCCAAGCCAGATCAGTGACTGTTAAATGTAAGCAACAAAAACAGGGGTACATAATTTTTATTGATGGATGACTTCAGTGCCTATCAGTTATTGACTGTGTATACCTTTGACTTCTATGACTTACAAAATCACCACAATAAAGTAGTCCAGCTTGATCCATACTATTCTTGCAAAGCCATATTAATGAGTGTTTAACTTCAGCATGATTGTTTGGTCACTCAGTTTCATTCACGGCTATACAACGGTTATAGCCACTTTTTATTTATTTATTTTATTTTGACATTTGTTAACTGGGTATGTCTGACTGAACATGAGACCATTTTCAGAGGATACCTGGGGAGGAAAGCTCCATACAGAAACATTTACCTAGGTTGAAAATAACAGTTTGAGCAAAAAGCTTCACATATAAGCCAAACTCTAATACAATGGTAGACTGGGTCTTTGTAAAAACATAAGCGCCCCTGCTTATGAATGGTTGTGTATATGAGTGTGTTTGTGTGTGTGGAGGGTCTGTGTGTGGGGGTCTGTGTCTGTATGTCTGTGTGTGTCTGTGTGTGCACACGTGTATATCTTTTGATTAAATTGGCTTGTCTGGGACAGTGTCAGTATGTGCATTTGTGTATGTGACTTGGTCAAATACAATGGTAACTGTAGATACAATTTAAGAAAAAAAATAAAATTAAAAATCTGTGGTAACTCATCTTGATTATTAAATCCAATAAAGCACTGTTGATGCCTGGAATCACTTTTACAGTCTTTTATTCCACAATTAAAAGTACAAATACAGATTGAGCGCTTTCATCCCCTCCTGGGGATTTCATCAGAATCTGCAAATGTTCATTATTATCCCCCTTAAATACCCTACCCAACCATGATGTCACACTTTAATTAATTAATTGGTTAGACACACTGTTAACAGAAACACCAACAATAAACATTTTAACTTCACTTTCATGTTTAAAAAATACATAAAAAATACATAAACAATGTATATAAAAACTAGTTTCAAGATGTTCTCAAATCTAGTACTTATGAAGAAGGCTTTAAATAACTAATCTAAATAGTTAAAATCAACCCATAAAATAGGCTTTGTGCAGGGTTCACTTGAATTGATCTGTCTTTTTATTAAGCACAGGTTTTATAGATATAATTTCATTCAAACCTGGAGGGATACTGGCTTGTAACTTAACCTGCCATCTGGTCTCTCTTTCTTCAACATAATTTTTATAATTCCCTCCCCTTGGGTTTCTTTGCACTTTCTCTAAAATGCAAAAATTAAGCTCTTTGCATTCTCCTGACCCTTTAATGTGCCTAAAAAGGGCATTATTGATATTCTGAGTTTTAATTTGATAACCATGCTCATACATTCTGTCCCTAAGTCTCCTTTCAGTTTCCCTACATAGTAACTTGGACAGGATGTACACATGGCCAAATATATAATGCCCTTTGATTGACAATTCCCTTTTTCTGGTCTAACAACCGATTTTAAAACATTATTTAAACTAATAACCTTCTCTTGACAAATGAAACTACATTGAGAACATGTCCCACATCTAATAGTCCCTGTTCTATCACCGTTATTATTTACAGTCTCAAAGTTTTTTTTTTAAGTTTGGCCCCAACTTGTATACAAAGTTGGGGACCTCACCCCCTATATTCCATAATTTTGGGTTGTTCTTAAGTATAGCCCAATTCCTTTGTATTATTTTCTGGACATCCTTTGTTTTATGCCCATATGGTATTACCATTGCCCTTTCAAAATTCTTATTATTATTAGAATACAGTTCTTTATTTTCATCATCATGTATACCACCTTTGTTACCTAGAAGGGGTTTATATTTCTTCCCCCATTCCACTTTAACATATTCTAATGTGTCATTTATCACCTTAGTGGGGTACCCTCTTTCAAAAAACATATTTGCTACAGTATTCAATTCTTGTTCAAGATCTTCGTATCTTGATGTCATTCTTGCTACTCTTATAAATTGTCTTTTAATTATACTGTTTTTTTTTGTTTCACTGGGTGGTTACTAGAATATTTTTAAGGAAAATTAATTTAGGATACATATGTGAAAATTTGATGACAGAAAGTAAAAAATCAATGAGTACTGAATTCAAAAGAAAAAGTACATACAATCCACCGTTAGATCCCACCTTAAGTTGTTTGGAAAAGGCAATTACCAATGAAATTTATGAACTTAAAGCTAAAGAAGGGAAGTCATGGTACAATAACCTTACAATTAGTGAAATGAAGATGTTGAAAAACTTGAAAGATGACAAAAATATAAGAATAATGAAGCCAGACAAGGGTGGTGGGACGGTATTTTTCAACGCCTTAGAATATTCACAAAGAATGTTTGACATGCTTAATGATATACAAACATACCAACGGTCGTCCCGTAATGAATTAAATATTAGTTACAGAAAAATTGATTACTATTTAGAAGATTGTTTAATTGAAGAAAGAATACTAGAAGAGACCTACAACTACCTAAAAGTATGCAATCCGAGAGTTGCCAGTATATTTGGCATACCCAAGATCCACAAAGGCCTTGAGAATTTATCATTTATACCAATAGTGGATGGGAGAGGGTCTAAGACATACCCCTTTGGTGTAGTAGTGGATGGTTGGTTGAAAAACATTGTATATAATAGTGAACATATATTAAGAGATTCATGGGACTTTTTAGGGCGAATGGATGATACCATATGTAGCAAGGACATGATTTTTCTTTCAGTTGATGTAATAAATTTATATACATCCATACCAAAAATTGAAGGTTTGCAATTGTTCGAAGAAGCTATTAATACCAATACAAAATTACCCCAAGAAAGAATAAATTTGATACTAGAATTCATGGAAATAGTATCAGATAACAACTATATACTATTTGAAGGAGAGTATTATAGACAACATAGGGGTGTAGCAATGGGAGCCTCCTGTGCTCCCATTTTTGCTAACATGGTTCTACTCAATTGGGAACAGAAATACATTTTTAATAGTAAATTTAAAATACATATTAAAAAGTATATGAGATTTTTGGACGATATACTAATTTTATGGGAAGGACCTGAAAAAGAGGTAGTAACATTTATGGAATATTTGAACGATACTACAACCTTCCTTAAATTCACACACACGTATAATAGGAAAATGATTAATTTTTTGGATACTAACATAGAAATAAAAAATTCCAAGTTTATATCAAAAATCTATCGGAAGCCTTCTTTTAGTAATTCATACTTGGAATATTCTAGTAACCACCCAGTGAAACAAAAAAAACAGTATAATTAAAGGACAATTTATAAGAGTAGCAAGAATGACATCAAGATACGAAGATCTTGAACAAGAATTGAATACTGTAGCAAATATGTTTTTTGAAAGAGGGTACCCCACTAAGGTGATAAATGACACATTAGAATATGTTAAAGTGGAATGGGGGAAGAAATATAAACCCCTTCTAGGTAACAAAGGTGGTATACATGATGATGAAAATAAAGAACTATATTCTAATAATAAGAAGAATTTTGAAAGGGCAATGGTAATACCATATGGGCATAAAGCAAAGGATGTCCAGAAAATAATACAAAGGAATTGGGCTATACTTAAGAACAACCCAAAATTATGGAATATAAGGGGTGAGGTCCCCAACTTTGTATACAAGTTGGGGCCAAACTTAAAAAAGAACTTTGAGACTGTAAATAATAACGGTGATAGAACAGGGACTATTAGATGTGGGACATGTTCTCAATGTAGTTTCATTTGTCAAGATAAGGTTATTAGTTTAAATAATGTTTTAAAATCGGTTGTTAGGCCAGAAAAAGGGAATTGTCAATCAAATGGCATTATATATTTGGCCATGTGTACATCCTGTCCAAGTTACTATGTAGGGAAAACTGAAAGGAGACTTAAGGACAGGATGTATGAGCATGGTTATAAAATTAAAACTCAGAATATCAATAATGCCCTTTTTAGGCACATTAAAGGGTCAGGAGAATGCAAAGAGTTTATTTTTTGCATTTTAGAGAAAGTGCAAAAAAACCCAAGGGGAGGGAATTATAAAAATTATGTTGAAGAAAGAGAGACCAGATGGCAGGTTAAGTTACAAGCCAGTATCCCTCCAGGTTTGAATGAAAATATATCTATAAAACATGTGCTTAATAAAAAAGCAGAACAATTCAAGTGAACTCTGCACAAAGCCTATTTTATGGGTTGATTTTAACTATTTAGATTAGTTATTTAAAGCCTTCTTCATAAGTACTAGATTTAAGAACATCTTGAAACTAGTTTTTATATACATTGTTTATGTATTTTTTATGTATTTTGTAAACATGAAAGTGAAGTTAAAATGTTTATTGTTGGTGTTTCTGTTAACAGTGTGTCTACACAATTAATTAATTAAAGTGTGACATCATGGTTGGGTAGGGTATTTAAGGGGGATAATAATGAACATTTGCAGATTCTGATGAAATCCCCAGGAGGGGATGAAAGCGCTCAATCTGTATTTGTACTTTTAATTGTGGAATAAAAGACTGTAAAAGCGATTCCAGGCATCAACAGTGCTTTATTGGATTTATTGGTGGACTTTTCACTGTTGGGTTCTTTGTTTTGTGATTCATCTTGATTATTCTTTTATTTTAGAATGTTTTATTCATTCGTAGCTGAAAATGGATTCAATAATTGAGTATGCCATTAATGATTTGGTAAAGCACAAGTGTCTTGCAGAGAGTTCTAAATGCTGTGTATAGATAATATTGGTAACGTGTTCCTCATGTCAAAGGTGGATGATTTTCTTGCTACTACTAGTAGTAACTATAGATTTACTGATAACGATTGCAGTACTGGCACAGCTTGGAAAAGTGTTTTTATATATCGATGACTGGGCTGATGAGATAAATAAAAGTAGGCAAAGTGCGAAAAGAACACAATTTGGAAAGGAAGTGAGTGACCACTGTCAATAAAAATCAGTCCCCTATCCAACATGATACGAACAATGACAACTTTGAAATTCAGAATACAAATATTCAGTAATCTGAGGATTCTGAGCATGTAGAAGAAAATAAAAAAAAAGAAAGGAAGAAGTTCAGAACAAATAATAAGAAAGAAAAAGAAAATTGATTAATGTCTATAATGCAAAAAGAATATATATATATATATATATATATATATATATATATATATATATATATATATATATATAAAAATGTAAATGTTCTTTTGTTCAAAATCTTAAATCTCCGAAAGTTCTTCACCGATTGCTTTGAAATTTTCACACAATGTTGCATTCGAATATGAGCGTGTTTTTACATACCTACTATTATATAGATGTCACACATTGCATTCGAATACGCACATGTTTTTATATACCTACTATGGATTCTATATATTTGCATACAAATATGCAATTTTATATGTTTTTGTTATAACGTTCTTACTTCTTTTTCAGTGCAATCAATCTGCTTTAGTTCATCCAAATAGTGCCTTGCAGAAGATCAAACTTAGGTCGTCATACTCGCGGAGCGGAAGCAGTGCGACAAGTAATTGCATATCAAACTGAGGATGAACGGGCATCAGTGAACGAGTGAAACAGACAAAGAATGGCTCAAATATGTGCTGAGGAAGCAGCAGAGTAATGTGCAGCCAGACTTGAGAATGCACGGTTGCGAGCATGGCGATCGCGTTCTGCAGCTTCAGATCTGTTTCGTTCTCCTGGATCGGCACCAGTGGACGAAATAAATGCTTGCCTGAAATACTCTACTTTGTGCCGACATGTAAAGACGTTAAAATTAACTACAAATATGCGTGTCCAGCTGCAAAACGATCGATCAGCTGAGATATTCTCACATCAATTGCTGGAAATTGGGAACGGAAAGGTGCCAGTTGATCTGACCTCAGGACGAATTTCATTGCCTCATAACGTCTGCAATTTAGTGACGTCAAAAGAAGAATTGGTTGAAAAAGTATTTCCCAATATTCAAACCAATTATAAGAATCACGATTGGCTGACTGAATGATCTATTCTTGCGGCCAAGAACAAAGACGTCTACGAACTTAACAATATTATTCAGTCTAATATTCAAAGCGAGGCAGTCACATACAAGTCCGTCTACACTGTTGTGGAAGCAGATGAAGCGGTTAATTACCAAACAGAATTTTTTAATTCACTCGATCTGACAGGGATGCCACTGCATGTACTGCAATTGAAAATCGGCGTGCCAATTATCATGTTGCGAAATATCAACCAGCCAAAACTTTGCAACGGCACGCAGCTTGCAGTAAAAAAATTAATGAGCAACGTCATAGAAGCAACAATCTTGACAGGACCTTTCAAAGGTGAAGATGTCCTCATTCCTTGCATTCCTATGATTCCAACAGATATGCCATTTCAATTTAAGAGATTGCAATTCCCAATTCAATTGGCGCTTGCAATTACCATCAACAAAGCACAGGGCCAATCTTTAGAATTGTGCGGTTTAGATCTACACACAGATTGCTTCTCACATGGACAATTATATGTTGCGTGTTCTAGAGTCGGCAAACCAGACAATCTCTATATCTGCACAGACAATGGAACAACAAAAAATATTGTTTACCCACAAGCATTGTGAAATTAAGCATATTAGAAATGTGCGCTTTCTCTTTTCTTTCTTTTCCATTTAACCAGACTGAGCCACAGTAAAACGTGGCTGGGTACAGCTAGTATATATATATATATATATATATATATATATATAGAGAGAGAGAGAGAGAGAGAGAGATACGGGTCTACTTATTTGACTGACACCCATTTCACCAAGATTTAAGACATAGACTTGTTTTGGGTTTTCCTTAACCTGTGACTTGCTTGTGATAAAAATAATTAGTGTAACTTATAGTGCTGACTGTTAGAATTCCGATAGTCATGTAGAAAGTAGTGTTGTAGTGCTTCTAAATGTGGGTTTTTCTATTTACATTTTTATGGGAAGTATCTAAAGTAATTTGACAAATGTTTTGTGCATTCCCAGCAATAGTGGCAGCGTGTACAGGCAACTTAAAGGTATATGACGTTTCACCACTGTAGTTCAATCCTGGAATTAGTATATATAATTGGGGATGTGTGGGGGGCTTAGCCTCCCTACCTACTTTGTTTGTACAATGTCCCGTTTTTGTTAAGAGGGGTAGTAAGTAGTTTGTAAGTTCTGGAAAAGGTTAGTTATTGGTGTTTTAAGTGTGCTTGTCTATGGTTTAAGAATTAATATGTTGAAATGTTGCATTGTAAGCTGTCAGTGAAATGGGAGTCAGTCAAATGAGTTTTAGGTCAATTGAAATTTAGGTCAGTTGGGTGTCGGTCAAATGGGTGTTAAATGAGATTTAGGTCATCTGAAGTAGACCCATATGTATATATATATATATATATATATATATATATATATATATATATATTTTTTTTTTTTTAATGACACTGTTTAATTAACTAACATGTGTATTACAGGAAATTATAACCTTGCTCAATCAGAAAGCATTCAGTCTACAGAAAATGGCATCACTTTTAAAAACTAAGAAAGTAGAAAAAACTGTAAGGGGCAGATTAAAAGGAAGAAATCAAAACTGAACTTGAAAGAAACGGAGAACATTAAAAAGAATAAAGAAGAGAAGGACTGAAGATGAAATCATGGCTCAAGCAGTGGAAGTACAAATGATAGTTGGATGAGAATAAGTATGATTGTAAATGTAAGAAGAAATGAAAACAGTGAGATTACTAAAGCGAATGGTGATGAAGATCATTCCTTCATAACAACAGATTACTGAATTAGCTATGGCATATCTTCAGATCTGATCAGCAATGATGTACTAGTAATTTGAGATTCAGTTATTATAGGAACAGATACGTAAATTTGCAGACATCATAATGAACATTGAATAGCATTATGCTTGTCAGGAGAAAAATACAGGACATGAGAAAAGTCTTTAAATGCCCTAATGTAAGGAAGTATGGAGCTGTTTTTATTCATATTGGTACAAATGATCTCGCCTTCAAGGACGCCTTGACTCTTAGTAGAGATCTTAAAGCTCTCTTGGATAGCATAGCTTGTACTGGTGTTAGGATGTATTTTTCACAAATTACATATAGAAAGGAGAGTTAGGTCAGCATGAATGAGAAGATATTTTGGGTAATTTCCTGGATGGAAAAATAGCACATTTTAACAAGTGGAAATGTGTAATATAGCCAAACTTTATTTTGTGCCCACATGTATTTAGACAGCATGGTATACACTTGTCAAGACAAGGGAAGATATTTTTTACAGCAGATATATTGCAATATTTGATTAATGAACTACAGGGTTTGTTCCAGGTCAGAAATTTAACAGTTTACAGATAGTAAAAATGTATCTTTTTTACTGATTGTTAATGCTAGGAATATTAGTAATAAAGTTTTTTTTTTTTATTTGAAAATTTGCTACATTCACACAAGATTTATTTTGATTGTTTTGGAAGCTGTGATTATTATGTTTGATGATAACACCAATACTGTAAACTGTGTGCCTGTGACAATAAAGGCATATGACAATTGTTAAAGTGTATAGACCACCCAAGTCAACTGCTTATAACCTAGACAAATTTATACATTTCTTGCATGAAACACAAGAGGTTTATCATACAGCAAGTGGACAGATGAAATTCTAGGTTACAATCAGGGTGTCCCACAGGGGTCTGTCTTAAGTCCGTACTTATTTATGGTGCATGTTTCAGATGCATCTTTTTCATCTGAGGTGTTCTACACTATAAGTAGATGATTTGAAAATGGGTAAACTGATTACATGTCTTACAGATAGGTCATGTCTGCAAAAGAACTTGACTAAGTTGAATATTTGGACAACAAAGAATAAAATTCTAATAAATTCATTAAAAACTAAGCATATGTGGTTTGGGAGACATACATTGAAAAGTAAATACTTAATA
The DNA here is from genome assembly GCF_019279795.1 of Protopterus annectens. Classification (NCBI taxonomy): domain Eukaryota; kingdom Metazoa; phylum Chordata; order Ceratodontiformes; family Protopteridae; genus Protopterus; species Protopterus annectens. Next base: position 1,087,481,696 of record NC_056727.1, on the reverse strand, counting down.
AAGCACACAGTGATTGAAAGTGTAGATTCATAAAGGATATGATAGTTATTTATCTTATGTTGACCAGCTTAGTCTCACTAGGCTAGTAGCCTCTTTTCAGGGGAGAACCAAGGGGACATTTCCACTACTAGAAGAAATTTGGCCAGGGCATCATTAAACTTCCTGTAATCCTTTCAATATATGCTGTGGGATCATTTACATCCACCTAAGCTACAACCAGATGAAGTCAATAGGACCTTAGTTTAATGTTTCATTTGAAGGACAACACACTCAGGAGTGCACTCCCCCCCCCCCTTACGCTGCACTGCAGTCTCAGCAACTGATCTACCTGGTGTGGTAATAGACTCCACAGCCTTCTGCACCAAAGGCAAGTGTGCGACCTGTTGCACCACTGACACTATATGCAATATATGTGTAGATCCACCTGTGACTTTTTCTAATCATATCAACCAATTGGTTAATGATAGTTATAGAACTATAGGTTGTATAAAAAGATTTATAAAGACTAGTATGAAATCATTGTTTGCAGGTAACATTAGAGCCAAATTACAGTATGGAATAACTATATGGAAACCTTAAAAGAAAGCAAGCATGAGTAAATTGAAAATAGTACAGGGATAATAAGCAACAAAACGCTCCTAAATGTAACCTGAAAATAAGTACCTTCAGCAACCTCACAAACATACAATGTAGGCAGCACCCACCATGAAACATACATCTAAGAGTCACACTGACTTATTTAATAAACCATAAGGCAAACCTCCACACAATCCAATATCTTATTCACAGGTGACTCCATAGTGAGACTCACAATGTCTTACTCACCAACCTTTGCAATGAGATAGTCATAGTCAGTTGTCTATCAGGCACCAGGATTTGTTACATCATGCAAACTTTCATGTCCTTGCAGCAGAAGTACACATATGACACAGTCATAGCATATGTGGGTGTAAATGACTTGAGATATACCTCCTTGGACTGTATGAAAAGACACATTATGGAGCTCTTTAGATATTTATGTCTGAGGCTTGTGTGAACCCTGTGACTGTGTCTTGTGCAGCATTCTGCCATCACCTAAAATGATGCTATAGCATGAACAACAGGTTATTGATTTCAACAATTATCTTAGCTTCTGGTGCCATTCAAAGCAAGTACAATATATATTAGCCTGGGAAGATATGGCAGACAGTCACAATTGCTTTCCTAAGTAAGGCCTGAACGTCTCCATTCTGGGAATTCATATATTAGCTCAATGCTTGCCCACCCCATTGTAACTTTTTAAGGCATTGTCAGCATTCTAAAGCTTCCAACAAAGCTAAACAGAATTCAGATAACATTAATGTATTGCTGCTCAATGCTAGGAACTTTAATAAAAAACTCCACTTATAATAAGCACTTCTTACCCTGGAAAACATTGACATGTGCATCATCACATAGATCTGATTCAAGATCATTGAAAGCACTCCATCAGTGCAGGGTTTTAGTACCTATTAAACATACAAGCCCACCATATTAGACAAAACTACAAAACGTGGCAGTGTCTCCATATTTTTAAAAGTACTTTGTCTCCATACTTGTTAATCAAGATAATGACCTGGAATTCCACCATATCCAACATATTAGTAATAAAATCGCTTATCATGTCATAAATAGCTACAGGATCACCTATATGCCCCCTTGGCCTATACCTTCTACCTAACTAGCATAGATCCCCTATGTATCAAGCCAAACACCAGTCTCCTAAGAAACTTCACAACTCCTCCATAAACTGACTTATACATCCTCAAACATGTATGCACAGAAATGTATGGACTTCATCAGTACAAACACTCTAGACTAGTTTATCTATACTCCAACCAGAGGTGATAAAATCCTGGACTTTGTCCTTACAAATATGAGGCAGCTTTGCTGTTCACCAACTGTAACATCTTCCCTGGTCAAATTTATTTATTTATTTTATTTTACATTTGTTGACTGGGATAGTCCGACTGGATGCATGTCCATTTTCAGTGGAGGCCCGGGGAGAAAAGCTCCAAGGGTAAGCAGATACAGCATTACATAATACCAGCATTACATATTACAAACAGACTATTTACAGAGATTACATAAGTAAGCAAGTTAAACAAGTTCCACAGGTTACAGTTAATCCTGAGCGCAAGTCAGGATTAAATTAAATTACACAGTAAACTGGTTAACAGATTTTACACATTCTAGAGAGAGTTAGCCAGGCTTGATACATTGACATAGCCAGTTAAGTGACAAATGTTGTTTGAGTCTAGTTTTAAATTGACCTAAGGTGGAAAGTAAGGTAATATCAGCTGGAAGAGAGTTCCAGGATCTACTTACAGAGTTTGCAAAGAGAGAATCACCGGCTGTGTTATTAATTTTGCTAGTCTGAATTAGTAGTTTGTTAGAGGATCGAAACGGTCTAGGATTGTTATGGGGGGTGATAATATTTTTAAGTGCAGGAGTATTGTCCAGATTATAGAGGATTTTATAGGCCATAATCAGTTGTTTATACTGGATTAGGATGGGTAGTTCAAGCCACCCAAGCTGATTTAGATTGATGCAATGATGTGTCCTAAAAGGCAGCCCAGTAGCAAACTTGGCAATGTGATTGTAGCAAATTGGGAGTTTGTTAAGGACAATCTTGTTTAAATTTGAGAGTAGAGGGGATGCATACAGAAGGGTTGAAAGAAGGTGAGAGCGAGCTATGGCAATTTTAGCTGGAGGGGTTAGGAAGGCTTTTATTCTGTAAAGTGACCCTAGTTTTTTATTGATGGTTTTGATAGTTTGGTTAACATGTAGGTCAAATTTTAGATTATTGTCTACAACGACACCTAATAGTTTTGTAGAGGGGTCAGGGGAGATTATTGTGCCATCATTTGATTTTATGGTAAAGGTGAAAGTGGTAGACCTACATGTTGGTGAAAATAACAGCATTTTAGTTTTTTGGGATTTAGGATCAGATGATGTTCAGAAAGCCAGTTTTCCATTGTATTAAAGGTGGTCTGGGTATCTGACCATAACTCTACTGGAGATGTGGCTGAGCAAATCAGAGTAGAGTCATCAGCATATTGGATATGGCTGACTTTTGGGATGACAGTATAAAGGTCGTTAATGAAGGTGGAGAACAGCAAGGGCCCCTAGTATAGAGCCTTGTGGTACTCCAAGGGTGTTAGGTAGAAGGTTAGAGAGTTTGTTCTGCTAGTGGACAGCCTGCTGTCGACCATTCAGGTAGGATTGAAACCACTGAAGGGCTCTAGTAACTAGACAGAATGTTTGCAGGGTGTGGATTAAAAGTTGTTGATCAACCATAAGGAATGCCTTGGAAAGATCCAAGAAGAGGGCTGAGGATATATAATTATTGTTGCGATTATGGTTTGTAGTGTTGCTAAAGGCTAGGAGGGCTGAAGTAGTGCTGTTATGAGGACGAAAGCCATGCTGAGTGACTGCCATAAGGTGATTCTGGATTAGGTGGTGCATGAGTTGTCTATGAATACATTTTTCCATAATCTTTGTAAGTGGAGAGAGTATAGCTATTGGCCTATAATTGGAGAATTCAATAGGGCTGCCTCCTTTGTGAATTGGGATTATATAGGATATTTTCCAGATGGTGAGAATTTTAGCTTCTACTATGGTTCGATTGATTAGTATTGAGATGGGGTAAGCAATAGCATCAGCTGATTTTTGTAGGTACTCGGCAGGGAGTTGATCAGCAGAAAGTGTAGTGGGTTTTAATTTTTTGATCAAGGTACGGATAAGTGAAGTGGCGACTGGTTGGAAGCTGAACACGAGTAGGTTTCTAGGGGAGCTACTTTCAGGACCAGGGGAGCTAGGAGGTAGTTGGCTAGCTAGGGCTTGAATTGTCACAGTAAAGAATTAGTTAAAACTGTCAGAAACATCTTCAGGGGTTTTATCAATAGTAGAAGCAGGGATTGGAGTTGACGTTTGCCCAGGATATAGTAGATTATTTAAACCTGCCCAAAACTTCTGAGGGTTATTTTGATTTACTGTCTGTAAATTACAGTAGTATTGTTTTTTGTCTTGTAAAATTGATTTTTTGGTTTTGTTCCTGGATTGCCTGTATTTAATGTGATCTTGAGGGTCTTTAGAAGAACGCCATAAAGCCCATGCTTTGTTTCTAAGGGTAATTTTGAGTTTAGACAAAAGCCATGGTGCAGTTTTTGCCTTGGTTCTCTTTGAACGAACAGATGCATGCAAATCAAGGATCTCAAGGAATTTGTTGTTAAAGTATGCTACTGCTTCCTCTAAGGGGAGGTGTTTTAGAATAGACCAATTACATGAGTTTAGTTCTTGTTGGAATTTGTCAGGGTCAAAGTTTTTATTGTTTCTAACCTTTCTGAGTAAGGGTTGTTGGGAATTAATGGTTTTGTGCTTAATTACATATGTGAGAAGGTGATCGCTTAGGCCATCAAGGAGGGTACCAGAGGTGTACAGTTGGCGGTGGCTATTTATGAGTACCCAGTCAAGTATACTTTCTTTTTGGTTGGGTTTACCTATCCTGGTAGGGATGGATATAATTTGTGTAAATGCATGCAGGTTAATATGGGTGGTTGGGGATTCTGAGGAACAGGTGCCCCAGTCTATGTTAAAGTCTCCAGGTAGTAGGGTTTCTTGGGGGTAGTGACATGATAGCCAGTGCAGGATATCTTCAAATGTAGATATATTGTTACCCGGGGGAATGTACATACAGATGATATGAATGCATTTATTTTTATTAAGTTGCAATTTGGTGACAAGAATCTCTGAGTTATTAATCTGAGGTGGTTGTATTACATCTATGGTGACATTCAACTCAGATTTATAGAGTACAGCTACCCCACCCCCTTCCTCGAAGCACAATCCAGCCTGTGCATGTTGTACCCAGGTGGTAACACTTCATTGTCTTTAGTGTTAGGTTTTAACCAGGTTTCAGATAAACAGAGAATCTCAGGGGAGTGGACATCCAGAAGTGCATGCAATTCATGCACCTTGTTATTAATGCTTCTAATATTGAGATGACAGGCTAGGAGAGAGTTAGTTGGCCTATTAATTGTAGGTTTGTAGCTTAGATTGCAAGTAGAGGGGGTATGTGTATCTGAAGTGAATGGGCCAGGGTTGGGGTGAATATCACCACCAAGTATTAGGTTGAGTCTATACTTGGTGATGAACTTCAGGAATTTGTTTATTAGTTTGTGGTAGTGTTTGGATCTAGAGCTAATGCACCTGGGGTTGAGATGTTGATAGACTGAACAAGATGTTGGATAGGATCTGGTACTGTAAGTATGGTTGAAGGTGGAAGGATTTACAGCTGGGGTGATAGTATGGCCTTTTGGGACCTGAAATCAGACTACAAGTTAATCAAATTCATCATAAGACTGAAACATCTTCTAATACCTCAGTACTCAGAGATTATGTAAAGGCTAATCTACCAAAACTGAATGATGACCTGGCAAATTTGAAAAGCCTCTTCCATCTTGATGACCACACTGCTTATGTAGAATTCTTCATTGCCAAATTCTATGTACATATAAATAGTGTAAATAGCTACAAATACACATCTGTCCCCCTCCGAAATAAATGCAGCACAAAATTCAAAATTAGCACCTTTAGTGAAACCCAAATACAAACAGGCTCTGTAATAAAATAAAAAATAACTGCATGGAAAAATATATTTAACTCTCAAGATGATCATTGAATATAGTCTTCCTTTCAGTATGTACCTGTTCAAACACTTGCTACAACTGGAATGACCACAATGCATTCTCACTAAAAAAATCAAGGGTCTAAATTGCTAAAAGCTATGCAGGTGGTCTCAAAGCATTGTCAATCTTCTCAGTATTATATAGGCTACTGAGACACAACATGTGCCTTGCATACAGAGCTTTAACAGATCTTCTTCTGCCAGACCTATTACACATTCTCAAATCTAGTGTTATCATAATCACCTGCATAACAGATCTCAACCTGTTTTGTGAAATGACTAGAACATATTGGAGGGATAGGTATGTATCACAGAGAATACTGCTGCTATAGAACCATTTCTGACTCCACCTAAAACAAAGTACTTCTCTTACTATATTCAAATGTAATTTGGATGAATGGATGAGTAATAGGAAATTGTCCCCTGCTGTAACATCCCAGTCCCTCATGGTTAAGTGAAACATGTAAATGTCCTAACATATCCTTGGATCCTCCCTCGGGTATTCAAATGCAAAATATAAGGGGTAAAAACTACAGTGGGAATGTAAGTCTAAGTTTCATAAGCTCCTAATTAAGTCTAGTAAGTACCTATAAACTTATCTGATTACTTCTTTAATGTAACAAAACAGAGACATTTCAATTTCACATATGTATGTCACAGTTTGTATTATGATTTTCATCTATAGCAAGGTGGTACTATCTATTGAATCTGTCCTTACATAATGAAATGACGGTCAATATTAATAACACTTTATGAGGTATTAGCAATTCTAGAATCCTCTCTGAACATTTAAGGTCAAACAGCCATCTCAGTCATGAACGACACAGTAAATGAGGCAAAGCATTTTAGAGATACAAACTGGAAAACATGCCACAATAGATATTCATCTATATTCCTTAACATTTACAGAGAAAGGCACAATGAATGTAAACCCTTCCTAGTGAAAAAAAACATAGTTATTTAACAATGAATTCCAACAAAGCAGTACCACACAACATACAACAATACCCACCTACTTATTGACACCATGACAGTGACCTCCCATTTATGAGAAACTATGTATGGATAAATATAAGCCCATTTCTAAAATGCAGACTCTACATATCTCCCTCCTTCCCATTCAAGGCACCTTCTTCATCAGATGACAGGCTGGTAACCAACCTCATACTAAATTTTGTTTGCAAGCCCTTGTTAAAAAAAATATTCTTAACAGCTGATGCAACTAGATTCCCAGCTATGATTACTGTGCAAGCCCAAGTTGTTAAAACTTGAGAATGTTCATCTGTCTGGCCTAATAATGACTTGGTCAACAGGAGCACTGAAGATTTGTGCAAAAAATGTAGACTTAAACATTCCATAAAAGAGAGAATAACACTTTCTTGTCCAACTATGGATTCTCGCTTCTCACTTGCGAGCCCTGGCTGACCATCAGCTGCCTAGCTGCACCATTTTCCTTGAGTTTCCACTGATTATCCCCTGGGGCTGGGACCACACCAGTGGCAGATTAACTAGGGCAAGTGCAGTTCAGCAGCCTGCAGAGTGACATCTGCTCATAATTCTGAACCTGATGAGCACATAGACAATCCACTGCTGGTCCACCAGAGGAGAGAAGAACAAGAATTAATTCAATGAAATTAAGATGCATTTTATGTTTCACCTTTCAGGAATAATCTGCTACAAGATTTTTTTTCATAATAATGAGTTTGTTGTAAGTAAACATGTATGTAAGAGTGATAGGAAAAGCTAGCAGCTGCTACTAACACCACCATTTTACTGTGACATCATCAGCCTCCTGTAAATCATCACCCTAATGCCCTACATGCTGAATGACAGGGTACTGTGCAATCTGTAAACCAGCTGCAGTACATATTTGAACACTGGTTTGGAAATATACTGTGCTATTCCTGAACATGTCTGCATCAGCTTACTCTTTGTAGAATGGTAATGAACAGAGCAATATTGCATCTATAGTACAGAATACTAACAAAGGTTTTTGTTGCTCATAGAGTAATTGTTCCCCACCTACTGTGAGAATTAAGAATCTCCATCTTATGTCTGTTTCCTCCAGTCTCTCTCAGGGGACTTCCTCACTACTGCATGCAGTAATGTCATTCATCTAGTAGATTCATCTAGTAATCTGTGTTAGATTATCCATCTTAGGCCATAGGGGGATGGTACAAAGGCTCAGGGTTCATCCAGTAGATGTCATTACGTTTGATGGCATGGTTTGGATAAGGATGATGATGGTGAAACATAATATAATCTCACATCAAGTTATCTCTGATTTTATTCATAAGGAGTGGATCTGCAAGGACATTAGCAAATGATCAATGCATTATTGCATATGGGATGTGCCCTGCATCATTCCTTTCCAATGTTGCCACTGAGAACTCTGACCAGTGTTACATGTTATCATAGTATCATTTTTCAACTTTTGTCTCTTCTGCAGGAGGAGACCATTCCACTAAAACTGTAATCTTTCCTTATCCAGCTATTCAATCATCAAACCTTATATGTCACCCTATCTGTACAGCTGACATCAGAGAGTCAGTCAGCAAACCTTATAAGTCACCCTATCCGTGCAGCTGACATCAGAGATAGTATCATTTCCCTGCATCTCTGACCTAACACCTTAAATGACTGTTTCAGATACAGGAACGTCTGCATGGGGAAATAATCCTCTGATCCTTTTTGGCTATTCTGTAAGCCTTGTGTCAAAGAACACACTCAGTAATGGTTTGCTATCATGGCGCACTGTCAAGAAAAATCAGGTGATTTGGCTAGCAAGAATCATCAGCAAAAAGGCTTCTGTAATAACCTGTTCTGATTGATATCACTGACCAGTCCATTACATTAGATAATGATTTATCTATATTGCTCTGGCCACTTTCTCAAAGCTAATGCTTTGCAACAGTACTAGTCTGGAGAAAAGCTTGGCAGTGCCCTTAAAGTTTGACTTAGATGTACATGCCAAAATGTAGTGCCCTTCCTTGAATATGTCCATAGTTCAGGCAATAGCCAAGAGCATTTTCATGAACTTGACAGTTACATGTGACCTACATGTTGTCAGTATTAAGGAGGCATAACTTGAAGCAAGCTGGACAAATTTAAATTAGTGATATAACTACTGCAAAGCATTAACCTATAGTTTCAGAACACTGTTTGCCACTACTTAAAACCAGCATTTGCTTTTCTTTCCCGATATCATGTTGTACTGCATAATAATGTTTTTTTTTTCTTTTGCTGGCCCAATGGCTGCTCTACCATATGCCTCACACTAGAGCTGTCTTGTGAAGTCACATTAACTTGCACTTTTCTTGGAATGGCTAAAGTCAGCACAGACTCTGCAGATAGCAGGGATCATAAAATGCAGATTTGACTTTTGCTGATGAATTTGTTATGTTGACAAACACATGGAATTTAACAGCTCTGCAAAACTCATTTCAAGTTCTGAAGAAAAAAGTGAAGACAGAGAGGATTTTTCAGTCCCTGAAGTATACAACACTACTTACACATGACTTATTTCAGATCTCGTCTTGCACTGTTTCCTATATTACCATCACTGGTAGTATAACTTGGGGAACAGGATGATGATGACAAGGAAACATACAAGCAACAGAGCATAACATGTGAGAGTTATGCAGATCTTTGTCCTAGTCATAAGTCTGCAAAACAGTAGCTACAAGGAGCTTTTCCTCTAAATGAAACAGGCTTTACTTATGATGTGCTCTTTTCACAACCATTTCCATTTGCACATTGAAACCAAATTTTGATACAAATAAACATGGCAACAGCAAATTGGTCACTCTTAGTTGCAGCATTAGTTAGGCAGGCTGCATGGAGTGCATTTATATGCATCTTCTCAGGTATTTTCCAGTTGCTGCTAGAGACCACTTTGTTCTTATCCCTCCTTAACTTTTAACAGCCTTCAGGAAATGATGCATTTGTAATGTGTCTTATGGAATATACACTGCTGTTATATAATTTAATTATAGTGGGCCGGATTTACGAAGGCTTGCACGGAGTCTAAGATTAGTGTAAGATGGCAGACAGCCAATATGTCTGCAAAGCGATCCAGCAACATCCGGCAGGGGCGTGCATGAGAGCTTCTGAAGCTACTCTTGCACGGACAGTGTTATGGTATGCAAATTACCTCATCTGCTGCTGAAAGCTATGCAAATTAAGTAAATTTGCGATCCAGGAAACACTAACCTGTCCATGTAAGAGTAGTGTTATTTGCAGAAGTGTACTCCATTGGTAACAGAGTACCGTTCTGCAAATAGCTAAATGGAGCTATGACAGCTCCAAATAAAGGCTGTATCTAGTTGAGGAAGCATGGTAATGGCCAAATATAAGGCCATTGGCATTTGCAAATGTTGTTGTTGTTGCGTCTTTTGGCTTTTCCCGGTTAGGGGTCGCCACAGCGGAACTCTGGTCCACTAATGATTGGCAGTAGATTTTTACGTGCTGGCTTGCCGAGCCTAACACACAACCTTCAATGAAGGAATGCCCATTCATGCATGTCGCCACACAGAAGATGCTCTAAATAAAAACCTTAAAATCCATTTTTTCCTGGATCTCCGATGTTTAAGCGTAGCGCAGAACCGCACAAATGTGCAGCGCTTTAAATAAAATGAAAAAAATTGAAAAATAGCCAAAAATGAGCATTTTCACTAAAAAGCTTGTTCTGCCATGCAGGTGAATGGCAGGCTGAAAACAACATGGCCACTGAGTAGTGGTTGCTAAGGGGGTGGGGGGGGGGAGCTCAGTGTGAGAGATGTAACCAAGCAGTTGTAGGCAATCCTATGCAAATGAGGATAAGGATAGTGAATCCCAATTTTCCCCAGCATGTGAGCCATGTCCCTAGAGTGTAAGTGTAGGAGTAGGGGAGTAGTAGAGTAGAAGATAGGTGACATCATGAGGGGGTATTTCTGAAAGACTGTAAGCTTATTGGAGCACAGTGGCTTGTGTTTGCCCTGAGTTGCTCAGGATTGCAAGAGGTGTGTCTACAGTTGTCCTAGCTGAAACCAAGAAACCAAAGGCATACGCCATGGATATATCTGAGATTTCTTGCAAACGGGCACACAGTGTGTGCACGCGTGTGCGCCCGTGTGTGCATGTTTGCGCTTGTTTACGCGGCGCTGCCCTGGGCGGAAACAGAAACGGAAAAGGAAGGAAAAGAAGTAGTAAAAAGTTAACCAAGGAGAACTAGCAGAGCTGCCAGGTGAAATATATCAGAATCAGCCAATTACACAGGCAGTAAACTAGCCCAGCCTAGCCCAGCACTTTAAACTCTGCAAACAGCAGTCTACCCTGTTTTTTCCCTAGAACTCTGCAACACTGTGGTATACAAAGAGTGAAAACTTAAAAAGCTTAAGTCAGACAAAATGTTAGGGGCTGCTATTGCTATCATAAACCAACATGTGCAAGATGCTGAGGGTGGTGATGTTGTGAATGCTGCTGAGCAGCCCACAGTGAGGAGACGGAGAAGAGTGTATAGACCCAGGGTAACCTACCAGGGCATACATGAGCTGGAGATAGTGGAGTGCTATAGAGTGGACAGAGACCTCCTACAGCAAATTGTTGAGCAGTGCCGGCCATGCTTCACACACAGAACCAACAGAGGGGAACCCATCCCAATGGATACCAAGGTATGTGTTGGCCTATGAATGCTAGCTACAGGTACCTTCCAGAGACCAACTGGTGATATGATGGGGGTTTCACAGGCATCAGCATCCAGGGTACTGCACCAGTTCCTGGATGCCATGTCAGCACATGTCAGTGACCATGTATATTTCCCCAATTCCCGTGAGGCATTGGCCAGCAATATGCGTCTTTTCTACCAAATAGCAGAATACCCTGAGGTAGTGGGTACAATAGACTGCGTGCACATACACATCAAAGCACCACCTGGTGAGAGGGTTATGGTCTACATCAACCGCAAGGGCTTCCCTCCCATCAACTGCCAGGTCGTGTGCGATGCCCAGGGCATAATAATGAATCTGTGTGCTGGCTGCCCTGGAAGCTATCACGATTCCCACATCTGGCATCTGACGCAGCTGTACCAGAGATTTGCCAATGGGGACATCCCTGACAGTCACCTAGTGGTGGATGCTGGATACGCACTGGAGTTGTGGCTGATGACACCCATCAGAAATGCACACACACCTAAACAAGAGCTCCATAATGAGGCACACGCATAAACAAGAAATATTATTGAGTGTGTGTTTGGGATGCTCAAGTCACGGTTCTGGTGCCTGGACACATCTGGTGGAGCCTTGCAGTACTCACCAACTACATGTACCCAAATAGTCATGGTATGTGCCATGCTACACAATATGATCCTGCAAAAACAGCTGCAGCAGGAACAGCATGGGGCAGGGCCAAACAGCCCCCCACCATTGTCAAGGCCTGCACAGGCACAGTGTGACTCGGAGGAGGAACAACCTGAGCCTGTCCCAGTAGGCAGAAGGAGGCGTGCCCAGTATGCCTTGGCCTTGGCAAAGAGGCAACACATAGCACATACACTGACTCAGTAGAAACCCTGGAAATGACACCTATGTCTAACTTGCACATACAATAAAAGGGATGCCTAACTTGACACTACCTGTTTTCAAACATGTATAGGGAGTGTTCTATGTGCATCCGACACAGGCAGCCCTGCAGCACCACCTGAGGCATGATTGCCCTATTTTCAGAAATATAAAGCAGTGCTAAGCACATTTTACCACTATTTAGCATATTTAAACACAATTGCATGGAGCTGCGCACCGCACTAACTAGCGCAACGTCGGGCAACATTGAGCAATGTTGGGCAATGTTGGGCAAAGTCGGGCAAGGTTGGGCAAAGTTGAGCAAAGTCAGGTAAACATGCTCACACCTGCTTTACTGTTCCTTAAACAGTTTGGTCTGCCCAGCAGGAAAATAAAAAGCAGTGACAGGGCTCGAACTCAGGATACTGTGCACTATACTCACAGTACTGAACCACTAAGCCATGACAGCATTTCACTGGCACAGACACAGTAGGACAATTGTAGACTAACGCTAATGCAAACACAAACAAATGCTGTATCATGCCCTCTGAAGAGGCATATAAGTAACATCCCCCCAGGCCTATGCAGACAGATAACAGCAGGCCAGGCAGTGTGATGTGGGTTGGGTAGGCTATGAAGTCACAAACTAATATACATGAAATTGGAAGCTAAGATCTGTAGTACAGTAGTATGCCTCAAGCCAGTACAATAGGCAACAGTACAGAGTGAAATGGAGTACCTGACATAGCAGGGCAGGCCTAGCAAATGTGTATAAGTATCAGGTGAACCCCTCATCCTATGTACACCCACAGTAACAATCAAGTGTGCCCCCCGGGTAGAAATGTACAAATAATAGCTGTCCCCCCTGTATGTAGAAATGTTGATAAGTCTATGCAAAGTGACTCATGGAAGCCCTGCAGGCACAGCGTGCTTCCTGTCGATGTACAGCACAAAGGTGAGCCCTGAAGTAAAAACCAACTTGATTTTTCACACACATATAGTATATATGTCCATACTGGGCATGCTCACACACTTAAATTTAGCAAATTTCAGTCAGCAACATACTGAAAGGTCATACTGGGCATGCTCACACACAAATAAATGAAGCAAATGTCAGTCAACAACATACTGAAAGGTCATACTGGGCATGCTCACACACTCGGGCCATGTCTGAGTACAGCAGTGGGCGACACATATCTGGCAGTTGCAGTTCTTACCCCAGAAACTTGTCACTATTCATCAATCCTGCCTTGCGCACACAGTTATATGTAAACAGACCCAAATAATATATCGGACTCCTGTCATAATCAAACTATGTACTACAAGTACTTAAGTTGTTCAAAGAAAGTGAAAATTCAAAGAAGATCAATAAATCTCTGATCATTATCATCAATAAACAATGAGCACTCCTAACATTATCCAATCCATGTTCTGGCAAAAATATTGTCAAAGAGTCCATAGAGAACCATGAAGCTTTCTTTCGCTATGTCATAAATATTAATGTAAACTCATATATGGTCTGAGTCAGTGCAAACTGTAAATGAATACATATACGACTGATATTGCCAACATCTTGTCAGACAGGTTCATACATATTTACCCCCCTCTCACTGACAAAAGGGCCCATTATCATACCTGGAGATTGTGAAAACTCAGAAATCACATATACAATGGTTAAACAGCTCTTTCCAAACCTAAAAACATGGCGTCTATGGGATGACATGGTTTCCCTAGCTGTGTCATATGTGAACTCCAAAACAAACAGACCCTGCACCTGAACAGTCTGTTGAGACTCACCCTCTGTACAGGATATGAAACTGTTGAATGGGTTACAGCAACATGTGGCACACTCCACAAGTGTTGGTGCACAACGGACCATGGGAACTATTGTCTTATAAGCCTATTAAGCCTGATCTGCAAGGCCATGGAGTCCATCATGATGGAACTCATAAACAGAGCTATTGGGAGCCTATAAACACCCAACCCTACCCACTTTGGTTTGGTCAGGGGCAGATCATGGTTCGCAAACCTGCTAGACTGTTTTCAAGGCAGTCAGCCAGGACATACATCAATGAAATGAGCTACACACGTCCCACATAGACCTTGAAAAGCCCTTTTCCAACATCCCAGACACATGTATCCACAAAATCAACAACCTGTGCATAAATATGTATGTCATCTGATGGATTGCCAACTGGGGCACAGATAGACCACACAAGGTAAGAATTGTGGTCTCCTGTTTAAGCTGGTAACAACTGCTGTCCCCCGTGGCTCAGTCCTGGGACCCCTCCTGTCTGGTGTATACTTTTCAGAAATACAGTCAAACACACGAGGGCTATGTTTAGCAAAGTTTGTGGATGACTGCAAAAAAGTTGTCATAATCAATGTTTGGGACAACATAGACATCCTTAAAAAAGGTCTCAGTCAGACAGATGTGGTGTCAAAATTATGGCCTCGAGCTACAGTCATACAAATACCACATAGATGCCAACACCCTAAATATGGAGATGATAATAAGGGCTCTATGGACACATGTGGATAGTCATCTCTACTTCCAGAAACACATTCACAAAGTGGTTAGAAAATCATGCTATGTGTTACCATAAACTGCTAAGGTCTTTGCATGTAGGTCAAAGGAGGTTCCCTCTACTCATCAGTCATCAGACCTGTCAGAGAGTACGACAACACACTTGCAATGAATCTGACTAGGCACCTTCAGCAGCTGGAAAGACCACTGAAGTACCTCAACAAGAGCATTACTGGCCTCAAACAGTTGCCCCATGCAACAAGACTGAATTCAACTCAGTCTGTACTCTGTTGCATACTGTCAACTCAGGAGATCTCTGACCAACAGACAGGTCCATGTCCAGTGCAGAACTGATGTACATGCGCTATCTGAAGTAAACCCAAGCTCACTCTACCACATGCTATAGGGATATCATCATCACAACATTAAATAGAACATGTTGGAGGGATACATTACTAACTCACAGACTTATCTTGCTTTGGAACAGGCTCCCAACCGACATTAAGCCAAGTCCCTCACTGACACTCTTCCAGAGGAGCCTTGATGAGTGCATGTGAAACTGAACTGTCACACCATGGATCACTTCATCAGCTCTACTAGACAGAGGCCTAGGGAACTAACTCCATGAGTGGTGATAGCTGCACACTCTGGCCTTACTAATATAGCAGATAGCCTATTACCTACCTATGTACCTATATATATATATATATATATATATATATATATATAGAGGGAACACAGTATAATAGGCCAAAGATGGATGGGCAGAGATGTGTGTAAGAGGGTGACCATGACAGGGAGCCATCCAGGTCTGTCCCACCCAGCACACATCCCAATGGCATGAAAGACATGAGGTGCACATCTCTCCCACTGTACATAACAGCCACCAGTATCTGTAAGCATTACAGTGTATGTGGTCCATGTGCCTGCTGTACAACATGACCATACAATGAAGTACACATCTACTATCTGTAGACATGTACCTGTCACATAGGTTCATAGGTATGTAGTAGACTATCTCCACAAAGGTATATAACAGCCTAGGCAAGTTGTGCAGCTTTCACCACACCATTGGGTAGTCTCCCAAGGCCTAGTTCTAATAGTTAGTACCCTAAGCCCCTTTCTAGTGGGGCTGCTGATGTGATGCCTGGCATAAATTGTCTGTTTCCCATCCACTCACCAAGGTTCCAATTGAAGAGTGTCAGCGAGGGTTTCTGTCTGATGTACATTGGGACTCTGTTCCACAGTAAGGCAAGTGTCTGGGATGGCACTCTATCCCACCAGCATGTTGTATTCATCATTGTGATGAGGTTCATATCCCTGGAATGTGCAGGGTGACTCAATGTTGTTATCTGTAGATGGAACATGTTCAACAGTTATGTGTTGGGCATGGCTCTGTATGTTAGGCCGAGTGTGTCTCTGAGTAGGAGGTATGCAACAAAGAACAGATTTAGTTTTACCAGTTGTGTTGCATAACACAACTGTATGAGGCCAGTAAACCTCTTGGTGAGGTACCTATATGGTCCCTACAGCTGCTGGATTTGCTAAGTTGAGTACATCCAAAATGGTGCACTGTACTCAATGATGGGTCTGATGATGTAAGAGTAGAGTGCCAACACTACCTCTTTGGATCCTGATGCAAACCCTTTGTTGATTAGGTCGGCCACATAGGATCTCCCAATCACTTTGGCAACATGGTTGTCAAAGGAATGATGACTATCTACTTGTGTCCCCAGATCCCTTATCACCTTGTCATTTTTAAGGGGGTAACACCTATGTGATAGTTTGTGGGTATTTTGTTTTCAACAAAGAGGATCACTATGCATTCCTCCACTGTGAGCTTGAGGCCATGATTCTGACACCACACATCTGTCTCATGGAATCCCTTCTGGAGAATATGTCTGTCTTCCGGGAAATCTATTATGGCAAACACTTTATAGTTCCCAGCAAAGTTAGTTAACCACAACCCTCCTGTGTTGGCATGTACATTTGAAAAGTCTATACCAAACAGGAGGGACCCCAGGACTGAACCCTGGGGGAAATCAGTCGTTACCGGTGTAGAGTCTGACATGCAGCCAGCAACTCTTAATGTGTGGGATCTATCTGTGAGCCAGTTTGCAATCCATCTTGTGATGTATGTATTCATGGCCAGGTTGGCGCGTTCATCTATGATACCTGACTGGGGAATGGTGTCAAAGGCCTTAGCAAGGCATAGGTAGGCTGTGTTGAGCTCATTTCAATAATCTGTAGCCTGGGTAACTGTCAAAGAAATCCTCCCAGTTCAGGAGGCGTGGTCTGCATTTGACGAAGCCAAACTGGGTGTGCTCAACTGTGTGAAGGTTCCCAATCTCTGTATTGTTGACTTCTGTTATGATTGGCTCCATTGCCTTGCAGAACACACTCATCAGGCTCATAGAGCATGATTGCCAAGGGATTTTTGTGGCCCCACCCCTGTGGAGTGTGAAGAACGTTGCTGTGCAACATTCTATGGGTACATATCCTGTAGAGAGCATGTAGAGAGAGGTGTAGGTATCCTTGATGAATATGGATACATCCTCACCCTATGTGCTATGATTCAGGTTCTGATGCCGGAATGTATGGAATGAGTAGTATCCTGGTAGTGCTGGTGTGCTGTCTGGAGCCTTGAACTAGGTTTATGTTACTGCACAGATATCAATATTCTCCATAATGAGAAGTGCCTCGAGTGTGTGCATCTGGAGGCTGAGACTTCTGGCAATGAGTAGCATTTAGCTCACTTTGTGGTTATTTGTGTTGGTTACAGGGTTTGGTTTGTCCTGCGTGACTGGTGTTCCACACCTGAGGTCAGCACCTCATTGGTCCCATCTGACCACAAGCTAATTACCCTACATATCCACATTCTGGACCCATACCCCCATTAAGGAAACCATGTTAAAAAATGTCTCCAAAGCCAACTTCATGTTTCTTAAGACAGAAGTGCTGAACTGCAGGACACCCATGTAGATGGACAATACAGTTACGACTACTGAATCCTTCACAATTGCACTTTATAAGCACTTACGTGACTGCATGCATCGTGCTATCCCAAACAGAACCAAGATGCTATCCTCCAAGAAAAGGAAGCCAATCTGGTGTTACCCTGCCATAAACAAATTGCACAACAGAAGGAAGAAACTGCTGCAAAAGAGGGTAAAATCCCATGAGTGGAGGAGCTCCATGGTCAACATCAGTAAGAAGCTGTGATCCCAGATAAAATCCTCCAAAGCTAGTTATGAAAACAAAATCGACACTGATTCTAAAGACAACCACAAAGCATTCTATAGCTATGTTAAGAATCTCAATGGCAGCACTCAGATCTGCTCTGAGTTACAGCACAATGGCACTAAATATACAGACCCAACTGATATTGCCAACATCCTGACAGATAGGATCAGTGCTAACTTTACCCACCTCTCACTCCTGAAAGAGCACATCTCTATAACGGAAGACTGTAAAGTTGCTGTCATCATGGCCGCACAGGTAAAAAGCACTCTGAAAAGCCAGGAACACAGAATCCATGGGACCAGATAACATCCCAGGCTGTATTCTACACAAACTACAGAATGAACAGGCACCACACCTATGTATCATGTTCAGTCATAGCCTCACCTCAGGCTTTGTGCCTGCTGAATGGCACACAGCGATGGTTATCCCACTACACAAGGGGGGAGCCACCATGGACCACAGGAACTAGTGCCCCATTGGCCTGATGAGCCTGCTCTGCAAGACCATGGAATGTATCATCATATAACTTATAAAAAAAGATATTGGTAATCTCCAAACTCTGGACCACAACCATGTTGGGTTTGTAAAAGGCAGATCATGTCTCCTAAACCTGATAGATGTCATTGAAGCAGTCACCAGAACTGTAGACAAGGGTAAGGTGGTTCACACAGCCTATGTAGATCTTGCCACGGCTTTCAACACCATCCCCCACTCTGGAATTATAGATAAACCCACTAAACTATGTATAAATTGCCATGAACTACAACATAGGCGGTAGTATACTTAACACTGAAAGTGTGATAAGAGACCTTGGGTCACAGTTAGACAGTGGACACACCTGTGATAATCACATCTCCACAGTAGTCAGGAAATCCTTCTATGTGGCACACCTCATCACAAAAGATGTCTCATGCAGAATAGAAGAGGACATTGTTCCCCTCTACTCATCACTCACTAGATCCATAATAGAGTACAACGCCCCTTTTGCTATGTACCTCACAAGACATTTACAACAACTGGAAAGCCTGCAGAAATACCTCACAAAGAGGATTAGCAGCCTGAAATACATGCCATACACAGACCGTCTCAAAATGCTCCAGCTGTACTCTATCACATATCGCCTACTCAGAAGTGATCTCTGCCTAACATACAAAGTTATGTCAAACACAGAGCTGTTGGACATGCTCCACATAAAACACTCACAATCCCTTTGATCCTCGGCCTCAAAACCCGGAGTGAAATACAAAAGGAAGGAGTGTATCCATTTACCTTATGGATACCCACACCTTCAGGTTAGTGGCACAGCATGAGGCCTTGGAGCCCATGCAAGTGCAACTAACATTGGGCAAAGCTGCTTATCAGATTGTAGCCTGCTACAGATAACCTACCTTGTCTCAGTAACCTCACTCAGTATTCCTGAGAACATTGGAAAATATAAAGGTCCTACCAAACACCATTATATGAGGAGATTACAACTACCCAAACATTGACTGGGAAAATTACTCGTGTACAACGTCCTTTGCCAGATGCTTCCTAGAGTTTAAAAACTCAAACGCCCTGGAAGAGCTGGTCACCATGCCCAGTAGAAGTGACAACATACTGGACCTGATCATCACCAACATGGGGTGCCAGTGTTCCACACCAGAGATAAACCCCTTGCTGGTAATATCAGACCATAAAGTAATCACATCGGACATCCACATCCCCCCCTCCCCAGTCAAGGAAACCACTGTGAAGAAATTTTCAAAAGCAAACTGCACACTTCTCAAGAACAAAGTGGAAAGTTCCAAAGCCCCCTTGCTATAGGATAATGCTATACAATCTGAAGAATCATTTGCAAGTGCATTCTATGAGCATCTACAGGGATGCATGGATCGAGACATCCCAAATAAAACCAAGACGCACTCCTCCAAAAAGAAGAAACCAATCTGGTGGTCGTTGCCCATAAATAAGCTATACAACAGAAGGAGGAAACTAACACATGATAGAGCAAACTTCACAAAAGGAAAGGCATCACTGATCATTATTAGAAAGAAACAATGATTGCTCATAAAATAATCCAAGGCCAGTTTCTAAAGACAAATTGCCAAGGAATCTAAGAATAACAACCACAAAGCCTTTGTTAGCTATACCAAACATTTAGGTGGCAACTCTCAAATATGCTGTCAGCTACTGCAAAATGGCAAAAAATACACTGAACCAACTGACATTGCCCACATCCTGGTGGACAAGTTCAGTGTAAACTTCACACCCCCTCACCCCCAAAAGGGCCTGTGTCCATCCCAGAAGAATGCAGAGCCCCAGACGTCATGGACATGCAGGTAAAAACAGCCCTCTCCAAAGCTAAGAATACAGCATTAATGGGACTGGATGGTGTCCCAGTCTGCGTCTTACACCAGCCCCAAAAGGAACTACACCCTCACCTACATTCACTGTCCAGACTCAACCTTACCACAGGTTTTGTACCCAAAGAATGGCATACAGCAACAGTCATCCAGCTCCACAAAGGTGGCGCCACAACAGAACCTGGAAACTATTGTCCTATAGGCCTACTCAACCTGGTCTGCAAAGCTATGGAGCAAATTATCATAAAACCCATAAACAGAGACATTGGGAACCTCCAGACACTGGACTCTACTCAATCTGGCTTTGTTAAAGGAAGATCCTACCTCCTAAACCTAGTTGACTTATTTGAAACAGTTACCAAGGACATAGATGGAGGTGAAAGTAGTCCACACAGCCCACCTGGACCTCACTAAGGCCTTTGACACCATTCCCCACTCTGGCAGCATGAACAAGCTTACCAGCTTGAACATTAACCCCTATGTCACAGAATGGGTGGCCAACTGGCTCACAAATCAAACACACATGGTCAGAGTTGCAGGTGCCATGTCTGACTCTAAACCATTCACAAGTGGCATCACACAGGTCTTGGTCCTGGGACCCCACCTGTTCAGTAGATACTGTTCAGAGGTACAGGTAAGCACGGGAGGAGTATGGCTGACCAAGTTTGCAGATGACTGCTAACTGTGGTCCATAATCGACTCTATGGCTGACACAGACATCCTCCAGAAGGGTCTTACAGAGACAGATACCTAGTGTCAAAACAATGCCCTCAAGCAGAATGCCAAAAATGCATAGTCATCCCCTTTGGATAAAACAAAGTGCCCACAAATTACCACATAGGTGGTAATCCAGTATGTACAGAGAATGTAATTATGGACCTGGGGACCCAGGTAGATAGTAAACTCTCCTTTGATGATCACATTGCCAAAGTGTTTAGAAATTCCTTCTATGTAGCCCACCTAATGTCACCTAATGTAACCCACTTTGTCAAGTCTGATGATGTTACCATCCTAGAAATATATCAATGGAAAGGAGAACTCCCAGTGATGTGTTTAGCGTGCCGTGTAAATGTGTACTGTTCTAGTATAATAAAGTAGTTAGGTAGGGGTTTGAATCCTGCACTTGCCATCTGTGTGTGTGTGTATCCTTGGAGAGGAGCAATCTTTTTGGACACTACTAAAACACTTTAAAAGTGGTATACTTATCTTTGTCAAGTCTGATGATGTCACCATCCTACAAATAAACCTGTTGAAAAGAGAGCTCCCAGTAATGTGTGTAGCGCGTCGTGTAAATGTGTACTGCTGTAATATCATAAAGTAGGGGTTTGAATACTGCACTTGGTGACTGTGTGTGTGCTCCACATGTGTAACACTGTTGGTCAATGTGTCGGGGGTTTTGCTTTTACTACTGTATGACATATCACAATGACAACAGTATGTGCATTACACTTCAGGTAGCTGTGTTGCAAATACATATACATACATGTGACCTCAATTATTTCATAGGTGGGAACCCTGCTTTCTCCATGAACACATCTGTTATCTTTGTCAGAGTGTGCTGCCACTTTCCAGACCTTAGGTCACATCTGTATGCTTGTGACAAGCCTAGCAGTGATCCCTGGCCTACGTCATCCATTTCACATGCACTCATTATGGTTTCTATTGAATAGTGTGTGAGGGTTTATGCCTGAGGTATATTTGAAACCTGTTCAAAAGCAGCAAAGTCTGTCAAAGATGTCTATTTATTATAGGTGTGCAATAACCTTTGTGGATATGCATGCAGACCCCTTATTGCTTATATGATCCACAGAGGGATTTCCAAAACCCTTTGGAAATGTGATTATCAAAGGAGAGATGACTTAACACATAGCTCTATGTATACATCGGTACCTGTTCCACATTTTGGGGCTACTACCTATGTGGTACTCTGGGGATACTATGTTTTGTAAAAGTGGATGACTATGTTTTATTTGGCTTATAGCTTTACAGCATGGGTTTGACACCAGGTATCTGTCTGTATGATGCCCTTTTAAAGGATGTGTGTGTCATCTGGAGAATGCATTATAGCCCACATTATGCATTGCCAAACGTGGCCAGACATATCCCTACTGTGTTTGCTTGTACCTAAGAAAGCTATATGCCACACAGGAGTGGTCCCAGGACTGACTGCAGGTGAATACCACTTGTTACTGGCATAGAATAGTACTTGAAGGCTGCAAATGTTACTGTGTGTCCTACATCTGTGTGTCAGTTGTCAAGCCATCATTTAACAATTGTTTATGGGCAGGCTGTTGAGGTTATGTATACTACCAGAATGCAAACCAATGACAGATAGTAACAACAGTATCACCCACAGTACAGTGTCAAACCGTGTAATGTGTCAAGTACAATGCATACTGGCCACCAATAGAAACTATGGAGTGTTAACATGTCACCCTGCCCATGTGTCCGATATGCACATACATACAGACAGTACACCTCAACAATGTTCACAAGTGTACACCTACAAATCTTTGCTGCACACATCCCACACTTACTGTCCACTCTTTAACACATGCTGACAAAACTACACACATCAGCCAAGTGGCACATGGGCAGACAATACACAATTGGAATAAACACTGGTGTAAACAATACTACATTGATAATTATAGCTTTAATGCATCATGCCTGCTCAGCTACACCTTCAAGGATATCATTACACTTTACTGCTGACAACATGCTACACATTAAAACATTGCTATATTGTAATAAAGTCACCTGTGCATCAGCACCATGTTAGCCTGTTCCTGCATCAATGTTACAGATGACAGGAGGTGGCACAGGTTTCATCATATGCACAGGGTGTGTTGTTGGTTTGCCAGAGGCCTACATTGAGCCATACAATCAACATGTATGTGTGAGTGTGTGTGTGTGAGGGCCAAGAGTACTGTTATGGGCCAATGTGGATGTAATGTGTGCTGGTATGTGTTTGCCCTAGGTGTTTGGTTTATGTGTGTGTGTCTGCATGCACACAGTTCCACCATGTGGCTGCCATATATGGGGATTTGTGGGACAGCTATAGACTGTACCTGGCAGGCTTTACAGATTACTGTCTCTGGCCATGGATATGGGACAGTATCAGGTACTAATCCAGACTGGGTACTATCCTCAGAGTTTGACATATGTCCACTTGATCCAAGTCCCTGCTGGGACTGGCCAGAGCCACGTGCACGTGGTCTTCTAGGACGGTCTATGGACAGCCCCCCCAACATTGCTGGGGCTGGTACTGGCACTACAGGAGCAGCTATGACTTGATGGATGTCCACAGTGACTGCCAGCTGATGATGTTGCTGGCATACGTCCACGTTGACATCTCAACCATCCCGCACTGTCCTGACACATGGACATGACATTGTGGAGGACATCTAATGTCTCACCCCAACGTCTATCAATGACCTCAGTGTAATTACATATGGCACCTGCTAGGTCATGGATACTGTCATTTACAGAGGTGTTATGAACCCTCTGTGCCCTTAGTCCCTGTCTGGTGTACCACTACATACGTGCCTGTGCCTCCATGACAGCCTGGAACATGCAAGTGGTTGTAAGAGTTGTGGCACGTCTTCCAGGGGCATGATGACCAGCAGTGCTCTGATGAGAACCCTTGGGCATCTGCCTATGTGGTACCATTCCAGACATCTGGCTATGGCTGTTGTGTCCTGATGCATGTGCCATAGATACCACACTGTCCTGGCCAGTGCCAACTGTACACTGTCCCTCTGTTAAGGGCATTGGTGATGATGGATGTACAGGCAGTATGACTGTGTGCACGGATGGGGTGGAGACTTGTGTACTGTCAATTGGTGGCCCAACAACAGACCCTGACAAACCTGCCTGTGCCTCAACACACCTATCCTCATTATCACTATCTGTGTCAGTGACATCAGGTTCCCTGCTGCACTGAACCAGCCCCACCTCAGCACCTGTGAGAGGAAAACAGAAAACACACTTTAAGACCTGTACATGATGTCCGACCACATGCACACATGTAAGGCACACATGCACATGCACATGCACACATGCACATGCACACCTGCATATGCACACATGCACATGCACACATGCACACACAAATACACTCCTCACTAAAGCAGACAGACACACACACACACACACACACACACACACACACACACACACACACACCCCAGAACCAAAAAACCAAAAAATTGGGCAACACAACAAAAACAACACACACACACAAAACCAAAACACAAAAACCACAAAAAACACACGGTGGCAACTCTCAAATATGCTGTCAGCTACTGCAAAATGGCAAAAAAATACAAGGAACCAACTGACATTGCCCACATCCTGGTGGACAATTTCAGTGTAAACTTCACCCTCCCCTCACCCCCAAAAGGGCCTGTGTCCATCCCAGAAGAATGCAGAGCCCCAGACTTCATTGATATGCAGGTAAAAACAGCCCTTTCCAAAGCTAAAAACATAGCACCAAAGGGACTGGATGGTGCCCAGGCTGCATCTTACACCAACCCCAAAAGGAACTACACCCTCACCTACATTCACTGTCCAGACTCAACCTTACCACAGGTTTTGTACCCAAAGAATGGCATACAGCAACAGTCATCCAGCTCCACAAAGGTGGCGCCACAACAGAACCTGGAAACTATTGTCCTATAGGCCTACTCAACCTGGTCTGCAAAGCTATGGAGCAAATTATCATAAAACCCATAAACAGAGACATTGGGAACCTCCAGACACTGGACTCTACTCAATCTGGCTTTGTTAAAGGAAGATCCTACCTCCTAAACCTAGTTGACTTATTTGAAACAGTTACCAAGGACATAGATGGAGGTGAAAGTAGTCCACACAGCCCACCTGGACCTCACTAAGGCCTTTGACACCATTCCCCACTCTGGCAGCATGAACAAGCTTACCAGCTTGAACATTAACCCTATGTCACAGAATGGGTGGCCAACTGGCTCACAAATCAAACACACATGGTCAGAGTTGCAGGTGCCATGTCTGACTCTAAACCATTCACAAGTGGCATCACACAGGTCTTGGTCCTGGGACCCCACCTGTTCAGTAGATACTGTTCAGAGGTACAGGTAAGCACGGGAGGAGTATGGCTGACCAAGTTTGCAGATGACTGCTAACTGTGGTCCATAATCGACTCTATGGCTGACACAGACATCCTCCAGAAGGGTCTTACAGAGACAGATACCTAGTGTCAAAACAATGCCCTCAAGCAGAATGCCAAAAATGCATAGTCATCCCCTTTGGATAAAACAAAGTGCCCACAAATTACCACATAGGTGGTAATCCAGTATGTACAGAGAATGTAATTATGGACCTGGGGACCCAGGTAGATAGTAAACTCTCCTTTGATGATCACATTGCCAAAGTGTTTAGAAATTCCTTCTATGTAGCCCACCTAATGTCACCTAATGTAACCCACTTTGTCAAGTCTGATGATGTTACCATCCTAGAAATATATCAATGGAAAGGAGAACTCCCAGTGATGTGTTTAGCGTGCCGTGTAAATGTGTACTGTTCTAGTATAATAAAGTAGTTAGGTAGGGGTTTGAATCCTGCACTTGCCATCTGTGTGTGTGTGTATCCTTGGAGAGGAGCAATCTTTTTGGACACTACTAAAACACTTTAAAAGTGGTATACTTATCTTTGTCAAGTCTGATGATGTCACCATCCTACAAATAAACCTGTTGAAAAGAGAGCTCCCAGTAATGTGTGTAGCGCGTCGTGTAAATGTGTACTGCTGTAATATCATAAAGTAGGGGTTTGAATACTGCACTTGGTGACTGTGTGTGTGCTCCATGTAACACTGTTGGTCAATGTGTCGGGGGTTTTGCTTTTACTACTGTATGACATATCACAATGACAACAGTATGTGCATTACACTTCAGGTAGCTGTGTTGCAAATACATATACATACATGTGACCTCAATTATTTCATAGGTGGGAACCCTGCTTTCTCCATGAACACATCTGTTATCTTTGTCAGAGTGTGCTGCCACTTTCCAGACCTTAGGTCACATCTGTATGCTTGTGACAAGCCTAGCAGTGATCCCTGGCCTACGTCATCCATTTCACATGCACTCATTATGGTTTCTATTGAATAGTGTGTGAGGGTTTATGCCTGAGGTATATTTGAAACCTGTTCAAAAGCAGCAAAGTCTGTCAAAGATGTCTATTTATTATAGGTGTGCAATAACCTTTGTGGATATGCATGCAGACCCCTTATTGCTTATATGATCCACAGAGGGATTTCCAAAACCCTTTGGAAATGTGATTATCAAAGGAGATGACTTAACACATAGCTCTATGTATACATCGGTACCTGTTCCACATTTTGGGGCTACTACCTATGTGGTACTCTGGGGATACTATGTTTTGTAAAAGTGGATGACTATGTTTTATTTGGCTTATAGCTTTACAGCATGGGTTTGACACCAGGTATCTGTCTGTATGATGCCCTTTTAAAGGATGTGTGTGTCATCTGGAGAATGCATTATAGCCCACATTATGCATTGCCAAACGTGGCCAGACATATCCCTACTGTGTTTGCTTGTACCTAAGAAAGCTATATGCCACACAGGAGTGGTCCCAGGACTGACTGCAGGTGAATACCACTTGTTACTGGCATAGAATAGTACTTGAAGGCTGCAAATGTTACTGTGTGTCCTACATCTGTGTGTCAGTTGTCAAGCCATCATTTAACAATTGTTTATGGGCAGGCTGTTGAGGTTATGTATACTACCAGAATGCAAACCAATGACAGATAGTAACAACAGTATCACCCACAGTACAGTGTCAAACCGTGTAATGTGTCAAGTACAATGCATACTGGCCACCAATAGAAACTATGGAGTGTTAACATGTCACCCTGCCCATGTGTCCGATATGCACGTACATACAGACAGTACACCTCAACAATGTTCACAAGTGTACACCTACAAATCTTTGCTGCACACATCCCACACTTACTGTCCACTCTTTAACACATGCTGACAAAACTACACACATCAGCCAAGTGGCACATGGGCAGACAATACACAATTGGAATAAACACTGGTGTAAACAATACTACATTGATAATTATAGCTTTAATGCATCATGCCTGCTCAGCTACACCTTCAAGGATATCATTACACTTTACTGCTGACAACATGCTACACATTAAAACATTGCTATATTGTAATAAATTCACCCTGTGCATCAGCACCATGTTAGCCTGTTCCTGCATCAATGTTACAGATGACAGGAGGTGGCACAGGTTTCATCATATGCACAGGGTGTGTTGTTGGTTTGCCAGAGGCCTACATTGAGCCATACAATCAACATGTATGTGTGAGTGTGTGTGTGTGAGGGCCAAGAGTACTGTTATGGGCCAATGTGGATGTAATGTGTGCTGGTATGTGTTTGCCCTAGGTGTTTGGTTTATGTGTGTGTGTCTGCATGCACACAGTTCCACCATGTGGCTGCCATATATGGGGATTTGTGGGACAGCTATAGACTGTACCTGGCAGGCTTTACAGATTACTGTCTCTGGCCATGGATATGGGACAGTATCAGGTACTAATCCAGACTGGGTACTATCCTCAGAGTTTGACATATGTCCACTTGATCCAAGTCCCTGCTGGGACTGGCCAGAGCCACGTGCACGTGGTCTTCTAGGACGGTCTATGGACAGCCCCCCCAACATTGCTGGGGCTGGTACTGGCACTACAGGAGCAGCTATGACTTGATGGATGTCCACAGTGACTGCCAGCTGATGATGTTGCTGGCATACGTCCACGTTGACATCTCAACCATCCGCACTGTCCTGACACATGGACATGACATTGTGGAGGACATCTAATGTCTCACCCCAACGTCTATCAATGACCTCAGTGTAATTACATATGGCACCTGCTAGGTCATGGATACTGTCATTTACAGAGGTGTTATGAACCCTCTGTGCCCTTAGTCCCTGTCTGGTGTACCACTACATACGTGCCTGTGCCTCCATGACAGCCTGGAACATGCAAGTGGTTGTAAGAGTTGTGGCACGTCTTCCAGGGGCATGATGACCAGCAGTGCTCTGATGAGAACCCTTGGGCATCTGCCTATGTGGTACCATTTCAGACATCTGGCTATGGCTGCTGTGTCCTGATGCATGTGCCATAGATACCACACTGTCCTGGCCAGTGCCAACTGTACACTGTCCCTCTGTTAAGGGCATTGGTGATGATGGATGTACAGGCAGTATGACTGTGTGCACGGATGGGGTGGAGACTTGTGTACTGTCAATTGGTGGCCCAACAACAGACCCTGACAAACCTGCCTGTGCCTCAACACACCTATCCTCATTATCACTATCTGTGTCAGTGACATCAGGTTCCCTGCTGCACTGAACCAGCCCCACCTCAGCACCTGTGAGAGGAAAACAGAAAACACACTTTAAGACCTGTACATGATGTCCGACCACATGCACACATGTGCGTGCACACATGCACATGCACATGCACACATGCACATGCACACCTGCATATGCACACATGCACATGCACACATGCACACACACAAATACACTCCTCACTAAAGCAGACAGACACACACACAGACACACAGACACACACATGCACACACACACACACACACACACACACACACACACACACACACACCATCAGCAATCTCAGAACATACTCAATAGCAGTTGATGGTGGAGTACAGTATCACAAGCAAAACAGTCATATCACACATGTCAGTATGCAGGACATGTGTTGCTCAACAGCATGCAGTGCAAGTGTAGACAGTCCTTGTTACTAACAGTATACATGACTTTGATGCATGTGTTTTCTTGTTCGGTGATTGGCCTCCCCCTGAAATGCAATGCATACATGGACACAACATTGCTGTGCAAGTATTCAAAACTCTGTAATGTACTGTGCACCATCACTCACAGGTCTACATACCATGGCTGGATGTGTATCTGTGTGTCACATAGATATCCAATTCTGATTAGAGCCTCTGTGTCTTTAGTAAATAATTGTGGACACAGTTTTAGCTCATGCATGATGTGTATACACACAAGATCAGTGGTGCATGTATAACTGATGGAATACCATTGGTCCACATACCCAATGTATAGTAGTTATGGTGAGTGTAGATCTTATTGTGGACATGCCAGTGTCATCCATGACATGGCATGCTAAAACACAAGTGCAAGTTTAAACATCACACATACCCAATGTGTGTCATATGACCTAGCCACTCAATAGCATCACAAGACATATATGTGTCAGTTGTGCAAATGATGATTGGTATGCATATTGTTTAGAGGTGCATATGTTTGCACACACACAGCATTGATGTGTATAGCAATGAAAGCTATGTGTAGTACTGCGGTTACAATAACTGGATGGGGTGTAGTACCATAAGCCATCATCATGAAGCATCATGTGGTCACTCAAGACTACAAATGTGTCCCAAACCAGAACCTATCATGCTGTACCGGAACTGCACTAACATGGCTACATTCACCATTTCACAACCAGTTGTTACATGGGTTTGTAAGGAGGCCAATAAGGAGCATTCCCTAACATGAATGTGTTGTGTGTTGCAGAGTGTTTCACTGGCCCATGATAGGCCTCTACCCCTCAGGCATATTATGTGTGCTGTGTGGATGACATTTGGGATACTGGAGTGTGACTTTACAGAGGGTTTCTGAATCCTTCATGTGTAACATGTTAACATGATCTGTGTATGACATAGTTGTGTATGTTATGTGCATGTTGCGTATCGACACTGCCTATCCAATGGTCACTACAGTGTAGCCACATTTGTTTGAGGTGGTCTGTGTATTGCATGTGTTTGAGGCAGCTAATCACATTAGTGAGATGTCCGTGGTCTCACAGCAAACATGCACAGCATGCATTATGGGTAGGTGTGTTACATGTGTACATGGCCTATACCTTAAGTATGACATGCACTTTTTATTTGCAATAATAAGTGTAGAACACACTCACCAGTATCTGTCCGCTGCCTTGCTGTCACACCAGAGGGACCTACATAGATATGAGACAGTTTGTCAGTGGCGACAACTGTGGCATTGCTACTGTGGGTTTGCAATCTTACAGTAGAACAACAGTTTACATTCACAGGCCTACAGATTATGTTCCAAATGATCAGTATTGCACAACAACAGGCTCCACATCTTCTAACTACACAGTACACATCTCACATATGCATGATCTACCAATAGAGGTAACAGTAGTCTACAGATATGCCATGTTACCTGCATGCTCCATGTGTTCTTGCTGGGTGGCTCCAACCTCCATCATGGTAAATGTATGTTGCTGTTGTTGTTGGGCAGGTGCCACCAGGCTCAGGAGCAGCTCCTCCACTCTGGTGAGGGGGGAATGGATGTTAACCCCACCACCTGTTGCAAGCTGTTGTCTCCATACATCAGAAGCATGTGACGGACATGTCTAAGTAGATCACTGCAGTGGTGGCGTACCTGCTCATATGTCCGGTTATGCAGGCCTACCTCGTTTAGCCTCCGGACAACATCTTGCCACATTGCAGTATGCTCCTGCTGGTCTTGGCTGGTTCTGGAGAATAGTAGGCTGTAGTGCTGAATCATACAGCTGGTAAGAATATCATCTTCAGCACTACTGTAGCTAGGATTGCTACTGTGTGCCATGATCCCTGGAAGACATAAAGAAAAGATATGTATGAGCAAGTCATATGGCACATTTAACATTATACAGTACATATATCACTGAACTGCCATATACAGCAACCTATTAGCAGACTGAGATTAAACACTTTCAATACCACTTATCAGTGCTCACCCCACAACTGCTTGAAAGTGCCTAGCACGCTTTATATAATAAACCATGTTCTGCACAGCAACAAAATAAAATCACTATATAAGACTATACAAGAGTACCTGGCACACTGTATGCAACACATTGCACCACCTAGCCACAGCAGATATAGATCAAGCCAATGCATAAAGAAATATGTCATCTATCACAATGTTTGTAAGGTCCAGTTACAGAATTACCATTATACCACACAACTTGTTGATGGCAAACCCGTGCCCAAAATATGTGCACATTTGTGAATATAGGTGGCATACTGCTGTAGTAAACTATAAATGTTGCTAGATATGCAGTTATATATTGTAACACACATATGACAGAGGACATGTTACAGGCATACCCACACACACATCAGACATAATTACAAGACACAAAGGCATGGCAACCCAGATAAGCTTTACGTATGTACCATACAGTACTGTGTGTCAGTACTTACAAAACCTTAAGCTTGAGGAATGTAATCTGTGATGACTACAGGGACCACACAAAACAGTGGTTCCCAGCAATGTGGATATGCACCATACTTTGTTGCTTAGGCCCAGAGCTTCAAGTAGTACTACAGTACATACAGTATTTGGATTCAACATCAGTACCAATCAATAAGCATACATGTAGTGCTTTAGCCTCCAATGACACACCCCAGTTAACACCAAGGGACTACATCAGACTGTATGCCATAGTGCTTTATCTGCCTAGCAACAGCATACACAGCTTTTGCTGGGATCAAAGCAAGGACCCATAATACCATGACAGAAGCAGTTTCCCACTAAGCTATCCCACAAATACACATCTTTGACATATTCACCAACACATTGACCATCACACTCAGTCAACTTTACATAGAATCTAGTGCAACAAGTAGATGTGGGTGTATATGAGTATATATGACTCTCTTTGTGTGGGTGTGTGTGTGTGTGTGTGTGTGTATATATATATATATATATATATATATATATATATATATATATATATATATATATATACATAAATACATATACACATAAGTTCATAGGTTCATAGGTATGTACTAGGCTATCGGCCCTGGGGCCTATAAAAGCCCAGCCAAAAAGGTACCCTGGCTTTTGCCACCCAAGAAAATTATTTTCCTGTGCCACAGAGGTGATCCCCAGGGTGCATTTCCTATTTCCCATCCAATCATCAAGATTTTTCTTGAAGAGTGCTAATGAGGAGCTTTGTTTGATATAGATAGGAAGTTTATTCCAGAGTATGGCAAGTCTCTGGGACAGGAATCTATCCCTCTGGCATGTTCTGTTTAATGTGATGACAAGGTTTAGGTCCCTAGAGCATGTAGCTCGGAGGGATTGCGATTTCTTTAAGTGGAGCATGTCCAGCAGCTCTGGGTTTGACATAGCTTTGTATATTAGGCAGAGATCACCTCTGAGTAGGCGATATGTGATGGAGTAAAGCTGGAGTGTTTTGAGACGGTCTGCATAGGGCATCTGTTTGAGGCTGGTAATCTTCTTTGTGAGGTATTTCTGCGACCTTTCTAGTTGTTGTAGATGTCTTGTGAGGTACATACCAAAAGGGGCATTGTACTCTATAATGGGTCTAATGAGTGATGAGTAGAGGGGAACAATGACCTCTTTTTTTCTGGATGAGAAATCTTTTGTGATGAGGTGTGCCATGTAGAAGGATTTCCTGACTACTGTGGTGATGTGATTATCAAAGGAGAGACTACTGTCCACCTGTGTCCCAAGGTCTCTTATCACACTTTCAGTGTTAAGTATACTACCACCTATGCTGTAGTTCATGGGTACAGAGTTTTTACCAAAGGGGATGACAATGCACTTTTTGGCATTGAGCTTGAGGCCATGGCTTTGACACCAGGCATCTGTCTCAGTGAGGCCCTTTTGTAGGATGTCCACATCATTAGGAGTTTCGATTATGGCTCCTAGTTTGCAGTCATCTGCAAACTTCATTAGCCAAAGACCTTCTGTGCTAGCCTGTACTTCAGAGAAGTAGATACCAAACAGGTGAGGACCCAGGACTGAACCCTGTGGTACTCCACTTGTCACTGGTCTGAAGTCGGATTTGGAGTCTGCTAATTTCACAGTGTGGGTTCTGTCAGTGGGCCAGTTGGCAACCCATCTTGTGACATAGGGATTTATACCTAGTTTAGTGAGTTTATCTACAATTCCAGAGTGGGGGATGGTGTCAAAAGCCTTGGCAAGATCTAGATAGGCTGTGTGAACCACCTTACCCTTGTCTATGGCTTTGGTGACTGCTTCAAAGAAGTCTTTCAGGATTAGGAGACATGATCTGCCTTTTACAAACCCGAACTGGGTGGGATCCAGAGTTTGGAGATTACCAATATCTTTGTTTATAAGTTCCATGATGATACGTTCCATGGCCTTGCAGACCAGGCTCGTCAGGCTAACGGGGCGGTAGTTCCCAGGTTCTGTGGTGGCTCCCCCCTTGTGGAGTGGGATAACCATTGCTGTGCACCATTCAGCAGGCACAAAGCCTGAGGTGAGGCTATGATTGAACATGGGACTTAGGTGGGGTGCCAGTTTATTCTGTAGTTCATGTAGAACACAGCCTGGGATGTTCTCTGGTCCCATGGATGCTGTGTTCTTGGCTTTGTAGAGTGTGGTTTTTACCTGTGCAGCCATGATTACAGGAACTTTGCATTCTTCCGGTATAGAGATCGGCTCTTTAGGGGGTGAGAGGGGGGTAAAGTTAGCACTGAACCTATCTGCCAGGATGTTGGCAATATCAGTTGGGTCTGTATATTTAGTGCCATTGTGCTGTAACTCAAAGCAGATCTGAGTGTTGCCATTGAGATTCTTTACATAGTTATAGAATGCTTTGTGGTTGTCTTTAGAATCAATGGTGATTTTGTTTTCGTAACTAGCTTTGGAGGATTTTATCAGGGATCGCAGCTTCTTACTGAGGCTGACCAGGGAGCTCCTCCACTCGTGGGATTTTACTCTCTTTTGCAAGAGTTTCTTCCTTCTGTTGTACAGTTTGTTTATGGCAGGGGACCACCAGATTGGCTTCCTTTTTTGGAGGATAGCATACTGGTTCTGTTTGGGATAGCATGATCCATGCACTCATGTAAGTGCTTATAAAGTGTAATTGTGTAGGATTCAGTAGTCATAACTACATTGTCCATCTGCATGGGTGTCATGAAGTTCACCACTTCTGTCTTAAGAAGCAGCATGAAGTTGGCTTTGGAGAAATTTTTTACCATGGTTTCCTTAATGAGGAGTGGAGGCAGGTTGTGGATATTTAGGGTAATTAGCTTATGGCCGGAGCGGACCAATGAGGCGTTGACTTCAGGTGTGGAACACCGGTCACTCATATTGGTAATGACTAGATCCAGGGTATTGTTGCCCCTGGTGGGGGTGTGGATAAGTTGATCCAGGGCATTGGAGTTTATGAATTCCAGAAATCGTTGAGCGAAGGAGTTGGTACATGAGTAGTTTTCCCAGTTAATGGTGGGGTAGTTGAAATTGCTCATTATTAGGGTGTTTGGTTGAACCCTAATATTTTCCAGTACATCAAGAAAAGAGGAGTGGGAATCCTGGGGCATGGTGGGTGATCTGTAGCATGCTACAATGTGGATTGCAGTTTTGCCCAGAGTTAGTTGCACTTGGATAACCTCGGCTGCATTATGCTGAGCAACTAGCCTGGAGGTGTGGATATCCTTAATGAATATGGACATACCTCTGCCTTTGGTGTTCCAGTCCAGGTTACATGGCCGAAAAGTGTGGTATGAGTTATAGCCTGGTAGTGCAGGGGTCCTCTCTGGAGCCTTGAGCCAGGTCTCAGTCACTGGAAAGATATCGATGTTCTCCATTTTAAGGAGTGCCTCGACTGAGTGCATTTTGAGATTTAGACTTCTAGCATTGAGTAGCATCACCCTCAGTTTTTGCTTGCCTGTTCCTGTTACGGTGGTGAATTTGTCATTTGAACCTTGCCTAAAAAAGGCACTATAGGGGCAGCAAGAACCTTAGCCAGTATCTGGAATCCCAGGGGTGACAGGTGCAGGCCATTTCTGGCAAAGCATCGTGGTCTGTCAACCATGTCATCCCAGGCAGACAGATACTGGATCCCTTTAGAATGGCACCAGAAGCTTAGCCAATTGTTGAAGTCAATAATTTTGTCCTTGTACTGCGGCATCATTCTGGGTGATGGCAGAATGCTACTTAGGGCTAGGGTCATACCTGCCTGGGCTACAAGATCGGAGAGATCTTCCATGTTTCTTTTCATGTAGTTCAGGGAGGTACATCTCAGGTCATTCACGCCAACATAGACAATGACAGAGTCATATGTCTACTTGTTGTGGAATGACCTGAGTGCATGGGTTATGTGGCGGATCCTGGCACCTGACAGGCAGCTGACAGTAACCTTCTTCTTGTTTAGCCTGGTGAGTGGGACATCAATGTGCCTGACTATAGAGTCGCCTATGACTAGTGTGTTGGGTACGTTGTTTTGCCTTATTGGCTGTGGTTGAGTGGCACACTGAGTCTGCGGGCTATGTGTCATTTGGGTTGTGTTGGGGGGGTGGAGGTTGCTTGCATTTCTGCTTTGGAGGTCTCTGTTGCTTGAGCAGATTATTATTGAGAGCCTCCGCAAATGTTTCTGTGTTTCTATGTGTCGATTTTGGTGGTGTAGATTTAGTGAGACTATGTGATGAGTGTGGTGTGGTGCAAGTGTTTACCTTCTCCTCTTGACTGTCAAGTTCAGTCTTGATTGGAGAGAGCTTTACCTCCAGTTTGGCTAGATAAGTGCATCTCTCACAGGTTGTAGTGTTGGGTGATAGGAGGAGAGGGTTGTCTGTGTACATGAAGCAATTTCTACATTGCCCCAAGATGCCCAGATTCATCAGATAGTCAGGAGAGAACACTGGGAGCTAACTCTTGAACATGCCTGAATAAAAAAAAATATTTTCTTCTAGATAAGTGAGGAAAGTGAGTACAAGACTTGTTTTTCTCTAAGCAAGTGAGGAATGTAAGTACCAAAACTATTTTCATCTAGATAATGAGGAAGGTTGAGTGCTGTAGAAATTAGTAGGTTATTTAGTGCTTACAAGTTCTGAACAAGTGCTGATCACGAATAAGCAAATTCAAGTGCTAAAAGTAAGAATCTGTATCTGGACTAAACTAGTTACAGGAAAGGGGAAAACAAGTGCAAATGGGGCTTTTTAATCAGAAAGTTGAGAGAGATGGAAAAACTGCCCAAACGGCCAGTAACCACATTTTCTGGGCCAGAACCACTCCTTATGTGGTAGATAGGTTACCTAGTGCTTACCACTCCCACTGATAAGCTAGAAGGCTCCCCTCCAACACAGAAAGCTTGGGGGGGGGGCTCAGAAGCTTACATACAGTCCTGGGTACAGCAAATCTGAATCTGGACTATACTAGTTACAGGAAAGGAAATCTTTTTATATATATATATATATATATATATATATATATATATATATATATATATATATATACAGAAAAGTAGCTAAAGCAGCAGTTAAAACAATTCAAATGCAGTGCAAGCTAGCACACTTGAGTATGTAGCAATGTTAGACCAAACAGTTTAAAAAATGCAATTAAATTAAAAATGACTAAAAACAATGCAGAAGGAGTCTATTAGGTAGAATGAGGTAAAGAAATTGGACTGGGGGGAGTGTCCCAGATCAAATCTACAGTGGGGGCGGGCAACTGTAAAAACCTCCAAATTTAAACAACAACACAGGAATAGGGAGGGTGGGTATGGGAAAACCAACACCTTCAGCAGAGATCTGAAAAACTATACAGTGAAGCAAAAATAACAGTGCACAACTCTGAAGTCAGTACATCCATTGGTGTACATATACATATACATATACATATACATATAGGCACATATATAGTCCACCTTTCATGGTGGGAATATCAATTATACAAAGGATGTGAGGTATACAGTAATGTAATGATATCGCACAGTTTTGTGATAAATGCATTGAAAGTTTTCCCAGCCCAGGTAGCTTTAGCAGGCCTCACTGGCTTCAACATTGCAAACTGAACAAACCACCCACACTGTTTAACCACCGCATGTCATATACCAACACTGTATGCTGTCTTGTTTGTCACACACTAAAACCTACATACAAATATGCACATAACAACCTTCACCAACATATATATATGTCCACCCTTCACAAACAGTTGCAATATGTCCCTTGCTCTATGCACATATACAGATGTTAATATATATGACACATATATATCTCTCTGTATGTGTGTGCCATACACACACAAGGTCCACACTGTTGTAAGTCCCTGGACCTCAAAGCTGAACTGTTTGGCCTTGCTGCAACATGAACAGGTGTCACATGTGAACACACAGTAACATTAGAGGGGGTATATATAGCTCCAAATGCTAGATTAGCATACTAGCCTAGTACAGCAGTTGCCAATGCTAAGCTACACTTTAATATGACTATCATGCATGTGTTACTCTGTCACACCCATGTTTATATAAATGTTTGCGCTAATCCCCCAAACAGCCATTGGCCACACTACTGTACAGAACACAGATAACATGGATCAGATGTTTGACATTTAATGCTGAGCTACACATTTCACAGTTATGTCCCACTGCTCACAGATACACACTGAATTGTCCATGGCAGTAGTTAAGCAGGACATCTGTGCATAGATACGTACTGCTGCCACATATGAATGGTTCACATTATGTAGAGTACTCTTCAAAAATATCTACTACATGCCAGTAAATACATATCTGTTACATACCATTCCTTTGTATGCGTTGGTATTATTTCTTTTTCCTTTTGTTTTTCACTGTCTCTCTCTCTCTCTCTCTCTCTCTCTCTGTCTCTCTCTCTCTCTGTCAGTCTCTGCAATAGAGTGATTGAGTTTGTTGGCAGCAATTACAGCCTGCTTTTATAGGTATTTGCACATGTGCATGTGATGGCCTCTGCACCAATTGGTGGCCACCATTTGTTAATTGCATGCAGCCTGCTGTGTGGTAATTGCAGTAATCACTATCATAGCAACCCAATGCTATAAATTGCTAATTCAGGTAGGCATGGCCCTTTCAGCTTCTCAAGATGGGGATCATGCTTGTCTGCTGTGGACATCGTTGCTTAAGGCAGAAGGTTGGTATAGTTCTTATATCTGAAGCCAGGGGTGTAGCCAGTGATTTAAATGTTGTACTCAGACCTAAATGTTGCTGCTTTCAGTACACACTTGTCAGTGTAGAATTGTACTCACCCCTCAAAATGCTAACCCAAAATACATGGGAGTATGCACTTTCTTTTCTAATTGTACAATTAACTGCCATACAAAACTAGTTATTGAGATGTATTCCTTTGGCACACGAATTGTTTGTGAACTGCTATACTGTGAATATTAATTTACTCACTTCTGAACAGTTTGTGCTTTTTTAGTGTTGACATTAGCACAGGCTGCTCAAGAAAACTGGACAAATTTCAGTACTAAGTATGCCTACCTACATCCTCGGTAGACCCTGAACACACAGGTATATTCTACATTTGGTTAGGGGTGCAGAAGTACAGATAGCATTATGTATTATTGTGTGAATTTTATCTTGCTGGACTTAAAGGGTTGCTGTGTACCTGTTAGTTTATCAAGGCAAGTGGTCTGTCTGCATAGCTCCCAACTGTGTACCTATCCACATGGTAGCCAGAGGTTAGCCTGTTATTCTTTGTCTTTGCACCACACCTGTCTTTTCAGCACTGGAACAATGGCATTGTTACAGTTGGTTGCTACCAGTACATGGCTACACCCTTTTGTATTTCAGTGTTGTACTCCAACATAAGGGTATGCTTCTGGAACTCCTTCCAAAGCTATTTGCACAGTGTGTAACAGCAGAAAAGCTGATATGCCTGTGTGTTTCTCCCTTTGCCAGGCCTCTCAACACTCAGGTACATATTTGAACAGACTCAGGGAAAAGTAGATAAAAGTGAGGTACACCTTTAAAATATTAGTGCCATTAAATTGAGACTTTGAGAGAACCAGAGCATATGGATTAATACACCTTTTCTGAAGCACAAGCAGTGTCTAACTCTTACTTATTGTCATTATTCATTAAGTGTAATGCACCACCTTTCTGGCCAATGTCAGTACTTTTCAGAGGGATTCAGAGGGACAAAGCTAAAATTTGTTTCAAAATCAGGAACATCCCTGAAAATTAGGCACAGTTGGGAGGTATGGCCTCTGCCCTAATCAGATACGCCAGTGTTTGTTCTGCTATGATACTGTGTGGGGGTTGTAAAGTGCTGCTGTAACATTATTTCCTGCTAGAATGGTGGCTTTTCTTATCACAGTCATGTAATGCAATTCCACAACAACTGCTGGTAAAGATCCACAGAACAAGTTGTGTGTTATGGCATTCCTATTTTTCCTTTACATTCACTCACTCTGATGCATGATATATTTATTTCAGCACCAACTTGTTGTATATCTACCGTGGCTTAGTGGAACTTCATGCAGTGTAGTGTGTACAAGGTCCCAGGTTCGAGACTGACAGAGGTGTTTTATTTTGCTGCTGAGCAGAACAAGGGCCCTCACATACAGATTGACTAAGGCACTTTTAAGCAGTTGTGGGCGGGTTTGCGCAATGCTTAGCAATGCTTAGCTAAGCGCAAACAAGCGCACACTCGTGTCAACCTGCTAACTACTGCTTAAAAGTGCTTACTCCCGCTAAACCCTGCGCTCATTTCTTTGAAAGAAAAGAAAATGGGGAGATAGGAAAGTGGTGAAAAAGGGGCACAAAGAGGGAAAGACAGTAGGGAAAACAGCTCGGGGTGTGCAGGACAGGTGTAGGGAAGGTCCATAGCTGCCCATTTCTTTAACAGCAACAGCTGTGCATATGCAATAAATTTGGAGGGAAATATGAAACCTTCTACCCCTGAGAGAGGGGTGAGGACAACAAAGTATGTTGTACTGCCAATTAAATTACATTTTATGCATCCAGCGGACATGTGTGCAAAATGGGCTGCTATGTATGGGGCGTATTTTTTTGGGAGCAGATTGCCTTTTTTTTTTTTCACGTGAGAGTGGAATGTGGGGTAGGTGAAGTAGGTATATTTGGGGAGGTAGGTTGGGGAGGTAAACAGACAAGACAAACAGGATGCATACGGGGTGGAATATGACACATGTGGTGGGTGAACACCAATGACGGGGAAGGATATTTGGAAATCGCAAGCCCATGAGCCCACAGATGGCAACAGTGGAACTGAGATCCCCACCCATGGGCAGTCACCACTGCACCTTTACAGCCCAGAGGGTGGCTGTGCTGGGGGCTGCATAGGAGGGGCAGGCTCACCCATGAGTCGCACCACTCGTGCCTCAAGCTGGCGTAGAGGATCAGCGACAGAACACTCAATCTCTCTATGTACCACAGCCCGGACTGTTCAGAGGGTGATAGGTGGCCCTCTTCTGCCCACGCTTGCACAGGGAGGATGAGCCCCATCCCCTGATGTGCTTCCACCCAAAGGTGGCACAGGGCCAATGGAGGAGGAGGTCCCAGGCTGGGCACCGGACCTGCTGGTGCCAGGTGCCATCGCCAGCTGAGGTGGGACAGGTGGGTCCGCTGGGACCAGCCTTCACATACGTTCTATGTTTTGGAGGATTGAATGAAAATATGGGTTAGTAACAGTCAACAGCATTCCCAATTAGTTATAACAGCATGCAGAAGTATTCCCATTAACCCAACACACCAGAGTTCCAACAGTTAAACAGCAAGCATAACACATGCATATATAGAACAACAGTGGGCATTACAACAGCATGCAGGTTTAATTGATGGCAACAGGCCACCAGTCATCATCATCTTCTTTCGGCTGTTCCCATTAGGGGTCGCCACAGCGGATCATCTGTTTCCATTTCCTCCTGTCCTCTGCATCATGCTCTTTCACACCAACCTACTGCATGTCTTCTCTCACCACATCCATAAACCTCATCTTAGGCCCTCCTCTTTTCCTCTTACCTGGCAGCTCCATCCTTAGCATCCTTTTCCCAATATACCCAGCATCCCTCCTCAGCACATGTCCAAACCAACGCAATCTCGCCTCTCTTGC
The DNA here is from genome assembly GCF_019279795.1 of Protopterus annectens. Lineage (NCBI taxonomy): Eukaryota > Metazoa > Chordata > Ceratodontiformes > Protopteridae > Protopterus > Protopterus annectens. The sequence continues at coordinate 1,087,440,377 of NC_056727.1, read as the reverse complement.
TTTATCTCCAAACTGTCCAACCTGAGCTGACCCTCTAATATACTGATTCCTAATCCTGTCCATTCTAGTCACACCCAGTGCAAATCTTAACATCTTTAACTCTGCCACATCCAGCTCTGACTCCTGCCTTTTCATCAATGCTAATGCCTCCAACCCATATAACATAGCTGGTCTCCCTACCCTCTTGTAGACCTTCCCTTTCACTCTTATTGGTACAGATCTGTCACAAATCACTCCTGACACTCTTCTCCACCCATTCCACCCTGCCTGTACTCTCTTCTTCACCTCTTTTACACAATCACCATTACTCTGAACTGTTGATCCCAAGTACTTAAAGTCATCCACCTTTACCAACTCTACTCCCTGCATCCTCACCATTCATCTACCCTCCCACTCATTTACACACATATATTCTGTTTTAGCCCTGCTGACCTTCATTCCTCTCCTTTCTAAAGCATATCTCCACCTCTCCAGGGTCTCCTCAACCTGGTCCCTACTCTCACTACATATCACAATGTCATCTGTAAACATCATAGGCCATGGGGCCTCCTGTCTAATCTCATCTGTCAACCTGTCCATCACCACTGCAAATAAGAAAGGGCTCAGAGCTGATCCTTGATGTAATTCCACCTCCACCTTAAACGTATCTGTCACTCCCACTGCAGTCCTCACCACTGTCATATTACCCTTGTACATATCCTGTACCACTCTTACATATGTCTCTGCCACTCCTGACTTCCTCATACAATACCACAACTCCTCTCTAGGCACCCTGTCATATGCTTTCTCTAACTCCACAAAGACACAATTCAACTCCTTCTGACCTTCTCTGTATTTCTCCAACAACACTCTCAGAGCAAATATTGCATCTGTAGTGCTCTTTCCTGTTATGAAACCATACTGCTGATCACTAATCATCACCACCCTTCTTAACCTAGCTTCTACTACTCTTTCCCATAACTTCAAGCTGTGACTGATCAATTTTATCCCTCTGTAGTTACTGCAGCTCTGCACATCACCCTTATTCTTAAAGATAGGTACCAAAACACTTTTTCTCCACTCCTCAGGCATCTTCTGACTTTCCAAAATTTCATTAAACAGTCTGGTTAAAAATTCCACTGCCATTTCTCCTAAGCACCTCCATGCTTCCACTGGTATGTCATCTGGGCCAACAGCCTTTCCATTCTTTATCCTCTTCATAGCTGTCCTTACTTCCTCCTTGCTAATCTCCTTCACTTCCTGATTCACTATCCCCACATCATCCAACCTTCTCTCTCTCTCATTCTCTTTATTCATCAGCCCTCCAAAGTACTCTTTCCATCTACTCAACACACAATCCTCACTTGTGAGTAAGTTTCCCTCACTGTCCTTTATCACCCTTACCTGCTGCACATCTTTCCCAGCTCTGTCCCTCTGTGTAGCCAATTGGTACAGGTCATTTTCTCCCTCTTTAGTGTCCAATCTCTCATACAACTATCTATATGCCTTATCCTTAGCCTTCACCACCTCTCTCTTTGCCATGCGCCTCATCTCCTTATACTCATGTCTACTTTCTTCATCTCTTTGATAATCCCACTTCTTCGTCGCCAGCCTCTTCCGCTGTATACTCTCCTGTACTTCCTCATTCCACCACCATGTCTCCTTGTCCTCCTTCCTCTGTCCAGATGTCACACCAAGCACCTTCCTAGAAGTCTCCTTTACTAGCTCTGCTGTAGTTACCCAGCTATTTGGTAACTCTTCATTGCCTCCCAGTGCCTGTCTTAACTCTTCCCTGAACTCCACCTCACAATCATCCTTTTTTAACTTTCACCATTTAATCCTTGGCACTGCTTTCACACTCCTTCTCTGCTTCTTGATCACCAACATCATCCTGCAGACCACCATTCTTTGCTGCTTAACTACACTTTCCCCAGTCACCACTTTACAGTCTCCAATCTCCTTCAGACTGGCCCTCCAACATAGGATATAATCCACTTGTGTGCATGTTCCTCCACTCTTGTACATCACCCTATGCTCCTCCCTCTTCTTAAAATACATATTCACCACAGCCATGTCCATCCTTTTCGCAAAATCCACAATCATCTGACCTTCTGCATTCCTCTCCTTAACACCATACCGACCCATCACTTCCTCATCCCCTCTGTTGACTTCACCAACATGCCCATTGAAGTCCGCTCCAATCACTAGTCTCTCAGCCTTGGGTACACTCACCACCACTTCATCCAACTCACTCCAAAATTTTTCTTTCTCATCCATCACACACCTAACTTGTGGAGCATATGCACTAACAACATTCATCATTACACCATCAATTTCAAGCTTGATAAACATCACTCTATCAGACACTCTCTTCACCTCCAAAACACTCTTGGCATACTGTTCCATTAGGATAACCCCTACCCCAGTTCTTCTGCCATCCATGCCATGATAGAACAATTTGAACCCACCTACAGGGCACATGCATCAAAATAAATGCAGATATTTATAAACCAATAGGACATATGTCCCAACAAATGTTTTGAGATTAGACATACCCATTGAGGTGTGGAATTGCATTTTTATGCACATACAGTGGGGTGGAAAAAGATAGCTCCATTAACAACTTATATATCCTTCTAGTTTACACTACATTCCTATTAACTGCAGTTATATGTCCCTTACATGTATTATTACACTACCCAATTGTCCTTAAATTGTGAAATGGGTTTTGCTAGATCTTTATATACATGAGCTGTATCTGACATACAAACTGTCTGGGATGCAGATGTTACTGCTACATATTTTGTGAGTTGCTCAGACACACTACTGCTGAGATGGTACACTGACAGCTCTACTTTCCTATAATTATCTAGATATGTTCAGGTGAAATTATCAGTTATATGTTAGCAGCTCTCTACATTTCTGGCAGCACATTGACATTTCTGGGGAACACAATACCAAGCTATTCATGTGCCAGATTAACCTGTACTGCTGGGCATGAACCAACAGTTGAGGACTGTAAATATGCTTAAAAGCTAGTGGCACTCCCTTCATCCACTTTATATGGGCCTACCCAAGTGTGGGTTAACATCGTTTAATACAACAGTACTATTTCTATAATGCAAGAGTATAACAACATATCAAAGAAAATGACACAGACACACTCCAGGATTTATACCTTTATTAAAGACTTAAAACACTTTTCTAGAGGCTCTCGCATTTATTTTATATAACAGTACATGCAGAATAATTATTAAATAATTATTATACCTTTATTTATTGGGTTAAAACACATTTTTTCAGGCTCTCTCATTTATTTTATATAACAGTACATGCAGAATGATTACTAACCTGCCTGGTGGTGCAGCCTTAGCAGCCTATCTGCATAGGCTTGCTGGTTCGCAGCGCGGACACTTGCAGCTGTGAAATAAATGAAGTGATATTGAGACATACCTATCCATAGTATAGACTAGAATAGCAATTCTTACATACTTAATTCCATGGCTACTTACTCAGTAGTGGGGCATTTTCCATCCCACGGGCCTCCTGGATCCACTGGTCCAGGTGATCCTCCTTGCATCTCTTCAGGTCTGCATGGTGGTGTCTGACCTGCTCACCAGTCTGAGGGCACCTGTGGCATTGGTGAGTTCATGAGCTAGACGGTTCCAGGCTTCTGCTTTGTATTGGGTGCCCTGGTACTGGCCCCGCAGGAGTCTATCCTCATGATTATGGACACAGAGCCAAACCATTACTTTTGACTCCTCAATGCCCCAACGTTGCGCTCAAAATCGAGAACCCTCTCCGGCACCGGCCATGCTGCCTGCAGATGGGAGCTACAACCAGTTATGGCAAGTATTCCCACCTATGGAGCTTAAATATGCCTCATTTACTGCACTTATTTGTGATTGGCCAGTTTTGAAAAAACTTTGCTAAAGGCACACCTGCTTAGCAATGGGTAAACTTCCATTGATATGTATGTGTGTGTTGAAGGTCCATGGTTGTGAAATGCTGTCATGGCTTAGTGGTGCAGTACGTCATTATGGTGCACAGTATCCCCGGTTCGAGCCTTGTCATTGCTTTTTATTTTACTACTGACCAGACCGACTAGGAGGTGTGGCTGTGTTTAGCTGACTTTGCTGAACTTTGCCTGACGTTGTTCTACGTTGCTGTACAGTGCTCTACATTGCTAGACGTTGCCCGACTTTGCCCAATGTTGCGCTAGTTAGCGTGGTGTGCAGCTACACGCAAACATTTTCTGTTTGTGCTAGTTTGCACGATGCGCAGCTCCACGCAAAGCCATTGCGCTAGTTTAACACAGTGCTCAGCTATGAGCAATCACATTTAAATATGCTTAATACTGGTAAACTTTGCTTAGCAGTGCTTCACATTGCTTAAGATACGTTATTCATGCATCCATCCATATGCATAACCATTTCACCTTCTTCTATAGATATATATATATATATATATATATATATATATATATATATATATATAGATAGATATTTAAAATTCTTTCACTACTACATAGCCCATTTCAATGCTTTTTACAAAAATTTAAATGATAAATGTCAGGAATTATTTTTATATACAGATTTCCAACAGAAAATAGAGGGGGTGTGGTGGGGCTCGAACCGGGAATGCCTCCTGTTTGTGCGAAGGCTCTACCCTTATGCTATCGCTATTTGGCTTAATTTGCATATAAGTTTCTTATTATCCTCTTCGGTGTCTAAACTGCTAACTGTAGCTAAGCAATGGGCAAACCCACGCAAACACTCGCAAATACGGGCAGCTATATCGGAAATAATAAAAAAAAAATTACATTTTATAATTGTACAGGGGTTTAAAATGTGGGGGAGTGTAGTGTTGGGTATGTACACATTTGAGCGGACCTGCTCATGTAAGTAGACATTTCCCAAGTGTCAGACTTGCAGGGGCGTGGATTTTTGGACTGCTCAGCAGTCCGACATACCCCCTTCACTCGTGCACACTCCATGTTAGCCTTAGAGTTGAGGCAGCGCGCCCACATTAATATGCATGGCACACTGCCATCTTACTCTTAGACTGGCTCTTCCATGTAAGACTAATCTAGCCTTACACGGAGGATTAGTGAATCCTGGAGGCAATCTTTCTGTTCTACAGTAATTGTACCATCACCTCATTGACCTTCCTACATTTATCATCTTGATAAAATGGTTTCTTGTATATTGGTACAACACTGTAAGCAGGAAGACAAAGCAACAAAATTATATTATTATTAGATTCAATTTTGTGATTTCAGGATCAACAAACTGTGTTTTTTAGTCATATGACTGAGTGGTGAAGAAGATCATATCCTCCTGCTCTTTCCCCTGACTTTATTTGGCTTGGCACAGCTTGCAAGCAGCATTAGTTTCTAATAACTGATCGTGTGGGAAATTCTGCACTGTGGATTTTGTTGTCTTACTCATGCACTGGTGCTTACTGCAGGCACTTTATTTGGGTAACAGTTTTTTTGTCCTTACCTGATTTGCATTAATTATCCAAATGCTTTAACTTTCCTTTCTTTCCTCATCACTCAGTGACCCATACTTTCCATAAACGGCAGTTTCACCAACCTCCACTTCCTCTGTTAAAGCATGCACTACATCTGTTGACTTTTGTGATCCTTTATGTTTGTTCCTCCTGAACTGCTATGGTAATCATTATTTCCCATACCTTCTGTGATGCTCATCACTGCTACTAGTATGTGATGGCCACCAATATGTGTTGTTCTCCATGCTGGGCCAGTAACGAAGTACCCTGAATTCTCACCACTGACACTGGAAAGGAACGTGCACTTGAAATACAAATGAATACACTCAGAATTTACAGATGCAGACCTCTCTGTATCAAGTACAGTTTCACTTAAGAGCACACAGAGAACACACTCAGCCTGGTGTCTGGATGTCTCTATATCTGTCTACCTCCAGGTCCCCAGTAAGGCTCCCCACTGGTACAGCTGTAGGGTTAGATCCTCATCCAAGTGTCCAAGTCAAGTCCTCCAGCACCCTGTCTGTAAACCCAGTGCCTTGTGTCCCTGCTCCAAGTAGCTGACACCCCCCCCCACACACACACACACACCTGGGAAAGGCTGGCACAGGTTTACTAGCTATGCCCCCCTTCTACCCAGACTATAAAGTAGTTATCACTGCCACCAGACACTTCCCAATCTGCTACTCCAAGGCCTTTAGTAAAGGGTGTCCAATTATACTGTGTAATAGTAATACTAATACAAATGGTAGTAGTTCACCAAGATGGCTAGGCCTTCTAGAGTGACCCACACAGTGTCACCAAATAAATATAGGCAATCTCAAAGGTTAAATACTTTCTACAAGGAATAACCACAATAAGTGTTTAAATATATTTAATAATAAATAATAAAAGAGCATGCAAATACTGAATATATACATACAGTAAACTAGAGTTCATATCACAGAAAATATTGAAATTAACATTGATGGACAAACTAATACAGATAAAGAAGAACACTCTCTAAACTATGCTTCACTATATTCCTGACTGAATCTAAAATAATTACTCTTCCCTAGTTAAGTGACTTACTACCGCAAGGCAAGATGCTGTTGGTGAGGGTCTTTCTAGTCAGGCTTTCCAAGCAGAGTACTCAATACTCTGAGATTTCTCTTTTTAATATCTAAAATATAATTTCCAAGAGGGCTGGCAAAATTAACTCATCTGGTCACCTGACTTTAAGTTCTCACAGTATTCCCATTTGAAGCTGAGAAAGGAATTTAGCACAGATGCCCACAATACTCATCCAGATGTTTATAGCAGTGCTTGGGACCTCCCCTCTTTTGAATGAGCTAATGAACAAAAGTTCTTTACCAGACCTATCATCTCTGGTCCTAGTCAGCACTGTAGTGTGCCATTTTAATGGTTTAACAGCTCATTTACATTTCTCTTATTTTTCTTAAAGTTAACCTTTGCTGTCCCGGTGTCATCTATTAAAACATATGCATTTAATTCATTTCCAATAATACATGTACATTTCTTCTAATTTCAGCAGGGTGCATTGTTGATACATTTTAACACAAACATACCTCACAAATACATTTTCAGCACAAGCATATGTACAAATCAGTTTGACATACAAATGACATACAGTTCCAATACATTGGTAACATAAGCCTCTTGCATAAATCAATTTGATATGCTGGCACTTGCCCATATCATCACACATTCCTTTTGATTTTTCTGCAACAGTTTATTCTGTTTTGTTTAATTTGTTATTGCAAACCTCTAGAAAATCCTTGTAAATGGCATTTTCTTTCTTTTTCTTTTTTTTAATGCAGTAGCCAGAAAGCAGACAACCTGAAAAGTGGGATCGTAAGATGCCTTAACCATATAGTACCAAGGACACTGATTTTGGAGATAGTAGTCTTTCATACCTTTATTTTGTTTCTGAAATTACTTTATTGACTATATTTTATATCTTAATGCAAATCACAAAATTTATTTCTACAGGTGAAGGCATACATGCACTCACGTGTGTGTGCATACTGTTTCTTCTTAATGTGTCAATGGTGATTTTTGTGAATGTGCACATTGCTAGTGGAGATCTTATGCAGGAACATCACTTGATTTGCCATTTTTGTTAAGTTCACCATTTCTTTATTTAGCTCAAGGCTAAGTAATGCTGTTTGAGTTTCAGCATCTGTAATGTTCAACACTGATTCATTTCTTAGCCAGAAAGACTGGTGGGTGCAATTTAAGTGAAACAAGAAAACAATTTTCTCAGTGACAAATGATATAACATCAATTTCATATGGGATCCTGATGTGCTGAATGGTCAGTCTGTATGGTCGAGTAATAGCAGCTCATTACCTCATTCATAACTGCTAGCTCTCAATTAATGAGGTATCAGATTCCTGAGGGCAAGCAGATTGAATGGTAATTGTGTGGAGCCATGATTCAGAACTACATTTTAGTGTTTAAAAATATTTTATATTAATCAAATAAAGCATATTTTAGCCTTGCTTGTATAATTTAAATCATTTTCTTACATTTAAGCTGCTTGATTTTGACATCAGATAGCAAAAAAATCAATACAGTGATAACCTACATTGTAGCACTAGTGTTATATTGGGTCTGCCTTTCAAGCTTTTAAGCATTATAAACATCATTTAGACAACATGACAATTGCTGAAGGCATGAAGCAGGGCACAATGTGATTAGCACTGTAGGTATGCATGTGTTAAGAAAAAGTAAGTCACGCATTAACCTGTCGTAATTTACTGCAGATTTGCTCAAAGCTCATAAACCATTTGGCAAACATGAGCTCAGGTGCTTTCAGTCTTCAAACTATAGGTATGTGAAATAGTTACAAACTATGCACAAATGTCCAGAATCACCAAGAAAAAATATTCAAAACATTTTCTACTCAGGGCCATTTTTGAAAAAGTGAATATATGCTTTTATCTTGGCATTCATGTGTGTTAGCTCTTAGTAACAAGACAGTAGCCAAATTGATGCATGCTAATATATGCCACAAGCAATTTTACTTAGTGTACTTCAGTAATACAATAATCTTTACAACAGCTTAACTTACTAAACTGAGCAAACACAGTCAACATCTTTTTAACATCAGAAGCTTGGAAAAATGATAAAAAGAGTCAAGGCTCAGAAACTAGGTGGATGTCCCCAGTGTTTGCCAGTCAACGCTACAAGCAGAAATGTGGAAAATCATAATGTGGGACATCAGAATGGTGCTTAACAATTGTCACACACTTCTTCAGTGCTGTTAAGCACTGGTTTCATGCTTATTAGTGCTCAACAGCCACAGGAGAAGAGTGGTGAGAATCAATTAAAAGACCTTAAAACATTTAATTTGGACTTTATTTTATGCCAAGTGTTTAATGGCTTCCTGATGCTCATTCTACTATCTGCATACTCTTCAACTGTACCTAATTTTCTATAATGTCCCTGATTATGCTTCCAGTTTTTACCATGCCCCTTGTAAACATTTTGGTTTTTTAGTAAATTGTTGAGGATTACAGTCAGTTAATGCTAGGCACTAGAGTTTCATACTCATTGTTAAGAAAATAATGCTGATACAAATCCTAATAATCTACTAAACTTTTTAAGTTAATTACAGCAATACTGAAAACTGTCCCAGACTCTGATCCTTTATCCCTTCATGATTTTTGGATTTTTCCAGAATTCTTAAGCAAAGGAGTTGGGAGGTATGTGGCTGGGTCTTTGACAGCAAAATATGTGAATGCTGGTAAAACCCTTTGCAAGTCTATGCTTTCTCTTTTATTTTCTGTAACTGGCAGTATATGCTACAAATAAAGCTCCATGAACTACAAAGAATTATGGATGGTGCAGTGGTGCAGCGGTAGCACTGTCACCTCACAGCAAGAGGTTCTCCAGTTCAAATCTCAGCTGGGTTGCCTTCTGTGTGGAGTCTGTATATCCTCCCTGCATTTGTGTGGGTTTCCTCCACGTGCTCCGGTTTCCTCCCACGTTACAAAGGCATGCATATGTTGCATTTCTCCCTTGGCCTATGCTGAAAATTGTCTTCGTTCCAAGTCAGACTTTCACGGTTAACAAATGATAAATAAATAAATGATCATGTCCCCATCTCATGACCTTCAAGGTAAATGTATTTGTGTTCAGGGTGAATTTCTTGGCATCCAATCTTGAACCCATAATAAACTGGTTATGATCAGTGATCCAGTCAAAATCCACTGTGACATGTAACAATGGTGACACACTTGTTTATACTCTTGCCTCCCTCTTCTTCAGCTCCCATGTCAGGTAACAGTATGACCAAACCCATGTACTTGGACTCCTCTGCAGTCCACAATACACTGGACTGACAGTGCTTGCTGTATGTGCCAGACATGTTTACAGTGGATGTCACATGTACTGATGTCAGATGTCTCTTACGGGCACATGTATGAGTGATGTGTTATTAAATTGTAATGTAATGTAAGTGGTATGCAGCTATAATTATAAAACCTCATGATAATTGGATTTTGTTAATGATCTGTGCTATATATGAAATATTGTTCCATTCATTGCAGTATATAGTATACACATAGCCGTATGTAGTTGTTGATGTTGACCGTGCGTACTGTGGCATGCTTGTTTCATTAGAACAATACTAATGGAGATGCATTCTATATGAAGAGTGTTGTACCATGCAATAGCTTGTGCATGGTGACAGCACAGAGGTTTGTTAAGCATGACTAACCCTACTTTGCAACTATGGGCTCTTCTTTTCCTTTTCCCACAAGAAGGCTATTAAGTGGAAAGAAAAGATTAAAAGGAGAAAACTGGGATAGCAAAGAACTAAATATAATATTACTACAGCTGAATACTTACTGATTTTAATTATTTTATTTATTTGTTAACCAGGTAACCTACCTAGCAAAAGGGCCTCTCTTGAAGGCATCCAGAGAGCATTGTCTAAGTAAACAATGTTTTTAGCCACAAAATTGGCAAATGGAGATTATAGGAATCAAAGAGTACCACACTATGAAGCTCATTCAGCAACTCACAGCCTTACTAAAAACTAAGCTATCAGACAGTTTACCTAAGAAAAATAATGCATTTAAAACATTATTATTACAGCTTCTTCCAGGGTGCAGAAAGGCATATACCTGTTCCAGTCATCTATAGCTGCATAGTGTAAAGTACACCTGGGATCATCCTTGCACACTAACAATGCACACCATACAATTATGACTACCATCTTGAATGATGCAGAATACTTGTTATGAATTGATAATGATCACCAGCTGCGTGCTTTACACACCGCTGTTAGCAGGTTTCATGGCACATGATTTCCATTATCTGTCATGGATCAGGAAGCCCGTTGTTAACACGCATGTAGCTTACTAATCTTTACTACTACTATTTTATGTTATCTGCTTTAATCAGACTTCAGCTTTTGCACTTTATATCCAACACCATCACTGCTGATCTTATGATTTATTTATCATATGTGGTCTGTACCATTCTTTATTGAAAAAGTTTGTTGATCTGTTCTATATATTTAACACTTGCTTTATTTACTCTTTGTGTGTGTGTCTGTATTTCTGCCATTATTTAATGATAATTTGCTGAACTAGCTTGTTAGAAAAAAATGAGCGTGACCATATAACTGGATACCACACCTATTTGTATACATTTTATATTTATTAACAATGGCATATGATTTCTGTCCTACTAATGGTTTATCTTTGCTGATAACTAGGAAAATAAAACACTAAATTAAGGAAAAAAATGACTCCTAATTTAAGCTTTTTTTTTTGCCTGATTGCTCTGTCTCTCTCATTAGCGTACTAACCATATCCAAATGTCACAGGACAAAGTTTTCAGTATGAAACAATCCATTCTGGACTTATGAGGGATGCTTTTTATAATCACTGAGAAAATCTGCTAATTCATTTAGGAGGATGCAAGCCTTCAGACTGAATCTGCAGGACTGAAGCAATCTACATATCACATTATGACAAACAATATAAAGCAAAAACACTGGTTAGAGGATAAGATTTGTGTGGATTAAAATGTTTACAGAACAAAATAAGAGTCTATGAACATTTATAAGTTGTTTTAAAATTGGGGCAAAAGCAAAAAAATAGGTGCCAAAGGTGTCACTGATGCACGCAGTATCCTAAACCCAGCAATTAAATTAATGTTCTAGTACTGACGCAGCAGTGTAGCATTTAGATGTATGCTCTAGTATTGATTTAGCAATGCAACATTTAGTGTTATGCTCTAGTACTGATTTAGTAATGCAGCATTTAGAGTTATGCTCTAATTATGACATTGCAGTGCAGTACTGTATTCCTGAGGTCCTTCAGATAGGTCTATATCAGATGATTGAAAGCTTACAAGTCCGAAGCTCACAACTTCGAACTGCAAACCTCGAAAGCTAACAACATTGAATGTACAAAAAAAAAATACTAACTACCCAAAAAAAAAAAAATGCTCTATGCAGGGGGGCAAGCCCCCCTGCACCTCCACACCCCAGCTACTTAAATATACCAACTATGTTATAGCAGCATGCATCCTAGGCATGTGTTCCCTAATGTGGTTAAGGGGCAATTTGTTAGGATACATAGATTGTGTAAGGAGAGCCCTGATCTACAAATGCAGCTTGATAGATTACATACCCTGTTTTTAGATAGAGGGTATAATGATTTAATGATTAGTAAAGTTAAACATTCCATTATGGATAATGTTGGTGAGAATACCAGATTAAACGTGAACTATGCAAATGGCAGGTTTGGAAGGCCTGGTAATACAACCCCGTTTATTACGAGATATACCAATGATAACAAGAAGGTGGTGGACATAATAAAAAAGCACTGGAATGTATTGACTATGGGCCATAGAACATTGAGTGTAGTAGGATATAAACCAAGATTTAATTATAGAAACAGTAAGAATTTGAAAAGGATATTATGTAGGGAACATTTTGTTGATAGAAATAATGGGATAAGTATAAACAAGCTAGGTACGTATCGATGTATGAGATGTAAAATGTGTGATTATATAGTGGCAGAACAGTGTTTTGTTCATCCTACTATAGCATTTGAATTTAATCCTAAGTTTTATGCCTCCTGTAATAGTAAGAACTCAATATATCTAGCCACATGCACAAAATGTGTAGGGTTCCATGTAGGTATGACGACAAGAAGGCTGAAGGATAGAATATACAATCATTTATACGATATAAGGAAAAGGAATCCTCAGAACGTATTGGCTAGGCATGTTGGTTTATATGCTGGTCATACCTTTAGATTTAGGGTGCTACAGTTAGTAACCCAAAGTAGAAGGGGAGGTAGTAACCTTAACTATTTAGAGTCCATAGAGCTTGAATGGATATTTAGATTAAGAGCACACGTAGAACCAGGGCTCAATCAATATATAAGTATTAAGCCGATACTTGAAGCACGTGGTTAGGTATTATTAGATACTTGTGGTTACTTTCTAACTATCTTAGGTATCATTATATATTAGATACTGTAGAATATATATATGTTTTTATTTTTATTCTTTTTATTCTTTGTATATGCTTTATTATTATTGTATATATTCTTTTGATGGGTACTTGTTTTGTATATGTATATACCCATTTGATCAAGGATTTTAGTAGGGCAATGCATTTGGTGTATTAGATAGACTGATTTTAGATTTTGTTTTATTTATTTAGTTATGTTATGGCTGACACAAATAGTATTTATAGTAAGATTTGTATATTATTAGGGTTCTTTAATATATTTTTAGAAGTCATGCTTCATTAGTATTCTCACATACTGATGGATTTTTTGGAGTGTATTTGTCTTATCCTATACTTCTTTCAAGTGCTCATTTTAGTTAGGTTTTGTTCTTTTAAGAATATTGTTGAGCTGGATGTCAGCTCCGCCTAACTAATTAGTTAATTAGTTAATTAGTTAACCATCCAGCTATTCTGCTGTTTTTAAGCGTTGATTGAGAATGATTTTGTTAAAATCTGAAGAAGCATGCCCTTGTAGCATGTGAAAGCGCTTATTTCATTTTATTGTTTCATTAAAATTTTGGTCCATTACATTGTGGTGGTTGTGTCCAGTGTTTTCTACATAAATATACCAACTCCGAGATCGGACTATAGTGCAGTAAAGGGAAATCTTCCATTCCCGCACTCTATGGTGATCTCCATTCTGCGGTTCAATGTTGTCATCTTTTGGGGTTTGAAGTTCGAAGTTGTGAGCTTCGGACTTATCAGCCTTCGATGTTCCGCTATAAACCCCCTTCAGATAAGTCACTTAATTAATGTCATATCTGCCTGCGCTGATGTTAGTTCTACTGCATGTTGCAGATTATGTGAACTTTTTAAAATGAAAACAAGGATGCATCATTGGTATAAATCAAATATAAATTGAAAAATAATTAATACTAAAGAAATAAAAAAAAAATCGTAAAAATGTCCATACTTGATTGATAAATTTCCCTTAACCAAAATGAATGCCTCGTCATGCCTCCACTGAAAGTAGGACATAGGCCTAGTGGGACCAACCAAGACAACAGAAAACTAAATAATAAATAAATAAAACAGTGCATTTAATGTACTGCAGGTAGCAGGTTGCCTTTGGTAGAAGAGATAAAAAGGTGAACCATTTTGTGCTTGGGGGATTTGAGTAGCAATGGCTGCAAAGAAAGGCTCATGACAATGGATACTTTAAAAAAATGATGAGTGAGAGATAAATCGGGTAGCTTCATTGTTTCCATGGAGAGAATATGACTCTGGGAAGAGTTTGTAGCTCTCAGTAACACTCGCACAGAGTAATGTTGTCCCATTGCTTCAAGAAAAAAGCACCATAGTCAAATTCATTCTCACCAGCAGAAGAGGTACATAAGATAAATTAGGTATTAGTTGGTACTTGTGTTAACAAAATGAATGAACAGCCTTCCAACTACCCATTATACTCAGTAGCTTGCCCAAATGTGCTTATTATACAATAGCTGTTTTTATAGGTTCATAGGTGTTTACTAAGATAACAGCCACAAGGGCTTTTTATAACCTAGCCATGCATCCCACATTTCTGACAAGTTCTGATACCCTTGATAAGTGTAAGCAGGGGTTTGGAAGATGAAACTTTTGCAAGCAGGGTCCTGGGAGATGAACCATTTACAGGTTGCCTGTGTCCATTAGAGACATAGGTGCCAAACCAGGGATGAATTTCCTGTTCCCAATCCAACTGTCCAAGTTGCACTTGAATTGGGTTAGGGAGGAACTCTGCTTCACATGGATGGGGAGCCTGTTCCATAGATGGGGTAGTCTCTGGGATACGTGCCTGTCTCTTCAGCAGGTCCTAATTATATCACAGGCAAAGTTTAAGTCCTTAGAATGGGTAATTTTGGTGCTGTTCTTGTGGATATGCAGGAGATCCATCAGAGTGTGGTCTGACAACGCCCTGTATGCTAGGCATAGATCTTATAGGTTCATAGGTTCATAGGTTCATACTAGGCTATCTGCCCGAGGGCATTTACAAGCCTAGCCCATAGTTTTGTGGCTTACGCCACCCCTTTAGTATGGGGAACTATACCCATTATTTTGCTGTGCCTCTGTCGAGCAGTGACACTGAGGTAATCCCTGGGGTATATCTGCGATCTCCCATCCATTGGTCAAGATTTCTCTTGAACAAGGCCAGCGAGGTGCTCTGCCTCACATATACCGGGATTTTGTTCCACAGCATAGGGAGTCTTTGGGTGATGAATCTATCCCTCCAGCACGTCCTATTAATAGCCGTGTCGAGGTTTAAGTCTCCCGCCTTGTGGCTCTGACGGATCTAGATTTTTTGAGGTGAAGCATATTCATCAAATCTGGGTTTGACATGGCCTTGTATGTCAGGCAAAGGTCACCTCTGAGCAAGCGGTAGGCGACTGAATAGAGCTGGAGTTCTTTCAGTCGGGCAGCATAGGACAGATGTTTGAGACCCTTTATCCTTTTGGTGAGGAACTTTTGTGGCCTCTCCAGCTGCTGCAAGTGTCGGGTCAGATACATTCCGAATGGGGCATTGTACTCAATCATTGGTCTGATGAGTGATGAGTATAGGGAGACTATGACCTCCCGTGATCTAGATGAGAATCCCTTCATGATAAGGTGGGCAATGTAGAAGGTCTTCCTAACTACTTTAGCTACATGGGTGTCGAATGACAGACTACTATCAACCTGGGTCCCCAGGTCCCTGATAACTTCTTCTGTGCTCAGTGGATTGCCACCTATTTGGTAGCTAGGGGTAACCTTGTTTTTCCCGAAGGGTATGACTATGCATTTTTGGCATTTAACTTTAGGCCATGGCTCTGGCACCAGTTATGCATTTCTGTGAGACCCTTCTGAAGGATATCTGTGTCAGATGTGTTTTCTACTATGGCCCAGTTTGCAGTCATCTGCAAACTTTGTCAGCCATAACCCTCCTGTGTTTGCTTGTACTGGAAAAGTAGATGCCAAACAAGAGTGGGCCCAGGACTGAGCCCTGTGGTACACCACTTGTGACAGGCTTTGAGTCTGACATGGCGCCAGCAACTCTGACCCTGTGGGTTCTGTCACTCAGCCAGTTTGCAACCCATCTTGTGATGTATGGGTTAACATTTAAGCTGATGAGTTTTTCAATGATACCCAAGTGGGGTATTGTATCCAAGGCCTTTGCCAGATCGAGGTAGGCTGTATGGACTGCCTTTCCTCATCAATGGCTTTGGTGACTGTTTCAAAAAGTCAACCAAGTTTAGAAGGCATGATCTGCCTTTGACAAAGCCAAACTGGGATGGATCCAAAGTCTGCAAATTCCCTATGTCTTTATTTATGAGGTCCATTATGATCCTCTCCATGGCTTTGCAGATAAGGCTTGTCAAGCTAATGGGCCGGTAATTTCCAGGGTCGGTGGAGGCACCGCCTTTGTGACGTGGGACCACAGTTGCAGTGCGCCACCCTGGACGTATCCAGAGGTAAGACTATGATTAAACAGCTGTCCTAGCTGTGGGTTTAATTCCTCGTTGAGTTCGTGGAGCACACAGCCGGGGACACCATCAGGTCCCATGGATGCTGTGTTTTTGCTTTGGAGAGAGCAGTTCTCACTTGGGCGTTGGAGATGTTTGGGGGGCTGCAATCGCTTGGTATAGATATCTCTCCTTTTGGGGGGGGGAGAAGTTTGCACTGAACCTGTCAGCCAGTATGTTGGCAATGTCTGTAGGATCAGTAATCTTCACATCATTTTGAACTAGTTCTGAGCATATCTGGGAGTTTCCTCCCAGGTTTCTAACATAGCTAAAGAAGGCCTTATGATTGTCTTTTGAGTCTTTAGCTATTTTTCTCTCAAAATTTGCTTTGGATGATTTTATGAGAGCTCTTAGTTTTTTACTTATAGTGATCAAGGGTGTCTTACCTTTTAAGGATTTTGCTCTATCTTGTAGTAGCTTCCTCCTTTTGTTGTAGAGTTTGTTTATGGCTGGGGTCCACCAGACTGGACGCTTGCCTTTGGTACAAAGAGTCTTTGTTTTGCTTGGGATTTCCTTATCCATGCAGTCCTGCAGGTGCTGGTAGAAGGCATTTGTAAGTGATTCAGCGGCTTGAGTACTGTTTTCCGCCGGCTCGGGGGCCTTAAAGGAGACCACACTAGTCTTTAGAAGTGTGAAGTCGGCTTTCTAGAAGTTCTTTACTGTGGTCTTTTTTATTTCAGGTGGGGGTGGGATGAGGACCTCCAGCGAGATTAGTTTGTGATCTGATCTCACCAGTGAGGGGTATACTTCCAGTGTTGAACATTGTGCTTCCATGTTCGTGATGATGAGATCAAGTATGTTTTCTCCTCTTGTGGGGATGGTGACTAGTTGTTCCATGGCATTTGAGTTTATGAATTCCAGGAACTTTTGGGCTAGGGTGTTTGGGCTTGAGTAGTGTTCCCAGTCTATATTAGGGTAATTGAAGTCACCTAGTATGATGGTGTTTGGTGATACATTTATCCCCTCTAGTGTTTTCAGGAAGGCCATGTGAGGTTCCTGAGTTTGTGAGGGTGGCCTGTAACATGCTACAATTTGCAGAGCAGTCTTGCCTATGGTTAATTGCACCTGGATGGTCTCCGATGCATTGTGCGTTGCCACCAGTCTTGAGGTGTGGGTGTCCTTGATGAATATGGATACCCTTCCTTTCTTGGTATTGTCCAGATTTTGGGGCCGGAACGCATGATATGAGGTAAAACCTGATAGTGCTGGGGTGCTCTCAGGAGCCTTGAACCAGGTTTCTGTCACAGCACAGACATCGATGTTCTCCATACTGAGAAGGGCCTCGAGTGCGTGCATTTTGAGATTTAGACTTCTGGCATTGAGCAGCATTACTCTTAGTTTTTTTCCTTTTTTGTGTTCTAGGGTGGTAGGTTTAGAATTTGAGCCTTGCCTAAAAAAGGCACTATGGGGGTGGCAAGAGCCTTTGCCAATATCCAGAATCCCAGGGGTGACAGGTGCAAGCCGTCCCTTGCGAAGCAGCGTGGCTTGTCCAGCATGTCATCCCAGGCAGACAGACATTGATCTCCCCATAAATCCTCCCCATAAATCCCAATTGATCTGACAGATCTCCCCATAAAATCCTGTAGGAGACAGAATACAGGGATAGATCCTAGGGGTGGCCTGCATAGGGCATTTTATTTATGTCCTGTATTCTTTTAGTGAAGAACCTATGTGGACATTCCAGTTTTTGGATATGCCTGGTTAGGTACATACCAAAGGGGACATCATACTCAATGATAGGTCTGATGAATGCCGAATACAGTGGAACAATGAATTCCTTGGACTTAGATGCCATACCTTTGTTTATAAGTTGCACAACATAGAATGATTTCTCATTATTGTAGACAGGTGATGGTCAAAGGCTAGATTACTATATATGTGTGTCCCTAAGTCCCTGACTACTGGGTCAACTCTAAGGGGCGTGTTATCAATATGATAGTTATCAGAGGTGGATGATTTCCCAAATGATACTATTATGCATTTCTTGGCATTTTGTTTTAGTCCATGGCTCTGACACCAGTTGTCTGTCTGTGTCAACCCCTCCTGGAGAACATCTGTGTCAGTGTGGAATTCAAGGATAGCTACTAATTTGCAATCATCTGCAAATTTAATCAGCCAGAGACAATTGACATTAACCTTGACTTCAGAAAAACAAATGCCAATAAGGAGCAGTCCAAGTACTGATCCATGAGGGACACCACCTGTGACTGGCCTCTTTGTAGAGTTGGACTCCCCAATTCTAACTTCCTGGGTCCTGTGTGTGTGCCAGTTGTATCCACTGGATGACATATGAGTTTATACCTAAGATCCTGAGTTTGTCAACAATGCCTGAGTGGGGTATTGTGTCAAATGACTTGGCAAGGTCAAGGTAGGCATTATGAACTATTTTTCCCTCATCTATTGCTTTGGTGACCGTCTCAAAGAAGTCCACCAGGTTGAGTAAGCATGACCTGCTCTTGATGAAACAAACTGGGTTGGGTCCAGTGTCTGGAGATTTATTATATCTCTGTTGATCATTTCCATGATAATTCTTTCCATGGCTGTACATATAAGACTAGTGAGACTTATGGGTCTGTAGGTGGCCCACCTTTGTGCAGAGGGATGACTGTTGCTGTTCCCCATTCATGAGGCATAAAGTCTGTTTGGAGGCTACAGTTAAATAATAATTCCAAATGTCCTGATAGATCATGTTTCATGCTATTTAGAAGGCATGCTGGCAGGGGCGGCTCATGCTATAGGACTGTGGGACTGCAGCCCTCCCATCTGTAAAATGGGCCCCCCACCTGTGCATAAAATAAAGTCCCCAGTCCCCCGTAAAACATATAAAAAATAAAAAAATATCTCGGACTCCGCACATGCGTTGTTAGTTCCTGGCTGCTGTGTTAGGCAGAGCAGAACTCCAAGCACGCATACTCAGGCATTCCTGAGCTCCAGAATGCTCAGTTAGGCAGTCCGGATAGGGAAGGGAGTAAACTCCACCCTTCCAACCCAGAGATTTATGTGGTGATGGCTGCACAAACCAGAAGGTCACCAGACTGCTTCGTCTGCAGTCTGAACCAATAGCAGGAGGCTCCAGCCTCCTCACATCTCACGGGACACCAATACCAGTATGCACAGGCTAGAGCTGCAGGATCACGCCAGTATGGAGAACTGAGTACAGGATCGCTGTATGGAGATCGGGGAAACAGGACTAAGACCAGTATGCAGGACAGGATTACATTCACAAACAGCTGCAGGAGGACCGAGTACTGGATCACCGTATGGAGATCAGGGAAACAGGATCGCATGGCTGTTCTGGAGACAGGTAGGGTGTGTGGAGATCAGGGAAACAGGATTGCATGGCTGTTCTGGAGACTGTGTGTGTGTGTGTGTGTGTGTGTGTGTGTGTGTGTGTGTGTGTGTGTGTGTGTGTGTGTGTGTGTAATGCCCCAGTTACTTCATGGTGGTGGGTAGAGAAGAAGGCTTGAACCCTGTACCTTGGGCCCAAGTGACAAGAGCCTGAATTCCCTACCCACCACCATGTTTAAAACATTTGCAGATTTTTGCATCATATTTGTTCTGTTCCTCATAAAATCTGTGGTTTATGTATTTTTGTTAATTAAAACAGACAGTAGTGCAGTGGTGCAGTGGTAGCAGTGTTGCATAACAGCTATGGGTTGTCTGGTTTGATTCTTGGCTGGGGTGCCTTCTGTGTGGTGTCTGCATGTCCTCCCTGTGTTTGTGTGGGTTTGCTCTGGTGTCCTCAGTGGATATTTGTTCCTATTTTCTGGAATGTATTCCCCCATTATTGGCTCTGTCCAAGTTGTTTTGTGCCAGGGTTGAGAGCTATGGTGATAACTGAACTCACTGAATATGTTTGGGGGCTGTAGTCCCCCATTATTGGCTTTGTTCTGATGTTTTGTGCTAAGATGTTGACAGCTATGGTGAGAACTGAATTCACTAAACCGTAGCCATTTAAGTTTCAGTCTTCCTTTCTTTCATAAAAAATAGATGATTTGACATAGTGGTATGCTGTTCTGGCTGTTTTGCACAGGGACCTAGGTTCAATACTTGGCAGTGAAATGTATAGTGGTAACGCAGCAGAGTATACCCCCATCCAAGTTAGACCACAAGTATGACCATGGCTTTTCATTTGTCCTTGATTTTGCAGAATGTTCTGGTTTTCTGTCATATTTTTATACTGTTGATTTATGCTTCTTATTATTCAGAAAATGCATGCTGTTGCAGTGCCCTGCTGCTCTGTATTAAAGTAGCAATGCTTTAATCACCATCAGGTAAGCTTGTCGGAGATTGTAAGATGCAAGTAAGCTTTAATAAGCATACTGTTAAAGAATTACCAACATTGAAAGCCTTTTCATTGTTGCCATGCAGAGAATATTTACATAACTAGATAACGAAAATGCCATAGGTATTGAAATGCATATGACAGTATTTGTAATAAAGGACAGGATTACAGCATTTTCAGAAGCTCATTATATTTGTTGGAGACTTGCAGTTATCTTTGCCGGCTTTACCCATAAACTAAACAGAATGCCAATCTATCATGAGTGGTCCATAACTTGTGCAGTAATCCTTTAAGCAATTTATCTTGAGCTTGTTTCTTGTTCACTGTTCATTTTTTACTTTGATCATGTGTTCCCCATGAAACAAGTAGATAGTTGTTGTCAGGCAGCAGGTCTTTTTTGGATAAGAAACATTTTTACAAGTGGGGGTATCACAGAGATTGCTACTTTCAGCATGTTACTTGGTAATTTTATAAAGCTGAATATAAATTATAATTAGAACTGCAGTACAAGGAGAAGTGGTTTGAGCTGAGTGCTGCTTGTTTATTTTATACTTGATTTTGACTGGCATTCCAGTAATGTATTTAAAAAGCAATTTATTTTTTCATACCTCACAACCTTTGTGTTTCCATCTAGATATTAAGTAAGTTGTCATGTAGCCAATACATTGAAATACTTTTTTCCTCTACACTTAATTTTGTCTTGATTGGACTCTCGTAATGATGGTTTGGAACCCAGAGCAGCGTATTTAATTAAAGTTCCAGTTGTTGTGGTTTTGAGCATAGCTTCACCCCTTTCGAGTTGGTCACACCCCTTCCCATTGGCCCCACCCATTCAGCTGTCTCTTGCAGCCCCCTTTTAATTTGAAGTCACCAGCCGCCACTGCATCCTGGGATACTGTCTGGGCCCATTGATGCAGTGTTCTTGGTCTTAGAGAGAGCATTAAGGACCTGTTCCCTAGCAATAATAAGGGGAGTTATATTTGATGGGATTTCCTGAGGGGAAGGTTGAGGGGGAGAGAGGGGTAAAGTTGGAGCTGAATTTATTAGCCAGGAAGTTTGCTGCATCTTCTGGCTCAGTATAGCTGGTTCCATTTACAATGATCTCTGTACACAACTGTGTAGTGCCTTTGAGGTTGTGAACATAGCTAAAGAATGCCTTGTGGTTCTCCTTGGCCTGGGAGGCCAGATTCACCTTGAATTTGGCTTTGGTAGACTTTATTTGTCCTCTGAGTTGTTCGTTTAGTTTGATGGGACTGCTTTTATCCTGCTGGGTGCTGCACCTCCTCATTTTTGGCATGATTTTCTTACTTCTGTTATACAGCCTGTTGAGTTTGTAATTCCACCAGCGTGGCTTGTTTTTTGAGTTAGTTCTGTACTTCTTCTTGGTGGGTACAGCTGTCTCTATGCCACTATTAACATGCTTGTACTGGGTTTCTGTGAACAGTTCTGCATAGGCAGTATTGTTATCAGGGTTTATGGGAGCTTGAAATTTTGCCACGATATCACTTAAGAGTACTTAATAAGTTTTATATACACTTATTATCAGACTCCTTTCAAAAATGAATGTATTAAGGGAAAGACAGATGCATTCTAGAACTCAGGCATTAAGAAATAGCCTATGAGATGCATGTGGTGAAGATTTTAAGTCATGTGTTTCTAGGACAGCTACTTTCTCAACAATATGTCCCCACTCAAAGAAAATGCAATGCCAAATTTAAAATTAAACCCCTATGGTAGCAACTGCTCAGTGGTGCAGCGGTTAAAGTTGTTGAATCACAGCAAGAGGTTCTTTGGTTCGATTCTTGGCTGTGTTGAGTCTGCATGCCCTCCCTGCATTCACGTCGGTTTCCTCTGGATACTCTGGTTTCCTCCCAAATTCCAAAGACATGCATTTGGAACATTTCTCCCTGGGCAGCTGCTTAAAATAGGCTCTGTCCTAGTCGGATTTTCCTTGTCAACTAATGTACATAAATAAATAAATATAAACAAGCTCCTATATAAAAGGAAAAAAAAAACAATTATTGCAGTTAATAATAAAAGTAACTATTAATATGTCAAAAATGCCCTTGTGAAACTTCAGCCAAAGCTAGATATGAGGTAAAAATAGCCACTCAAGCAAAACACAACCATAAGCTTATGTTAGAAACTTCAGAAATAACACTCAGCACTGCACAGAATTAATAGTAAATATCACATACTCAGACCCGGAGGACATAGGCAGTCTACTAGCAGATGAACTGTGTCCTAACTTCATACCACTCTCTAGTAGAATGTAGCTTAAATAGTGATGAGATATATGAAAGGAGAAGTTATGGAAATGAACAGGAAGATAAATGGACAGAGGAAGAATTGTAGCCTTCACATACCAACATCTATACCTCCATCGTGTCTCTCAAAAATAAGTCCTCATTGCACTTTCCAAGGGGCCAGATAACGTACATACTGACTAGCCTGAAACAGAATCTGTCAAATCCTCTACAGAGGCTATTCAGTGTGAGCTTCTAAAGAGGCATTGTGCCAGATGTACAGAAAACAGCAACAGTCATCCCCTGCATAAAGGTAGGACATCAAGAGACCCAGGTAATTATAGACATAAGTCCGACCAGCCTCATCTCTAAGGCAATGGAGAGGATAATTATGGAATTAGTAAATAAGGACATAGATAATGTACAAACTCTTGACCTTAATTTTGTCAATAGGAGGCCCCACCTGCTTAACCTTGTCAACTTCCTTGAGAAAGTTCCTGAAGCAATGGATGAGGTGAAATCAGTACATACGACACATCTAGATATCACACAGGTGTTCAATACTATCCCACACTTGGGTATTGTTAATAAGCTGTGCCATCTAAAGCATAATCCCTGTGTAACTAATTGGACAGCAAACTGGATCATAAATAGAAAGCAAAAAAATAGGGTGTGTGGCTCTACCTCCTCCAAAAGACTTGCCACTAGCAGTGGCCCCCAGGGTTCAGTTCTTGGGACTCTCCTCTTTGACATTTAACATTCAACCAAAATAAATCTGTATGTATCTCAGCAGTATACATCCCACCTGGCAACAACATTACCACAGCCAAATATATCTACAACTGGATATCTGACGACATCCTCTAGGAAACTTTCATCTTAGGTGACCTTAATACAGACTGGCAGTCCATAAACAGCAGCAACCCCAAAACCTCTATTCACCTATTTGGCTTCACCTAACTAATAAGCTCCACCAAAAGAATCAACAAAAGCACTAAAAGGCAGTCCACACTGGACTGGATATTGACAAACAAACGCCATAATATAAAATCTTCTGGTTGCTTACCATATGCTATAAGTGACCACCTCCAAACCTATATAATCAGACAACAACATCATGGTCAACAGTCTATATGCAATTTACCTGAAATTGGGTAAAGTTATTGCATGTGTTACAGACAAGGCATGTCTGCAAAATAACTTGACTAAATTGAACATTTGGGCACATGAGAATAATATGCTGATAAATGCATCAAAAACTAAGCATATGAGATTTGTGACATATAAATTGAAAGGCAAATATTTAATATAGTACACAGTGATTGAAACTGTAGACTCATTTAAGGACCTGGGTATATGGGTAGATTTAGCTTTGAGTTTTTCTAATCATATCAGCTAATTGGTTAATGATAGTTATAGAAAGAAGTATAGGTTGTATAAAAGGATTTATAAAGTCTAGGAAATCAAAAATGATGAAGTCGTTGTTTGTTAGTTAAATAAGACCCAAACCTGAGTATGGAATAATAATATGGAAACCCTTTAAGAAAACAAGCATGAGTAAACTGGAAAGAGTACAGTGGAAATATACCAAGGGCATCCCTGGATGTGGAAATTTAAGTTATTATGAAATATTAAAATATCTGCACTTGTAAAGTGTCTCTGATATATATATATATATATATATATATATATATATATATATAGATAAGGAGATCTTATTTAGGTGTTTAGGGTATGGGAATGTTTGGGGTTATCAAAAAGTAGAGAATCATCAGACAACCTATGTAGAAGATTCTATAGGAATGAGAAGTGTACTAATTGGTTCTCTGACAGAGTAACTGATGCTTGGAACAGACTACAAAATTGCATTAAAGCAAGTACTAGTTTAGATATTTTTAAGGACAGCCTGGACACTTATTATGGAAAAAAGTGTTTGGTATATTGGCAAGCTAGAAGGGCATTAATGCCCATGCTTGAAATATTTGTATGTATGTATGTATGTATGTATGGTTCACCCAAACAAATTATCTATAATCAAGTACATAATTCAACCAAATTTTACAAAGACACATTTATTACAGTCCTGCCCCACTATAACTGGAATGTATTAAGAGAAATGTCTCTAGCTGAAGTAGTTACTTCAGTTACACCTTCCTAAAATTATTAAATGATTTAGCACCAGTTAGGACAAAAAGGGTGCAATCCAATAAAGGACCATGGCTGACAAGTGTGACCATACAGCTCAGGCATCAAAGAGATAAACTAGGAAAGAATGGTATAAGAATAAAATACAACATGCCTAGCAAAATTTTAGATATCTAAGAAATTGTACCAAGATCCTTGTTAAACCTGACAAGATATCATACCATAGTAATGTCAAAAAAAGTACCAAGACAACCCCAAGCTATCCTCTCTAAATAAAGCATTATACCTGGCCATACTACTACATTCTATCCTAATACTTCAAAATAGCAAAGAGTCCATTGCCACTCAAGTTCAGCACTCATTTTATCCAGTTCGTTCTGTTATTAAGCAATGACCACCTCACTTCACCCATCCAACTTTCATCTGTTCTCAAAAACAACACACTGTCTTTTAGTTTTAAGCCTGTCCCAAAATCAACACTAAAAAAATTACAAGCCAAATTAAAAGCAATACCCTCAGTTCCTGATAGCCTTCCCACTGACTTCCTCAAAATAGATGCAGAAGCACTAGCCTTCCATGTCTCCATTGTAATCAACTGGTCAATAACTGAAAACTATGTTCCATCCATCTGGAAAAATCCATTATTATACCCCTTTACAAAGAAGGCACTTCAACAAACTTAACAAACTACAGAACTATTGCTACTCTATCACCTCTCTCTAAAATCCTCGAGAAATGTATTCAATCTCAGCTTATGAAAAATAATCAAACAAAACCACTTCTACAACACCCAGCACAGTTTCAGGCCCAACCACAGTATTACTACTGCCCTCCTCAACTTCACCAACAAAGTAAACCAGTACAGAAATTAATTCAATCTTATTTCTTCAGTGTTCCTTGACCTTTCCAAAGAGTTTGACAACAATGTCCCACTGAAAGCTCCTCACTGAACTTGCAACACTAGGTGTCAATTACCCTTCCCCTCTCCTGGTTTCACAGTTGCTTATACAATCATTAGCAGGCAACTAAATGGCAACAAAGCCTATAGGCATTTCATCCAATCTTCGTTGGTGTTCTCCAAGAGTCAGTACTCAAGCCCCTTCTACTTAATACTTTCATAAATAACCTTCATACCGCTACAACACTTGCCACTCTGGTACAATATGTCAATGATTCAGCCTTATCTGATCTGCCATATCCATAACAAAATTACAGGAAATCACTCAAAAAGTATTCACTGACATTGAAATATGGCTACAAATTTCTAGCATTCTGCTTAATGCCAAAAAAACAAACATGCTATTAACTCCAAAACAACACTTCAACAGGAAACATGCATTTCATATTACCTCATGCCATAACATAAAAATAAGCAAAAAATAAGATGGAACTCCATCCAAGTTATTGGAAGAAGGCTGTGAATGAAACTGAACTTGAATAGAATGTAAAAAACAACCAGTTTAATGCACCAATATGCTCTAATCATCATATAATTGTATAAAATCATGTAATTAAAAATAGTAAGCGCTTTCATCTGCTACATGCAGACTTCATCAGACCAAATGACACCATCACAACTATTGTTTTTAAGTACTTTTTGGCGCCAACTTTCAAACTTCCAAAATATATTTAACCCTTGCATCTACAAATAAAAATGCTCCACATACGTTTTAAAGAGCCAATCCATTAATTATATAAAACCAATGACACACGACAACATCATGATACTATAGCAATATCTTGTGAAATTCTAATATAAGTACATTCTGTATGTATAATATAATAACTAACCGCATCCCTATCAATTATATATAAAAATGTAATAAAATTAAAAATAATTTGCTGCAACACATCAATACCTACAACTACACTTTTAATACATGCTTTGTAGCCAATGCCACTCTTGTATATGAACACCTACAATAATAAATAACTAAATAAAATATTATAAAATAGAAATATGGAAATAAATATGGGAGATATATGTTGAAAATGTATACACAAGCAGAAAAACTAAGTATAAATGTGTATACACCCCTCTTCACTGGCTTATTTCAACACCAAAAATGGTTTTATAGAAATAAAATCATTTATGCCTGGCTCTCTAGTGGCATCTGTTGAAATTTGCCATACACTTTCCCTTTTGCTTAAAAGTGCTTTAAAATTCCCACCTTGTAGGGAGCTGTGTACCTGATCAATAATGGCAAATTTAAAAGAATGTGAGCTACCACATTTATTAATGTGCCTATATAGTGCATTTTTTACATCTTTGGTTTTTATCCTATAAATATGATCATATATCCGTTTCTTCAGCTGTCTTTCGGTTTTTCCTATGTAAAAGGCAGGACATAAAGAACACTTGGCTAAATACACTATATTACTACTTTTACAATTCCACTTCTTAAATTTTACATAGGTTCTATTCAAGTCTCCTAATCTACATCCTGCATTCTCAGTAATAAACCCACACTGATTACACGCCCCGCATTTCGTGGTATATTTTCCAGTCATATCCATATGATTAGATTTTGACATTTTTTCAAGGTATTTTTTTACATTCAAACCCATTTTATATACAAATTTCATTCTGTCTCCTACCCTCATCTTAATATCATCATCTACTAATAAAATATTCCAAAACTTACTTATAATTTGTTCAATATCTTTCACATATGGGGTATATGTCAAGACACAAACTGTATTCAAATTTATTTCTTCCATTTTTCCACTTTGTTTAAAATTAAAATTATATCAATACCTAGAACGAGTTTATATCTATTCCCCCATTCACTCAACACATAGGTTGAGATATCCTGAAGTATGGACTGAGGATACCCCCGATTTAGGAACATAGTTATAATATTATCCATTTCTTTATGCAGAATGTCTATCGTAGATGACATTCTAGCTACACAAATACACTGGCCTTTAAATATGTTTTTTAACATGTGCTTAGGATGACAACTATTGAACTCTAAATATGCATTGGAATATGTGATTTTCCTATATATTTCTGACTGAAAACCCATTTTAGAATGGCTAATATATGTATCCAGATAAGCAATACCCCTATTATCAATTGTATGTGTAAATTTCAAAAATTCACTTGTTTGGTTTATATATGCTATAAAGTCCTGAATACCTTCTTCTGGGCCATTCCATAAGACAAAAATATTGTCCAAAAATCTTGTGTAATAAGCGATATATTTATAATAGTCACTGCTAAATACAAACTGGTTTTCCCCTCTAACATTACCATGTTAGCAAAAATGGGGGCACAAGAAGCGCCCATAGCTACGCCTCTCGTTTGTCTATAATATTCTCCCTCATAATAAATAAAATTGTTGTCCAGCACTAATTCTATCATATCTGTAATCAAATTAATCTTATCCCAACTCATATCTGAGTATTTCCTCAGACATGAACAAAAATCTTCTAATCCCTGCTGTTTGGGAATACACAAGAACAAGTCAATCACATCAATAGTAGTAAATATCAATTTATTATCCCAGATGTTTGCTATAAGTTGAGCCAAGAACATCCATGAATCCTTGATGAGATGGGGCAGTTTACTATATATCGGCTTGACCCATCTGTCAATCACTACCCCAATATTGAATGTTTTGGATTTACTCCCTGATATTATCGGTTGGAACAGAGGTTTTCTTATATCTTTGTGTACTTTAGGAATGCCTACAATCGTAGCCATAACTGGGTGTTCTACCTTAATAAAATTATACAATTCATCACTAATTCTGTTGTCAATAACATATTCCTCAATTGCCACATCACTTTTTTGATATTTTATATTAATTTCATTAACTGAAATAATTTCATAGTTGCCTGATTCCATCAGTATGGCTTGTATCTCATTAATGTAGTCAATATTATTATATAACACTATTCCCCCTCCCTTATCCGGCTTCATAACTCGGATGTCCGAATTCATTACTAAATCATTTAAACATGTTCTTTCCTCTACTGTCAAATTGTCCATTATTATATGATTTTTAACCTTTTTATTGTATTTATATACTTTGTGACATACTGCTTCCGCAAAACTCATCACTTTCTTATGTGCAGTAGGAATAAACACTTTTTTTCTTAAGGGACTTATTCTCTATAATAGTGTTACTCTCTGACTTGTTTCTAAACATCATAGCTAAATTCATTTTATGACAAAATAATTTAATGTCCGTAATCCTATCCACTACATTAAACTTTGCACATGGGATAAATTTCATACCCTTCTTAAAAAGTGAAAAATGTTCCTCTTTAATATCAATATTAGTATAATTAAATACTTTTAAATCATTAAATTCATTAACTATGTTCATCGATTCACTTATTACATCAGGTGTACATATCCGTGTGTCATTTGTTATAATATTTTGCACACGACTTGGTCTCAGGACATTATTATTAACTCTATTAACAATATCTACCAATTGTTCCCTCGTTCTGCCCACTGATGTCTCCCCCTCGTTGATGGTGGAAAATATCGCTCCCCTTGAAAATTCGATCTCCTCTCCTTATACGTCTCATCATTATGTTCAGGATGTACCCTTTGATTCATAAAACTATCCTGTCTCCATTTATAGGCTCTATTCTGGCTATACTGTTCCATATCCCGTTAAATTTTATAACACTTCCTTTCATAAATTTCATTTCATAAATATTGAAAAATTGATTTGGCAATTGAGGAATATGTTATTGACAACATAATTAGTGATGAATTGTATAATTTTATTAAGGTAGAACACCCAGTTATGGCTACTATTGTAGGCATTCCTAAAGTACACAAAGATATAAGAAAACCTCCATTCCGACCAATAACATCAGGGAGTAAATCCAAAACATTCAATATTGGGGTAGTGATTGACAGATGGGTCAAGCCGATATATAGTAAACTGCCCCATCTCATCAAGGATTCATGGATGTTCTTGGCTCAACTTACACCAAACATCTGGAATAATAAACTGATATTTATTACTATTGATGTGATTGACTTATTCTCGTGTATTCCCAAACAGCAGGGATTAGAAGATTTTTGTTCAAGTCTGAGGAAATACTCAGATATGAGTTGGGATAAGATTAATTTGATTACAGATATGATGGAATCAGTGCTGGACAACAATTTTATTTATTATGAGGGAGAATATTATAGACAAACGAGAGGCGTAGCGATGGGCGCTTCTTATGCCCCCATTTTTGCTAACATGGTAATGTTAGAATGGGAAAACCAGTTTGTATTTAGCAGTAACTATTATAAACATATCGCTTATTACACAAGATTTTTCAATGATATTTTTGTCTTATGGAATGACCCAGAAGAAGGTATTCAGGACTTTATAGCATATATAAACCAAACAAGTGAATTTTTGAAATTTACACATACAATTGATAATAGGGGTATTGCTTATCAGGATACATATATTAGCCATTCTGAAATGGGTTTTCAATTGGAAATAAATAGGAAAAGCACATATTCCAATGCATATTTAGAGTTCAATAGTTGTCATCCTAAGCACATGTTAAGAAACATCATTAAAGGCCAGTGTAGTTGTGTAGCTAGAATGTCATCTATGATAGACATTCTGCATAAAGAAATGGATAATATTATAACTATGTTCCTAAATCGGGGGTATCCTCAGTCCCTACTTCAGGATATCTCAACCTATGTGTTGAGTGAATGGGGGAATAAATATAAACCCATTCTAGGTATTGATATACATAATTTTAATTTTAAACAAAGTGGAAAAATGGAAGAAATAAATTCAAATAGAGTTTGTGTCTTGACATATACCCCATATGTGAAAGATATTGAACAAATTATAAGTAAGTTTTGGAATATTTTATTAGTAGATGATGATATTAAGATGAGGGTAGGAGACAGAATGAAATTTGTATATAAAATGGGTTTGAATGTAAAAAAATACCTTGAAAAAAATGTCAAAATCTAATCATATGGATATGACTGGAAAATATACCACGAAATGCGGGGTGTGTAATCAGTGTGGATTTATTAATGAGAATGCAGGATGTAGATTAGGAGACTTGAATAGAACCTATGTAAAATTTAAGAAGGGGAATTATAACAGTAGTAATATAGTGTATTTAGCCAAGTGTTCTTTATGTCCTGCTTTTTACATAGGAAAAAACGAAAGACAGCTGAAGAAACAGATATATGATCATATATATATATAGGATAAAAACCAAAGATGTAAAAAACGCACTATATAGGCACATTAATAAATGTGGTAGCTCACATTCTTTTAAATTTGCCATTATTGATCAGGTAAACAGCTCCCTACAAGGAGGGAATTTTAAAGCACTTTTAAGCAAAAGGGAAAGTATATGGCAAATTTCAACAGATGCCACTAGAGAGCCAGGCATAAACGATTTTATTTCTATAAAACCGATTTTGGTGTTGAAATAAGCCAGTGAAGAGGGGTGTATATACATTTATACTTAGTTTTTCTGCTTGTGTATACATTTTCAACATATATCTCCCATATTTATTTCCATATTTCTATTTTTATAATATTTTATTTAGTTATTTATTATAGTAGGTATTCATATACAAGAGTGGCATTGGCTACAAAGCATGTATTAAAAGTGTAGTTGTAGGTATTGATGTGTTGCAGCAAATTATTTTTAATTTTATTGCATTTTTATATATAATTGATAGGGATGCTGTACGTTATTATATTATACATACAGAATGTACTTGTATTAGAATTTCACAAGATATTGCTATAGTATCATGATGTTGTTGTGTGTCATTGGTTTTATATAATTGATGGATTGGCTCTTTAAAACGTATGTGGAGCATTTTTATTTGTAGATGCAAGGGTTAAATATATTTTGGAAGTTTGAAAGTTGGCGCCAAAAAGTATTTAAAAACAATAGTTGTGATGGTGTCATTTGGTCTGATGAAGTCTGCATGTAGCAGATGAAAGCGCTTACTATTTTTAATTACGTGATTTTATACAATTATATGAGGATTAGAGCATATTGGTGCATTAAACTGGTTGTTTTTTACATCCTGTTCGAGTCCGGTTTCATTCACAGCCTTCTTCCTAGCTCGGACGGAGTTCCGTCCTATTTTTCGCTTATTCAGGTGTTGCATTCAGTGTTTTGGTGAATAACATAAAAATAGAAACCATAAGCCAGACTAAATGGTTTACCACCATTTAAGCGAATACACTGCAGTTGAACTCACCAATGCTCGATCCGAAATCCCAAAATTCTGCATGTCGAATGGCCGGAATGTCGCAAACAACACTGACTGTGACATTTTTGACCACTCTACATCCTAACCGAGTGCTAACATGGGTCCAAAAGAGGGAGCGGATTGCTGTTCGATACATTAGCGTTCTGTATTTTGCATTTTTGCTGCACTGCATTTGATATATGGACAGCCGACATTGTGTCCATTGGTTAAGTGGTGGTAAACCGATTAACCTCCTTGGAGTCATAATAGATAACAACCTCAAATTAATCATCACATATTTCATTCCAACAAAAAATTATACCAAAAACTCAGCTCCCACTATAAGGCTAAACACTAACTAACAGATCAAGCAAGGATTACCTTAGCAGCACCATACATCCTTCCTTCTCTGTTATATCCTTCTCTAGTCTTACAAATATCAACATTAAAAAAGTCCAAAACATACACTGCAAAGCAGTAGGAAACATTTTCAGCCAGACAAACTCTTCAGCCCAAGCTGTTTTTATTCTTCCAACAAACAAAGACACAGGCTGAGCGCTTTCATACCCTGAAACTGGGGACTTCATCAGAATCAATAGGAAACTTAAATAGTTTCAGTAATTTGCTTAAACAGCACCTGTGCCAAAGATGGCTTTTTTCTTTCTGCTCACCTGGCTAGCTTTGCTCAGATAACTTTTCTCCAGCTCTTGCAGCCACTTTGCCTCCCAGTCTTTTTTATAGCTTATAATTTTTTCCTCATATTGCACTTATTTCCTAAACTCTTACTTTTTCTTCTTCTCTCACTCCCCACCATCTTCAATTCTTCCTTCATCCATATATCTTCCTGCTCATTTCCATAACTTCTCCTTTAATATTTCCCATCACTTCATTCTACAGTACATTCTACTTGTCTGTCTGTAAATTATTAATAAACTTAAAAGCACCCCAGTTTAATATTTTCCCTGTAGCCATCATGCTATAAATTCATTAATTCTTACTGTATGTTATTTCTCTATTCAATAATTAGCCAATTTCTGTTAACTTCTGTCTTGTTTTTGTGTTAAAATGTTATGTTCATGTAAGAAATATTTAAAAATCATGTAAATAAGCTCATGCACAGATGTGTTTTACCCTGGAATTATAAATGTACATCATGTATAACGTAAATGTGGAGCTTTTCTTCCTGGGCCTCTGTTGAAAATGGGTTTTGCCCATTTGGTCTTCTCTCGGTCAACAAAGACAAATAAATGCAAATAAATGAATAAATAAATATATATATATATATATATATATATATATATATATATATATATATATATATAGTTCTTAGAGGTCAAAGGAACATGAAGTGTCTGTGGCCATTCAAGTTTACAGATGACTGTAAACATGGTGCCATCACAAACTTTACAGAGGAGGCCAAGATACTCCAAGAGGACCTTTCCCAAAGAAATAGCTAGTGTCATAACCATGTACTAAAACTAAATGCTAAAAAAATGTATAATACTTTTCTTTGGCAAACACAATGTCCTCTTTAGCTATCATATTGACAGCATAACCCTTAAAAATGACTCAGTAAATAGGTGTCCGGGAACCTTATTTGAAAAACAAATTGCCTTTGATCGCCATTTATCTAAGATTGTCAGAAAGAACTTTTTTTGCACAGCTTATTAGTAATGGTATGGTGTCTAGGTTGAGGGATGAGATCCCTCCACTGTGTTTGGCACTATGGTACCAGCAGAACAGGTATATGACATAAGCTAGTTATTAGTTTGTATTTGTGGTAAAAACAAATGACTAAACAACCTTCCTGGTATCCATTATACTCAGCATCTTATACTCTTATGCTTATGACACAATAGCTGTGTTTTTACACACTTATTGTCAGACTCCTTTCAAACATTTTTTTTCCATTTGTTGACCATGGCAGTACACTGATAACACTGGACAATTGTCAGGCTCAGACCAGGTAAAGAACAACAAATACAAAACTTAGTCAAACAATTATATTCAGGTATGAATTAAAAAAATAGAATTAAAGATAAAAAGTTAAATAAAAAAAATAAAAGTGTCAATCAAACAGATAATGGCAAGATATATTAGTCCAAAAACAACACAAAGTTTTATATATATATATATATATATATATATATATATATATATATATATATATATATAATAGGATAAGTAATATAGTGATAAGTAATTAAATAAAACTGGATAAACTGTAATATAGGTCAAAGTATGTTTACTGCAACATTTGGGGGTTGGCATAATGGTTAAGCTGCTTACCTTACAGACACAAGGTGTGGGGTTTGATTCTGACATGGGGTAATTGGCTAGGCTTAAAATGGTCCACAAAGGCAGTTAGCCTAGTGTGAACCTAAATAAAATATGTACTAAGTACACAGTGTAGTTAGTTATATTTGTTACTTGCTGACCTGGTCTGTCGACACTTTCCCAGACATTCTATTATTTTATTTTTATTTTACATTTGTTAACTGGGATAGTCTGACTGGACACAGGTCCATTTTCAGGGGAGGCACAGGTAGAAAAGCTCCACTTGTGGATAGTTACAGAAGAGTTAAGTTTTATACAGTTACATATAGATACCAGTTACAGAATTATAGGAATACATGTATACTTAAAAACTTGGAATACATGCATACTTTAAAACTTTACAATATTAATTTTCTTGTCAGGACATAGACATTTTTAGTGGTACAAGGCTGAGTAAGGTAGCATATCATTCAGTAGTACAATACATTTGAGAGTGATAGTCAATGTTTCAGACTTTTTAAGACTATTCTACAGACAGCCAGGTAGTAAAGTGAGTGGTGAGCTGGTTAGTTAGGGTTGGTACAGGGGCACAGCCAGTGATTTTTTAGATATTTTTTGAGAGATGTTTTAAATTGGTTTATAGAATGAATTGCTATAAGTTCAGCAGGGAGCCAGTTCCAGATTTTACCAACAGAGTTGCAAAATAATGACTCATCTGCTTAGTTTTTAGATTTAACAGTTGGTGCCAGCATTTTGTCAGAAGAGCGGAGTGTTTTTAGGTTACTGTATGGGGTAATTATATTTTTGAGTATGGGCGTGCTTTCGGGCTGATGACATTGTGGGCTATTATTAATTGGTTATACTGGATTTGAGAGGGAAACTCTAGCCAGCCTAGAGATCATAGATTAAGGCAGTGGTGGGTTCTATATGCCAAGCCTGCGGCAAATCTGGCTATGTTATTATAGCAGCTATTGCGTTTATTAAGGTCAGATTTACTAAGGTTTGTATAGATTTTCTGATGAAGACCTTGGTTACCGGGGTCGAAAACATATGTATTTTTGTGGCGTTATGTGAAGACTGTGATTTTCTGCTGTTCGTGTCTTCGTTTTGAATAAAGTGTAATTTCAGGTTTCAGACCTTCATTTGAATTCTCCTGGCAAGCTGTGTGTTTGGTTTTGTATAGAGTGAGGAGGCATAAAGAAGGATTGAAAGTAAATGTGTTTGGCAATCACAGTCCTAGCAGTTGGGGTTAGAAACGCCTTAATCCTATAAAGAGATCCTAGCTTCTTGTTGACTGTTTTAATGGTTTTGTCGTTGTTAAATTTTATTTTGAAATCATTATTTTTAATTGTCCA
Source organism: Protopterus annectens (assembly GCF_019279795.1). NCBI lineage: Eukaryota > Metazoa > Chordata > Ceratodontiformes > Protopteridae > Protopterus > Protopterus annectens. Next base: position 1,087,404,344 of record NC_056727.1, on the reverse strand, counting down.
TAGTCCCCTGCTTTCTCAAGTTCTTCACCAGCAATAATCGAATGTTCTGAACTGACACTGCGCTTACATAGGCCACATGAGTTGAAATGGCTCCCTTGTATACATGCTGCAATTCAGTTTTGTTCATAGATCGAAACCTTTTGCAAGCACAATGATGCAGGTCATGCATAATCAAGCATGACTAGAACAAATGGCTCATGGATAAGAAGACAACTGTGCTGTGCTTAGTAACCATTTGGATTAGTGTGGAGGGACTAGGTGGAAATGCTGCCAAGGAAACCTTTTTTCATTACAGTTGTTAAAAAACATGATGTCTAACAGGAAATTTGTTAAATTTTTGTAGAGCAAATTATATTTGCCTGTGATCCTTATTTCAAAAGTCCACTGAAATTATCAACATAATAGATATTAATATATGAGGTTCCATTAATTTAGGGAAGCACCATCTTTTGAAAGTTCCATAGGACATAAAGAGGCTTGTTTTATTTTCTTTATTATCAATTCTTCAGTGTCTGGTGTTTTATGAGCCTTGTAGTTCACTTATTTTGTCAACATATACTATTAGTACTGACTTACTAATTTGATTATCCTTTCTATCAGTATTCAGAGACATGGAATTCAAGGCAAAGTAGCTGAAGATTAAAGGTAGAACAAAAACAACAAATAATAGGTCTACAATGCACTATCACAGAGTTGCATTGGCCATAATTATGTAAAAACAAGCCATGCTTATGCTTGGGACAATGTATACAGAGATTCCTACCCCAACGGCCTCACCCATTGTTTATAGACACATCCTTTAATCATTAAGTGACTTCATGTCTCATATTTCCAAGAACTAAATAGTAGGCTTTTGAACAAAATGTTTTAAAACAGGACATCCTTTTTGTGTATTACCACACATGACATAATTGCATGAATGAAAATACAGGGATTGTTTGAAGAAAAACTGTTAAGACTTTACAAGAAAATCCAGTAATGATTGCAGAGCTTTCAAATATTCCATTTGCCTATAAACCAAATAAAACATGCTATGAAATTCTGGTCCATTTTACTACTAAGACCATGAGGAAGTTTGCAAGACAAACTGTATTAAGAGTTGGGGTCTAAGAAACAGAAATGGGGTTTTATGGGTATGAGATACCATGGATTAATTAAGCAAGGAAATAAGAAAACAGAGGTTTATGACAGTAAACTAGAAAGAAGATGAAATGCTGCAGGAGCAGGTCCTATAAACACTGGTGCCCAGACAATACTCCTTATGTGGTGCAAGTATTGAATATATGGGAATAGGAATACATAAATGAAGTTACTAATATGCAATGAAAATACATGTTGATACTACTGCTACTACTACTGCTGTTTTTACTACCATTACAACTACTACTCCTATTGCTATTACAATAACTATAACTACTAATACTAATCCAAATACCACTGCTACTATTAATACCACTACTACTATTACAACTTCCACTATCATTACTACCGTTACTATTGCTACTAGTACTATTACTATTACAACTACTACTACTGCTGCTATTAATACAACTACTGCTATTACTGCTAGTATTACTACTACCGCTACTTCTACTACAACTGCTACTACTACTACTAATATGCTACTGCTATTACAACTACCAGTACTATTACAACTGCTACTACTACTATTATTATAACTACTACTACTGCTATTATTACTACTACTACTTCTGCTATTATTGCTACTATTAATATTACAACTACCACCACTACTACTAGTAGCATTATTACAACTACTGCTATTATGCTACCACTACTAGTAGCAATAATACTATTAAAACTACTACTACTACTACTGCAACTATTACTACTACTATTATCATTATTACTACAATTACTACTATGACAGCTGCTGCTGCTACTACTACTACTACTACTTGAGGGCAACTTGCTTTCAGTTAATTTGACTACCTAGTATGCCTACACATTAATAAACATGTACAACCCATGTTACTCTTTCTGCAACCACTGTTGTGCTTTACCGTAAATAACTAGGGCTGCACCATTAAACACCATGCATAAGGAATTGCATGACATAATGCCAGCAGTTTTGATAGCCAGAAAAGAACTATCTCCCCATTACTATCTCTCATTTGCACTTTGGCTACCAAATGTATTGTATTTTAGGGGCTTGTAATTAGTACTTTTCTTGTACTGTTAATTATTTTGTTTTTCTATTATAACCAAGACATTTCATTTATTGAACACTTTGCACACCACAGGGGTACTGCCAGAAGGAGAAGGTCATCTTTATTCAGGAAGTATGATTAAAATATAGCTTTCCATACCTTCTCCCTCATCTTCCTTTGTAAATATCCATACTAATCCAAATACCACTGCTACTATTAATACCACTACTACTATTACAACTTCCACTATAATTGCTACCATTACTACTGCCTACTAGTACTATTACTATTACAACTACTACTACTACTACTACTGCTGCTATTAATACAACTACTGCTATTACTGCTAGTATTACTACTACCACTACTTCTACTACAACTGCTACTACTACTACTAATATGCTACTGCTATTACAACTACCAGTACTATTACAACTACTACTACTACTATTATTACTACTACTACTTCTGCTATTATTGCTACCATTAATATTACAACTACCACCACTACTACTAGTAGTATTATTACAACTACTGCTATTATGCTGCCACTACTAGTAGCAATAATACTATTAAAACTGCTACTACTTCTTCTACTACAACTACTGCAACTATTACTACTACTATTATCATTATTACTACAATTACTACTACTGCAGCTGCTGCTACTACTACTACTATTACTACTACTACTACTTGAGGGCAACTTGCTGTCATTTAATTTGACTACCTAGTATGCCTACACATTAATAAACATGTACAACCCATGTTACTCTTTCTGCAACCACTGTTGTGCTTTACCGTAAATAACTAGGGCTGCACCATTAAACACCATGCATAAGGAATTGCATGACATAATGCCAGCAGTTTTGATAGCCAGAAAAGAACTATCTCCCCATTACTATCTCTCATTTGCACTTTGGCTACCAAATGTATTGTACTTTAGGGGCTTGCAATTAGTACTTTTCATGTGCTGTTAATTATTTTGTTTTTCTAATATACTCAGTAAAAATAGAAGAGAGCACCAACAAAAGGCAAAAACTCTTGTGGTTTCGAGTAAAACACAAAAAGTCAGCCAGATAAACACCATCCACAGAAGTTAAGCACGGCTTGCAGTGTCAGCAAATAAAGATATTCCAAGGTAGTTCAGAAATAATACAGACGCGGACTTCTGCAAACAGCCCAATTTTAATAAATCTTATCTAATGATAAGGTACCACTCAAACCTATTCTCCGTAGTAGGAGGTTGGCTGTTAATAGAAGGTATTCTAATGCTGGCCGTAATGGCTCACTATGAATGTATATACCTCTCATTTTCTATGACTTATGCTAGTTATTGAGCTGTTAGAATTTGATATATCTAGTCATTTATATATATTTATTTAAATCATACATGTGCATAATATATACATATAAGTTTTTTTTATACATTTTATACATTTTATATATGTATAATTTATGTTTTGTATTCAGTTTTTAGCTTTTATAATTTATGAACCAGCTTTATTTGTGTGAATGTGTGTAGATTCGTGTTAGTATTTTATATGACCCATTAATTAGCTCTGTGTGATGTCAGATACATTTTAACCTATGGGTGTAGTTGTGATACTATTTAACTTGTTGGTTTGAATACATTTTCAATGTCTGATGAAACCTGTACGGTGAAAGCACTAACTTTTTATTAAAATTGGGCTGTTTGCAGAAGTCCGCGTCTGTATTATTTCTGAACTACCTTGGAATATCTTTATTTGTTGACACTGCAAGCCATGCTTAACTTCTGTGGATGGTGTTTATCTGGCTGACTTTTTGTGTTTTTCTAATATATCCAAGACATTTCATTTATTGAACACTTTGCACACCACAGGGGTACTGCCACAAGGAGAAGGGCATCTTTATTCAGGAAGTATGATTAAAATATAGCTTCCCATACCTTCTCCCTCATCTTCCTTTGTAAATATCCATACTGCTTGAAGGTTCTTTAAAGGATTAAGGATTTCCTTGACTGCTTCTTACATGGTTGCATGACACATACTGCAAGCTGTAACCAAGTACTCTCCAGGACAAATTAACTGCAAGTAACTATATCTCTGTTTGCTGTCAGATCATTGACTTGTACTCTGTCATGTCATTTTGTACATGAGGTTCTGCTACAGATGCATGTATAACACTGAATATATATATATATATATATATATATATATATATATATATATATATGGGTCTACCTGATTTAACCGAAAGCTTCAAACGCCGACAACGAGAACACCGACACCGGAAGATCGACAACGGAGAAGACCGACAGTTGAAAATCTCAGCGCTGAGAACACCGACATGTTAAGGTAAGTGTGCAGTAGGGACAGACGTTAGGGTCAGGGTGCGGGTCAGGTAATTGTGGATAGTGACGGACTTTTGGTTTAGGGGCGGGTTAAGTGAGTTAGGGTTAGGGTGCGAGTAAGGTAAGTGTGCGATAGTGACGGACTTTAGGGTTAGGGAAGGATTAAGTGAGTTAGGGTTAGGGTGCTGGTAAGGTAAGTGTGGAATAGTGACAGACTTAAAGGTTAGGGGTGGATTAAGTGAGTTAGAGTTAGGGTGCAGGTAAGGTAAATGTGCGATAGTGATGGACCTTAGGGTTAGGGTTTGGGTTAAGGTTAGTGCATAGATAGTTGTGTATGTAAGGTTTAGTGTAGGTTTGTAAGGTGTTTGGTGTGCTTGTGCTGTGTGTGTGTTTTTCGGAAAAGGTATTTGTTTTGTTGATTGTTGGGATTGTGGTTCGGACATGTGAAGTTTCGTGTTTTTGAACTTTCGGTTTTGTGGTGTCGGTTATATCATTGTCAGTGTTTTGGCGTGTCGGCATTATCAGGTAGACCCATATATATATATATATATATATATATATATATATATATATATATATATATATATATATATATATGTTTTAAAGCAGAATATAAGTAATTTAAAAAGTAAAGCCTTGATACAGATTAACCAATTATACCAATTGAAGAATGCATAATGCCTTACTAGAGAAATGTCTAACATTTATTTTCTTGAAGTACAGCAGTCTGTCATTTAAGAACCGTTTTCCTTTACTCCATTTCTGAATTCCTGGATATTTAAACCTGCAGCGATAACACTATTAAGTGGGTAACATGGCAGAGTAAGGATTACTATAGATGCATTATAACATCAGGGCCTGTGGTATGATCCTGTCCTCTGGTTACAATCTGTCTGGTGGTTGAATATTTTTCCATTGTTTGCATTAGTTTTCTCTGGACACTTTGATTTCTTAAAACTTCCAAAAACACAACAACTGACAGGCTAAGTAGCATTTTATATGAAAAGTAAAGCATATTGCAATACCAGTTATCATTCCTAGATATGACAAGACTAGTATCAAAATAATTGACATCATCTGAAGGGGTCTACATACAGTATTTCTGTCTTCTGACATTTGTTACTTTTATTGCAAATGTACCACCTATCAAGTTTCAAAGAGAAAAAAAGTGCATGGATTTTGCTCCGAAGGACATAGTAGTTTGCAGTGCCAGAGGTCCTGGAAAGCACTTTATAGAAATATATTCCAGAGTCCTAAGCAGCATTAAATGTATAATGGGAAGAAGCCATAGTTTCTAGCAATATATTTGGGGTGATAGCTAATTTAAGTAATGTGCATAATAGTAAAATATTTGTGTAGTGCTGTATATTAAATGAAAATACTTGCCAGTTTGACAGACATAGCATGTTTTGGCAACTTGAAACTGTAAAGTGACACAGACAACTGAAGTCAGGATGAGATGTTTGAATAAACAGTTTTTGTGCAAGAACTACCAGCATTCATTTCCATACTGCTGAAGATTATGCAATATGCACGTAAATTGCAGAGAGTTCTACATTAGGGTACTTTATTTTTTCTTTAACTATGACTTTAAGCTCATTGAGTTTTATTTTAGTTTACTGAGAATGAATAAATTTGCTTCATAGCTAAAGCAGCGCATATTTACGTGCAGTAAAGTTTTACCAGTTCTAAATACATTTAAGTTTCATTTTAAGTAAATATATACTATACATGTGTTTAACTGTCTATTTGTTCTGAAACAGGGAATCTCATATTTAACAACTGTCATGAATAAGTCAGTCTGCATGAGAGAGTTCATTAAATATTCATTATACAAAGGAATGGACCGGCACAAACCGATATCTCTGCTCAGTGGCATATCAAGCACACTCTGAAAGTCAGAGAAAAACTGAGCATACTTTTAGATATTCGCATAATAATGCACAGGCCAAAAAAGTTCAGTGTTCCCAGATGAACCCTTATACCAGGAGAGCATACAACTGGAAGAGCACAACATCCCATTAAGGTTTTTATTTATTATTCAGATTTAATAGCTGCCATTATCCAAACAGGGCCCTTTTCAGACATTACACCAAGTACAAGATAAATGTATAATATCACATCAGAGTGAAACAACAGAGAAAAAAGACAGGATACAGATGTACGGCACATTATTTTTTTCCTATACCGGTCAATGAAAACACATGTAATCAAGTGCTTTTAGTAGATATGGGTGGCAAAAGAGTTTGTTAACAGCAAATGCCCGGCACATTTAGCATGCACATATTACAAAAATTGTACATGTTTAGTGTTTATAATGTCTGTATAGATTTCCAGTTTAAATCCAATTCATGAGAAAGGAAAGAAACAAAAGTAAATATTGTTATGAAGATCATCAGCTAAAATACTTTTCAGTATACTTGCTTAAAGTAATCACTTTTAGAAATGTAGAAAATGCTAACAAATTTGAAAACTGGCATTGTTTTCTCAAAAAAATGCCTTCCTAGAAAAAAAAAAAAATTTTTGTTTCAGTTTGGCTGTATCTGCAAGTAAAACACTGTTTTCTCGAGGTATCTGTTAACCAGGTCTGCACTATTCTTTGACCATAACCTACATTTTGTTCACTGCAGATTTAATTCAAGGCTTAGTTGTGTTGATTAATTTGAACAACACCCTAGTCTCCTATGCAATGATGGGGATCTGAATGCAAGGTCAGAGAAACAGAAAAATAAAGACACCAGTCATTAAAATGTGATTTTTCCTTTCCAAGACTGGTGAAGCAGCATGTTATCTGATAATTATAGAATGAATTATGTTAAAAGATCACCACTTCTAAAAGGATTGAAATTACTAAAGTTAAAGACAAATGTTCATTTGTAAGAGGTTGACCTACAAGTTTAAATATGTTCACTTCACTCAATCAAACTCATGTGGAATTTAACACATTTCTTGTATTAATTTTGACTCATTTTCACCTCCTATGATCATTAAATCTTGCTCCCCATACGTGTCCTCTTATTTCCATCTCAAGCAGGAAAGGGCAAAATTGAACAGCCAACTTTGTGTGAGATTTAAGAGCATTTTTGAGAGATTCTGCAACCCTTGTCATGTTATTTGGCAGGCATGATGCAGTGCCCCATCTGTCCTCAAAGTCAGTGCACACTACCGCGCGACCCTAACGCATGGTAGGACTGCATATGCCATTCAATATTCAGTCAAGTAAAAGTCTGTGTTTTGTATCTTAACACCTGACAACACAAGAAAACAGTGAAAAACACTGTTACATTATTCAGTTTTGGTCCTTGACCTTCTTTAACATTATTTACATACAGCTGTAACATTCTGTTATAAGTAAAGTGCAATCAACTCACCATAAATGCTCAGGAATACATTTAAAGTGACAGTAACATGTTTTTAAAGTAAATCATTCTACTATAGTTGTGGAAAATGAAAACAAAAACTGCATTACAAATGTGTGCAAGATCATAAAACAAACTTGACTTTTATCTTTGCATATAAGCAACCATAAATATAGTATAATATAATATAATATACACTGCAGTTTGTAAACATTGAATAAATGCTCTTAACTACTATAGCTGTAAGAGGGACTATTTTTAAAAATATTCATTCATGATTGAACCCCCCCCCCCCCCCGGTTAATAATCCACATTTTATTTTTTTGACCTAGTAACTGCTGAATAAACACAGGGTTAATCCCTTCTGTGTGACTTTATCAAAACTTTTGTTTTATGTTTATATAAAGCATTTGTTTCTCCTTTACATTTAATGTCACTCATATGTTCTAAAATAGGATGTCTGAGCATCCCGAATGCCTTCTCTATGTAAATTGCAGAGTGAAAACAAGTAACTAAATAAATAACATGCGGACTAGGACAAATAATTAAATGTCTGATGTTGAACTCCTTACAAATATTACTGTCATAAAATGTTTGTTTCTCACTTTACAAAAGGTACAGTGACCACATTTTTTATATATTTTCTTCTCCTGTAGAAATACAGATATTGCTCTGGAAGTAACTCTGACAAGTCATGGTTAGACAACAAAATGCTTCAGTGATTAATTATTTTCCTAAGTTCCTTCAGGTTAGTAGAACCGTAGTGACAAAAGGTAAGTGAGTGAACTTGTTAGTCTTAGATTAAATTGCACTAAGTCGTTGTGCATCAGGTTATTCGAATTTTCAGTTCCCAAATTATAATTTATTAGGGTTGGGTGAATTTATTCAGTTGAGAATGGCTGGGTTCATGAAATGGCTGTCAGACTAAAAGTCAGAGAGTACAAAGAAACTAATATTAATAATGCATATATATTCTGTTTGCAAATGTTTATTTTATTTTAAGTGTAATCCAGAACTGGCTAAAGTTTAAAATGAAGGTCTGGTCATAATTTTTGACTTTGTCTCTTCAATGCAAATAAATGAGATTATGCCAGCTGTTTCAGATACTGAAGATCATAGTACATAGGGAGAAATAGCAATCTCAGTTTTGGATTTTTAGGTCGAGGAAGGTAAAATGCACATCAAATGTCGTAGGAATTTGGCATAACTAACTTAGCAACACTATTAAAGAGTAGGAAGATCAAAGCTGCATAGTAGGACATGAAGTGTTGGACTGCACGGGGGTGTAAACAGAAAATTATGTTGCCTTCCTAGAAGCATGGCTGCCTAACATATTAAACATGGAATATTTATCTAACTTAGCCATAAAATGGGCTTACTGTTCACTATCTCTTATGTTTCTGCACCTGGTACCAAGCAAGTGGTACCCAATTTCTTCTCATATACTAAGAACAGAATGTTATAAGCTGCTTGGACAATCACAGGTATCCAGTATTTGGGCAGGAATTTAAGGTTTGCCAATGGAGACAATGGCTTGCTGGATCCCTTTTCGGGTGCCTTTGATACAGAAGATTAAAACAACATTACTTTCAGCAACTGCAAGATACTTGTAACTAAGAAGCAAAGATGTTTGATCATGCAAAGGCTATAACTTGACTATGTATAAAAGAAAGACACATTGACAGAGTCGGAAAAATGGACTGGTGAAATCAGCAAGAAACTGGAACTCCAGTCACTTTGATGCATGCCATACTGTCTGGATACTAAAACCTCTCCAGTGCTGGACATATATTACCTGGACATCTGGAAGCTACTGCTGACATCGTAATCCTAAGGTGTAATGACAACATTAAGTATACTTGCTGCATGGAAGGAATGAGCTCAGACAGACTGAGTTAATTTGTTCCCATTATGCTGCTGCTGCTTTTTTTCTTTAATAGGTTTATAGGTAGGTACTCGGCTATTGGCCCTAGGGCCTATATAAGCCTAGTCCAAAAAAATACTGCCGGCCCAAAGTGGTGTGGAAAGAAATATATTTAATGTGACAATAAACAGACCTGTTTTGGCAAAAATTACATAGCCTTCCTCAGAGGAAGATATTTAACTATAAGTTACTTCAGTGTATTACAGCTTTCTGGGATATGCTCACTTTGTTTATTGCATCAAGTCCTGTTACATGTTTACATGCAGCTGGGAGTAAATAATTGAGTCCTGTAGTAGCAGCTTTGCTCAATTGCATTGAGCATGCTTGGATTGGAACTTGTTCATGACAGGCATGTTTCTTTGCATTGGTTAATGTATGGTGTAAAGGTTGGAACCTGCTCAGGGAATGATTATTGTTAATCTCATGTGTCTGGGTAGAGCAGACAGCACTCTAAGGGCATTAGCCACTACTGGTTGGTCAAATGCATGTTTAATAGGAACCATCTCTTTGGTTCATGCTCTGTCTTATTTTTATATCAGCAGAGGATGGGAAAAGGAAGGTGATCTTTTTCTGTTACTTTTTCAATTCTTATATAGATGATTCTTTATAACCCGTGGTGGTGGTGCTGCAGTAGCGTTGTCGCCTCACAGTAAGACTCTGTTCGGTTCGATTCTCAGCTAGAGCGTCTTCTGCATGGAGACATGCGTGAATGGGCGTACCTTCGTTGAAGGTTGTGCGTCAGGGCTGGTAACTCGGCACGTAAAAATCAACTACCCATCATTAGTGGACCGGAGTTTCACTGTAGCGACCCCTAACTGGGAAAAGCTGAAAAATACAAAACAAATATAGATGGTTCTTTGATAATATGGGGTTACTGTTTTCTACATATTCTAGATATGTGCTAGAGTTAAAAACATGATTAAACTAGAGGCACTTCAGCAGGCAGGGCCTGATTATGGTATATTTCCTGCTAACAAGAACATGGATCACTTGAGCCTCTTAAAGCTTACATATTTTCTTCTTTTTTTTTTCTTGCCCTATTTGCTTATTTCTTTCTGTTAATAATGGGGCGATAGGATTTCATCAAAAAAAAAAAATGATAAAACTTTTGATACAGTGTGTTGTGAATATTAATCAAATCACTGGGATTTTTGGCTTCAGTCATACAATCAGGAAAAGAACATTTTTGTGAACTGTCTGTTGAAATTTTTGAACTGTTTGCTTCGTTTTCTTTTTTCAAAAAACTTCAAAATGAGCAACAGCTATATCCATAGAACGGACTTGTTTTCTTTGGAATTGCACCTCCATTAAAACAGAAACTGACTGTACAATTTGGATCTGATATTTTGACTGCACTTAAAGTACAGAATTATTTTTCTAACTGTTATAAAACAATGCGCAGTTTATCTAAACCATCTGATAAAAGAGGCACATTTACTGAGGCCTGGAAAATTCCGGTATCATTTCAAGAACAACGTGATGTACTGTGTATTCTCCGTGTGATAAATGTATTTGGTATAGAAGGCACTGTGCGCAATGCTGGACAGCCTAAGCTATTTTTTTTTTCTTTATAGAGATGCCTCACACTGCATTTGTTCTTTCCTGACAAATCAATGTCAGCAATGTGGGCTAGTTTGGTCATAGTATTATAAATTCTGTTAGAGACTGTTCTAAATGTGTAGAGAGGTGGCCTGCATGGTTTGAATGTGTTACTTTGAAAGCTGATGATAATGTTTTGCTTCCTGTCTTCCAGTACAGACAGAAAGGCAAACAGGCAGATACCCCCTTGTCTCCGTTGCCTAAATAACCAGAACTTTCTGTGCTGGTCAGTAAGGTTTCTTGCAATGTTGTTTATAAAAGTGAAATTAGAGCAGGAAAAGATAAAGCAATATGGGAAAAGAATATGATGTTCATAGTATAGACCCAGAAAACATGTTCGCTAAAGAGGAGGAGGAAGGAGGAAATTCTATCAGTGGTAGAGTAAAAAATTAGAAAAAGAAAATTTCACAAATAAAACTCAAAACAGGGTAAAGGGTGTGGAAAATTGTTTCTATTAATATCAACAGTGCCCCCAAATGATGTCAGATGGTTGTGTATTTTGCACGCTGTTAGAGGTTTGAGAGTTTAAATACACTACCAACAGAGCAAAGTAGAGCATATTGGGGAAGGGAGAAGGTTTGGAGCATGAGACCAGTCAAATGTTCTAACAGTGCAGTTTTACTTGGGTCTTCAGACCTACACATTTTAGACACTGTGATAATATACCCTGGAGTGTAAAGCTAGTACAGAAATAATAAGATTAATAATAATTTCTACTACTACAGATGCTAAGGATAGAGCAGATCATTTAACAAAACTATCTTTTTATTCAGGTGTCAGTTTATCTATTGTGGTGGTGGGTGACCTTAATTATGGTCTAGGGAAACACTGTAATAAGGTCAGTCAGGATATGAAACTGTTACAGCCCAATCTAGCGGAATTCACTTTAATACTCAGGAAGTCTCAACACCCTACATATGGGAGGGGAACACATGCCACAGGGACAGACTGCTTTATATTTAGCCCCTGCTTCAAGAGATGGATGGAAGTACTGGCTTTTGTGACCACCACAGGGCAATTTGGGCAACATTTAGTAACACAGGTGCTGTTATTAGACAATGAAAAGAGATCAATACATTGACAGGATTGAATAGCTCCTTAAAAGTCATGTCACAGGAGAGAAAATGCCCATTTTTTGCACAACTTATTATTAAAGACATTTCTCTTTCCTGGACTAATTTATTGGTAACATATAAGCAGCACTATAAACATTTATTTCTTTTGACTTAGCACAAGTGAGTTAACAATGAAAGACTAGTTTATAGACACCTACATAAAGATCATGATACTGTGATAGGGTTAATAATGTTTTCTGTCATTCTTTAAAACATTATCTGTTTTTTTAAGTAAATAAATTATCAGTCAGTGACTCTTTATTTTGACAACAACATTTTGTTAAGAGTAAAGCCTTATTTAGCCAATACATCATAGAGGGAAGTCAGTTTCCTTTCAATAGTGGAACCAGAGATGGATCCAGCATTGTGACAGATAACCACAAAGCGTTATTTAGCTATGTCAAGAACCTAAGTGGAAACTCTCAGATCTGCTCTGAGTTAGTGCAGAATGGCACAAAATACACTGAACCGAGTGATATTGCAAACATTCTGTTAGACAGGTTTACTGCAAACTTCACCCCCTCTGACCCCCTAAAGGGCCCATAACCATACCAGAAGAATGTAGGGCTCCGTCAATCACTGACACACAGGTTAAAACAGCCCTATCCAAATCCAAAAACACAGCTTCAATGGGACTGGAAAGTGTCCCAGGCTGTGTCTTACAAGAGCTCCAAAATTAACTAACCCCTCACTTAAACACACTGTTCAAACTCAGCCTTATCTACAGGCTATATACCCACAGAGTGGCGGACAGCAACAGTTATCCAGCTCCACAAAGGTGGATCCACAATGGACTCCAGGAACTATCGCCCTATAAGGCTGACTAGCCTGGTCTGCAAGGCTATGGTATGCATCATCATGGAACTTATTAACAGAGACATTGGGAACCTCCAAACCTTGGACCCTACCCAGTTTGGTTTGTTAAGAGCAGATCATGCCTCCTAAACCTGGTGGACTTCTTTGAGACAGTTACCAAGGCATTAGACAAGGGGAAAGGAGGTCCACACAGCCTACCTAGACCTCGCAAAGGCTTTCAACACCATTCCCCATTCTAGTAATATAGACAAGCTCACCAGCTTGAACAAAAACCCCTACATCATGAGATGGGTTGCCAATTGGCTCATGGATAGAACCCACATGGTGAGAGCTGTAGGCTCTACGTCCGACTCTAAACCGGTTACAAGTGGCGTCCCCCAGGGCTCAGTCCTAGGACCCCCACCTGTTTGGTATATACTTCTCAGAGGTACAGGCAAGCATAGGAGGACTATGGCTGACCAAGTTCGCAGACGACTGCAAACTAGGGGCCATAATTGATTCTCTGGCTGATACAGACACCTTCCAGATGGGTCTCACTGAGATGGATACCTGGTGTCAAAATCATGGCCTCAAGCTAAATGCCAAAAAGTGCATAGTCATCCCCTTTGGAAAAAACAAATTACCCGCTAACTACCACATAGGTGGTAGTCCCCTAAATACAGAAAATGTAATAAGGGATTTGGGGACCCGATTAGATAGTAATCTCTCCTTTGATAATCATATTGCCTAGGTGGTTAGAAAATCCTTCTATGTGGCCCACCTAATAACAAAAGGGTTATATAAAGTCAAAACAGGTCACTGCTCCACGGCTATATTAAGTAATTAAATATCTTGGTACAAAAACCCAGGTACAAGATTTAAAATGTCATTATATTTATTGGATAAAACCAACATAAAATGTGAACAAAAATATAAAGTCTTTTGATATGAATAATAGACATTTCACGAATAAGAATTCAAGTTATTGAATGTTCTGGTAAAAATAGTTGGCCTTTCACGAATAAAAATTCAGATTATATAACGCTGCTACATTCAGCTGCTGGCAACAAAATCTCAAAAACAAACGTTTCAAAAAGAGATGCTGATATGAGCAGCTTGTAATCGCTTCCACCAATACCTTTGTGTAAAAATTGCTTGTCACAAAAGCAGTAATGTTGCTATTACACAGATGGAATCAAACAAACTCCAACTAGCTTTGAACACAAAGAACTGCGAGATTCAAGCAGTCAAACAACCATGAGTTACAACTTGCAGCATGTACTCCATCAGGTTTCTTCAATAAACATGCACGTCTTCCATATTCCTGTGATGATCCTGGTACTCCTTAACAAACCAACACTTGCAGAATAAAACTTCAACAACAAATAATGAAATGGTCCCAATTTTTTCACGATAAGCGCTTTCGGTAATCCTTCCTCAGATCGTTGTTATAAAGGGACTCGATTGCTTGATATTAATATAATGTCTTAGCCAATAGAATTTTAAACATAAGCATTGCCTCCAGTGACATCACCAAATCTATCCAAATATGGTATATGACACACCTCTATTTCCAGCCTATCATTGGTCTTCTTGTTTTCAAAAACGGCTTGATAGGAATAATGTTATTGAGTCCTGGAGGCCGATCTGCTCACAGATTAATAATCCAGTTGGTCTCACATAACTCAGTTCTATTTGTTAAGTCACCTCTTTTATGACCAACATTAATATTTTCAATAACTTTGAAAACAAAACTATGCGTGGGGAACTTTGAGATATGCGCTGCCAATGCATTACGCATATCTCCTCTTCTAATTTCACTTAAATGGTGAAGTAACCTTTTCTTAAATATTTGGTTTGTCTTTGCAACATAGAAGGAAGTGCATTTTTTGCAGGTAGCCAAATAAATCACATTCTGAGTTGTACATGTTGCTTTACAGTTAAAAACAAAATCTTTGCCCATACTCGGATGTTTAAAAATGTTGCTGGAATCTATATATTCACATGCAGAACAATTTTTGCATTGGGAGGTACCTTTCCGTCCTACTATTTTAGGTTTAGGAAATCCATCCTTCGTACATAAAAGTCTCTTAATATTTTTCTGATTTTTGTAAGAGAATTGCAGTTTATCACCTACTATGGTCTGTAACTTTGTATCTTGCGTAAAAATTGGTCAATACTTATATATAACTTCTTTAACTTGTTTGTTGTCAGTACTAAAAGTAAGCATTAGTCGAGAGACAGGCATCTTATCTTTACTCACTTGTCTAAACCCCTCATGATTCTGTTCTTGATTAATAAAGAATTCCTGCATTGTTCTGTTCATATCCTTTTCAGAGTAGCCACGTGCTTGTAAACATTCTTTCAAGTCTGATATCTCTTTCTGTTTTGAATTCTCTTGTGTACATCTTTTTGTAATTCTAACAAGTTCATTCTTCATTAAATTTTGTGTTATATGTCTAGGATGCATACTATTTTTATATAAATAATGTTTTTTTCCATGTCGATTTCCTATACAGAGAAGTTTGTATTCCTTCTTCTAGTATAACATTAACATCCAGAAAGCTCAATGACTTATGAGAGTGCTGTCCTGTGAACTTAAGAAATGAAGTTGTCATATTAAGATATTCCATAAATGGGATAAGCTCATTTACATCTCCTTCCCAAAGTATAAAAAGGTTGTCTACAAAACGACCATAGTATTTTACGTGATTAAACCATGGGTTTTTGGTGCTTAATACATGCCTCTTTTCCCAATCAAAAAGAACTATATTTGCATAACTGTTGGCACAGGGGGTGCCCATGGCAACCCCCCAACGTTGCCAATATATTTTTGATCCATATAGAAAGAAATTGTTGTTCAAAACCATCTCCAATAATATGCAAATAAGGTTGGCATTGCTTTTGTTAACTCCTTCTTTCCCAATGACTCGTCTTACTGCATGAATGCCATACTCATTGGGTATTGATGTAAAGAGGCTCACAACATCCATTGTAACTAACATCAGATTATTTTTATCCACCAACAGATCCATGGTCATTTTAAGTTTTGCCAAAAAATCATCTGTGTCCCTCAAGACACTAGGAATATCAGAAAAAATTTCTTTGAGTTCTTTTTCTACAAACATTGACATCAACTCTGTAATCCATCATTGTCCCGCCACTATAGGACGTAAAGGTTGTTCTACCATACTCTTGTGTATCTTAGGCAGGCCACTAATAGATGGAATGGTGGGGTGTAAGACATTAAGGAAGTTAAATTCATCTATGCTTAAAATTTCTTTTGATAGCATATTTTGTAATTGATTTTGTATCCTTTTCATGCTTGCTTCTAATTTATAACAGTTAACTTCCAAATAGGTGGTTGCATCACTCAACATTTCTTGCATTTTGTTCCTATACCAATCTGAAGAGAGAATAACTATAGATCCTCCTTTATCAGCCGGTTTAAGTACAATTGCCTCATTCCATTGTAAATTAAATAGTGCTAATTTCTCCTCATGTGTAATATTACAATAATGCTTAGTGTCTTTCTTTGTTCTTAGATGTTCAACTTCATCACTACACATACGAACAAATAGGTCCACAGCCGGATGATTAATGGGTACAAATGTGCTGGGCTTCCTAAGTGTAGTCTTTTCTACTTTCTCATTCCCATATATAGTTTTTAAAGTTATATTTCTTGCAAAACATTTTAAGTCTAATACAAATTCACTTAGATTAGATCTTAAAGATGGTATAAATGTAAGACCTTTTTCAAGTACGCTGATTTCTTCAGCTGTTAAAGAGTAGTTCGATAAGTTCACAACTAAAGAATTCTGTTTTAATTCATAAACTTCTTTCTTTTTCTGTCCTGGCTCACAGCTCTTGGATTTCTGTTCTGACTGTGCTTTAGGAAAACCGGCAAATGCTGGTTTAAAGGAGCATGACAAGCTCCTTTCTTAGGTAAAGTTCCAATTTCTGCAGATTTGTCTGCTCCTTCTAATATTTCAGTGGTGTCACTTCTTAAGTCAATAGGAGGTTCAACGATTTGTATATTATCCGATGTCTCTTCTATAGACTCTGTTATTAAATTCACATTAGATCCATTCACATTACTACTTCTCTCTTTCAAAACTATTTTTTGAGGTATAGTTCTCTGTGGGCGTACTTCCATCCTGCTCTCTTCCCTAGGCCATTCAAAAATACGACCATTTTTAAAGTCTGCTATATCCCTTGATATTTTTTTAATTTTCTGTTCTTTTAACCTTGCTTCATACATATTATTTAAATATGTATGAAGCAAGGTTAAAAGAACAGAAAATTAAAAAAAAAAAAAAAAATTATCAAGGGATATAGCAGACTTTAAAAATGGTTGTATTTTTGAATGGCCTAGGGAAGAGAGGAGGATGGAAGTACGCCCACAGAGAACTATACCTCAAAAAATAGTTTTGAAAGAGAGAAGTAGTAATGTGAATGGATCTAATGTGAATTTAATAACAGAGTCTATAGAAGAGACATTGGATAATATACAAATCGTTGAACCTCCTATTGACTTAAGAAGTGACACCACTGAAATATTAGAAGGAACAGACAAATCTGCAGAATGAACTTTACCTAAGAAAGGAGCTTGTCATGCTCCTTTAAACCAGCGTTTTCCTAAAGCACAGTCAGAACAGAAATCCAAGAGCTGTGAGCCAGGACAGAAAAAGAAAGAAGTTTATGAATTAAAACAGAATTCTTTAGTTGTGAACTTATCGAACTACTCTTTAACAGCTGAAGAAATCAGCGTACTTGAAAAGGTCTTACATTATACCATCTTTAAGATCTAACCTAAGTGAATTTGTATTAGACTTAAAATGTTTTGCAAGAAATATAACTTTAAAAACTATATATGGGAATGAGAAAGTAGAAAAGACTACATTTAGGAAGCCCAGCACATTTGTACCCATTAATCATCCGGCTGTGGACCTATTTGTTCGTATGTGTAGTGATGAAGTTGAACATCTAAGAACAAAGAAAGACACTAAGCATTATTATAATATTACACATGAGGAGAAATTAGCACTATTTAATTTACAACGGAATGAGGCAATTGTACTTAAACCAGCTGATAAAGGAGGATCTATAGTTATTCTCTCTTCAGATTGGTATAGGAACAAAATGCAAGAAATGTTGAGTGATGCAACCACCTATTCGGAAGTCAACTGTTATAAATTAGAAGCAAGCATGAAAAGGATACAAAATCAATTACAAAATATGCTATCAGAAGAAATTTTAAGCATAGATGAATTTAACTTCCTTAATGTCTTACACCCCACCATTCCATCTATTAGTGGCCTGCCTAAGATACACAAGAGTATGGTAGAACCACCTTTACGTCCTATAGTGGCGGAACAAGGACGGATTACGGAGTTGATGTTAATGTTTGTAGAAAAAGAACTCAAAGAAATTTTATCTGATATTCCTAGTGTCTTGAGGGACACAGATGATTTTTTGGCAAAACTTAAAATGACCAGGGATCTGTTGGTGGATAAAAATAATCTGATGTTAGTTACAAGGGATGTTGTGAGTCTTTTTACATCAATACCCAATGAGTATGGCATTCATGCAGTAAGACGAGTCATTGGGGAAGAAGGAGTTAACAAAAGCAATGCCAACCTTATTTGCATATTATTGGAGATGGTTTTGAACAACAATTTCTTTCTATATGGATCAAAAATATATTGGCAACGTTGGGGGGTTGCCATGGGCACCCCATGTGCCAACAGTTATGCAAATATAGTTCTTTTTGATTGGGAAAAGAGGCATGTATTAAGCACCACAAACCCATGGTCTAATCATGTAAAATACTATGGTCGTTTTGTAGACGACCTTTTTATACTTTGGGAAGGAGATGTAAATGAGCTTATCCCATTTATGGAATATCTTAATATGACAACTTCATTTCTTAAGTTCACAGGACAGTACTCTCATAAGTCATTGAGCTTTCTGGATGTTAATGTTATACTAGAAGAAGGAATACAAACTTCTCTGTATAGGAAATTGACATGGAAAAAACATTATTTATATAAAAATAGTATGCATCCTAGACATATAACACAAAATTTAATGAAGAATGAACTTGTTAGAATTACAAAAAGATGTACACAGGAGAATTCAAAACAGAGAGAGATATCAGACTTGAAAGAATGTTTACAAGCACGTGGCTACTCTGAAAAGGATATGAACAGAACAATGCAGGAATTCTTTATTAATCAAGAACAGAATCATGAGGGGTTTAGACAAGTGAGTAAAGATAAGATGCCTGTCTCTCGACTAATGCTTACTTTTAGTACTGACAACAATCAAGTTAAAGAAGTTATATATAAGTATTGGCCAATTTTTACGCAAGATACAAAGTTACAGACCATAGTAGGTGATAAACTGCAATTCTCTTACAAAAATCAGAAAAATATTAAGAGACTTTTATGTACGAAGGATGGATTTCCTAAACCTAAAATAGTAGGATGGAAAGGTACCTCCCAATGCAAAAATTGTTCTGCATGTGAATATATAGATTCCAGCAACATTTTTAAACATCCGAGTATGGGCAAAGATTTTGTTTTTAACTGTAAAGCAACATGTACAACTCAGAATGTGATTAATTTGGCTACCTGCAAAAAATGCACTTCCTTCTATGTTGGAAAGACAAACCAAATATTTAAAAAAAGGTTACTTCACCATTTAAGTGAAATTAGAAGAGGAGATATGCGTAATGCATTGGCAGCGCATATCTCAAAGTTCCTCACGCATAGTTTTGTTTTCAAAGTTATTGAAAATATTAATGTTGGTCATAAAAGAGGTGACTTAACAAATAGAACTGAGTTATGTGAGACCAAATGGATTCCAGGACTCAATAACATTATTCCTATCAAGCTGTTTTTGAAAACTAGAAGACCGATGATAGGCTGGAAATAGAGGTGTGTCATATACCATATTTGGATAGATTTGGTGATGTCACTGGAGGCAATGCTTATGTTTAAAATTCTATTGGCTAAGACATTATAGTAATATCAAGCAATGGAGTCCCTTTATAACAACGATCTGAGGAAGGATTACCGAAAGTGCTTATCGTGAAAAAATTGGGACCATTTCATTATTTGTTGTTGAAGTTTTATTCTACAAGTGTTGGTTTGTTAAGGAGTACCAGGATCATCACAGGAACATGGAAGACATGCATGTATATTGAAGAAACCTGATGGAGTACATGCTGCAAGTTGTAACTCATGGTTGTTTGACTGCTTGACTCTCGCAGTTCTTTGTGTTCAAAGCTAGTTGGAGTTTGTTTGATTCCATCTGTGTAACAGCAACATTACTGCTTTTGTGACAAGCAATTTTTACACAAAGGTATTGGTGGAAGCGATTACAAGCTGCTCATATCAGCATCTCTTTTTGAAACATTTGTTTTTGAGATTTTGTTGCCAGCAACTGAATGTAGCAGCGTTATATAATCTGAATTTTTATTCGTGAAAGGACAACTATTTTTACCAGAACATTCAATAACTTGAATTTTTATTCGTGAAAAGTCTATTATTCATATCAAAAGATTTTATATTTTCGTTCACATTTTATGTTGGTTTTATCCAATAAATATAATGACATTTTATATCTTGTACCTGGGTTTTTGTACCAAGATATTTAATTAATTAATATAGCCATGGAGCAGCGACCTGTTTTGACTTTATATTTCTCCTTTTGCTGGTTGCTACCTTATTAGTGAGTGTACGTTTTTCTACAATAACAAAAGGGTTCGCATCTAGAACAAAAGAGGTTATTGTTTGTGCCTCTCTACTCGTCACTCATTAGACCCATCATAGAATACAACGCCCCATTTGGGATGTACCTTACAAGACACCTGCAACAGCTGGAAAAGCCACAAAAGTACCTCACCAAGAGGATTACTGGCCTCAAACAGATGCCCTATGCAGCCTGACTCAAGAAACTCCAGCTGTACTTGGTTGCAGACCACTTACTCAGAGGTGATCTCTGCCTGACATACAAGGCCATGTGCAACCCAGAATTGATGGTCATGCTCCACCTAAAAAAAAACAAATCCCAGAAAGCCACATGCTCTAGAGATATAAGCCTCACCACAACGATAAATAGGACATGCTGGAGGGATAGATTCCTATCCCACAGACTCCCCATGCTTTGAAACAGGATTCCAATATACATCAGGCAGAGCCCCTCACTAACACTCTTCAAGAGAAACCTTGACAAGTGGATGGGAAACAGAAACTTTTTCCCGGGGATCACTGCAGTGGCTCTGCTGGACAGAGGCACAGGGAACTAATGGCTCTGCTAGTCAGAAACACAGGGAACTAATTTAAGGGGGTGGAAAAAGCCAACACACTCTGGCTAGGCTTATAAATGTCTTTGGGAAGATAGCCTAGTACTTCCCTATGAACCTATGAACCTATATGCAGTCACCTAGTGCCCACAGGCTTGGGGGCACTAGCCTGGGATGGGTGCCCACCACAAACTTACATTTCTTCTTTAAGAATGCATGCAAAGTGCATCCTTAGTAGCATCTGTACATAGGATGATGCAGACACATTTAAAATGGAATGGAGAGAGCAATTTTTTTCAAGAAATGAGCAGGGGGGTTTGTTATTTTGTTGAACTCTGTGAAATGAGCTCCAGACAAACAGGTAGAGGTGTGTGTGTATGTGTGTATGTGTGTGTGTGTGTGTGTGTGTGTGTGTGTGTGTGTGTGTGTGTGTGTGTGTGTGTGTGTGTGTGTGTGAAATGCCCTAGTTAGAGGGAACATGTTAGTCAATTTAGCCAGACCCTGTATCTTAGTTAGAGGTGACATGAGCCAACTCCTCTACATCAGCTATGAGTTCCATTGCATTTGCAAGGAATTGTGAGCTTCATGGGAAGAAAAGTTTACTGCTGCTCACATTTTCAATGTGCAACTGTTTTGTGTAGCAAATACTCATTACTGTTTGTACTATTGAATTTGAAAGCACTGTTAGTAGCATGACACTTAGCAGATGGTCTGTGGGTTCTACTCCCACATCATGTAGATGGATTGCTGATACTGCATTGTACTTCAAATGGGGGAGGGGTGCTGCAGTCCTGAATGTCTCCTCCTTTGGATAAGATGCCTTGCAACTATGAACCTGTTGTTGGTTTGCTGTCAGTTTCATATTGCAATATTAGCAGCTTACCATTTGTTTTAATGTAAAGCAGGCAATTTATTCTTCAAGGGCCGCAGACACTGAATTTGAAGATGAAACGTTGAAATATAAAGTTGGTTGCTAAAAGCAACTTCTTCATTGGATACAGATCTCTTTAATGCGGAATTATTCAGATGATTTTTACTTCTGCAGAAATTGTCCACATTTACTGATATTGGTACATTGTAATGACAGAAGTTTGGGAGCATTTTATGGTTTCAATTTTCTAAAATGGGCAGTTTTGTCATTATTGGTTTATACATTTTGTTTCATTGCTTACTGGAAAAATATTTTAAACTACAAATTTTAAAAACACTCCAACAAGTGGTGCTGTATTACACAAGGATTACAAGTTAATATAATCAGGAAGGTGAATCAAGGAACATGTGCATGTATGCATGGTCCTAAAATAAAGGGACTATGGTTTGAAAACAGCCCAAAGGTAAACTTAATCCACCAGTGAATGTAGGTTTGTTCAATGCTGTTTAAATGAATGTGAATTTCAAGGGCAGGCAAGTTTACTGTTAATGCTAATTCTGTTTCTGTTGTGAGACTATATTGTTTTGTTTAGCAAATGTCTGTCAGTGTCTGTGCTATAAAATTTGAAATAAGAGTGTTAAATTAAATCCAAATATCTGTAATGATTGTAGAAGTAAAAAAAAAAATAGTGTGTACACCGACATGTTTTACAGTGTTTATGGTAACAGGGGAAGTAATGGGACACTGGAATGGTCATTGGGGGGGGGGGGCACAGGGACCCTTTCCATTATGGCACCATTTGACCATGATCCAGCTCTAAGATGTACATGAAGTTGGTAGACAGGTTTTTTCACCTGTAGGACTTATTGGAGGTTACAGAAAATTCTTTATCTGATATGTAAGAACTTACAGGTGAATATAGATTTCAGCAATGGCACGTTCCCTCTTTGGTACAAGTTGCGAGGGATTTATTATCCCCACCTTCATCTCCAGAAGAACTGCAGAAAGTATTTGGTAAAGATAGTGCAGACAGTTCCTGGTGAAGATGTTATGGTGTAAGCTTTTTATGAAAGTATGTTTCCTGTAGAGAAAAAAAAATGTTTCTTATATGTCCTACACTTGAAAGATATCAATAGAGGTTAGTAAAACATACATGGAAAAAAGGGCATTAAGCAAGAATTGAAGACTATTAGTATTATACAATGTAGAATAAAAACATTCTTGAGTTTGTTATTAATTTATTATTAAAGAAGTGATCTCAATTGTTAATAACATGAGTATGGGTAAAGTGGGACTATATGATATGCAGAAGGTTATAGATTCTCCTCATCATAATAATATTTTGGACATTTTGAGACCTTGTGGTTTCCTACTGCGTTGTGGCAATTGATAAAAGGTAAATAAGATAGCTGTGGGGGTAAAACAAGGATGTCCATTAAGCTCTTTATTATTTGGACGTGTGATAAATACTGTCCTATTAACTGCAACTAAATACTCGTGGATAGCTAGAACAGAAATCCTAATTACTGTGTATTTCCCATTGTTTTTAACTTATGTGGCACTTGTACAAAATATTGTTTGGGTTAAACAAGTCTTGAATAGCTTAATATACTTTTATGGATTGTAGAATCGGTCATTAATAAAGTAAATGCCATGGTTTCATGGAAATGCTCAGATCTATGATATACTTTTATGTAGTATGTGTCTATAAAAATATGATATAATGTTTGACAAAGAAGTAGTAATTCTTAGTAAATGGAAAGAAAGGCTGGAGGGATTATAACATATTCTTACTGCATGCAAAGCATTTCAGTTATCCCATAGAAAGTCTATATTTTACATTCTATTCTTTTAGGCAAATTAAATTACTCGGGTAGAGTTTATTTATTTTTCTTTTCATTAAAGATGCGAGTAATGAGTATATATTTTTGGATATATGGTGTTCTTGTTTGACTCCTATATGAAGAAGAAGACTGTATGCCACTGTTATTCATGGTGGGTTAGGCCTGATTACCCTCATAGTGTTCTTACATTCTTTATATTTATAGCAGAGACTTTCCAAGTTAAAATATGAAGACACTAGTATGCTACACCTTATCATTTTTTCAGAATTATGGTGCGTATGTTAGAGGTACTATATAAGGAAATACGCTTTCAGTTCATAGGTTCATAGGTTCATAGGTTCATACTAGGCTATCTGCCCTAGGGCATTTATAAGCCTAGCCAGAATGTGTTTGGCTTTCACCACCCATTTTAAATTTATTTTGCTATGCCTTTTTTCGAGGTTAGTATACTGTGCCTCTATCTAACAGTGACACAGAAGTGATACCCGGGGTAAACCTACGATCTCCCATCCACTCATCAAGATTCCTCTTGAAGAGAGTCCATGAGGGACTCTGCCTAACCTGGACTGGGATTTTATTCCAGAGTGAAGGGAGCCTCTGGGTTATGAATCTGTCCCTCCAGCATGTCCTATTTATTTCAGTGCTGAGGTTCAAGTCTCTCGGTAGCGTGGCTCGATGGGATTTGGATTTTCTGAGGTGCAGCATGTCCATTAATTCCAGGTTGGACATGGCTTTATACGTCAGGCACAGATCGCCTCTGAACAGGCGGTATGCCACTGAGTAGAGCTGGAGTTTCTTTAACCGGGCAGCATATGGCATCTGTTTGAGCCCTTTGATCCTCTTGGTGAGGTACTTTTGGGGTCTTTCCAGTTGCTGCAGGTGTCTGGTAAGGTACATCCCAAATGGGGCATTGTACTCAATTATGGGCATGATGAGGGATGAGTAAAGAGGCACGATGACCTCCCTGATCTAGATGTGAATCCCTTCATGATTAGGTGGGCTATATAAAATGTTTTTCTAACCACTTTGGCCACGTGGTTGTCAAATGAGAGATTGCTATCAACTTGGGTCCCCAGGTCCCTAATTACTTCTTCTGTACTTAATAGATTTCCACCTATGTGGTAATTTGTGGGCACTTTGTTTTTGCCAAAGGGGATGACTATACACTTTTTGGCATTTAGCTTGAGGCCATGGCTCTGGCACCAGTTGTCTGTTTCTATGAGGCCCTTTTGGAGGATGCTTGTGTCGGCTGGAGAGTCGATTATGGCGCCCAGTTTGCAGTCATCTGCAAACTTGGTCAGCCACAGTCCTTCCGTGTTGGCCTGTACCTCCGAGAAATATATACTGAACAAGAGAGATCCCAGGACTGAGCCTTGTGGGACACCACTTGTAACTGGTTTGGAGTCTGACATGGCTCCAGCAATTCTAACCATGTGGGTTCTGTCCTTGAGCCAGTTTGCAATCCATCTAGTGACATAGGGGTTTATATTTAAGCTAGTGAGCTTATCTATAATGCCCGAGTGGGGTATTGTATCGAAGGCTTTTGCGAGGTCCAGGTAGGCTGTGTGGACCACCTTCCCCTTGCCAATGGCCTTGGTGACTGTTTCAAAGAAATCAACCAGGTTTAAGAGGCAGGATCTGCCCTTAACAAAGCCGAACTGGGTAGGATCCAGTGTTTGTAGGTCCCCACTATCTTTATTTATGAGGTCCATGATGATCCTTTCCATAGCTTTGCAGACCAAGCTAGTCAGGCTTATGGGGCGATAGTTTCCAGGATCCATTGAGGCACCACCTTTATGGAGAGGGACCACTGTTGCTGTACGCCACTCTTTGGGCACATATCCTGTAGTAAGGCTGAGATTGAACAGTAGTTTAAAGTTTGGGTTTAGGTCTTCTTGGAGCTCATGTAGGGCCTTGGCCAGGACACCATCTGGTCCCATTGATGCTGTGTTTTTGCTTTGGAGAGGGCGGCTCTTACCTGAACATCTGAGATGTCAGGGGGGCAGCACTCTGCTGGGATAGATATTTGCCCTTTTGGTGGGGAGGGGGGGGAGAAGTGTGCGGCTGAACCTGTCAGCTAGGATGTTGGCAATGTCTGTGGGTTCGGTGTATTTTTTGTCATTTTGGACTAATTCTGAGCATATCTGGGAATTACCACCCAGGTTCCTAACATAACTAAAGAAAGCCTTGTGATTATCCTTAGTGTCCTGTGCAATTTTTCTCTCGAAGCTGGTCTTAGACAATGTTATGTGTGCCCGTAGTTTTTTGCTAATACTGATCAGTGATGCCTTCCCTTTTTGGGATTTTGCTTTATCATTTAGTAGCTTCCTCCTTCTATTGTATAGTTTGTTTATTGCTGGCGTCCACCAGACAGGACGTCTGCGTTTGGAGGATTGGGTCTTGGTTTTATTTGGGATCGCATGATCCATGCATTCCTGAAGGTGTTCATAGAATGCGTTTATAAAGGATTCTGCGGTCTGGGCCATATTTTCCACAGGCCCAGGGGCTTTGAAGGATTCCACCTCAGTTTTGAGGAGTGTAAAATTTGCTTTAGAGAAGTTTTTCACTGTGGTTTTCTGGGCAGGGGGTGGGGTCGGGATGTGAATATCCAGTGAGATTAGTTTATGGTCTGATCTTACCAGTGAGGGATACACTTCTGGTCTGGAGCATAGAGTCCCCATGTTGGTGATGATCAGGTCCAGTATGTTTTCCCCTCTTGTGGGAGTGGTAACAAGTTGTTCCATAGCATTTGAGTTCTAGGAACCTTTTGGCTAGGGTGTTGGAACTAGAGTAATGCTCCCAGTCTATGTTTGGGTAGTTGAAGTCGCCCAATATAATGGTGTTTGGAGAGACCTTCATATTTTCCAGTGTTCTCAGGAAGGCTGAGTGGGGTTCCTGGGTTTGGGAGGGTGGTCTGTAGCAGGCTATAAACTGGAAGGCAGTTTTACCCACTGTTAGTTGCACATGGATAGTCTCTGATGCTTCGTGCTTTGCCACCAACCTGGAGGTGTGGGTATCTTTGATGAATATCGATACTCCCCCTCCTTTTGTGGCTCGGTCCAAGTTTTGGGGCCAAAAAGCATGGTATGAGGTATAACCTGGTAGTGCTGGGGTGCTCTCAGGAGCCCTGAACCAGGTTTCTGTTACTGCACAGATATCGATGTTCTCCATGCTAAGGAGAGTTTCGAGTGTGTGCATCTTGAGGTTTAGACTTCTGGCGTTGAGTAGCATTACTCTTAGTTTCTTATCCCTTGTGATACCTATGGTGGTGGGTTTGTCTTTTGAGCCTTGCCTAAAAAGGCACTATGGGGGTAGCAAGAGCCTTTGCCAATATCCGAAAGCCCAGGGGTGACAGGTGCAAGCCATCCCTAGCGAAGCATCGTGGCTTGTCGAGCATATCATCCCAAGCTGACAGGCATTGGATCCCCTTTGAATGACACCAGTACTTAAGCCAATTGTTGAAATTGATCATCTTGTCTTCATATTGTGGCATCATTCTTGGTGAGGGTAAGATGCTACTCAAGGTCAGGGTCATACCAGCCTGTGCTACATGCTCAGAGAGCTCCTTTATGTCTCTTTTCATGTAGTCCAGGGAGGTACGTCTCAGGTCATTCACACCAGAATGGACAATGACTGAGTCATATTTGCACTTGCCTTGGAGTGACCTGAGTGCTTGTGTTATGCGGTGGATCCTAGCACCCAACAGGCTGCTCACCGTGACCCTCTCCTTGTTCAGCCTGGTGAGCGGGACGTCAGTGTGCCTGACGATAGAGTCACCTATTACAAGTGTATCAGGTGTGTTGTTTAGTCTTAAGGGCTGTGACTGTTTGGCACACTGGCTTCGTGAGATATGTGTTGCACGTGTTTTGTTTAGGGGTAGCGGCTGCTTGGGTGTCTGCTTTGGAGGTCACTGCTGCTTCAGCAGATCTTTATTTAGAGCCTCAGTATGTTTTGTGTGATTATGTGTTTGGTTTGCTGTCGTGGTAGGTCTGTGTGAGACTGGAATTGTAGTGAGTGTGGTTTCCTTCTCCTCCTGACTGGTTATGCCAGTACTGAGTTGAGAGAGCTTAGCCTCCAGTTTGGCTATATGGTTGCATCTCTCACATGTGTTGGAATTTGTTGGGAGGAGGAGAGGGTTGTCAGTGTACATGAGGCAGTTGTAACATTGCCTCAAGATTCCCAGATTCACCAGCTGGACTGGAGAGGAGATTGACAACTGACCTTTGGACATGCTAGAATAATATTGGGAATTCCTTAATAATTATAACCAGGGCCAGTGGGGAGTGAGGGTGTAGTGCTTTTAATTTTTAGTGCTGACTTATATAATTGCTTTAGTGAGCAAGTGCCAGGTAACTTAAGTGCAATGTGTTACAGGTAACTTAAATGCAAAAACGACAAACAGTAACTTTCTTTCAAGTGAAACAAGGAAATAAGTACAGTAAGCAATGCAGATATCACCAGTGATCCACAGAAGCACTGAGAAGCCGCGTATTAGGTGGAATTTGCGTTCCAGGGAAATAACAAGCAAACAAACAACAAGCATATAAACAAAGCTATATTCAGCAGGCCTGGATCTAGTCTATGCTACAGCAAACAAGGTGTACCAATTTCAGTAAGATACAGTTCAAATATTCAGGCACTATAAACCTTTAACCAGAAATTCCCAGCTCAGAAGGGCAGAGTCCAGCCTCTTCTCCCACAAGAGTGCAGACCACAAACCTTAATGTAAAATAACTGGCCTGAAGCCCAAGTGCTTAAACCAGAACTAATACACTTTAAGAATAACAGACACTGGACTCTCAGTCAGCAGTTCCCAACTTAGAAGAATGAAAGCTACCTGTCCTGCCACCACAGTGCATGCCACAAACCTTCCTAATGTAAAACAACTGGCCTGAAGCCCAAGTGCTTAATCCAAAAGACTTAGAATGACAGCTAAACTTTAATCAAGTTACTACCAAGCAGTAATAAATACAATTGAATACTTTAGAGAATGCCTGGATTAGTGCTCAAGTTACACAAACAAAGCTAGATCCAGCAGGCCCAAATCCAGTCTATGCCACAGCAAACAAGGCGCACCAACTTCAGTAAGAAGCAGTTCAGATATGCATGCACTATAAGCCTTCAATCAGAAATTCCCAGCTCAGAAGGGCAGAGTCCAGCCTCTCCTCCCACAAGAGTGCAGACCACGAACCCTCTTAATGTAAAATAACTGGCCTGAAAGCCCAAGTGCTTAAACCAGAATTAATACACTTAAAGGACTATATGGGGGTTGGTGAGCTAAAGATTTAGAGATTAGAAGGTCTCTTTGCCACAAGGCATCCTTAAACCCCACACTTATGAATCTGCTGCATATAAGTCAAACAGTACATGAAATACAAGGTCTACAGACCTGAATTTTGTCTGTGACTTAAAGAGAACATGCTGGAGACACAGATATGTGTCCTTGAGACCGACCCTCCTATGGAACAGACTTCCCATCCATGTGAAGCTGAGTTTGTGCATTACCCAGTTTAAGCACAATATAGATCAGCGGATGTGGAAAAGGACATTTACACCAGGCCTGGCAACCATGTCCTTATGGACACAGGTAGCTTAGAAATGCCTGGCATTCAACGTCCTATTTGAATATATTGTAAGACATCATCATTTTCAAATCTAGGTGCTTAGGATTTCCCTCTCTCTTCCCCCCTTGGCTGACCTGGTGTGACTTAGTTTGAACTCTACAGTACAAAACGGTGTCTACAGGACTGTAATCAGTTTCTCTCAACATTTAAACAGATTGAACTCTGCAGTTCCCTACAAAATGGTGTCTACAGGACTGCAATCAGTTTCTCTCAACATTTAAACAGATTGAACTCTACAGTTCCCTACAAAACGGTGTCTACAGGACTGCAATCAGTTTCTCTCAACATTTAAACAGATTGAACTCTACAGTTCCCTACAAAATGGTGTCTGCAGGACTGCAATCAGTTTCTCTCAACATTTAAACAGATTGAACTCTACAGTTCCCTACAAAACGGTATCTACAGGACTGCAATCAGTTTCTCTCAACATTTAAACAGATTGAACTCTACAGTTCCCTACAAAATGGTGTCTACAGGACTGCAATCAGTTTCTCTCAACATTTAAACAGATTGAACTCTACAGTTCCCTACAAAACAGTGTCTACAGGACTGCAATCAGTTTCTCTCAACATTTAAACAGAGTAGGTTGCACACACAAAAAGCATTTGTTAAGCTTTCACTTACAGTGCTGTGTAATTAAGCAGGTCACCATATTGGTCAGCCATAGGGCTCTTTGTTTCTACTTGAGTGGTTGCCTCCTTCCTCTGTAACTGAAGTAAATTGACTCTTACATTAAGAGCTGTAATACTTACCTTATAGCTTTAGGACACCTTAGGAAACCTTGTAAACTGCAATAGGCCAGCTACGTTCACCCTTGCTACGCTCGGGCTCTCTTCGCTCCCCTCCCTGCCCCCAATTTCCTCCCACCCCCAGTATCTATAAATTTATAGTACTATAGCCACCCCCCTACTTTCTAGATCCTATCTGCTTTCATCTGGGATAATTCCACCCACCCCCATTCTACTACCTACATTTTAATAGCACCTATTAGCTTTCATCTGGCATTCTCCCATCCCCCTTCCAGTACCTTTACCTCACTACTTCTGGTATTGCATCACCAGGTAAAACAGTTCCTTAACTCACTAGCTGAATCACAGATAATGATATATTCCTCTTTACTACCCCTCTTATTCACACCATACCTCCTTACCTTGTATGAAAAACAGTTTCTCATGGCATTTCAGGTCCCAAAAGGCTGTACTATCACCCCAGCTGTAAATCCTTCCACCTTCAATCATACTTACAGTACCAGATCCTATCCAACATCTTGTTCCGTCTATCAACATCTCAACCCCAGGCACATTAGTTCTAGATCCAAACACTACCACAAACTAATAAACAAATTCCTGAAGTTCATCACCAAGTATAGACTCAACCTAATACTTGGTGGTGATATTCACCCCAACCCTGGCCCACTCACTCAGATACACATACCCCCTCTACTTGCAATCTAAGCTACAAACCTACAATTAATAGGCCAACTAACTCTCTCCTAGTCTGTCATCTCAATATTAGAAGCATTAATAACAAGGTACATGAATTGCATGCACTTCTGGATGTCCACTCCCCTGAGAGTCTCTGCTTACCTGAAACCTGGTTAAAAACCTAACACTAAAGACAATGAAGTGTTACCACCTGCATACAACATACACAGGCTGGATCATGCTTCGAGGAAGGGGGGTGGGGTAGCTGTACTTCATAAATCTGAGTTGAATGTCACCATATATGTAATACAACCACCTCAGATTAATAACTCAGAGATTCTTGCCACCACATTGCAACTTAATAAAAATAAATGCATTAATATCATCTGTATGTACATTCCCCCAGGTAACAATATATCTACATTTGAAGATATCCTGCACTGGCTATCATATCACTACCCCCAAGAAACCCTACTATTTAGAGACTTTAACATAGACTGGGGCACCTGTTCCTCAGAATCCCCAACCACCCATATTAACCTGCATGCATTTACACAAATTATATCCACCCCTACCAGGATAGGTAAACCCAACCAAAAAGAAAGTATACTTGACTGGGTACTCATAAATAGTCACCCCCAACTGTACATCTCTGGTACCCTCCTTAATGGCCTAAGCGATCACCTTCTCACATATGTAATTAAGCACAAAACCATTAATTCCCAACAACCCTTACTCAGAAAGGTTAGAAACAATAAAAACTTTGACCCTGCCAAATTCCAGCAAGAACTAAACTCATGTAATTGGTCTATTCTAAAACACCTCCCCTTAGAGGAAGCAGTAGCATACTTTAACAACAAATTCCTTGAGATCCTTGATTTGCATGCACCTGTTCGTTCAAATAGAACCAAGGCAAAAACTGTGCCATGGCTTTCTATAGAGTCTAAACTCAAAATTACCCTTAGAAACAAAGCATGGGCTTTATGGCATTCTTCTAAAGACCCTCAAGATCATATTAAGTAAAGGCAATCCAGGAACGAAACCAAAAAATCAATTTTACAAAACAAAAAACAATACTACTGTAATTTACAGACAGTAAATCAAAATAACCCTCAGAAGTTGTGGGCAGGTTTAAATAATCTACTACATCCTGGACAGACTTCAACCCCAATCCCTGCTGCTACTATTGATAAAACCCCTGAAGATGTTTCTGATAGTTTTAACAAATTCTTTACTGAGACAATTCAAGCCCTAGCTAGCCAACTACCTCCTAGCTCCCCTGGTCCTGAAAGTAGCACCCCTAGCAACCTACTCGCGTTCAGCTTCCAACCAGTCACCACTTCACTTATCCATACTTTGATCAAAAAATTAAAACCCACTACACTTTCTGCTGATCATCTCCCTGCCAAGTACCTACAAAAATCAGCTGATGCTATTGCTTACCCTGTCTCAATACTAATCAATCGAACCATAGTAGAAGCTAAAATTCCCACCATCTGGAAAATATCCTATGTAATCCCACTTCACAAAGGAGGCAGCTCTACTGAATTCTCCAATTATAGGCCAATAGCTATACTCTCTCCACTTGCAATGATTATTTAAAAATGTATTCATAGACAACTCATGCACCACCTAATCCAGAATTGCCTTATGGCAGACACTCAGCATGGTTTCCGTCCTCATCACAGCACTACTTCATCCCTCCTAGCCTTTACCAACACCATAAACCATAATCGCAACAATAATTATATATCCTCAGCCCTCTTTTTGGATCTTTCCAAGGCATTCGATATGGTTGATCACCAACTTTTAATCCACACCCTGCAAACATTCTGTCTAGATACTGGAGCCCTCCAATGGTTTCAATCCTACCTGAATGGTCGACAGCAGGCTGTCCTCTGGCTGAACAAACTCTCTAACCTTCCACCTAACACCCTTGGAGTACCACAAGGCTCTATACTAGGGCCCTTGCTGTTCTCCATCTTCATTAACGACCTTTATACTGTCATCCCAAAAGTCAACTGTATCCAATATGCTGATGACTCTACTCTGATTTGCTCAGCCACATCTCCAGTAGAGTTATGGTCAGCTACCCAGACCACCTTTAATACAATAGAAAACTAGCTTTCTGAACATCATCTGATCCTAAATCCCAAAAAAACTAAAATGCTGTTATTTTCACCAACACGTAGGTCTACCGCTTTCACCTTTACCATAAAATCAAATGATGGCACAATAATCTCCCCTGACCCATCTACAAAACTATTAGGTGTCATCATAGACAATAATCTAAATTTTGACCTACATGTTAAGCAAACTATCAAAACCATCAATACAAAACTAGGGTCACTTTACAGAATAAAAGCCTTCCTAACCCCTCCAGCTAAAATTGCCATAGCTCGCTCTCACCTTCTTTCAACCCTTCTGTATGCATCCCCTCTACTCTCTAATTTAAACAAGACTGTCCTTAACAAACTCTCAATTTGCTACAACCACATTGCCAGGTTTGCCACTGGGCTTCCTTTTAGGACACAACATTGCATCAGTCTAAATCAGCTTGGGTGGCTTGAACTACCCAGCCTAATCCAGTATAACTAACTGATTATGGCCTACAAAAATTCTCTATAATCTGGACAATACTCCTGCACTTAAAAATGTTATCACCCCCTATAACAATCCTAGACTGCTTCGATCCTCTAACAAACTATTAATTCAGACTAGCAAAATTAATAACACAGCAGGTGATTCTCTCTTTGCAAACTCTGTAAGTAGATTCTGGAACTCTCTTCCAGCTGATATTACCTTACTTTCCACCTTAGGTCAATTTAAAACTAGACTCAAACAACATGTGTTACTTAACTGGCTATGTCAATGTATCAAGCCTGGCTAACTCTCTCTAGAATGTGTAAAAATCTGTTAACCAGTTTACTGTGTAATTTAATTTAATCCTGACTTGTGCTCAGGATTAACTGTAACCTGTGGAACTTGTTTAACTTGCTTACTTATGTATTCTCTGTAAATAGTCTGTTTGTAATATGTAATGCTGGCATTATGTAATGCTGTATCTGCTTACCCTTGGAGCTTTTCTCCATGGGCCTCCGCTGAAAATGGACATGCATCCAGTCGGACTATCATGGTCAACAAATGTAAAATAAAAAATAAATAAATAAATCATTATACTGGGAAAATTTGGCAAGGCTTAGAAAGCACTCCCCCCCTCCCCCCCCAGGTCATTAGCCTAATAACAATCTATGAAACTATGAATCTATGAACCCTTACAGAGCACACGATGGTGTTTTATGTAAAAATAATGGGAAATTTAATTCAGAGTACATCCGTGGCATAACTGCAGTGAGGGACTTGCAGACAGTATACAGATCACAAAGATAAGGTTTAAGCACGTACTAGAATGGGAATATATTTTTTTAAATGTTGTTAGGTAAACTCACAGTTAAAAGAGAAATAAAATATAAATGTTATACTGCTAGACTGTGTTCCTTTTGTTCTTCTAAGGAAATGTTATTACTTGCTGTTGTAGAATGTCTGAGAATGCAATTATTTTAGTGCAATCCCGTATGTGTGTGGCGTATTAGCAACCTTCAGCAATTTAGATTTGACATGATTTTTTGTGTGTGTGCGTGTGTGCGTGTGTGTGCATATGTGTGTGTGTGTGCGTGTGTGTGTGTGTGTGTGTGTGTGTGTGTGTGTGTGTGTGTGTGTGTGTGTGTGTGTGTGTGTCTGTGTGTGTGTGTGTGTGTATATATATATATATATATATATCTATATATATATATATATATATATATAGATAGATATAAATATATAGTGACTAGGTAAGTATACCTATTGAGAGTGCATGAAGGCATATTATGGTACAGTAACTCACTCTGCTTATGGTATGGAGAGAGAGAGAGTTGCATGATTTACTACTGCAGTTTTTTGTATATATTTACTACAGCAGTTTGATTGCATATGAGTATGTTTTAAAATATGTACACAGTAGGAATTTTCAGGAAAGCAGTCTGTGTGTATGTGTATGTGGGTGAGTATTTGTGCTAGTGTATGTGTATATGTCTATAAGCATGTCAGTGAGCTGTGTGTGTGTGTTTATATATGCATGTGTGCAAGCACATATGTATGCTGTTGAGCAGGTTTTGCTCATCTGATTGAGTAATCAAAACCATGTTTTGTTGTAGTTGGTTATTTCAAGTGCGTCAATTAGGACAATGCAGGCGCATGTAGCCAAGTATGTATCTGGTACATATTTTGTAGGTGAGTGGTGTTATGGGAGTATGTGAATGGTCTAGAAACTAGGTAATTAGAAAATTTGCATAGCCTCTGTTAGGGTGTGTGTTTGGTGAGAGTGACTTGAAAATTGATGTCAAGGTATTAAGGTTAACTATGTTTGCTGATGACTACATACAGGTGGCAGTTGACAAACCCCATTTAGATACACAAATTCTCCAACAATGGCTGCACTAATCAAATGCTTTTTATGTTACTTATAGGCATACCCTCAATGCCAAGAAATGCAGCACAATTTTCTCTGATAAAATCAACATCACCGCTGCATATATCCAGAAAATCATAAAAGTAAATCAAACAATAGAGCAGTGTAAAAACTTTATTCAAATCAAAAACAAACGCACTTTCATAGTTAAAAACTACTTCATCAGATGTTTAAAAACTTTGACCTATACATATCAGTTAAATATACAATCACATCCAATCACAAAGGTCCACACCTATCAGCCATTCTCCTTTCATATAGATTTAAAGCAACATACACATAAATCAATGCTATGGTAATTTTAGTTTACTCTAGGCCCTATCTTTCAAAAGAGGTTTTAAAGGAACCTTATCATTAAGGTCATAGCCAGAATCAGCCCCCAGCCTAATTATGCATTTAACTTCTGAAACCTGGATTCTATTATCTATATCCCCCCTCTTGGGCCAAAAACAACTTTCTCGATAACTAAAAACTTAAATATATGTGTGTTCCCATGGTTATGTATATGTTTTGCCAATCCATTAGTGAGACCCCCTCCTCTTTATATGATATGTGTGTTCCCTTATTCTGTCCCTAAATTCTCCATTAGTCTTGCCTACATACAACATTCTGCAAGAGCAGACTGCTAGATAGACTACATTGGTGGTATCACAGGTTGCTCTCACATTAAATTTGAAAATTTTGCTGGAACCAGGATGTAAGAATTCACCAGAGGAATCAATATACCGACAGAAATTATACTTATTGCAAGGAGATGTAAACAACTGGTGCCCTCTCTTGTGATCTAAAGTCTCATTCTTTGGATAACAGAGCATTCGTTTCAAATTTTTCTTGTTCTTAAATGAAAAATTAGGTTTGTCTCCCACAATTTCTCTAATGGCCAAATCACTAGTTAATATGGGCCAATTCTTCTTCAAAATATCTGTTATCAAATTGATATCATTCCCAAAAAACATAGGTATACTTACTGTGTCCGAAATGTGCTTAATTGTATTGTCACTTCTGAAAAATATGGTATAGCTATGGTGGACCTGTGAACCTTCATATCAGACAATGGCCCTTCTACATCATGTTTCTTATAACTGATATTGTGAAGAAGAATGGGCACCCATGCAGATGGCTCACACCATGGTCCTGGCCCATCCAGAAACACTCAGCTCACGGTGCTGTACTGAGGAGATAAATATTTCGGCACCAGCATTTTGGGACATAGTGTGAGTAGGAGCAGTATTGTGATGTGTCTCTCTTGATGTGACTTCTGGACTCACAGTTGAGTGACCAACAGCAGATGTCTGTACACATTGTAGCACGGACATTGATGTCTGAGGGCTATGTGTGGATCTAATGAGAAGGAGTCTTCCTCTCACTACTAGAGGTGATCTGCTCAGTACAGGTAGGGCATGCAACACCCAATTCATACTATGATACTGGTCTAGCACTGCCATAACAAGGCTTTCAACAATGTGTGCAACAGATACCACATTGTCATGCTATGCAGCCAGTGCTGCCATGACTTCTCTATATCTGTACTTCTGATCTTCACGTACCACACACAGCTGGTGAGCTACATGATCAGTGGCATGACCAAGTGCACACAGGTCAGAGCCATGACATCACTGTGAGCATTCATGTGCCTGTAGTAGTAAGATGGCACTCTCTGATATGCAGCCATGCACATCATCTACATTCCCATGTTTAGTCTGATAGACAGTATCAGTCCATTGTGGGGAAGAGTCATCATCATCACTAGGCTCAACATGGGACAGCTGGTCATGGTTATCATTATGTCCATCAGCTGACATCCCCACATCATCAGAATGGCCAGCCATATTATCCTCCCTGTTGGAGGCTACACTATGAACCACATGCTTGTTCCCTTCTAGGACAGACAATAGATCCAATGCAGTGGCCCGTGTGTCATTGGCCATACTATCAGAGTGTGGCGCATCACATCTCAGGATCAGTAGATAGGCTACTGGAGGAGGCAGGTAGTGGATGTGCTGCAAAAAGAGACAAATGACACATATTACATATCTTTACAGAAATCAAATGATGTAACATAGTACTGAAATCTGGGACAATTATAGAACTAGAGTGCTAATGATGATATGGGCTTACCAGGCTGTCATGCCTGTTTGTGCTTCAGGGACCCCAAATAATAGAGATATGCCATATAATTTACATATCATGCAAATATGACAGATAATGTCAATATAACAACTAGAACCTACCTGATATGTCCTCCTCTGACTCTGGTTGAAATGTCACTGTCTATTAAAAATATAAATCTGTACAACTCAGTAGTAAGCACATACAAGGCAGCGTGTAGTATTCCACTTGATGTATAGCACACACAAATAAGATACACACATACTGGATGGGAGATGATGACATGCAGATTGCAGGTGTCCTATTCAGTTGAACAATTTACATTTGTTGACAGGGGAAGTCCAACTGGACACATGGTCACAGTCACTGGAACAAGATCACATTAGTTATGAAGGGCACAAATGTAATTATCAATAGTGAAATGTAGCCACCGTATAAACTGCCTTACCAGGGATGTCCTTCCAGGTTGTGGAATGTATCATCCAATGTAAAGATGAACCTGTATAATAAAATGGCACACAATTAAACAACATATGACTATACTCCATAGCTATAACAGGAAGCAGAGGCACGCAACAGCTATGGATACCATTAGCAAAATATGGAGACAGCAATTTGACAAATAGTGCAGGCATTGTGCAGATGTGCCTGTGTAAGGAACAAACAAACATTAATATCATAGATCGCACATGAGCTTAACAGTGTTACACTACAGCAATAATATGAATGACATTACCAGGCCAGTCTATGCCTGATGAATCATGGCCCATCTCTTGCAAAGATATATACATACATATATATATATATATATATATATATATATATATATATATATATATATATATATATATTGGTTAAAATGGCACACATGCAACAACATGCACACAGCAACCAGGTCTTAATGATAAGGTACAGATAAAACCTTTTTTGAAGAGCAGGAGAATATTTAGACCGAGATGAATTTATGTCCTATTGTTTAGATATAACATATGACTCGGTATCATGAATGGACACTCTTAGTACCATTTTGATACTAAATGGATTGATTTTTAGTTTTTAAGACTGGGGCTCTCAAACATATATGTCCTTAAGAAGTCTACCGGATATATTTGACTTGATGTGAAGACTTTAAGGCTAAAAGTCCTCTAACATTTAAGGCTCTTTGGATATAGGGGACTTATTGAGAAGAAGGATCATCTCAAAATTATATATAATTTTTAAGTTGTTGGTGTATGTTTCTAAGTGACATCTTTATGAAATGGTACATGATTAGTAATAGGTATTATTAATTTATTGTACATAGTTGAACTCTATGCAAGATGGTCAAGTACAGTTTTTATGACAATATACATATTTATGAAAGAGTGGGATATTATGGAATTCAGAAAGATTTTGATTGTGGCAATTATGGAAAATGGGTATATCAACATCCACTGTTTTGTCACTGACTTTGACTGATGTTGCTTTTGTAAATAATTCAAAGTTTTTACTTAGACTTGTTGATCATTGCCTTTTAATAATTTTTTAAAATAGTTATTAATCATTATCAATATTAATTCTATGTAATCTGATGGTATATTACTGATGATAAAGTTGTGATCGCTTTAATCATCATTTAGAAATGGTTATGTTTTGACGTTGTTATAAATCAGGTTCCAGATGCTACGCAGATATTCATTTAGCTATGCATACATTAATATTTTGAGTTTGCTCTATCTGCATATCACTGTTCATGACAATATCTGGAGCATGATAGGTTTGGTATGTATTATTTTTGTGCTATACTATAGCTGTTTTTAACAAACAGGTATTGAATTATAGGCACCTAGCACTTTAAGATGACATTGAATTGTTTTTATGAATAACCAATCATGTCCAAAAGAGGGCTTTTTAAATGTCTGTAAGGCTGTTGAATAACGTAGTCTGATGAAGCCTATCGGCGAAAGCGCTCACTGTGTTTTTTGTTCTCAATAAAAGAGTTATTGAAGTTTAAGAACTGCCTGTTACGTTTTATCTTGGATTTCTGGTATTTGGAAGCTACAAGCGTTTTATTGCCATTGGGGAAAGCGTATATGGTACTTGACTTGCATTTTTACTTTTTCATTTATACGCTGATCCCCGTCTCCGTTGGTGTGCTTTTCTGCTTTGGTTTTGCTTTTATACATTATATTCTGTCGGAGCAGCACCCGAGGAGGATGGCGAACGTGGAGATACAGAATAGTGACAGTATTGAGCTTCCGTACATTCCACCCTTGTTGGAGAGGGTGAGCAAGTTTTCTGACCGGTTCCAGGTTTGTGTGACCGGAGGTAATAACCAGCTACTTGACTTTGTACCGAACATTGAAGGGGCAATGGATACCAGTAATGTGATGCAGGACTTAAACGTCTTGAAGGACTTGCAGGACTTTGAAACTGCCTTTACCAAGTTAAAGAAACTACAAGTACAAAGGCATTATTTTGAAGCGTGCTTAAGCAAAAAAATAGTACCACGTGGGCTTCGTATTTTGAAGATGCCCACGTCTGGCAACCAATTTCCCGAATTGCTATATCGCTGGCAACAGCTCAACCTTGAGTTGAGCTTTAATTACATGAGACTTCTCATTGACTATCATACACCTGAAGAAAACAGGTTAAGACTATTGGTGAACAAGTTGTTTGATGATTTTAAGGTTAAATATACTGAAAATGTTTATGTATTGAAACTAGAGAAAATTTTAGATGATATTACGATTTTAGAAAAACGATTGTTTGACCAAAAAAAGCATAAATTAACTAGGGGCATGCGAGATTTTAGTAGTAATCATGTTTTTATGTGGCCGAGAGAGAGTTATAATGATGTACAAGGTCTGAGTAATTCCCGCCCTGAACAGCGTAGTTTTACGAATGCTATGACAAGAAGCTATACACGCAAGGAACCCAATAATATGTCTAAAGTAGACAGAGGGATGAATGTTGTGGAGACTGAGTTAGTTAGTACAGGAAAAATACCAGTACACAATACAGGTGATGAGGCTATAAAGGCAGGTACTTTAAATTCAAATGCAGGAAATGAGATACCTATCACGGAACAAGGCAATAATTCTACGATAAACATAGGATTAGGAGATGATAGTAATGGGTCGAGAGCCCCGGAGACATCAGGGGAATCACAGATTTGTATGAATACTTCTACCAATGGTATATCTACATTACAGGGATTAGTAGTTAGACCTAAGGACTATATTAACAATTCTGCAATTCTGAGCAAAGTCAACACTCCGTTCCCAATAGCACAGGATAATTTTTTGGGAAGGAGACGGTCTGCAAGCAGAGGCAGGCAGAAGAGGAAAGGCTCGATAGAAGAGCAACATGGCCCCACACTGAAGAAAATGTGGGAGAGACCCATTCACTAATTATTAATTTATCCAGCAGAACTTTAAATAAATATGAGGAACAGGTCCTTAACAAAGGCCTGAGTTTTATTCCCACAAAAAATAGTGATGTAGCAGATATGGTTATTGATATGAAGCTATTCACTAGGAAAGTACAACTCACACTGGATTTTGGTAAGGAGGTGCATGGAACAGAACCTGCTAGGTTTAGAGCTAATAGCACATATATCCCACAGTTACACCCGGTAATAGAGGTATTTGGTAATGTGGTAGAAAATGAAGTTTATGAAACTCACCAAAATAGAAGGGTCACTAAACATAAACAGAATTTAAATTATCATCAAAGGAAAGCACTAACTGACCTGAGGAATGATGAGTCACTGGTGATTAGACCAGCTGACAAAGGTGGTCCCATTGTATTGATGGACATCTCGGAATATAATGATAGGATGAGAAGCCTCCTTGATAATGATAATTCCTACCATAGAATAGACCTACAAACAGTAATTGATAAAGTCTTTAGTGTATATTACATGTTAGATGATCTTTTTATGTCATCAGATATTACAAAGGAGTTGTATGAATTTTTTAAGGTAAAAGACCCTGTTATACCGATAGTACAAGGGCTTCCGAAGGTCCACAAACCACTTACAGACCCTCCCATGAGACCGATAGTAGCGGGTCAGGGTTGGGTCACGGAACCCCTTTCAGTATATACAGAGAATCTTTTAAGACCTTTGGTAGATGAGAATACCAGGATACTCAGGGATAGTAAGCATTTTTTACTGGACCTTTATACGTTCACAAGGAAATTGAGAGATGACCA
Organism: Protopterus annectens; assembly: GCF_019279795.1. Taxonomy (NCBI): domain Eukaryota; kingdom Metazoa; phylum Chordata; order Ceratodontiformes; family Protopteridae; genus Protopterus; species Protopterus annectens. The sequence goes on along the minus strand of NC_056727.1, from coordinate 1,087,362,156 downwards.
ACCTTTTCTGTTAGTGACCCTAGATGTGGTGAGCCTTTTCACAGTGATCCCTAACGAGGTGGGTATTAACTACATATTAGAGTATCTGCGTTTAAACTCACAGTTTACAAATAAGAAAGTGGACCTAGTGGCCTTGTATCTTGAGACAATTTTAATGAATAACATCTTTGTATTTGATAATGATCTATTCCTGCAGACTGATGGCATAGCTATGGGCACACCTTGTGCCAATAGCTATGCCAATTTGGTCATGGCTATGTGGGAAGACAGGTTTATGTGTAAACATGATCTATACAAGCAATATGCAGGGATGTACTGTAGATTTGTGGATGACCTCTTCTTAGTTTGGTTAGGGGATGAAGATTCCCTACACAGTTTTGTTAATTATCTGGATACCTCTACTAATTTTTTGAGATTTACTCTAAATTTCTCTAGAACCAACATTTCGTTCCTGGATGTAGAAATAAGCAGATTAACGAATGGTTTGCTGAATACGTCCATCCATAGGAAGGGCTGCTATAGAAACAACTTGTTACACAGGACAAGTATGCATCCCTCATATGTTTTTAATAACATCCTAATAGGACAATTTATGAGGGCATCAAGGCTGAATCCTTGTGAGGAGAATTATAGGGCAGAGGTATTTGACCTTAAGAAGAGGTTCCTGGACAGGGGTTATGATGAACGAAAAATCGATGATGGACACAATGAGATCGAACAAAGCTAGACCTTACTTCTTAGAACAACAAGAAGGAACAGAGAATATAAACACATCCACGGACACAGTCAGGGCTACTATTTCCTTTAGTAGAACGAGTTCTGAAGTAGTGGAAGCACTACATAAACACTGGGACATTCTCCTCTCAGACAGAGAAGTGAGTAAGGTAGTGGGTCCCAAACCAAAAGTGACATATAGAAATCTTCCGAATCTAAAGAGATTACTTTGCAAACCCAAATATATACATAGAAGGGATATAACTACAGGTAATGTTACGAACACCAAACCCTGTGGTAAATGTAATCAATGTAGTTACATTAGTCTGGATACAGAATTTGTACATCCAAAGACAACACGCAGATACTCTTTTCATACTAACAGCAATTGTGAATCTAGAAATGTTGTCTATTTGGCTTCCTGTAAATCTTGTTCATCTTTTTATATTGGGAAGACAAATCGTACCCTCAGAGAACGAATTAGGGAACATAACTATCAGATTAGAATAGGCTCAGATGTCAATGTACTGTCTAGACATCACAAAGAAGCAGGGACAGAACATACCTTTGCCTTTTATGTTATAGAGACAATAGTACAGGGCATAAGAGGGGGAGATCTCATTAATAGAACATTAGAATGCGAGACGAAATGGATCATCAGACTGAGGTCAGATGTACCACCAGGTCTTAATGATAAGGTACAGATAAAACCTTTTTTGAAGAGCAGGAGAATATTTAGACCGAGATGAATTTATGTCCTATTGTTTAGATATAACATATGACTCGGTATCATGAATGGACACTCTTAGTACCATTTTGATACTAAATGGATTGATTTTTAGTTTTTAAGACTGGGGCTCTCAAACATATATGTCCTTAAAAAGTCTACCGGATATATTTGACTTGATGTCAAGACTTTAAGGCTAAAAGTCCTCTAACATTTAAGGCTCTTTGGATATAGGGGACTTATTGAGAAGAAGGATCATCTCAAAATTATATATAATTTTTAAGTTGTTGGTGTATGTTTCTAAGTGACATCTTTATGAAATGGTACATGATTAGTAATAGGTATTATTAATTTATTGTACATAGTTGAACTCTATGCAAGATGGTCAAGTACAGTTTTTATGACAATATACATATTTATGAAAGAGTGGGATATTATGGAATTCAGAAAGATTTTGATTGTGGCAATTATGGAAAATGGGTATATCAACATCCACTGTTTTGTCACTGACTTTGACTGATGTTGCTTTTGTAAATAATTCGCAAAGTTTTTACTTAGACTTGTTGATCATTGCCTTTTAATAATTTTTTAAAATAGTTATTAATCATTATCAATATTAATTCTATGTAATCTGATGGTATATTACTGATGATAAAGTTGTGATCGCTTTAATCATCATTTAGAAATGGTTATGTTTTGACATTGTTATAAATCAGGTTCCAGATGCTACGCAGATATTCATTTAGCTATGCATACATTAATATTTTGAGTTTGCTCTATCTGCATATCACTGTTCATGACAATATCTGGAGCATGATAGGTTTGGTATGTATTATTTTTGTGCTATACTATAGCTGTTTTTAACAAACAGGTATTGAATTATAGGCACCTAGCACTTTAAGATGACATTGAATTGTACTAACCAATCATGTGGAAAAGAGGGCTTTTTAAATGCCTTTAAGGCTGTTGTATAATATAGTCTGATGAAGCCTATCGGCGAAAGCGCTCACTGTGTTTTTTGTTCTCAATAAAAGAGTTATTGAAGTTTAAGAACTGCCTGTTACGTTTTATCTTGGATTTCTGGTATTTGGAAGCTACAAGCGTTTTATTGCCATTGGGGAAAGCGTATATGGTACTTGACTTGCATTTTTACTTTTTCATTTATACGCTGATCCCCGTCTCCGTTGGTGTGCTTTTCTGCTTTGGTTTTGCTTTTAAACATGTGAGTATACACCACAGTCATAACAGGAGGCAGAGGTACACAACAGCTATGGATTACAATAACAGAAAATGGAGGCTCTTACATGACATGCACTGCCACTGTTCCAATGTCGATGGGTCAGTACAATTGAAAAACACACTATTACCCATGTTACTAACAGTGTTGTGTTTGTACTGAGTAGATAAGACAACATGTCATAACCACTACATTGTGCTTCCACCTCAGGTGAGCTTTCTTGTCCATGATGTAGCTCTGCTGCTGTAACACAAACATAATATTAAGGTAATAATTGTGAATTAATGTCCTTCAGTGAGAATTGGTGTGTGCTGCAGTGTTTGTATATGTCAGACATACCTGTACATTCTACAACACCTGCCTCAGTATCTCCCCAGGATATCTTATGATCCCAGTAGGTGTTATGAAGGGGGGCGAGGAATATTGTTATCTCATCTGGGGAGGCAGTTGTGGCCCACATCATCATCGTCATCAACCCCCTTTTTCCCATTTTATACATGCAGTTGGCGTGTCATGTCAACTGTTGCCATCTCTCTCTCTCTCTCTCTATTCAATGCCACTCTCCTACCTTCTTCAACACTCATGCCTGATTGTCACATGTTTTCTCTCACACAACCCACCCACCTCTTGCTGTATGCCCTTGTTTTAACTTGCCTTCTTCCTCTCTATCCCAAATCTTTTTCACCGTATTGTCTTCTGTTTTTCTACACATGACCCTTAACCACTGTAATTTGTTCTTTTTGACCTTTATTGCAATTGGAGCTACTTTGGCTTCTACTCTGATGTCCTCATTTCCTCATCTGTCCCACAGTGTGCATCCTACTACCCATCTCAGGCAATTCATATCCATCACATCTAGCTACCTCAACTGCTCTGCCTTCACTGCCCAGATTATTGTGCCATACAGTAGTAACAGTCACACCACTGTGTTGCACACCTTGCTTTTCAGCTTCTTTGACATTCTTCTAGCATATAGTACACCTGACACTCTGTGACATTTGGCTGCAGCCCCTCTGATTCTAGGTTTGACCTTCCCATTCAGACTTCCCTTCTCTTCAACCACCCCTGCCAGAAGCTTGAAGTTGGTAATCTGTTCCATTGTTTTCCCTTCCATCTCAATTCTCAGCTTCTTTTGAATTCCTCCATTTGCTGCCTTAGCAACTGCCTTATCAGTCCTCAGGTTCATCTCATGTGCCTTCAGTTTTGAATTCCATTCCCATATTCTATGGTGAAGTTTTTGCTCAGAGTCTGTCTGTGATGCCATATGGTGTGCATACAGCATCTTTGTTGATCTGGCTCCTCCAACCTGTTTGCTAATGTAGTCTGTCATCAATATGAACAGCAGCGGGCTCAGGGGTGAACCCTGAAGTACACCCACTCTCACTGGAAACCCCTCTGTGAGACTGAACACTGTTCATACTTGAGTCATTGGGTCCTTATACATAGCTTGCACTAAGTCTTCCAATGTTTATGGTACTTCTAATCACCACAGGACTGCCCAAATCATCTTTCTTGGGACCCTGTAATATTCTTTCTTCAAGTCTAGGAACGGCCAGTTGGACTCCTTTCTCATCTCAAGCTTCTTTTCAACTATTTTTCTCACTGCAAACATCAGGCCAGTTGTGCTCATCTCCAGTCTTACTTTCTACTACTCTGTGTATTTGTTTATCAGTCACCTTCTCCAGAACTTTCATGCTATGTAACAGGAATTTGAAACCTCTGTACCACCCACAGTTGCGAAGGTCCCTTTTATTCCTGAATACTGGCACTAGTATGCTTATTTTCCAGTCATCAGGGGTAAATATTTGTCTCCACACTGCAATGAGTACCCTTAGGATACATTTCTCCCCTGTCTCATCCAACATCTTGATCATATCTGCTGGGACCTCAAGTGAGCCTGCTGCTTTCCCAGACTTCAATGTCTTTTGTGCTTATCTCACTTTTCCTATGGTGGCTCCTGCTCTTCTCTCATTATAGGCTGTATCTATGAAATTACAGCTTCTATGGAGTTTCCTTCATTCAGAAGCTGCTGAAAGTACTCCTTCCATCTGCCTTTGATATCCTATGAACTGGTGAGCAGGTTATTGCTGGCAACCCTTATGAAGGATGTCTGACTATCTTCTTTATCTTTCTGTCTTTGCCTTGCAACCTAGTATAGTTTCTTTGTGCCATCTGCTGAGTCACTTTTCAGAAGCTGGTAAAGTGCCTCTAATGCCTTTTTCTTTTCTACTGCAACTCCTTTCTTAGCTTCTTTGTTAGCCAGCCAGTATTCCTTCCTAGCTTGGTCCAACTTTTCTATCTTCCACTTTTTCCTGCACTCCTTTCTTTTGATGACTTCCTGGGCTTCTGCATTTCATCACCAGCTTTCCTTATGTACCTCATTTCAACACCTATAAAAGCCAAACTGGACCACCAAGACTAGGAAGATAATAAAATATTTAATTGGTGCACATTAAAGATTTTATTATCTTCCTAGCCTTGTTAGTCCAGTTTGGATTTTTTGGTGTTCTGGCGACTTTTTTACAATTTTGGTCCTTTGGTACTCTTTGATTTTCTTTTTATTTGGTCATTTCCATACCTGGCTCAGCCACATATCTGTTCTGTAATCCCCAAACATGCTGTTTTGAGGTGCTGACATTCTTCTTCAACTGCACCTATTTCCTCTTTTTCTTCTTGAGGTCCTAGAGCTGTGAGTAATTCCTTGAACTGTTGTGCTTTCTCTCCAGTCAATTTCCAGGTCTTCAGCCTGGTCTCTGTTGAACTTAGAGCCTTATCTGATCACTGCTTCAAGCCAATTGTAGCAACCAGTTATTTATGCTGTGAACCAACTGTTTCACTGGAGATGACTTTGCAATCTTTAATTCTACCCCAGTGCCTTTTCCTTACTAGGAGAATGTCTACCTGAGTTGCATGTTGGACACTCTTGTATGTGTTCTTGTGATTGTCTCTCTTTCTGGACCATTTATTGGCTACTATCAAGCCATTTGCCAAAAGGAAGTGTAGTTTGGCTTCTCCTTTATTCCAGTTGCTCCACCCATGTGGACTCAGGCTGTCCTCATAACCTTTTTCTGTCACCCCTATATGCTCATTCAGGTCATCCATTATCAACACCAGTTCATGTTGCCATACTTTATCTGGTAGGTCTTGTAACTGCTAACTGAATGCACTATTTTTCCTCACTATCACAACTCTGCTGTGGAGCATAGGCTGAGTTTATGAATACTGCCTTATCATTAGTCGGGAGTCTGATTTTCATAAGTATGTCACAAATTCTGATGACATCCCTCACTGCCTTCTAACATCTCTCCCATACCTCTATTCCCACACCATTTTTCACCTGTCCTCCTCCTGAGTAGTAGACACTGGATCACAAGCCAAGTGGCTTTGCTGCTAGAATGTCCAGCCTCCTCCTCACAATCTTTTCATCCACTTCCAACCTCCATCCTGTCAGTGAACTTACATTAACTGTAGCAATTCTTAATTCATTGGCAGGTTGATGGGTTATATGTCAGCTTTCACTCGATAGAGCTATCCCGGGTAACCCAAACTGGGTAACTGGACACCAGCCGGCCAGTAGTTTATTGACCCAGGGCTGCTGGACTTTAAGGTGAGTACACACTGGCCAATAGGGGCAGATATACCCCTCTACCATTAGAATGGGTCCCTGATGTAGGTTAGAGTAGGCCATGTCCTCAACCCACTTAACACTGAGAAAAACCCATGCCCATTTTGTGATAATAGTCAACACAATCACCTAAAGTCATTTTACACCATTGAGTGGTTAGCCCTGCCACAGTGCACAGTCTGTGATCCATGTTCTCTTATCTTGAGGATACTGCACATCACAGTATATGCCCAAAGCAGTTGGTCTATACTATTCCTCCTGTTGGGCATTATGTAGAGTCTGTGTTGCTACCCACAGCCCCATTCTTGGGTGAGTTTGAGATGGAAACACTCAGCATGTTTTTTGGAGGTGGGAGAAACCCTGCAAAGAGACAAGGAGATCATTCAAACTCCCAAACAGAAATTGACCGGAGGTCAGGATCAAGCTTTGTACCTTGTAAATCGGAGACAAAGACTTTAAACATTATGCCAACTAAGATAATGATGTCCTACCTCTAGTGTCATCCCTTGCCCTCTCATAGTGACAAAGTCTGTTGACTGTACAGAAAATCATGTCAGAGCAACTTCACTGGCAGGCCTCCCTGGATTGTGTCCACTACAGCACTGATCATGTGTGTAAGATCCATCCATGTTTGATTTCTCCACACAGTATTGACCATTCATCTAAGCAGGTCATGCTGTAACAGAGCCTCTATAATTATTTCATTTTTTTATTTAGACGGTGTAAAATTTTCCTTCCTATTACAGTTGAACATCTAAACGACAGGGTGATATGCACATCTTAAGACTTTATATAGGGGTTCACATAATGACATGCATATGTCAAATTAATTAGTTGACTCGCATTTACAGTGTATAGCTATCCAAAACAATCCACATCATATATACCATCATTATGTACAGAGAACATAAAACATCTGAATAGCTGATCCACATGCCTGAACATCATCAGCTTACAAGTGTACAGCTATGAATCCATTCTACATCCTTGGATATATCATATATGTTGAGGCATGATTTAAGCCTATGTCAGTGGATATTATAAAAATCAAGGGCCATGCACACACCCAATGTGTCACAACATCAGCACAGCAACAATAGTGTTGACACAGTCATATGCACATCTGAAAACACCTAGCAATCCTACTTTAAACATCTATGATGCATCACACATATAATTGCAGCCATTGGCAGACAACATCACAGATGTGACTACCATTATATGGTAAACAGCACAACTACCAAATTTTTTACAGAAACAAAGCAGTTAACCATCAGCTTATGAAATGACCAGTTATGCTGTTAAAGCTAAAGTGAGGGGTAAGGAGGGGAGTGAGACAAGTGAGGGGTAAGGCGGGGAGTGAGATAAGTGAGGGGAAAGGAGGGAAGTGAGATAAGTGAGGGGTAAGGAGGGGAGTGAGACAAGTGAGGGGTAAGGCGGGGAGTGAGATAAGTGAGGGGAAAGGAGGGAAGTGAGATAAGTGAGGGGTAAGGAGGGGAGTGAGATAAATGAGAGGAAAGGAGGGTAGTGAGATAAGTGAGGGGTAAGGAGGGGAGTGAGATAAATGAGAGGAAAGGAGGGTAGTGAGATAAGTGAGGGGTAAGGAGGGAAGTGAGATAAGTGAGGGGTAAGGAGGGGAGTGAGACAAGTTCATGCCTTTTCAATGATTGTGCTTTATTTCGGACATGTTTGGCATATAACTGTGTTGTAAGTTACACACCTTTTCATAATTTATTTTTGATTGGATGTATGCTTGTCCTCACATAAGGAATTAAAGTTGGATAAATTCAGACTGTAGTGTAAAATCAAATACACAATAATTAAGATGTGTAGTCATCCAGGTTCCTCTTAAAGAGGGCTAGAGAGGTACTCTACTTGACATGGAGAGAGAGTCTATTCCACAGATGGGGGAGTCCTTGGGACACAACTCTATCCCGCCAACAAGTTCTATTAATGTCACAGATCAGGTTAAGGCCTTGCATGTGGGTTGTGTGAATGGAGTTTGTCTTATGGATATGCAGTAACTCAATCAAGGCTGGGTTTGAAATGGCCTTGTATGCCAGACACAGGTCACGTCTGAGCAGTCTCTATGAGACTGAGTAGAGGGCAGGGCTTTTAGCCTATCTGTATAGGATAGGGGTTTTTTGCCTTTTCCATTCTGGGTCAAATGTTCTAGTCTATGCCTGCATTTTCTTCCCTAGATTTGATGATCCATGCTGCTGATTGGCTTATACTTGCACCATTGACAGCCTATTGAATGATGGTATTTGATATTAGTTGTGTCCTATAATGGCTGCACTTATATTTAGTGTTTGTCTTGGCACACACACACCTACCATCGGTCATACTCCTTTTATTATGAGTGTCACACAGTTTGCAACATCTCAGCACTGATTTGTGCATTGGTAGATGTGTACTTTTGTAGTTCGCTATGGCTGATATGTGTCCCTACCCTGCTTGTCATATTTCCTTCACCCATATTGTATAGTTTATATGTGTGCACTTTATCTTATCCTTTATGTGTCTTACCGACCTTTGTCCGTCATGTTTTGTGATATTTCTAATATATTTGTACCTGCTCTTTTGCCCACATAGTCAAAAAGACAATAAAATCAAAAATTGTGATATGGTTATAACATTTATCTCTGTCTTTAAATCTATCACTGAGTGCTATGGGTCCATTTGTAATGTTATCACTTGCCAAATCTGAAGTCTTGAATTACCGCAAAAGAATATAAAAGAACAAAGATATTTAGAGTTATTGGACTATGTAATGAAGCTAGGCATGGGGAATCTGTTCTTTTTCACATAAGGTATCGTATGATTCTTATATAGAATGGTCTCAAATCCATTCCTGTTTGAATCATTATAAATCTAGACTCTTCTCTAAGGACTGTCAAAGACAAAGGCTGCTTATTTGCAGCTTCCATGAATAATTCATAAAGGAGGGACAGTTGTGCCCACAAAGAGTTGCATCGGTATACGTAAAGTTTACTGCTGCTAGACTTCTTCTGACAGATGGCAAGCAGAAGGATAATGTGACAGCCAGAACAGGTGTGACAACATATAATTCATTTCCCAGTTTAATTTTCTTTTCCTTTTACTTAACTAATTCCTTTCTTCTAATACAGTTCATGACTGAAACTGATTTTCTTGCCAGAAAAACACCATACAAACGCCTAAGGGGAAAATAAATTATTGTTTATTCTTCAAAGTCCAATATAATGCAAAACAACTTTTAATGTAACAGTGTTCCATTACAAAATTTGTGCTTCACCATAACAGTATTCCTTTCTTAAAGTGTGACAGCGTTTGATATTTCAATAACAAGCATCATTATAATTGAGAGTGTCTTACCGTCTCAAGAATTTAACAAGTAGCATATTTCTAGATATGAACAAAACATAGACATTACTTTACATGCTGAATGCCATTTCATAACAGATATGCAAATGCATTGCAAGGATGCAGTTTAGAGAATGCAGGTGTTATCCAGCATTGCGGAAATATTAGGCTAGCATTAAGTTTATGGAAATGCATATACTGGGGATTGCATGTAGATGGGTACATTTGTTTATGCTTTTAAAGTTAGATTTTTTCTTTGTCTCTTAAATGATGTTTCCCCAGAACATTGCACAATGTAAAGGTTTCCTCAGATCTTACTTCCCATAAGGACAGTACACAGCCAGTGCAAATATAAACAGTAACCTGACACTTTTTTTATACCCCAAGCACAATCAAGAGAGTGCATAACTTTATCTTTTTATATGATACTGAAAGGTACAATGTCTACTATGTCTGTGTCATTTGCTGCCCAGGGTGACTGATTAACTATAAGTAGGAGCTGAAGCCAAAAGAGACTACTTAATCTGAGCCTATCTTACATGTACGCAGGAAATGGCTTAAAATCCTTGTAAAATGCCTGTAGTCAAAAGTAAAGATTTATACCAGAATACCAGTAATTACCTAATGTCCAAATGCTTTTGCTATACGCCAGTACTGAAATACTTAGTTCAAAGGACTGTGGCAGTATAGCCTTCTCATCCTTTACTTTCTGCCCCCACACCAATCTTGACCACTGTTCCTTTTATGTGGACATAACTGACAGACAGCAGGAATTTTGTTTTTAACACCAGAACAGCATATCTCAAAGGCAACAAAGTAAGTAAAGAAAGCAAAAAGTACAAGCCCCCAAATACACACACACACACACACACACACACACACACACACACACACACACACACACACACACACACACACACACACACTGTCTAGAGGTGTAACTACAAGTAAGAAAAAAACAAATTACAAAAGACTAAGGCCTTATTTGAAATATGCAGCAGCAGTATCTGAAAAGTCAAATTTATTTATTTTATTTTTATTTTAACATTTGTTAACCAAAAAAGTTTGACTAGGACAGAGCCTATATTCAGCAGAGTCCCATGGAAAAAAGCTCTGGATGCATGTCTTTCAATGTGGGAGGAAACCCATTCGAACACAGGACAGATATGCAGATTCTGCACAGAAGACACCTCAGCCAAGAATCAAACCAGAGAACCTCTTGCTGTGAGGTGACATTGTTAATTGCTGCACCACTGTGCCACCCACATTTGTACAGAAAAGTAAGAATAAGTGCATCTATTTTTTTGTAATAGTAAAAGCAATGTTCACAAACAACAACGACAATGAAATAAATATACGAGAATGCAACGTGTTTGGGAGGAACTAAAAGACAGACAATATGAGAAGATGAAATTCTCTGTACCGAATAAAATTATCAAAGTGGCCAAATGGATACAGTTAGTTCTCTAGCATAGAGGGATGAAGCCCTGACTATGTTGCAGGTCACTCAAATTCACTTAGGGGTCCAGGTGCCTGTAAGACCTGTCTGGGCAGAATCTGAGTGAGTGACCACTGCCAGCTCATCTATCCTGGGAGGAGAGAGGCAGCTCTGTCTGGCCATATAGATGACATCTAGTGAAACAACTATGTGTTTACCTACATTAAGTCATCCCGACCTGTACTACCATCAGTACATTCCCACTATGCATCTCTGTGGAGGGTGACATGTGAAGGCATGCTTCCTCTCAGATAACAACAAATGCAGGTTCAGAGGAGCTGCCAAGGAGAGAGGCAGTGCCCCTAAAGGGAGAGGGTATACCACTTGTAGGATTAGTAAACTGTCCTATTCCGGGCCACCTGCTTCTCACCAGGAAAGGCAGGGTTGATTGGCATTTCTGGGCAGGAGCACATTATGTCATAGTGCTCCTGGGGGGTCTAGTTCACGTTGCCGTAAGCTGACAATACCGAATACATTATTGTCGGCATGACAATGTCAAAAGTCCAGAACATTGTGCAGGTAAACGGAAATCTCCATAAGGGGGAGATTTCTGTTTTCCTCAATGTAGTGCAGTCTCGGAGTTGGTATAAGTAGGGGGGTGTGGGGGGTGCAGGGGGGCTTGGCCCCTGCCTATGCTAGTAAGTTTTTTTTGTAGTGATTTATTTATTTTTTTATGTTATTCGAAATTTTACTATTTCGATCAATAAAGTTCGACCTTTATTGATTTGATGTAGTAAAATTTTGATAACGTGATATAGATGCCTCCTGGGTACCATGGGAATACTCAGAGGAAGGTAGTGGAGCCACCAGGCAAGATCCTAGGAGAGGAAGAAAACAAAGAGACAATTGATGACCAAATATGGAAAAGAATACACATGATGGTGGGAAACATTAGAAATTAAAGTGTCAGGATAATCATAACACAGACTACATAAACACCCCTACAACTTTGAAGAGAAAAGAAAATGAAAATTATTTTAAGTATCATTGGAATAACAAGTAATGGGGAGGTGAGTGTTGATAAAAGACATTTATATGCCATGAAAACAGGAACACCTTTAATATACCCATACTAAAGATAATAATCTTCCTTAAATGGCATTAGATACTGATTACTGAAGTTTGTCTGAAAAATGGTAGCCTTAAACCTGGTGTTCTTAGCTATAGAGAGGGAACGGATCTCAGTCAAAGAAATGAGGACTTTTTGGAAATGAGTAACCACCAAGTGGTATAGATCAACCTCAACTTCTCAAAATCCTTATGAGCAGAGCCACTGCATACACTTAATATCATGAATCAGAATTAACTTTTTAAAAATTCTCTTTCGTAAGCATTATTTTTCACAAATCATAATGACACTAATACATATCAAATCGAAGGATACTTACATTTAGTTGTACTGCGTCGGCATGTACTTAGGTTTAAAAAGAGAAAAGAGAAATCAATGGTATCCCTGAAGTCTTAGAAAAACCCAGTATGCAACCTATACTGGGTCCAAAACAAACCAAAACAAAACATTGCATTGTTGAGGGTATGATGATCACTTCCAAAATTATGTTATGCGCTTAGTTCTCTTCATAAAAATCGAACTGTAAAATATAATTGTAAAATACATGCAGCAAAATAATTAAATAGAAAATAGTAGGTAGTCCACAGTTGAGTTAAACATGGAATATCCTTTATTGAAACACACAAACAAGTGATCCTAGTTGAGTATAATGAAAAGCATTAAAAACATTCCTTATATATAATCAGGTTGTTTGATTATATATAAGGAATGTTTTTGATGATTTTTATTATACTCAACTAGGATCGCTTGTTTGTGTGTTTCAATAAAGGATATTCCATGTTTAACTCAACTGTGGACTACCTACTATTTTCTATTTAATTATTTTGTAGCACATTTTTACAGGGTTTACAATCATCACTGCAAACTGCATTCAGTTGAGAGTGATACTGTTGAAATGCAGTTTTCCAATGAGCAGTTTTGCGAACCCAAATACATCGACTACACCACATCGAATGGGTAGTGTAGTTTGAGTATTTGAGTTCGGAATTTTGAGTGGAGATCATGGTTCAGTGAGAACAGGGAATTAACCCATTTCTTCACTGTAGTGCGATCTTGGAGTTGGTATATATAATTTGCAGGTGGTGTGGAGGTCATGGCCCCCCACATGGAGGGTGCAGGGGGCCTTGCCCCCCATGAAATAGTAAAATACATGTATCGCTGACTATGGAATGTCATGGTATGGTAAGCTGCATAGCACTGGCGATTGACATCACCTCCTGCTATGTCAAATACATTGAACTACGGGTGTCGATATATTAAGTTTCTACCTGTCGGCAATTTCGCTGTTCCGGAATCAAGATTTCGGGTCGACCATGTGACGGGTCTATGCAGTTTCAAGGTTTCAATAGTAAACCATTTTAAAGTTATATTTTACAGTTCAATTTTTATGAAGTGAACTAAATGCATAACGTAATTTTAGAAGTAAACATCACACCCTCCACACTGTAATGTTTCTTCTTCTTCTTCTTTTTTTTTCATACACTATGCTTTGTTTCTCATTTCCTGATCACTCCAGTCTGATGTCTATAAACTTAGGACTACTTTCTCATCTGATGATATATACAAATATTTGCATAATGTAATAAAAATAAAATGGGGTAGTAAAGCTAGGTCAGAATGATACTAAAATATATGCATGGTGAACATAGTTGTGATTCATAGTCCTCTATAGAAGAAAGTGCACAGCTCTGTTGACTATAAAAGGACCAAGCCCTCCAAATATTTCATCAATGCATATAGCAAGAATGCTCAGAGTCTCAGCAGCATACTATAGTGTTAGCATCACTAGTTGATGCAAATATGCATGTGGTGCCATGTAGTGCCAGTGTAAACAGTCCCATCAGCAGTTTATTTGCAACAGTTTCACAGATGAAGTGATTATTGACTGATTTAGTCAGTGCTCACATCATATTAGTCTTGGCTGATATATGTTGTGCAGCTCTTTACATATAGGCAAGAGAGACCAGCTGGGGACATGCTGGGCATTTCACAGACCACCATCTCTAGAATACACTACAAGATCCTCAGTATAATGTTTCAACATGTGGAGAGTTATATATGACTTCCTAGCAAGCCACAGGAGAGATAATATCATGCATGACCTACATCCCTGAAGTAGTGGGTGCCACAGATTGCACACAAGTGTAGCAGTGGCAATAAAGGATCTCACCTGGCTTACAGCTATAAAGGTGTATTAACAGTCAGGGCTACCATTCTGGTACTGTGTGCTAAAAATGCATGTGGAGGCTTAACCACTGTGTCTGCTTGGCATCCTAGCAGCAGTAGGATTCACACATCTGACAAATATTTCAGCTATATCAACGCTTCCTATATATTACAAATCTACAGGACTACCTAATTGGTAGGTGTAGACACTGTGGCTAATGTGAAACTAAACAGATGCATATTTTAATGTTACTATACATAGTAACTGAGAGTTTTCTCTCTGTTACCTCAGACTCAAACAAAAACTTTCTTTTAACGTTTGTTATTTTTATGTCAAAAAACAATTTTATCTTACAGCAGTGAATCACGAAACTCTTTAAACTCAAGTATTTAGCTTTGTATCTCAGCACATTCACAAAGATATCAATAAATATACGTAGTCGTTGACTTCTATTGGCAAAAGGCAAATATATGGCAAGTTCTTTATGACTGTACTGTATACTGTATATCCATTGTTTATCACAGAATCATATGTTGCTATTTAGCAAGGTTAAGTCTTTTAAATACCTTAACAGTATCATCTCCTTACATTTTAGTTCCAACCCAGTTGCAGTATTGAAAACACTGAGTTTTTGCTACCCTGTCTTACTTCATGTTATCTGGGTCATTACCTTGTAGAGGTAGTGCTGCTGGAGGTGAGCATGGAAAGATGGCTACTGTCATGAACAAATAATGGTATTGAAAGGAAATGGAATCTTCATGTTGCTATGAAGAACTCAAAGTTCAACCATCATACCACAGGGTGATAAATGATTGGTTCGTCGAGAATTTTTCATTGTTCTAGCTGTATTTGGTGTGTTATAGCTAGAACTGGTTGATTGGTTACTTGTTTTATTGAAATGTATTTATTTGTCTTTTGTTAACTGGGTTGGTCCACTGGGTTAGTGACCCATTTTCAGTGGAGACCCAAGGAGAAAAGCTCCATATAAAGAAAACAAGTTACAAAAATGTATAGCAATACTACAATCAGTAGAATCAAAGAAATGTGGTGCAAAGTATCTGCAGAGGTACACAATACATACATATGCGATACAGAAGATATAATGTACATAGTATCATGAAGTCATTAAATAAGGACTATCAACAATTAATGGCTGAATATAAAAGCAACATGTAAATTTGTGATCTAGAGAAACTGGGTGGGTTATAGTTAGGTGGAGTGGTGAAAGGTACAAGATGGAGAGTTGGCCAGGTAACTCTTCAGTTCTATTTTAAAAATATTTGGAGAGTGGATAGAGTGTAGATGATTAGGGAGCTTGTTCCAAGTTTGAGACATAGAGCATTTGTAAAGTAATTTGCCTATGGTTTTATTGGGTCTGTAGGTGTCCAGTAGGTTTTGGTCAATACTGCGGAGGGATCTAGAAGGTTTGTAAGGGGATAAGAGGTTAGATAGGGAGGGGCAGTTGGCAGGTTTATATAGTAAAGAATGTGTCATTTGAAGCTGAGATAGTAGTAGAAGTTGAAGGAATTCAAGCCATTGAAGTTGTTCGAGGGCAAGCCAATGGTGAGATTTGTATGGTAGGTTGCAGGCAAATCTGGCTATGTGGTCATATGTTTGATTGAGTTTAGTTAAAAGGTTTGCTTGGAGGTGAATAAAAATAGGAGAGACATAGATAAGGCAAGGAAGGTCCTACAAGCAATAGATAAGAATTTTTTGTTTCTGTACAACACTCCATGTTTTTGGTTGGTCTTTTTTATGTACTGTTGTATGTGAATGTCAGATTTCAATTGATCATGAATAATGATCCCCAGTGGTTTGGTATGAGAGTCTGCATGAATGATCATGTTATCTAGGGATGAGATAGAGAAGGATGTCCTAAGACTTGTCATTGGTTTTGGGAGAAAGAGGAGCAGCTTGTTTTTTTATTTTTTTTGGATAAAGGATAAGTTGGTTATTGATTAGCCAGTCTTCAATGATGTTAAATGAGGTTTGTATCAGGGAGTGGAGGTCAATAGGGTTGTTGGAGAGGGTGATAAGAGTAGAGTCATCTGCATATTGGATTAGAGTAGATGTGCAGCAAGTGGAGTGAAAGTTATTAGTAAAAATATTAAAGAGAATGGGGCCTAGGGTGGATCCTTGGAGAACACCTGTGTTGATAGGTAAGAAGGGAGAGCAGGTGGACAGACATCTAACAGACTGCTGCCAGTTAGTAAGATAGCTAAAGAACCAGTTATAAGTGGAAGCAGAAAGTTTGAGCTTGGTTAGTTTGTTAAGAGCCTTAGGGTGGGAGACAGTGTCAAAAGCTATAGAGAGGTCAAGGAATAGGCATGACACCAGTTTGTTGTCATCCCTAGCTTTAGCAATGGTCTGCGTAAAGGAAAGAAGGGCAGTGGAGGTGCTGTGGTGGGGCCTTAATCTGTGTTGAGAGGGGGTGAGGAGATTTTCCTGGAGTAAGTATTTGAGAAGCTGAGCATGAATGCATTTTTCTCGGATTTTAGAAAGAGGTGAGACGATGGCTATAAGGCGTAAATTCACTGGGTCGGTGGAGTTACCTCATTTATGAACTGGAATTGTATAGAAGGATTTCCAGATGTCTGGGGCTATGGATTCTTTAATGGAGCAGTTTATAAGGATGGATATTGGATAAGCTATGGTATTGGCGCAAGTCTGAGAAATGGAGGAGTAAATTGTCAAATGAGGGAGTGCTTGGCTTAAGCTTCAGCAGAAGGGATTTTATGTATACTGCGGGAATGGGTTTCAGGGAAAAGGTGGAGTGGGGGTTGGTGGAGGTACTAGAATGTTTGGTGTCAGGAGGGGTTAGTTTGCGGATTGAGTCTATGAAGAAGTTGTTTATTAGGAAGGCTATTTCTATAGGAGATTTATCAGTGAAAAGGTTAGGGGTAGAAAGTTTTCCTGGGTAGAGAATACTGTTTATGGAGTGTCAAAACTCAAAATATTACTCAAAATTTATAAAACTAAATGTGCTGTTAAATAAAAGCCTCACCCATGTGGTGTCTTTTACTTGGTATTTTAGCATTTAAATTTCTTCACCATTTTTTCCTTCACTCATTAAATGAATAGCGGTTATGGGCAAGTAAAAAGACACAGGATGTACCTTAAAGTGGAGCATGGAGTGTGTTTTCCCCATGGATATCCCTATAATCCATCATCCTGCTCTCTGTTTATTACCAAGAGTTATGTCTTGAACTCAGGGAGGACCACCACTGATATCAGTCCCCTCTTGCTGCATGTAGCTTTCTGCTGCTTTTTGATGCCAATAGTCACCTTGGAACAAGTCCCAGTTCTATGTCTCACTGGGCAAAGTTCAGTTGCATATACTTTGTGAGGGCTTGATTATGCCCTGGTGACTGAGGATAAGAGTGGAAGGAAAGCAGTCATTAAGATGTGTCTGGTTCTGTGGCTGATATATTGATTAATAGAGTCACAGACTGTTACTAGGCTAACAACCCTGGGGGCTTTCCTAAGCCTAGCCAAGTTTCCCAAAAGAATAATGATGTCCTGTATCTGAATAAGACATTGAGCACTAGGCATTTATAAGCTACCTCTGTCCATAAGGACATGGGTGCCAGGCCTGGTGTAAATTTCCTATTCCCCATCCACTGGTCTAGGTTGTACTTAAACTAGGTAATAGATGAACTCAACTTCACTTTCATGGGAAGCCTGTTCCACAGGAGGTGCAGTCTCTGGGACACATATCTGTCCCTTTGGCATGTTCTGTTTAAGTCACAGACAAAATTCAGTTCCCTAGACCTTGCATTTTTGGAACTCTTTGACTCAATGAATATGTAGGCGATTCATGAGTGTGGGGTTTGTGGATGCCCCTCGGCAATCTGTAGGAGACTAAGTAGAGGGAAAGGGTTTAAGGTGCTCTGAATAAGGCGGGTTTGTTACACCTTGTATTGTTTTTGTAAGGAACCTCTGAGGTCACTCTATTTGCTGCATACGCCTGGTCATTTACATACCAAAGGGAGCATTGTACTCTATAACTGGTCTGATAAAGAGAGAGTATAGTGGGATAATGCCTTATTTGAATTTAGATGTCATGCCCTTACTTATAAGTTGCACAATATAAAAGTGTTTCCTCACCACTGTGGCTATATGGTGGTCAAAGGTAAGATTTCTATCTATGTGCGTACCCAGATCCCTGACCACTGGGTTGACTCTTAGGGGTGTATTGTCAACATGGTAATTAACCAGGATGGGTGACTTCTCAAAAGTTACAATTATTCATTTCTTAGCATTGAGATTAAGACCAATGGATTTGGCAGAATTTGTTAATTAGAGATAGATCTTCTTGAAGAATGCTAGTGTCTGCAGAGGGGTTGATGATAGCCCCAATCTTGCAATCATCTGCAAACTTAGTCAGCTATAAACTTTCAGCATTTTCTTCCAGTTCTGAAAAAAATAGATGCCAAAAAGGAGCGGGCCTGGTACTGAGCCCTGGTGGACTCCACTACTAACTGGCCTCTTGGTGGAGGTGACCTCACCTATTTTGACCTCTTGGGTCTTATCAGTGAGCCAGTTGGCTATCCAGTGGGTGATAAAAGGGTTTATACCTATATCAGTGAGCTTGTCTATAATGCCTGAGTGGGGTATTGTATCAAAAGGCTTAGCCAGGTTAAGGTAAGCTGTGTATACAGTTTACCTTCATCCAGTGCTTTAGACCTTCTCAAAAAAGTTTGCCAGATTTAATAGGCATGACCTTCTTTTAACAAAGCTGAACTGTGACGGGTCCAGTGATTCCAGGTTATGTAGGTCCTCAATTATTATGTCCGCGATGATTCTTTCCATAGCCTTACATATAAGGCTCATAAGAGTTATGGGCCTGTAGTTACCCAGATCAGTGGTTGGATCTCTTTTGTGCAGGGGAATTGACTGTAGCTATCTTCCATTCCTGGGGCACAAAACCGGACTGAAAGTTCCAGTTGAAAAGTGATTCAAGTGGACCAGTGAGGTCATGTTTAATGCTATTTATTAAGCATCCTGAAATGTTATCTTCGCCCATCAATGCAGTGTTTTTGGCCTTGGAAAGTGCATTGATGACCTATTCCCTAGTAATGGTTGGGGGGATTGCTATGCATTATTTCCTTTAAACTATTGGGGGGGGAGTTGAGTTAAACCTGTCAGCCAAAAGGTTGGCAATGTCCTTTGGTCTAGTGTCATGATGCCATTTCCAATAAGTTCTGCGTATTTTTATGTAATTCCTCTAAGGTTACAGACATAGCTGTAGTAAGCTTGGTGGTTGTCCTTTGCCTGAGAAGATATTTTTTTCCTTCAGGTTTAGCCTTTGAAGTATTAATTAAACCTCTTAGCTGCCTCTTTAGATTGGTCAGAGGGCTTTTAGTATGCATAGATTTCTTCCTCCTATACTTGGCCAAGATGTTTTTTTCTTTTGTTGTATAACTGATCGATAGTGTGATTCCACTAGTGTGGCTTGTGTTTTCAGCTTGTCTTATTCTTAATATGAGTGGGCACAACTCACCCTATAATGATATCAGTATGGCTGTAAAGAGATTTGTATATAGCTCAGCGCATACTATATTGTTTACTGAATTTGGGGGTGCTTGGCATTTAGCCAAGGCTTTGCTTAGTAGAGATAGAGAGTTTAGCCTTAGAATAGTTCCTAAAGGTTTTTGGTTTCACTGAATCTCTGGATTTTAATTTTTATTTCAAGTATGTCTTATGGTCAGATTTGATGAGTGAAGGCATTACATTGGGTGAGGAACACCAGCCCCTGATGTTCATGAGTACAAGGCCAAGGATGCTTGTACCCCTTCTAGGAGAATGGACCAACTGTTCCAGGATGTTGATATTAACAAAGTTTAGGAATCGCTGGGCTTGTGCATTAGAAGTGGTGTAGGATTCCCAATCTAAAGAAAGGTAGTTGAGATCCACCATGAATATCATATTTGACTGAATGGTCAGAGACTCTAATACATTGAGTCAGGTAGTATAGGTTCCTTGGGACATGGAAGGGGGCCTCTAGGTTGCAAGGATATGGTACAGCACCCTGTTTATAGTGAGTTGCACATGTGTGAGTCCCAGTGGGTCATACACTTTAACTAGTCTGGATGTGAGGTTGTTGTTACTATAGACTGAGATTACTCCATCTTTAGTTCCTTTCTGTGCAGTAGATGGTCTAAAGGTGTGAAAGACATTATAACCTTGCACTGCTGGGGTACTCTTATGACTTTAAATCATGTCTCCATTACTACACAGATGTCTACACTCTCCAGGCAGAGGAAGGCTTGCAGGGAGTGATGTTGCTTTTTAAGACTTCTAGTATTGAGCAGTACCACCTTCAGATATTCCTTCACAGTTTCAGTTAAGTCAGTAGGTTTATCAGTTTAACATTGCCTAAAAAATGCAATATGGGCCTGGAAAAGGTCTACACCAATATTGAAAAGCCTAGAGGGGATAAATGCAGACCATCCCTGGCAAAGGAGCATGGTGTGTCAAACATGTCTTCCCAGGCATTTTCTGCTTGCAGTGTGGCATTATCCTTGGAGAATTTTTGTTTGTGTCTTTTCGGCTTTTCCCGGTTAGGGGTCGCCACAGCGGAACTCCGGTCCGCTAATGATTGGTATTTTATTTTTACGTGCCGAGTTACCATCCCTGAAAGTATGCTAAATGCTGCCTGCCTAAGAAACATAATTAGCAAGCTTGATCATGTCACACTTCATTTAGTCAAGAGAGGTATGTTTCAGGTCATTAACACTCACATGGACTATGACAGTCATACTGGTGCCTTTGATTCAATGACCTGAGTGCTCTTGTGACTTGATGGAGCCTAGCCCCAGAAAAGCAGCTTACTGTGACTCTGTCCTTACTCATTCTGGTGAGGGGGACATCAGTGTGCCTCACTATAGAATCACCAATGACCAAGAAATTTGGCTGTGCACTGGTTTGCCTTTAGGACTTAGCAGTCGAGGCACTGGATACAGTATTACTATGTATAGCTGTCTGTGGTGTTTTAACAGAGTGTTTATGTGATGGATAAGGACCGTTTCTTTGACTGCACTGTGCAGGAGGCCTTAGTGGTTTAGGAAGGTTACCTGCAAGTAGTTTTATGTGTAGGGTCTTTATCCTGTGCAGTAGGTGTGGTGCAAGTGTCACTGACAACCTCTACAGGATTAGTCTTCGTAGTATGAAAGAGTTTTGCCTCCAGCATTAATGTGTCTTTATACCTGTCACATAATTTATCTGTTTTATTAAGAATAAGTGGGTTGTCTGTACATGAAGCAATTGCTACAGTGCCTCAAAATACTTATCTCAATCAGACTGGGCACAGCGAGACTTGGAAAGTGCATATCCATGGCTAGTAATCTACTAGGTAGTAGTAATAGGAAATTTAAATATTAAATAAGTCGATAAGACAAGGACTTGATGATCAGCACTCAGCTATGTGCAAACTAGATGCTCTAGTAGTTAAAAAAATCTGTCAAGACAGTAATGCCACAAGACTGTAGACCACTGACCTTCCTAATGTAAGCCCAAGTGCATAAACCAGAACAATGGCACTTAGAATAACAAACGAAAATAAGCCTGCACCAGCAATTCCCAGCTCAGATGGCTGTAAGTACCCCTCCTGCCACAATAGTATTGACAATAAACCTTCCTTATGTAGGATAACTAGTTTGAAGCCCAAGTGCTAAAATTAAAACTGAGAGGCTTAGAATAACAGTTACAATGTAATCAGACCACTAAGAAGCAGTAATAAATACAGCAGATTAAATGCAAATGAACACTTTAAGAAGGTGCAGCAAAAAGCTAAATAAAGTAGGAAGGAGCAAAACAAATGGTAAGCAGCTGAATAAAGTGCGATTTGTTTTGTAAGAGGGTAGGTAAGAAACAGAAGATAACTTTAGTTTAAGAGATGAAGGGGGAGGGCCTTTCCAGCTGATCTCTCAGTGCTTAGAAGAGTGAGCTGATGAGATGGAACTGGGAAGAGTGCCGAAAATCAGTTTTATAGTAGGGGAGGGCAACTCAAAAGCCACCAACTTTAAAGTACAACAGAAGGATGAGTGAGTGAGAAAAATCAAATGCAGACAGAGATGATCAACAGTGAGCCAGAGAATAGAAAGTGAAACAAGCTCTACAGCTGAATAAAGATGCCACTAAATATTTGTAATTAAATGAGGAATGCTATTTCTCAGCTCCTCCAACTAATTAGCTGGATGTTATTCACTGTCTGCAGGAAGAATTCTTTTCTGACTATAGCCAGGAAAAAAACTAAAAACAAAATGCTATACAAGCAAAAGATTAAAAAATGCAAGTAACCAATCCTTAAATGAATAACTTCAATTCAAAATCAAATGTAGACAGACGAGTAATAGCCAGGTAGAGAACAAGTCAAACAAGCAGTACAGATAAATCATAAACAAGTGTGGAGGCCCTACCTCCCTGGAAATGGTTCTAGTTGGAACCAAGTGTTACTAATGTGAGCAATGTTGACATAGCCTATGGAAGGGTTTTTTGTTTGTTGACATTGTCTGGTTGCAAGCCATTTAGGGGGCCAGGCCTTAGCTTGATGTTTCATTATATGACAATAAGCACTAATATTACTACTACAAATATTTGTGCTTTTACTATAGTAGATATTTAATGGTGACAAACAGAGCATATGTTTCTTACCAGCTCCATATTTCAACTTTTTTAAGAATTTATTGTCTGAATACATATGAATGTTTTGTTCTGGGGTGTTCATTCATGAAGACAGATGATCCAAGTTAGATAAAATATTTAATAGTAACAGAGGCAGAGAAGCAGTGATCTACAATTTTGTGCACTGTTTAAAGGCTGAAGGTTGTTTTTGTGATGTGTGGTAGTGTTAGGCTTTAAAAGGCAAAGCCTTTGAATACAAATTGAATTATATTAAGATTTTAGCTGTAGCAGCTAATTATGTGATGTAACATTACATATGGCTAATGCATAAATTACAAGGTAGTAATTATGAGGAAATTACATTTGTGTGTTTTGTATTTGTGGTTTGCATGAGTGTGGTCATTCCACTATAAATCTAGTGTGTAGTGGTATAGATATGATAAATGATGGCCATTATTTTAGCCATAACTGGTGAAAGTTGCTTTGGTCTGAATTCCCAAATGGTATATTATCACCTAGAAGCATAAAAGAGTAAAACTTTAATTGACTGAACCTCAGACAGGGTGGAATCTGCACCCTATTGTTTTGAATATACTTTGAGAAGTTCAGACCAACACAGCGGTGGTGGGGCTGACTAAGTTTACTGACAACTGCAAATTAGGTGCAATCACTGAATCCCCAAACAACATCAATATACTTCAAGAGGGACTTACATAAACCAATGATTGGTGCCAAAGCCATGGACTCAATCTCAGTGCTGAAAAATGCATTATCACCCCCATCAGTAAAAATGATATCCTTGCAGATATCATTTAAATAATAATACCCTAAGTAACAACTCAGTAGTGACAGACTTGGGAAAGCAAGTTGACTGTAGCCTAAACTTTGACCACCATGTATCTACTGTGGTAAGGAAGGCATTCTAAGTTGGACATATTATTAGCAAAGGCATTGTCTCAAGAGTGAAAGAGGTCATAACAACCCTGAACTCAACCCTCATCAGACTGGTAATTGAGTATGTACCTAACCAGGCACCTGCAGCAACTTGAGAGACCTTAGAGATTTTTAACCAAGAAAATTCAGGGTCTCCAGCACATGTCATACACTGACAGAGTGAAATCATTTTCATTGTACTCCATAGTGTACAGACTACTTAGAGGACACTTGTGCCTGGCCTACAGAGCAATCTCTGATTCAAACCTAATGGAAATGGTGCACATCTGCACGTCAAATGGGACAAGAGTCACCTGCTCCAGGGACCTTAACCTGGCCTGTGACATAAATAGGACCTACTGGAGAGACAGATATGTCTCTCAGAGGTCACCACTCCTCTGGAGTAGGCTACCAATTCACATCACATTAAGCACAGCCTGGATGACTGGATGGGAAACTTTAAATTCCTCCTGGGGATTTCACTTATGACCCTCCTAGATATGGGCAGCCATTGCTAACTAAGATCTTGAGTTTAGGCAAGATCCTTTATATTGGGTTTCTCTAGTATTATACTAGGCACACATAGCTAGGCCTATAAAGACTGTTAAATAGCCCAGTAACCATCTATGAACCTATGAACCTAGGAACCTGCATAAATGTCGATAGTATATGCATAATGGCAGATAACTACTACTCTGTAGTAAATGTGAATTGTTTAATCCACTCATGATGCCTGAGCATATAAATTGTTTGAAGGTAACTAGTCAAAGAGTGACACTCCAAAGGTCACAAAATACAAAATGATTTTTCCTCTCTGCAAACCTTGGCATGAAGGCAAGCTGTCATATTCTCAAATTATGTATATACATATATATATATATATATATATGTGTATATATATATATATATATATATATATATATATATATATATATATATATATATATATATATGCGTGTGTGTATGTATATATATATATATATATATATATACACACACACACACACACACACACACACACACCAACCCTGAGATTGTACAAGTACAGAGATGAGGTAGAAAGTAATACGAATGCAGCACTCATCTTCTCATAGTGAGGCTAACTACCATTATAAGAAGCTGGCGATCTTCTAGTAATAAAATTCTGATTGTCAGTCAGGTGGACACCAGCAAACAGAAGGATTCCTTTAAAAGCACTGTAAGGCACTCTTGAAGAAGAAGGTGAAGACAAGGATTTGAAGCCTGAGAGATACGGTGGAGAAATCCTGAAGAACACAAAGAAAGAGAAGTGGTGTAGCTCCACTTTATTCAGGGTAAGTATGTTCAGAGAGAAAGAGTGAGAGATAATAGGGCTTTATTAGGACTTTCTCATTGTTTGCCTGTATGCCTATGTTAGCCAGGTTTCTGTGACTGTGAAACTAGAAAGCCTGGGTAACCCTCTTGAATATTATGAAAAGGGAATTTAACTTCAGTAAAGGTACTGTTTTAATTTTGTTTGTTAAAGGCAATATAATGCTATATATTCACTAGGTTGAAACTGCAAATATTTTCTAAACTGAACGAAAAGTTTATTTTTGTACAGTCTGCTGAAGAAAGTTTATTGAGATTGATAGCATTTTCTGTTGTTCCCACCAATAACTAGTTAATAGGTTTTTACCTAAGCAACTGTTTCCTGCCTTTACTGGTAATGAATGCACTTGCCTGCAAATAAACTTGTATTTGTCCAATATCACAGAACTATGTATTCAGTGGCTGGGTGTGGGAAAGAAGCAAAAACAATCAGCCAGTTAGTGGAAAACATCAGTCTGACTAGACATGAGCAAATGCAATGGCCTACAGCTATCACTCTGCACATTATCCATACACAAATAAATCGTTACACTTTTAAAGGGGGCGGCTGTTCTTTTTCTTTAAATTTAGGCAGAAGTCACTTCTGTAGTTTTTTCTTTAATAGTAAGAACGTTACCACACTTTGACAACAAAGTTTAGAGGCATCTAAAGAATTTTATATTGTTTTAATTCTAACACTGATTCCTAGAAATAACATAAAAAAGTGTGTCTGCAGTTTTTATATCTTAGCATGTTGTGGGTCAGTTCCATAATATAAAATAAGACATTTTCTCTTTTTGTCCCATCTGTCTGTTAATCATCCAAACCCTCCTTGTCAATTGGCTCATTTGTTTCCCATTACCAGGATGAGGGTCACCGGGGGAGGGGATTATTTAGACAGCAATCATGGGGTGGTTTGAAATGTTTCTATATTTTAGGTCATATTCCCAGTACACACTCAGTGAGGTGCTAAGGAAGGACAGACAGTGTACTAACTATGGATGATGTCCCCCTACTTTGACAAGTGGTATCCCCATCAAGTAGTTCTGACCCTCCCCCAGAGCATAAGCTGCAGTTTTCCTAGTCTTCCAAAGGGAAATGACATAAACCTAGTGTGCCTCTGAATGTGCACAGTCCCTGAACCTCCACGAATAGGGTTCAGCAGATACCCCTTCACTCCTCCTCCTCCTTGATTAGCTCTTTCCATGGCAGGGATGATAACTGAACCCTGGCCACCTGAGACAACAATGCTTCAGCTATTTGTACCATGCAGTCAACTCAATGAAGAAATAAGAATGTTAACACATGCTCCCTTAATATTAAAACAAAATTTATCAAATTCCTTCTAGTTATCAGTATTACAAGGTAACATTGTATCTACCTGCTTTAAATGTCAAATAGGTCATCAAAATGGGTCGACAGAAGTAGAAGGGCAGACTATACTGTATTAAACAAATATCATATGTATGATGTGGCACTGTTTTATTGAATCACTGGTGTATTTCTGTGTCTATAATTGCAGGAAGGCTGTTTTTTACGGTCAAACATTCAATGGACTGCCTTAAATTTAATGTGTTATCCAGGGAATGAACCTCCCTGTGGGTTATAGCTATTAAAGAATGGCACAAATTAGCAACCTTCACCTTTATCAGCAAAAGGCAAATTAGCATACTGTACATCAGTAGATGGTTCCTTAACAAAATAATTAAAACTCCCATAATGCCTTGGTTCTCGGCAGCCTTACTAGGTAGGAAGAAATTGTGTCATTAAGCACTGACTGATTATTAACAAACAGGCAGAATCTGATACACAACCAGCTAATTAGTTTGTCAGGTATAAACAGCTTCAGTACAAGAGATCCATTAAACCTACATATAACACAAGTATATCGCGGGTCTATATTAGAACATCGAAAGTTTAATGATTCAGATTACTAAAGGTCGGCCTTTAATGATCGAACCATTACAATTTTGAATGTTCACAAAAAATAAATAAAAAAAAAAAAAGAAAATCTGAAGGGTGTAGGCAAGCCCCTGCACACCCCCCGCTACTTAAATATATAAACTCTGAGACCGCACTACATTGAAGTAAATGGAAATCTCCCCTTATGGAGATTTCCATTTACCCGTTCGATGTTCTGCACTTTCGCTATTCTCGTGTCGACATTGTCGGCTTTCGAGAATACAATAGGTAACCGTATATCACCAGTATGTCATATACGACTGTAATTGCTTCCTGCTTTCACCAAGTAATTGATTTACAGTAAACCACAGAGATCAAACTTCTAAGTCAACTGAAAGTCTTATAGATGGGTTCCACCATGTAAATGATATAAATAAATGGTTTTATAGATAGTATTTTACCTGCATCAATCTCTGTCCAGACAGAATGCCTATTTAGTAGAGAGATAATCTTGTTAGAATGAAGATGTGATTGTAACTATGAGCTTGAGTGTCCATTTAATGGAATGAAACAAAGTACTTGGGCGTCAACAAGCCAGTAGTGACTATGGCATTCTCCTGGTTCATGAACAAATAGTACAGTGTATGGCAATCTCTCAACATAGCAAATAAAATCAAATAACTCTTTTTATGTTTCACATTTTGTGCCTGTTGATTTTCTTAAAAATGCAAAATGACATTTCTGTAATGTTTTCTTTTACAGCAAGAATATGACTGCACCTTAATATCAAATGGAAACATTAACAGGAGCTCTGACATACTTCAGCAGATTTCAGCAGATTTTCTATATTATTGGGTCACACTACACTTAGTTGCTATATGTGGCAATTACATTGGAAAAGTAGGTGGAATCACAAGGTTGTGTGACAGGCTGCCTTGTAGTGAACAAATATAACTGCAATGCAAGTACTGCTTCACTGAATCATTGTTTAACTGCAAGAAGGCCACTCTTTAGTATTCAACATTCACTGGCAAATCTTTACTGAAATGCAGTAGACAGGAGAAACACACATTGACTAGTTTATACCTTTCTGGGTTCTTTAACTGTAAGAAGGCTGTTCTTTAACATAAGCTGCTTACTAAAGGACCTTATCTATAATGTAATATGTAGGCCAATGTGCCTGTAAATTGGCTGTACCTGCTCTGACCTGTGTCTACAAGGGGATTTCTATCTAGTATGGCTATAGTACTGCTAAAATAAGAACTGTAATTTAGTTTTATTCTTATGTGCTAACCAAATAAAATGAGGTATGCACAGTGGCATAAAAATAAATGGCAGTAATTGTGAATGCAGAAAGGGCCATGTGACACCCAACATGTAAGTTAGCTTATGCGTCACTTAAAAGATAAAGTGGTACACTATTTTTTGAAGTTACAGGCATTATGGTGCAGAGGGTTGGGGTCCTGATTGTGACCCAATCAACCTAGGTTTGATAAGTGTGCCTGGCCCCAGAAGAGTCAGTTTTTAATAAGCAATATTGTGTGGGCTTGCCTATACCAGTGGGAGGGATGGCGGGAGGAGGCTTAGGCTAGGGCTGCATTCCACAATGGAGGCCACAACTCCGTCAAAGCAAAGTTAGGGGAAGCACACCTGCAGATCATCATGTAGTTTAAAAATCTGTGTCACTGTGAGTACACACTTACATGTGGGCTCAGGACTGTGGCTAGGGTATAATCATAAAAGCCTGCCACAACTATCAGGATGTCAGAGTATTGTGACACCCTTATTTTCCTCTACACTCTCCCAAGGATTTTATAATTGCTTCCCACCAAATGTGTCCTAGGTCTAGGTATTAAGCTTAATGAGTGGGGGATCTAGACTATAAAATTTGAAGAAAGGCACCAAGACATGGCCAATGGCAGGTGTGTATGGGGGGCATACCTCTCAGCTATCCAGATTTTTGCAAAATGTCCAGATGTTTGCCTTATATTTTTGGTCTGTTGCTCATAAAATTTGTGTTTTTTTGGCAAATCACTGAGGATTGATGTGACTAAATAATGGCAGAAATTAAAGTTTCAGATTTTTATCCTTCAGAAAATGCATGCTAACAAAAAAAACTGTTATTCTTGTAATGCTCTATGTTTATAAGAGAAATATTTTAAATTTGTCCCTATTTTGGGGACTTTGTTCCCCCCCATTAGTTTTGCTTTTGTCCAGATATTTTGCCCTAAGGGATTGAGAGGTATGGAAGGGAGCAACCAAAACAAAAAAGAAAGAAAAAATTTTATTATTGCCTTACTGCGTATTCTGAGTTGTGTCTATCCTAACCTTTTAAAAGTATTCCACTACATACCCGCAGTAGTGGTGCTGCGGTAACGTTGTCGCCTCACAGCAAGACGTTGTCACGTTCAATTCTCAGCCAGAGCATTTTCTGTGTGGAGGCATGTGTGAATGAGCGTGCCTTCGTTGAAGGTTGTGCGTCAGGGCTGGTAACTCAGCACGTAAAAATCCTCTACCAAACATTAGTGGACCAGAGTTCCGCTGTGGCGACCCCTAACCGGGATAAGCCGAAAGACACACACACACACACACACACACACACACACACACACACACACACACAAACTTTCATTTCTGTTCCCATTACAGATGTTTGTCTTTATTTTTATAGAGACATGAGAGAGCATGTAAAGAAGAAGGGAGGAATATGGAGGCTAAAAGTAATGCAGGAGGTTTGAAAACATCTAAGAAGAGAAGCTCAAGCTGATAATACTGAGCCAACTAAAATAAAAATATAAAATAAACCTAAGCCATGTTAAACACAGAATAGTTTAATATTTGAAAATCAACAGAAAGAACAACGTTTTCTTTCTATGAACAAATATTTACATAACTGAGACTTTGTTCATGGAACAATTCCTTTTCTTTGATTGTATCAAACATTAATTGTTTTTTTATGATCTCTGTTGCATAATTTTGCTTTAAATTCTGCACTGTCTTATAGTCAAAAATAGGCTGTTCAGGTATTATTTGTATAAGGCATCTATATCTTTTAATACATGACAGTAATGTTTTATAACATTTTATGTTTGTCCAGAGGAAGGATGTTTGTGCATCCTGTTATGCACAGGAATTTAGAATTGATGCTTCAGCACATTGATATTTAAAAAATATTATATACACTACAATATGTGTTTCATGTAGTACTTCTTATGTTGGAAAGACGAACAAGTAGTTAAAAGAACAAAAGGGAATCACATCTCAGATATTAGAAGACATGTTCGTATCAATGCCTTATACAAACACATTAAAGAGACAGACTGCAGACATAATTTTAAGTTTCCTGTCCAACAAGTAATATAAGAGGATAACCTACTAGTTAACAAAGACTGAATGCTCGAGCTTCAAGTGCCCGAGGTTCAACCCATTGACAATTAGCGTTCCTCCGCAGGAAATCAATATTGGTGAGTTGTGCCAGCAATGATGCCCTTTTGGGGGAATTTTCCTCTCATTTGAGTTGATGTGACCATAGAGTTGGTATATATAAGTTTGGGGATAGTGGTGAGCTTGCCCACACATCAGGGTACAGGGGGCTTGCCCCTGCAATAAAACACTTAAAAAAAGTGTTTTTTGGCAATCCTTTTTTTTGGCAAATGCAGTTCAGGGAATATGATCCTTTATGCCTTTGCTTTCATCCATTCATAGTGGAAATGATATAAGAACACACAAGAGGTGGTCATTTAATAACAAGACTGAGAATATGGAATATAACTGTATTAATATATTATGTGCTGAGGTTTAAATGGAGGAATTAGTATTAAGTCTGTGTTAAAAGCAAAGCAGTACAAGAAGTAAATATCCTATATATGCATTTATGTCATCATGTGGCCAATTCACCTAGATATAAAAATATTTTAACCCGATGAAGCATCATTGTGTGGATGCTTGTTGTGAACAAGGACATAGGCAATCTCCAAGCTCTTAACCCCACCCAGTCCAGATTTGTCAAGGGCCGATATTGCCTGCTGAACCTGGTTCATCGTACATGCTATACAGTGAGCTGGTTTCAGTTTCCTTGGGGTTCAAAAACATAAACAGAGCAGGTCAAATAAAAAGTAGTACTTAGTTGTATTTATGAAACACAGAACATATACTTATCAAAAGCAGCAGCCAATATCTTTGGCCAGGATAACTGGGTAAATCCCAGTCCTTTAACAGTGGAATGGGTCCTGAAAGAACTTGAAATCTAAGACTGCATAAGGGTAAGAATATAATGACCAGCAGGATTCAGCCTTATGTTCCTAGGTAATTGACAGAAGAACTAAGAAGAGAACTAGTTTATATTTCATTAGCTTGACAAGTCTGATATATAAAGCCATGGAGCGTATCATTATGGATCTCATAAACAAGGACATAGGCAATCTCCAAGCTCTTAACCCCACCCAGTCCAGATTTGTCAAGGGCAGATATTGCCTGCTGAACCTGGTTGACTACTTTGAGACTGTCACCAAGGCCCTGGATAAAGGAAAGAAAGTACATACAGCTTACCTTGACCTGGCCAAGGTCTTTGACGCAATCCCCCACTTGAGCATCATCGAAAATCCAACACAACATGGTGTAAATCCCTGTCTCATCAGGTGGATGGCCAAATGGCTCACCAACAGGATCCTCAAAGTCAAAATAAGAGCCTCCACCTCCAATAGCAAACCTGTCACTAGTGGAGTTCCCCAGGGATCTGTCCTGGGATTCCTAATGTTTGGCATCTACTTCTCAGAGGTCCAGGCAAAGACAAAAGGCCTGTGGCTGACCAAATTTGCGATGCCTGTAAGTTGGGTGATGTCACTGATTCCCTAAATGATGTTTACATACTGCAAGAGGGTCTCACATCACCTAATGGCTGGTGCCAAAGTCATGGCCTCAAGCTAAACACAAAAAAATGTACCACCATATCATTCAGCAAAAACACAGCCCCTACTGATTACAACATCAATGTCAACCCCCTAAGCACACAAACTGTGGTGAGAGACCTGGGCACTCAGGTTGATAACCTCACATTCAGCCATCATATAGCATCAGTGGTCAGAAAAGCGTTTTACTTGGTTTGTCTCATAAGTAAAGAGATTGCATCCAGAAAAAAAATGAGGTTATTACCTCTCTATATTCCTCCCTCATTAGACCAGTAATTGAGTATAATGCCCATTTGGTATGTACCTCTCCAAACATCTGCATCAACTGGAAAGGCCGCTGAAATACCTAACAAAGAGAATCTATAGCCTCCAACACCTGTCCTATGCGGACAGGCTCAAATTACTATCTATTCGGTATTGTACAGATTGCTCAAGGATGATCTGTGTCTCACCTACAAGGCAATCTTGGACCCTGTCCCACTAGAAATGCTCCATCTCCATAAGTTTAACTCTTCATGCATTACCCGCTCAAAAGGCCTGAATCTAATATGCAACATCAACAAAACCTGCTGGAGAGACAGGTTTGTCTCCCAGAGGCTGCCCCATCTCTGGAATAGACTTTGCATACATGTCAAACAGAGCACCTCGCTGACCCTCTTCAAGTGCAACCTTGATGACTGGATGGGAAACCACAAATTTGTCCCAGGGGTTCCACCCTGTCCATCATTGACAGGGGTGACAGGTGTTGACTGAGGTTTCTTATAGGTTCATAGGTTCATACTAGGCTATCTGCCCTAGGGTATTTATAAGCCTAGACAGAGTGTGTTTGGCTTTCGCCGCCCATTTTAAATTAATTTTGCTATGCCCT
This sequence comes from Protopterus annectens, assembly GCF_019279795.1. NCBI lineage: Eukaryota > Metazoa > Chordata > Ceratodontiformes > Protopteridae > Protopterus > Protopterus annectens. Next base: position 1,087,329,210 of record NC_056727.1, on the reverse strand, counting down.
TTTTCGAGGTTAGTATACTCTGCCTCTATCTAACAGTGACACAGTAGTGATACCTGGGGTAAACCTATGATCTCCCATCCACTCATCAAGATTCCTCTTGAAGAGAGTCAATGAGAGACTCTGCCTAACCTGGACTGGGATTTTATTCCAGAGTGAAGGGAGCCTCTGGGTTATGAATTTGTCCCTCCAACATGTCCTATTTATTTCAGTGCTGAGGTTCAAGTCTCTCGAGCATGTAGCTCGATGGGATTTGGATTTTCTGAGGTGCAGCATGTCCATTAATTCCGGGTTGGACATGGCTTTATACGTCAGGCACAGATCGCCTCTGAGCAGGTGGTATGCCACTGAGTAGAGCTGGAGTTTCTTTAACCGGGCAGCATATGGCATCTGTTTGAGCCCTTTGATCCTCTTGGTGAGGTACTTTTGGGGTCTTTCCAGTTGCTGCAGGTGTCTGGTAAGGTACATCCCAAAAGGGGCATTGTACTCAATTATGGGCCTGATGAGGGATGAGTAAAGAGGCACGATGACCTCCCTGATCTAGATGTGAATCCCTTCATGATTAGGTGGGCTATATAAAATGTTTTTCTAACCACTTTGGCCACGTGGTTGTCAAATGAGAGATTGCTATCAACTTGGGTCCCCAGGTCCGTAATTACTTCTTCTGTACTTAATGGATTACCACCTATGTGGTAATTTATGGCACTTTGTTTTTGCCAAAGGGATGACTATACACTTTTGGCATTTAGCTTGAGGCCATGGCTCTGGCACCAGTTGTCTGTTTCTATGAGGCCCTTTTGGAGGATGCTTGTGTCGGCTGGAGAGTCGATTATGGCACCCAGTTTGCAGTCATCTGCGAACTTGGTCAGCCACAGTCCTTCCGTGTTGGCCTGTACCTCCGAGAAATATATACCGAACAAGAGAGGTCCCAGGACTGAGCCTTGTGGGATGCCACTTGTAACTGGTTTGGAGTCTGACATGGCTCCAGCAATTCTAACCATGTGGGTTCTGTCCTTGAGCCAGTTTGCAACCCATCTAGTGACATAGGGGTTTATATTTAAGCTGCTGAGCTTATCTATAATGTCCGAGTGGGGTATTGTATCAAAGACTTTTGCGAGGTCCAGGTAGGCTGCGTGGACCACCTTCCCCTCGTCAATGGCCTTGGTGACTGTTTCAAAGAAATCGACCAGGTTTAAGAGGCAGGATCTGCCCTTAACAAAGCCGAACTGGGTAGGATCCAGTGTCTGTAGGTCCCCAATATCTTTATTTATGAGGTCCATGATGATCCTTTTCATAGCATTGCAGACCAAGCGAGTCAGGCTTATGGGACGATAGTTTCCAGGATCCGTTGAGGCACCACCTTTGTGGAGAGGGACCACTGTTGCTGTACGCCACTTTCTGGGTATATATCCTGTAGTAAGGCTGAGATTGAACAGTAGTTTTATGTTTGGGTTTAGCTCTTCTTGGAGTTCATGTAGGATGCAGCCCGGGACACCGTCTGGTCCCATTGATGCTGTGTTTTTTGCTTTGGAGAGGGCAGCTCTTACCTGATCATCTGAGATATCAGGGGGCAGCACTCTGCTGGGATAGATATTTGCCCTTTTGGTGGGGAGAAGTGTGCGCTGAACCTGTCAGCTAGGATGTTGGCAATGTCTGTGGGTTCAGTGTATTTTTTGTCATTTTGGACTAATTCTGAGCATATCTGGGAATTACCACCCAGGTTCCTAACATAACTAAAGAAAGCCTTGTGATTATCCTTAGTGTCCTGTGCAATTTTTCTCTCGAAGCTGGCCTTAGACGATTTTATGAGTGCCCGTAGTTTTTTGCTAATACTGATCAGATATGCTTTCCCTTTTTAGGATTTTGCTCTATCATGTAATAGCTTCCTCCTCCTATTGTATAGTTTGTTTATGGCTGGGGTCCACCAGACAGGATGTCTGCCTTTGGAGGATTGGGTCTTGGTTTTATTTGGGATTGCATGATCCATGCATTCCTGAAGATGTTCATAGAATGTGTTTCTAAAGGATTCTGCAGTCTGGGCCGTATTTTCCACAGGCCCGGGGGCTTTGAAGGATTCCACCTCGGTTTTGAGGAGTGTGAAATTTGCTTTAAAGAAGTTTTTCACTGTGGTTTTCTGGGCAGGGGATGGGGTCGGGATGTGAATATCCAGTGAAATTAGTTTATGGTCTGATCTTACCAGTGAGGGATACACTTCTGGTCTGGAGCACAGAGTCACCATGTTGGTGATGATCAAGTCCAGTATGTTTTCCCCTCTTGTGGGAGTGGTAACAAGTTGTTCCATAGCATTTGAGTTTATAAATTCTAGGAACCTTTGGGCTAGAGTGTTGGAGCTAGAGTAATGCTCCCAGTCTATGTTTGGGTAGTTGACATCGCCCAATATAATGGTGTTTGGAGAGACCTTCATATTTTCCAGTGTTCTCAGGATGGCCGAGTGGGGTTCCTGGGTTTGGGAGGGTGGTCTGTAGCAGACTATAAACTGGAAGGCAGTTTTACCCACTGTTAGTTGCACATGGATAGTCTCTGATGCTTTGTGCTGTGCCACCAACCTGGAGGTGTGGGTATCTTTGACGAATATTGATACTCCCCCTCCTTTTGTGGTTCGGTCCAAGTTTTGGGGCCGAAAAGCATGGTATGAGGTATAACCTGGTAGTGCTGGGGTGCTCTCGGGAGCCTTGAACCAGGTTTCTGTTACTGCACAGATATCGATGTTCTCTATGCTAAGGAGAGTTTCCCGAGTGCATGCATCTTGAGGTTTAGACTTCTAGCATTAAGTAGCATTACTCTTAGTTTCTTATCCATTGTGATACCTACGGAGGTGGGTTTGTCTTTTAAGCCTTGCCTAAAAAAGGCACTATGGGAGTAGCAAGATCCTTTGCCAATATCTGAAAGCCCAGGGGTGACAGGTGCAAGCCGTCCCTAGCGAAGCATCGTGGCTTGTCGAGCATGTCATCCAGGCTGCCAGGCATTGGATCCCCTTTGAATGACACCAATACTTAAGCCAATTGTTGAAATTGATCATCTTGTCTTCATTTTGTGGCATCATTCTTGGTGAGGCTAAGATGCTACTCAAGGTCAGGGTCATACCGGCCTGGGCTACATGCTCAGAGAGCTCCTCTATGTCTCTTTTCATGTAGTCCAGGGAGGTACGTCTCAGGTCATTCACACCAGCATGGACAATGACTGAGTCATATTTGTACTTGCCTTGGAGTGACCTGAGTGCTTGTGTTATGTGGCGGATCCTAGCGCCCGACAGGCAGCTCACCGTGACCTTCTCCTTGTTCAGCCTGGTGAGCGGGACGTCAGTGTGCCTGACGATAGAATCACCTATTACAAGTGTATCAGGTGTGTTGTTTAGTCTTAAGGGCTGTGACTGTTCGGCACACTGGCTTTGTGAGCTATGTGTTGCATGTGTTTTGTTTTGGGGTAGCGGTTGCTTGGGTGTCTGCTTTGGAGGTCTCTGCTGCTTAGGCAGATTTTTATTTAGAGCCTTCGAGTATGTTTTTGTGTGTTTATGTGTTTGGTTTGCTGTCGTGGTAGGTCTATGTGAGACTGGAATTGTAGTGAGTGTGGTTTCCTTCTCCTCCTGTCTGGTTACGCCAGTACTGAGTTGAGAGAGAGCTTAGCCTCCAGTTTGGCTATATGGTTGCATCTCTCACATGTTGGAATTTGTTGGGAGGAGGAGAGGGTTGTCTGTGTACATGAGGCAGTTGTAACATTGCCTCAAGATTCCCAGATTCACCAGCTGGACCGAAGAGATTGACAACTGACCTTTGGACATGCTAGAATAGCATTGGGAATTCCTTTATAATTGAAAAAAGGGCCAGTGGGGAACAAGGTACTCAAGGGGAGTTTGTGAGGGTGTAGTGCTTTTAATTTTTTAGTGCTGACTTATATAATTGCTTTAGTGAGCAAGTGCCAGGTAACTTAAATGCAATGTGTTACAGGTAGCTTAAATGCAAAAACGACAAACAGTAACTTTCTTTCAAGTGAAACAAGGAAATAAGTACAGTAAGCAATGCAGATATCACTAGGGATCCACAGAAGCGCTGAAAAGCCGCGTTTTAGGTGGAATTAGCATTCCAGGGCAATAACAAGCAAACAAACAAAAAGCATAGAAACAAAGCTAGATTCAGCAGGCCTGGATCTAGTCTATGCTACAGCAAACAAGGGGGACCAATTTCAGTAAGAAACAGTTCCAATATGCAGGCACTATAAGCTTTTAACCAGAAATTCCCAGCTCAGAAGAGCAGAGTCCAGCCTCTCCTCCCACAAGAGTGCAGACCACGAACCTTCTTAATGTTAAACAACTGGTCTGAAGCCCAAGTGCTTAAACTAAAAGGCTTAGAATGAGTTACACCAAGCAGTAATAAATACAATTGAGTACTTTTAAGATGACACAAAAGCAAAATAAAGTAGGAAGAAACACAAATACAGTAAAAGCAAATAACATTTTTTTTTTTCACAACTGAACTTCTTAGGTAATAGAAGGTTGAAACCTGAGACAGCTTTTAAGAAATAAATCTCAAAAGAACCAATGAGGTGCTTAATCTAAGCTGTAGTCCAGGTGACCTCAGTCAGCCAATGACCTCAAACAATTCTCTCTCACTGAAATGCCTGATGGCTTTGGCTAAACCAAGATGTCCCTGAATATGTGCTCAGACACACAGCCTCCACAAACACTAGGCCCAAATGCAAGCCTGAATATGGAAATGCTACAAATATTCCCACTACTTACAACAAACTGCATAAATGTTTCTCACAGCTGAAAAGCAGCAGTGAGCCTTTAAATGAAAGTTTTAAACAGCTAAAGGAGCCTCTAGAAAAAGAGTTTAACTGCAACAAGTTATCAGAAACAAACAACCCAACAGATGCTTAATAAAAGTGGACAATTTCCAGTTAATACCTCACACACAGTAAAACTAGCTAGAAAAATACACAGTACACAAAGTGCTATAAATAACAAAGAAATAAAGAACAAAATAAACAAAAAACAGGATACTTAATGTTATATAGTATAGCTCAGAGTTTCCTCAGTGTCCTTCCTTTGATTAGCTCAGTGTGAAATGGGGATAAACTGTTGGTTAGGCTTGTACGAGCCTCACGGCCATTAGCCTAGTAACTTCCTATGATCTTATGATCCTATAAATAAATCTAGGAGTAGTGTATGGTTCCCAAAGGATGGAATGGTGCAGAAGGGATTATCCTTCACAAGGTAAGCAGCCATCTATCTGTTCATCTGAACTCAGTTATAGGGAAAATGATGGACTCACTGATGAAGAAAATAATATCAAAACATATGAAAACATTTTGGCTACAGAATACAAGAAATAGTACATTCTCAAGCATAATGTCAGCCCAAACAAAACTAACAGATGCATTTGACTTAGTAATTAGAGCACTCAGATCAGAAAATACTGGGTGAGTCCTACTTAGACTTCAACAAGACATTTTACTTAGTACTTCATTATAAGTTGGAAACCAAATTAGATTTAGTATTGGTTAGACAGTAAGACACAAAGGATAATACTAAAATGAGTTCACTCAGAAGAAAGGATGGCAAAAAAGGTGTATCATAAGGGGCATGACTATGGCCAGTCCTTTTAAATGTCTTTATAACTGACTTTATAGAAGGCTTGAAAAAAGACATTTGCATTTTTGCTTTTTATATATAAAGTCATTAAGAATAGTTGATACAAAAGATATAAAATCAATTATGAAATATTTGACAAGATTAGAGCAGTGATCTAAAACATGTCGATTGCTCAATTTCATTGTAAATAATGCACATGCATGGTTTTGTGTATAACAATGGGCATTAGGGTCTAGCTTTGCATCTTTTCTATGGCCACCTATGCCTTACAGCAGCAGTGCCATGACCGGTATGAACTTCCTAAGAGAGATCCATATGAAGGCAGACCAGATCATGGAAGTGAACATGGTATGATCTGTTAACCTCCACTTACTAGTACTTCACACGGGATCATCTTAACTGTCACATAGAAGGTCCTGTCTTGCATGGTTCACAAGATGTTGAGGTGCTCATGCGACCACTATTGCCACCTGTAGTGCCCCACCTGGTATGTCTGCTGTGATGCCTACTCTACAAGTGTTTAGCGCTGATAGCACTTCACCTCATGGGGTAAATGGGCAAACTATTCACATTACATTTCCTTTTCTGTTCTGTTGTTTGAGGAGCTCCATAGTGGGGCTCAGGTCACTGCTTAGATTCCATCTGGTAATGAGCTATATGCATGCAAGCATGGGCTACACAGAAGTACTGGAGATGCAACTGCAGCATATTTTTGACTTCTATAGTCTTTGTTTTGTTTGCTTTGCATGTCTGTATGTGCACATATGTCTGCCAGTCTGTTTACTATGTGTTATATATATGATGGCTCAGCACATTCTTTATGTACAGATACTGTCTGTAATTTGCAGAACACACAGTAACTACGCTGTTGAGAACACATTATCATTCATAGATAGAAGGAAAGCCATCATGTGGCTTATGTTGCCAGACATGTGCACCTCACTAATTTATACAGTTAACGCAGAAGTATGGAACATTCTAATTGGCCCTGCCCTTGATCTGTTGTAATTCACACCAAGGTGTCCTGGAAATTGAACTTCCCATCTGACTTTTCAGAACACCAAACAATTTCACCTCCCCTGTACACCTGAGGTTATGTGCCCTGGTGTGTCTATGCTTAGCATATATTTTGGGTGGTAAACAGCAGCTCTCCTCTCTCTCTTTTGAGCTACAGATTTTACAGTCTGCTTCTGTTTTGTAGTAGTGTGTTTCCTTGTCTACTTGTATCAATTGACACTGTTATGGGGGTTTTCTTTTGGCTGACCACATGAAGCCCCAGTGATCACTATTAGATTAAACAAATAACCCAGCCTACATATTTGTCATTTCTACAAATCCAACACACTCCATTGGTATCATACATGGGCATGTATGATTTAGCCATTGCATATGAGTTAGCAAGTCACAGAACAATGTACTGTTTGTTAATATATTATATCCTCCAAGACCACTAGATGTTTAATGGCAGTGGTATATGGTACCTGTCACCAGATGCTGACAAACTCCCTGATTAAATATTTACCTAGCAAAGTATCACACATTCATAATATCAGGGAATGTTATGTACTATCCCATATGCAATGGAAACCAGCTGATGACTGCAGCCACTATCCCAGATGTAGAGAACTTTAGAACCTATAAAGTGTTCTTGTTAGTTGCTGAAAATATTCCTTTTGCTGTGCTGTGAACAGCTATGCAATCTTTGTTTAGTATTGGACTGGAGCATGCCTGCTGCCCTAAGTTCTGCAAAATATATCACAGATGTGGTGCAGGATAACTCTATCAGTACAACACCTCTGAAAGATCTTCTGAAAAAACACAGTGACAAACCCTTCATGTAGAAACATACCCTGCATTGCAGTCTGGCTGTGGGTATAACACCAGTGATCACTCATTTTCCTGGTAATCTTTTCTGAGCACTCCAGATTTTTGTCACATAATCTCCATTTATTTCTGATTAATTATGCAGTTTTACAGTCTAGTTGGAAAATATGTGATATACACCATCTCTCCAGCCATCCATCCATAATCTCTCCTTCCCATTTTTGCACATGGGGTAGGGGTGTCACTTACATGGGTCTATATTATAACATCGACATCTTAAAACTTCAAATGTTATAATATCGAACCATTTAGATCGAAAGACTGTAACATTGAACACTCAGAATAGTGAATTTTTTTCCCAGGGAAAACATTTGCTGTTCCGACAAACATACACACAACACAAGCACACCAAAATAAATAATCCACACACATACACTTCACAAAACCCTACACTAAACCATACATACACTACTAGCTATGCACTTACCTTAACCCAACCCTCTCCCTAAGGTCCATAACTACCGCACACTCACCTTACCTGCTCCCTAACCCTAAGGTTCCTAACTATCGCACACTCACATTACCCACTCCCTAACCCTAAAGTCCCTATCTCACACTCACCTTACCTGCTCCCTAACTCTAAGGTCCCTATCGCACACTCACCTTACCCATTCCCTAACCCTAAAATCCCTATCACACACTCACTTTAGCTGCTCCCGATAACTATCACACACTCACCTTAACCCGATCTGCTCGCACACTTACCTTAACCCGGTCAGTAACCTTCACTCCACAATCGAGGAAATAGCAAAGCTGCAGAAATGGCCCACTGAATACTTTCCCTAGGAAAGTATTCGATATTCTGCAGCTTCGCTATTTTAAGCGTTCGGTGCATAGGATTTGATATTATAACATTCAAAGTTTTAAGACTTTGATGTTATAATATAAACCCCACTTACATATATACATTATATATTATGCATGCTTCAGTATTTACTGGTTCAAGTTTTGGATTCAGCACTGCATAGTTCCAGGTTCAGCCATCATCTCTGGTTACTATTTGTGTGAAATTGTTTGCAATTATTTGCATATCTAAGTGAGGCTGTTTTCCATTACTACAATTTCCTCATACATTGCCCAGACACACTAATTGACTAATTACTTTAAATTTTCCCCCGTAATGTATTTACCCTTACTGTTCAGAATGAGATCATGACTCAAAAGTTCCCATAAAGCATAATTTCTCCTACTTGGTTAATAAATAAATATATTATAATTTTCCCTTGCAAGGATCCATTTCAGCCTTGTGTTAACACTGTAGACATGCCTTAAATGTCATTTTAAACATATTTGTGAAACAAAAATTATTTGTGAAATGCTATGTTGACAATAAAATAGGGAAGTCCTCCCAGATGTCCTACTGACCCTTTCATTATTTGAATTCTTTGGCCTTTATACTTTACACACTGCATCCATGCTGATATGAATAGATAAAAGATGCAAAAGTGAAAGTTATGAAACTCTCCCCCTGGAATTCATTAACAAACATGTACACTTCACACTAAGTCTACTTGACTTAAGCATGTTAGCAGGATTAGCAGCAGAACTCATTGAATAAGCATGCTGCTAAGTAAGCATCCATGTTTATCAGCGCCTTTTTATGGCCAGTAGAAGTGTTAGTCGCCAGAAAAAGGTGCATAGAAGCTTGAATATGTAAACAAAAGTTGTTAGCTGCAGAGAAACATAGTGAACAAGCACGTGCAGACAGCTAATACAAAGCTAGGTAAGTTTAATACAATAATTAAGATGCAGGGAAAGTTAAACGTGGAAACTGTACTCACAGAATATGATTAGTGCAGAAATAAGAAGCAGAAGTTAAACGTGAAACTGTACACATATAATGGGATAAATCCAGAAGTAAGAAGCAGGGTAGGCTAAATGGGGAAAAATGTAACTCGGGTAATTTAAATGTGATGACTTCACAAAGAGCATTTTTAGCATACATAATTTTATTTAATAAAAGTCAATTCTGTTAACTTTATTGGCACGTGTACATAAATAAAAGTGCACATGCTGACAAAGGATATGAGAGGGACACAAAGCAACAATGTTCAAAGGTGAGTAAATGTGATATAAATGTAATATAAATGTTAATAAAATGCTGATTTGGATAGCAGCTAGCAAGGACAGTAGATACAATGGGGATATTTGCAGGTACTGTAGTTATTGCATATTAGATCGGTGTACTGGAAATTATTTGTGCTAACCAACAGTACTGATGTGTACCCCACTTCATCATCTATAAACATGAATAAATCAACCTTACAGTTGTATTATGTACAACAGAAAGGGACATGACTTTGCCATTTGTCATCAACTGTAAACATAGAAAAAAGGTATTTCATCTTTTAACATGTATGAGACAAGCATATGTTTTATATAAATATAAATGCTAACCAGTAATATAGTAACACTCACAATACATACATTTACAGTTGCCACTATGCATGTTCTTTGGCATGCTCAGTAAAATTTGTGTTACTCACATGATCGTACTGAAAATGTCTATCTAAGCATGTGTGACAGGTGTGTTGAAGTACTCTGCAATGGAATGTATACTGTGGGTGAGATCACATGTAATAAATTACATCTACACGACTGCTGTTACAACACATATATAGGATAAACACTAGTAAGGCTGTCATTCCCATATGTGTACAAAGGAAACAATAGTGACAGTTTTAGGGCATTGTACATGCCTGTGACAATATGGCCAAATTAAATAGAATCATGCTCATTTGTGCAGCTATAACAATAATGTGATAAAAAAGCCTTTGTTATGCAACTTGCATGTTGCAAATGTTAGACAGTAACTAAGCATACATGCTATATATGTATGTAGCATATATACTGACCAGGATATAAACAAAATAATAATCCGATATACATATGTGACATATGTACATGCAAAATGAGTCAAGCTAAGGTGGCATATACGAACACGTATATAACTCAAGGTATAAGTCAAGTGTAGCTAGTCCACTAACAAAAGAGTTGTGTTTCTGAATATCATGTGTATCAGTTTACATAATGTGTGGTTTTGTATGTATCACAAATGGATAAGTAACCTTCAGAAGGATTGGGTAAAATAAATTTGCATGCCAGCATTATGATAGTGATGCATTAGTTAATGAGCAAATGTAGTAAATGTCCGGCTACAACTATTTGTGACTGCGATGCATTTCTGCTACTGTAATCAATGATACGATGTGTGTTGTACTTGGTGTAAGTGTCACACCTGACATGCTGACTTAAGTGTATTAAATTACAACTGTCAATGCAGTATACTTCAATGTGTATCTAACCCTATAGTGAACTGTGTTAAAAGCAATAGGAATAACGTTATGACACTATGGTAACATGCAATACAACCAGGTGCAGCTTCAACATATATTAGTAATTCACATGTAGTAGATTTAATTTCACATACAGCAAATATACACTTTGCTGTGAGAAATGTTATCCTCTACTCATAGGTCATTAGCTTCATTGCATGGACGTTGGCTAACATCCTAGAGGCTAATTTAATTAAGTTTTGACAAAGAACGACAAATGACAACACATATCTCATGACATTCCTTAAAGGTCTCTTTGCTAAACACATTTTAGTGTGAGAGTGCATTTTTGACAGGATGATCTCAGGAGTGTGGTGAAGAGATGTTAGTGTTAAAAGTGGGATAGGGAATCCCCTCTCAGTTTAGTTTTCTGGAGTGGAAATAGATACAGCATGTCTATTAGTGATGCTATACATACTGGACACTTGAGCCAGACACAAGTTCACTTCTGTGAGATTTGAATCACCTAGCTACCTTGATAGACTTGTGACATATTGAGCTGTTGAGAATCACATATTAGTAAAATTGAATATTACCACTTGGCAATCAAACCAATGAGAAAAAGAAAGATAAAATGCTAATCTTTGCTTATTAATTATTAATTTATCAGTGCCACAGGAAAACTTCCTTTTTTACTTTTAAATTAGAGATATACTCATTTCAAAATTAAACGTGATATACTTGATGCCTTCGCATGTGTGACTTTACATAGTCATAAGTCTGCATTTCTATGTTAAAGGCAGTATTTGTGGTAGCAAGTACATTCCCGATGCATTGAGTTACATGATCTGAGTAATACAAATTGGGGTATGTTACATGAATACTTCACAAGACATACTGTCCTAAATACATAGTTATGACATGTAATAAGTCATAATATTTATAACAAAACTATTGTGCACATCATATATATGCAAGTGCATTTAAAATTAAATATAATTGTTGTCATGTTTAACATACTTTTACACACATTATGTAGAACTTATATAGCAAGCATTAATGATATATATGCTGCAAAAACATATTTCTGATATTCAGTTGTATTTAGTGTTATATTCTTAATAGGTTTGTGACAAATTTCATTTTGACCCCTTAGTAAAGGTATCTGTTAACTGGATTGAACCTTGTATTTACTGCTTTTTTTCTCCAAACTTACTATATGGATTTGAACCCTGTATTACCTGCCTTTTTTCTCTAAACTCACTATACTTACACATTGTGCCACAGAGAGAGGTAGTTAACAGGTACATTTCCATTCAGTAATGCCCAAAGTGTTGACAGTAATGCAACTGTGCCAGACTTGTTTGTGCTGCAGAAGGTACCCCAAAATTATTTTCTTCTTTTTTGCCTTCAGCTGTGAAGCATGTTTGTGTACTGCCAAGCTATAAATGCAAAAAGCAAAAAAAAAAAAAAAAGAAACAAATATATAAAATATTAATTAAAATAAATAACAAGCTAGCAATGATCTATTGGGCTGCTGCATCAGGACTGTTAGTTGTGTTACATATTATCAGCGATTCAGGTAATGGCAATTATTCAGAAAGGGGACACACAGAAAATTATATCACCTCAGTGGTGACACACCACATATGAGTCATACTGACATACATTGAAAGTAAAAAGTATTACTGTAAAGAATAATAAGTATGCTGTATGAATAATTAATCTGTAATATATACTACATATTCCACATTCATCCTGGTAGGATATTTATGTTTTCACACTTTAGAAACTGTCATTTTTGACATTATGTATGACAGATGTTATTCACAGGAAAAATAGTTTAGTTTCCCAATACAAAATTTATTAATTAGATTAGATACATTAAATCATTAATACATTAATGATACCACATATACTAAGCCTGTGAACATAGCTAACCTGTTGGCTGATAGGTTCTGTGAAAACTTCACTCCACTGTCCCCACCACACATACCCCATGACATCCTTACCACCTGCCCCCTACATTGCATCCCTAAAGAGCAGGTCGTATATGCCCACCCTAAGGCCAAAAACACAGCATCCGTGGAACGTGATAACATCCAAGGCTGTATACTACATGAGCTCCAACAAGAATTAGCAACACAATTGTGTACTCTTTTCAGTCATAGTTTAAGCACTGACTTCATCCCAGCTGAATAGAAAATGGCCACCGTTATTCCCTTGCACAAAGGTGGTGCTTCCACCTACCCCAGGAACTATAGCCCTATTAGCCTGATTATCCATATCTGCAAGGTCATGGAGCAAATCATCATGGACTTTATTAACAAAGATATAGGTAATCTCCAAACACCTGAACCTACTCAGTTTGGATATGTCAAAGGGAGATAATGTCTGTTAAACCTCATGGGCTTCTTTGAGGCAGTCACCAAGGCCATGGACATGGGAAAATTTGTGCATATGACCTACCTAGACTTAGTCAAGATGCTTGAAACTATCCCCCACTCAGGCATCTTTGACAAACTCACTGAGCTAGGTCCGAATGGAGAGACATTAGGGGTCTGAATGGAGAGATGAAAAGTCAGCAAGCAAAGGAGAGTAGTAGTATTGAAATTAAATTCATCCTCAAGTCTTTTTGAGTACCTTCATGAGGTAGATCCTGATTTCACAAAATCTCACTGAGGCAACACTGATATATGGACTGTATTTATATAGGACATATCATGGACAGATGTAGGTCAAAAATTAAAAGAGATAGCTGGGTGGACAAGACCCAGGATAAAAAAGTGCCCAATTCTGGTAGGCGCACTGGTGCCAGGACTGGAAAAAATGGCAGTGTAGAATCCTCAACATACAGAAACATTCCTACAATGGGGCCAGGCCAGGACCAGGAGGAGGATGCCCCCCCTCCCTTGTAGAAGGAAGGCGGTATCAGTCCACAAAAATCACAAAAACTGATAGGCCAAAGAAAAGCCATAAAGAGACAGTGTGGACTATTGAGGATAAGAAATAAATTATGTATTGTTACTATTATGCCAAAAGCCCAGAATTTCCAGACACAAGATATACAAAATGCTTAAGAGAGAAATTACAGGAAAAAAAAAACTTCCACAAGGAAAACTGTATGAAGCTTCAAATGAAAATTGTCATTCGTTAGTACAACAGATTTGTGAAAAACAGTATACAGATCAAGAAACTTTGATCTATTTGGAAAAAAAAGCATTCAAGGAAGTGTGAAAATATAAACAACAAAACCTAGAGGTATTTGAAAAGTATAAAAAAGAAATATGGACATGGGAAAGAAAGAGAGATTTGATATGGCATAATATCTACGCAAAGGAGAAAACCAAATTAATCAATATAAAGAAGGCAGCCCCAAAGATATTCAAAGAGAAATACAGGCAAATAGATCCAGATATGGAAAATTTCACAATAAAATAATAGTACCACAAAAATGGAATGTAGAAAAGAAGATGAGTAAAGTAGAAGTTAAAAAAATAGAAATTGAAGTTATGGAGTGTCTGCAAAGTGAAGGATTTGATGTAGAAGGTCTAACACAGGTTACATCACAGCATGATGGAGTGAGTCCCCAAAGTTAGGAGATACAGGAAGATCAGGAGACATCTGAAGTAGAAATATGTACATGGGAAAAAAAAGAGACTTAATACGTTGTAATATTTATGCAAAGGAAAAAGCAAATCTAACCAATACAAAAAGAGCAGCACCAAAGATATTTGAAGAGAAATACAGGTGAAAGAATCCGGACATGGAAAACTTTACAATACAAAAATAAGAAGACAAAAAGGAAAAGTAGAAAAGGAGATCAGTAATGGAGAAATTAAAGAAATAGAAACTGAGGTTATGGAGTACCTGCAAACCAAAGGATTCAGTGTAGAAAACTGAATGCAGAAAGCACCACAACAGGATAGAGCAATGGATATCCAAATTAAAGGGAAACCAGTGGAACAGGAAGCAATTGGTCAGGTGCCATATCAAGGTATTTTGCAGCCTTCCACAGGAAACCAGTATAAACGTTCACTTGAAGCTAGACAGCAAGGAAAGGAACAGGAAACTGTGAAAACTGTGATGCAGTCAATGTTGAGGAGTGATAGGTCAGTGAGTTCCCATATGACAGAATAACGGGTGGCACAGGATGAAATTGAAGATAAGGTGCCACAGGAAGATGCTATAGGACTTTCTATAGAATGCCCACAGGAAATGAAAAACAAGGGATGCATCCTCAGTTTGGAAGAAAATGGCTAAGAGAAGAGTTGCTTGATGTAATAGACATGGATATACTAAGATCAGTGAGAGAAATTGACTGCAGAAGGTCAATAAAACCCAAAAAGTCAGAAGTCTAATAAAAACCAATGAATGCAGTAGGTAGGACTGTCCATAGAGAGCCATGTGATATAACAGGAATAAACAGGATATATTAATGTGCTGCCAAATTAATAATTGATAAAATCCTACCACAAGAACACAGGTTAGTGAGGGAAAAGAAGGGGAGAAATCGAATACCATCATGGAAGTATTGAACGGAGAAAAGTATAAAGCAATTAAGACAAGAAGTGTCACTGTTAGAAGACTATAGAAGAGGGAATAGATCAACAAAAATACTAAGAAAGATCTGATAAAAGCAATGCACATTATTAGAACTGATCAGGATAGATCATGCACTATCGAAAATAACAAACTAAAAATTTCAGCACAGGCAGAAAAACTTTGAAGATACACAGATAAATATAAAGGAAAAGAACAAAATAAGCAATTTATTGATGATCCAAAAAAGTTTTATAGAGAAATGGGAAACAAAGTAAAAAGAATTGAAAGACAGCCAAAAAAGAGGAAATAGATACATTTTGGAGAAGTTGTCTATGAAGATCCTGTGGAACATAACAAAGATGCTAAATGGATATTAGAAGTAAAAGGAAGAATAAGTTTAAAGGTGCAGAATATGAAATGGGATGAAGTAACAGCCAGAGAGATTGAAACAAAGTTAAGAAAAGCCTCTAATTGGAGAACCCCAGGCCCAGATGCAATACCTAGCTTTGGTTAAAAGTATTAACATCTTTGCACAAAGATTTAGCCATGCGTAAGAACTATTGATATGCATATCCCGAAGAGACACCATCCTGGCTAACAACAGGCAAAACAATGCTCCTACTTAAGAGTGAACCTGCAAGCTATTGTAAAAATTATAGAGCAATAACTTGCCTCTCTATGACATAAAACTATATATGGGAATTGATGCTGACAGAGTTTATAGTCATTTAGAAGAAAATTCAATTATGACAATAGAACAAAAGGGCAATAAAAGAAAGTCATATGGAACAAAGGATCATTGTTGTTAAATAAAGTCATACTGGAGAACTGTAAAAAGGGGAAGAATTTAAGTATGGCATGGATTGACTATAAAATATATATATAAAAAAGCATTTGCCAGTATCCCACATGCATGGATAAAAGTGTGCTTAAAAATGTATAAGATACACCCTACACTGATTGGCTATATTACAGTGACCATGAAACAGTGACAGACCACTTTGCAATTAAGCTATGATAGAGGACAGATTATTATCTCAGGAATAAAAATTCAAAGGGGATATTCCAGGGTGACTCTCTGTCACCGTTGCTATTCTGCCTTGCCATTAACCCATTAACCTGTTTACTTAACAGCTTAGGCCATGGCTACAGTTTAGCTCCTAGAAAACAACAAAGTGTAAAGACTTCTTATCTTATTTTATCTTTGTCAATGATTTAAAACAGTATAGTTCATCAGATGTGGAACTGAAAGCACAACTGCAGGTTGTCAAACCTTTTTCAGATGATGTCATTTGGTCTTGATAAGTATGCAAAGCAACCTTTAAAGCAGGAAAACTGCAGCACCAGGAAAACATCAGCTTGGGACAAGAATGTGATATAAAACAACTTGAATAAGAGGGAATGTATGAATATTTGGGAACTGATGAAGGATCAACAATAAAACATGAAGAAATGTAAATAAAACTTAGTAAAGAATACGTTAAAAGACTTAATTCTGAAAACAGCATTGACATCTAGGAACAAAATCCAACCTATAAACCAATTTGCTCTTCCTGGCCTAACTTACAGTTTTGGAGTGATTGACTGGCCCCGAAATGTGTTGGATAGATTAGATAGGAAAACAAGAAGGATACTTCATGCTGACCAAATGATTTATAAAAATCACTGTATACCAAGATTATATATTCCCAGTTCCAAAGAAGGATTGGGGCTCCTTGAAACTGACTACATGTATCGATCTGTAATTGTGGGACTCCACACATATCTGCTGACCCCACAAGACCCACATGTAGTGAATGTTTTGAAACATGAGGAGAATAAATCTAAGATGACTTTTCTGCTTAATTTAGCAAAAGCATATCGGCATCAGGCAGGAACGGAAATCAAACCAGAAGTAGATAAAAATCAGGCAGCAACTGAATGTGCCAAAAACAAAAGAAAGAATATAAGGTGAAGGACCAGATGAGAAGACAAGGAATGTGGAAAAACCATAATTATAGTTGCAAGTATAGAAAACTTCTGAAAGAACCTCATGTTGATCAGGAATTAATGCAGGAATGGTTAAGGAGAAGTGAATTCAAACCAAGAGATGAAAGGTTAATAAAGGTTAATATTGGTGGCACAAGACAGTGGGCTACATACACACTAGTTTACAAAGTCCATTGAACATATGGTAGAAACAGACAAATGTAGGTTTTGTAAAACCAAATTGGAAACAGTCACACACCTCATTGCTGGTTGTGATGACATACAAATGGCAGAAGAACTGTATACTGAAAGGCATAATAATGTGGCAAGACTGTTACACTGGGGATTGTGCAAACGTTATGGTATTGAAGTGGCTGAAAATACTGGAAAAATGAGCCACAAAGCATCATAGAAAATGATGAAGTTTATATCACATGGGATCACCCATTACCAACAGTTCAAAAGATAGATGCTAGAAAACCAGATATAGTGGTCCAAGAAAAGAAGACAAAAGTAGCATTGATCATTGAAATTATTACACCCAGTGACTACAGTGTCTTGCATACAGAGAGACACACATTTAAAAAATATCAGGATCTACAGGCAGATACAAGAGCAATGTGGAAGAAAGATGCCTAGACAGTTGCAATAGTAGTTGGAGCAACAGGTCTTATAAAAAAGAATCTACAATCATATTTAGAGATGTTACCAATCTATGTAAACCTGTACGTACTGCAGAAAGAGTCATTACTGGGCACATTGTGAGTGCTGCGAAGAACACTTTTGGCTGACATCAAAGATTGAAACAATACTAATTTCATGAACTTTAATAGTACTTTGACTTAGGAATGGGGTCCATTCCTGTCATAGTATTAGAAACTCAAAAGATTTGGAGAAATTAAAAAACTAGTTATCAACCCTTATATCATTAGATGGGTCACTAAATGGCTCACTGATAGAACACATATAGTCAAAATAGGGGAATCCACCTCCAACAGCAGACCTGTAACCAGTGGTGTTCCACAGGTATCAGTCTTGGGACTTATAATGTTTAGAATGTACTTGTCTCAAGTACAAGCAAAAACTAAAGGTCTTTTGCTAATGACTGCAAACAGGGAGTGGTCATAGAATCTCCAAATTATGTCAGCATCCTACAAGAGGGTCTTACACAAACAAACAATTGGTGCTAAAGTCATGGCCGTAAACTCAATGCAAAAATATGTATTATCATCCCTTTCAGTAAGAACAATGTTCCTGCTACCTACCACATCAATAGCAACACCTTAAGTATGCACTCAGTGGTGAGAGACCTGGGCACACAGGTTGACAGCAACCTTACCTTTGACCACCATGTCTCCACAGTAGTAAGAAGGCATTCTATATTGCTTATCTCATATTAAGGGCACTGCCTCCAGAAAAAGAAGTTATAGTCTCCCTGCACTTATCCCACATCAGGCCAATAATTGAATACAATAGGTTCATAGGTTCATAGGCTGGTACTAGGCTATCGGCCCTAGGGCCTAAACAAGTCTAGCTATAACAATTCCCTGTCTATTTCTTCCCACAATATTTACTTCCCTGGATCCCTATCAAGCAGGGCGACTGACATAATCCCCGGGGTAAATTTCCTATCTCCCATCCAATCGTCAAGATCCTTTTGAAGAGGGCAAAGGAGGCGCTTTTTTTGACATGTATGGGCAGTCTATTCCAGAGTATGGGCAGTCTCTGGGTCAGGAACCTATCCCTCCAGCATGTTTTCTTCATTGTGATGACAAGATTTAGGTCCCTGGAGCATGTGGCTCTGATGGATTGGGAGTTCTTTAAGTGTAGCATGTCCAACAGCTCTGGGTTTGACACGGCCTTGCATGTTAAGCAGAGATTGCCTCTGATTAGACGATATGTGACAGAGTATAGCTGGAGTTTTTTTAGTTGGTCAGCATAGGGCATCTGCTTTAGGCCTGTGATTCTTTTGGTATGTACATTTCCACGCACCTGCAGCAATTGAAGAAACCACAAATGTTCCTCACAAGGAAAATTAAAGGTCTTCAGCATCTGTCCTATGTGGATAATCTAAAATTACTGTCACTTTATTCTGTTTCATACAGACTATTCAGAGACAATCTCTGCCTTGCATACAAAGCAATCTCAGATCCTGCATTACTGGAAATGCTGCATATCCATATCAAATGGTATATGGCTTACTCATTCTAAAGACCTTAACCTGGTATGTGACATTAATAGAACCTGCTGGAGGAACAGATCTGTCTCCTAAAGGTTACCACACCTTTGGACCAGACTCCCACTTTTTGTCAAACAGAGCACCTCATTCACTTTCTTCAAATGTGATCTGGATGACTGGATGGGTTACCATAAATTCACTCCAGGCATTCCACCTGTGTCCCTCTTGGACAGGGGCAATAGGTGCTGATCGTGGAAATAAGGGTAGAACTTGACTAGGCTTGTAAGGCCCTTAGGGGCATGATCCTATGATCATATGAAAACATTAACAGAAATTCAAAAGAAGTCTAGCTAACATATTCAGAATTTATCACACAGACATATGATGTTGAGTTCATATCTCAAAATGTGTGCCAATATTTCATCTGACACCATAAGCAAAACTATCCTTACTAAAGACTTGAAGCCTCCAGTACCTTGTATTTTGCTCTCAATGCAATGTATTTACAGCTTGAGCCACAGAGGGAGGAAGCTGAGAGCTGCATTCTCTTCACTTTGTAATAACTAGAGTGCTTATGGCTATGCACTGGAACCAGGCTCATTTGCACTACAGAAGGCAGTCCAAATTATTTTTTTCAGTTTTGTTTTCAGATGTGAACTAGGTTACATGTTGCTGATCAGCAGCCAAATGAAAAAGACAAAAATAAATAAAATAAATAAATAATATTTACAAGTGACAAACTCAAATGATATATCTATCAGGAAAAAGAACACTTACATGGCACATTCACGCTTTTCACACAGGTTCATAGGTTCATAGGAGGTTACTAGGCCCTAGAATCTTTACCAGCCTAGCCATGTTATACTCATGTTCCCTGATTGACCATGATAGATGGTCTGTATTTACCGTGCTAGTCTATGATCAGCACCAACTGTCCGTGTCCATAAGGAACATAGGTGCCATAATTGACACAGTATATACAATTAATATTAACATAAATGTTTAAAATAAATGTATTACTTTCAGGAAAGAATAATTGTGCAATATGGAGAAGTCCTCCAGCATATATGACACATATGTCCACATTCACACTTTAGCAACTGTCATATGTTTCATTATCCACAGCACATGTTTTCTATTAATAATGAGAAGAGCTGAGTTTCCAACAACTTATTTGAAACAGCAATTTAGATGGACTACAGGTAAGATTTTTGGCAGTTATCACACATACTTTATTCTGTTTATTCCATATACATCACTGTGTGTCAATATTTATTCTGAACATAGTAAAAATAACTGTAAACTGGATTAAAATACTGCATTACATATAATCTTTCTCAAAGCTCACTTCACTTATATTTTGCACTACAGAGACAGCTAGCTAACATATGAAATTTCTTCACTAAATGCTGTCCATTATGCTAACAGCAGTGCACTGGTGGAGGTTTCAATTGTGCTATTGATGGCATTCCAAATTAAAGTGTGAGGTTTTTGCTTAGAAATTAAACTGCAGTTCACTGCTAGTAATGTCTGACAGTTAACAGTGTGAAATGTGAGCTGGTGCACAAAGGATGAAGAACAAAAAAAAAAGGAGTGATTATGAAACAAGTATTCAAAATGTATCTTTCTGATGTTTCCTCAATGTATTGTTTTGTAACATGTACTAACACAAAACACTAACACTAACACTAACACATTGCCTCAGTCACAATGTAGCCAAACGAAAACCACTATAAAAACACAGTGGAACTAAGAAAGAAGTGATTTAATGTAAAATAAGCACTTTCAACCTTTAAGTGGTCTTCTTCAGAATAAAAATCAAATACAGAAAAGACATTTTTATGTGATTCAATCAAATTGCCTAATCAATAGAAACACATAACGAATTGATCTATTAAATCCTTAAAAAAATCATGCCAACAAACTGTTAAAAAATACCATATTCTAAAAAAGCAATTTCTAAAAAAAGACAACAAACTCTGGCAACTGCAAAATAACACTGCTCTAACATTCAGCAGTTGTCTGCATTCATTTACATTTGTCATAATATCTTTGTCTTTGAAGCACCACTTAATTTACATTACTGTTTAAACCTGGTTGAAACAGTACCATGTTTTTTCACTTGTAGTTCCAGCTTCAGAGTTTATATAGCCAGTTGTTTCTTGTGTGAGGCATTTTATATAGGAAAAACTAGCAGGCAGCTTAGGAAAATGATTTATGAACATCTATATTCTATTAAGGTGGGAAACAAAAACAATGCATTAGCTAAAGATGCAGCTATATGCAAGGCTTTCAGGAAATTTTATTTTTGTATCCTTGATCATGTCAATAATGACTTTAATGGTGACAAAGAGAGATAATTAGACTTTAGAGAGCTAAAGGGGCAAGTTGAATTATATGCCTACCATCAACCAGGTTTAAACAGTAATGCAAATTACAAAGTGGTGCTTCAAAGATGAAGATATTATGACAAATGTAAATGAATGTAAATGATTGTTGAATGTTAGAGCAGTGTTGTTTTGCAGTGGCCAAAGTTTAAGTGTTTTTTAGAACTTGCTTTTTTAGAATATGGCACTTTGTAACAGTTTGTTGGCATGTTTTTTAAGGATTTAATAGAGCAATTGGTTATGTGTTTCTAGTGGGTAGGCAATTTGATTGAATTACATAAAAACTTATTTTATGCATTTGATTTTTATTCTGAAGAAGACCATTTAAAGGTCAAAAGCACTTAAGTCACATTAATAACTTCTTTCTTGGTTCCACATTGTTTTTATTGATTATTTTGTAACATGAACACATCCTCCCTTAACATTGCTATGGTTATACACACAGCACACTCTCTGGATTTGAGCCATCAAACCAAGGCATTAACAATACACACTTGAGATTATTTTCCCTTTTTTCCACAGACACAGTCATACATTAGGAAGAAGAAGAAAATGTAGATTACATATACTCAAGATGTAACACTGAATCAATTAACATTAAAGGTGCAACATACCCAAGTTCTGGAAGTTGTCTTTTTTAATTTGCCAGTAAATGTATTTATGAATGTGAGAGTTGCAGCAATTAAACTAGTAATTCCTCCCATAATGTTAAACAAATATTTGCCACATTGCAGTTGTTTTCTTTCTTTTGTTTGTGAGCATCATTCTCTTATCTTTGCTTTTCTAAAATGAAAGCAATCTCATTTACATTGATTTCCATCTATTTCAATAAGTAATTTACTTCCTTAGAATTACACACAAATATTTACTCAGAGAAACAATAGTGTGGTCATAGCAACTTCATAAAAATGTTATGAATGTTTCTCTTGTAAGTTATTAAATGTAATGCCAGACTTTTTAGTAAGTCTCTTCTGCTTGACACAACCTTGATAAGTATACATCAAAGTGGAAAAAGTGTGTAACACTGATTATTCCTGAGG